>NC_067409.1:41462386-42062386 GCF_009764475.1 Pristis pectinata | reverse complement strand
ATCACAGCCTGCATTTTTTGATGAACAACAGCAGGGTGGATTTGTCCTGAGTCACTTAGGAGGTGGAGACCCATGCTGAATCAGGTTTATTATCACTGACAAATGTTGTGAAATTTGATATTTTCCAGCAGCAGTACAGTGCAAGACATAAAGGTGTAAAAAAAAAATTACTATAATTTAAAAAATAAATAGTGTAAAAGAAGAATAATGAGGTAGTGTTCATGGGTTCACAGACCACTCAGAAATCTGATGGCGGAGGGGAAGAAGTCATACCTGAAATGTTGAGTGTGGGTCTTCAGGCTCCTGTACCTCCTCCCCGATGGTAGTAACATGAAGAGGGCATGTCCTGTGTGGTGAGGGTCCTTAATGATGGATGCCACTAAATGCAGGAGGAAAGTACACAGTAAATCTCAGGATGCTTAGGAGCATTGATGTACAGAGGGATCTTGGGCTGCAAGTCAATAGCTCCCTGAACAGTAGTGTAGCAGTTAGCATAACGCTATTACTGTAAGGAGTTTGTGCGTTCTCCCCGTGTCTGCGTGGGTTTCCTCCGGGTGCTCTGGTTTCTTCCCACATTCTGAAGATGTACGGGTTAGGAAATTGTGGGCTATGTTGGCGCTGGAAACGTGGTGACACTTGCGGGCTGTCCCCAGAACAGTCTACGCAAAGATACATTTCACTGTGTGTTTCGATGTACATGTGACCAATAAAGATATCTTATAAAAAGTGCCAACTTAAGTGGATAGGGTGGTAAAGAAGCCATACAGGATGCTTTCCTTCATCAGTCAGGGAACCGAGTATAAAAGTTGGTAAGTCCTGTTGCAGCTGTATCAACTTTTGGTTAGGCCACATTTGGAGCAGTTCTAGTCATTGCTTTGCAGGAAGGGTGTGGATGCTTTGGAGAAGGTACAGAAGAGGTTCAGCAGGATGTTACCTTTGATTAAAGAGTATTAGCTATAAGGAGAAGTTGGAAAAATTTGGACTGTTCTTGCTGGAGCATCAGAGGTTGAAGGGCAACTAAATAGAAGAATATAAAATTATGAGAGGCATAGATTGGGCTGATGGTCAAAGTCTCTTTCCCTGGATGAAAATATCACAGACTGGAGGACTAAAGGACATAGGTTTAAGATGAGATTTTGTGAAACTTTAAAGGAGAATAACAAGGCAAGTTTTTACTTTAACCAGAAGGTGGTAGGTGCTGCAACATGCTGCCAAGGGAAGTGGTAGAAGCAGATACAAAAGCAATGTTTAAGAAGCAATTAGTCAGACACGTGAACAGGCAGGGAATAGAGGGATATGGACCTTGTGCAGGCAAATGGGATTGGTTTAGATTGGCATCATGGTCGGCCCAGACAACGTGGGCCTTGGGGCCTGTTCCTGCTCTGCACTGTTCTATGATGTAGAAGCAGTTTGGGTGGAGATGGGGAGTAATAAGGACAAGATGTCACCTGTGCAAGTGGTGTACAGGACCCTGAACAGTAACCACACTGAAGGACAAAGAATAAAGGAAGAAGTAATGGGAGTTTGTTGGAATGCTTTGCAATAATCAGAAGCAATTTTAACCTATATCGGAATGAAAAAAAAAATGGGCAACTGTAGCCTGGATAAACAATTTGTGGTATTTTTAGAGCAGATTCTCAGAACAGCATGTTCTGGAGTTAACCAGAGAGCAGGCTACACTGCACCTAGCATTGTACAATGTGATAAGGTTCATGAATTACCTTGTCATTAAGGAACCCCAAGGTAGCAGTGATCGTAATATGATTGAATTTGAGGGAGAGAAGAGAGGATCCAAGACTTGTATTTTATAATTTAAATTAAGCAATTATGAGGGTATGAAAGCACAGCTATCTAATGTGCATTGACATTAGGTAAGGAATCAGTCAATGGAGATTCAGTGGCGGACATTAAGTAGATCTTTCAGGATATATGGAATAGATACATTCCGATAAGAAAAAAAGTTCCAAGGAGAGGACTCACTGTCCATAGTTAACTAATAAGTTAAAGATAGTGCAGACTTATAAAGCATATACTTACACAAAGATGGGTGACAGGTAGAAGAACAGACAATATAAAAAACAGCAAAGAATGACCTATAGAATATTATGAGTGGAAAAATTAGTGTATGAGACAAACCTAGATAGAAAAGTGAAAATGATTCTTTAAAAAAGAATGGTTAACAAGCTGCACTTTGGTCCTACAGAAAGGGAGTCTGAAAAATTAATAATGGAAAACAAGATGATAGAAGAATTCAATTTTGCATCCGTCTTCACTGTGGACCATCAAGTCTCTGGGTCCTGGTGATCACATCATCCTAGGGGTTTAAGAAGTAACTAGTGAGATGGTTCATGGTTTGGTTTTAATTTTTCTAAAATTCCTGAGACATTGGAATGTTCCATTAGATTGGAAAATAACAAATGATACTCCTTTATTCAAAAAGGAAAGGAGATAGAAAATAGGAAACTACACATGAGTTAGCTGTCATCTGTCACAAGAAAAATGTTAGAAGCTATTATTAAAGATGTTACAGCAGTGCACTTTGAACAATTTAAAGTAATCAGGCAAAGTCAATGTGGTCTTGTGAAAGGCAGGTCATGTTAAATTTATTTATTGGAGTTTTTTGAAGTAATGTGCTGTGGATAAAGGGGAAATGGTGGATGTACTATATTTAGATTTCCAAAAGGTATTTGATAAGGTGTCACATCAAAAGGTTATTTAATTGGTAATTGGCTTATTATTATCATATGCACTGAGTTACAATGAAAAACCTTTGTTTGCACATCATCCAGACAGATCATTCCATGCATAGGTACATCAAGGCAGTACAAAAAGTGGGGGGGAATGCAGAATATAGTGTTACAGTTACAGAGAAAGTGTAGTGCAGGTAGATAAATAAAGTGCAAGGGTCACGATGAGATAGATTGGGAGATCAAGAGTTTACCTTTTAGGAGTCTGATAACAGTGAGATAGAAATAATTTTTGAGTTTGGTGGTTTGTCCTCTCAGACTCTTATATCTTCTGCCCGATGGGAGAGTGGTGGAGAGAACGACTGGGGTGGGAAGGGTCCTTGATTATGTTAGCTGCTTTTCCCAGGCAGTGGGAGGTGTAGATAGAGTAATTAGAGGGGAGGTTGGTTTGTGCGATGGACTGGGCTACGTTCACAGCCCTCTGCAATTTCATTCAGTCTTGGGCAGAGCAGTTGCCATACCAAGCTGTGATGCAGCCAGATAGGATGCTTTCTATGGTGCATTGATTTAAAAATTGGTGAGGGTCAATGAGGACACACTGAATTCCCTTATTCTTAGGAAGTAGAGGTGTTGGTGTGCTTTTTTTGCCATAGCGTCCATGTGGCTGGACCAGAACAAATTGATGGTGATATTTGCACCTAAGAACTTGAAGCTCTCAACCATCTCCACTTCCGCACCATTGATACAGACGGGTGTGAACTCCACCCCACTTCCTGAAGCCAATGACCAGCTTCTTTGTTTTGCTGACATTGAGGGAAAGGTTGTTTTCTTGACACCATGTCACTAGGCTCTCTATCTCCTTCCTGTACTGAATCTTATTGTTGTTTGAGATCCAGCCACTGCAGTGGTGTAATCTGCAAACTTGTAAGTGGAATTAAAGCAGAATTTGGCCACACAGTCATAAGTGTATAGGGAGTATATTAGTGGGGTTGAGGACACAGCCTTGCGGGGCACTGGTGTTGAGGGTAATTATGGAGGAGGTGTTGTTGCCCATCTTTAGTGATTGCAGTCTGTTGGTCAGGAAGCCAAAGTCTAGCAGCTTGGAGATGAGTTTATTTGGTTTATGGTGTTGAAGGCGAAGGAGAAAGGATTGGATGACTAAAATGAAACAGTGAGTAGGAATACTGAATCTTTTCTCTGGTTGGCAAGATGTAATGACAAGTGTGCCACAGGGACTGGTGCTAGGGCCTCATAATTTAACATTTATATAAATGACTTGGATGAAGTCACTGAAGGTATGGTTGCTAAATTTGCTAATGACAGAAAGGTATGTATGAAAGTAAATTGTGAACAGGACATAGGGTATATAGCTAGATTAAGTGGGTGGGCAAAGATCTGGCAAGGGGAATATAATGTCGGAAAATGTGAAATTGTCCATTTTGGTAGGAATTTTTTTTTTATAGTATATTATTAAGGATAAGAGATTGTAGAGCTTTGAGATAGAGAGATTTGAGTGTCCTAGCGCATGATTCGCAAAAGGTTAGTGGTAATCACAGCAAGTAATTAGAAAAGCTGATAGAATATCATTGTGTATTTTAGGAAAAAGTAACAAGATTATGCTTCTGTTTTTATGGATATTAGACCAATGTGTACAGTATTGTTTTCTCTATTTAAAGAAAGATGTAAATGCATTGGAAGTAGTTCAGAGAAAATTTATTAGCCCAATACATGGAAGAGGCAGATTCTCTTACAAGACACGGTTAGACCGATGAAGCTTGTATCCATTGGAGATTGGGACAGTGAGAGGTGATGATTGAAACATATAGGATTCTGTGGGCTCTTGATAGCAGTAAGGGGTCACCCATCTTAAGAGTGAGACACAATTTTTTCATTAGAGACTCGTGTGTTTTTGGAAATTTCCTCCTCAAAGGGTAATGGAAGCAAAATCTCTGAGTATTTTCAAGGCAGATGTCGATAGATACTTGATAAGCAAGGGGGTGAAAAGTTACCAGCAGTAGATGGATATAAGGTTATAATTAGATCATCTGTGATCTTAATGAATAGTACAGCAGGCTCAAGGGACAGAGTGACCTACTCCTACTAATTTGTAAGTTTTTAGATTCGTTCATTTAGTTCCCAATAAGCTTCTGCTTAAACTATTTTTCCATGATTTTGGTGAAGCCAGTTCTTTCACTAATTATATATTCCTAAGGTATTAATAATTAATTACTAAAGCTTCGAACAGCACTTAAAAACCATTTAAGCTTATCCCTGAAGATTGTCTTATCCTCATTTGGCCCTTTATTATATTTAAATTTTAAATACATTTCCCTCTTAATTTTTGGTGAATAATAACCACATAGACGTGTATTCCAGTTGTTTCAATGGATGTTAGAGATCCCATGTTATTATACAAAGGAGAAAAGGAAATTCTCCTGGGAGTCTGGCCCATGTTTTACCTTAACCAGTTATTTAAAAATAGATGGGTTAGCCACCTGTCTCAGTGCACTTTGCGGGACATGGCTGGCATATAATGATTCCCATGAGTCTATATAATAGATAAATGCTATTTATATTACCACAGTCACAGACCAGCAGAGCATCAGAGTTCAGTGAACATCGGCAGTCCATCACTCAGAACAAAACTTACCTATGCAGCTGATTTTTCACAACAATTGCAGCAATAGGCATGGCTGTCACTGTACCGCAAGAGATAACATGTGTGAAACATTTGTTATTGATGTGAAGAAGTGCTTTCCAACTGCTATGCCATTATTATCATTATACTGTACCTGGACCTACCAGATGCAGCAAATGGTAAGGCTCAATTTCAGCACTGCCCTCGGGGTTTATGTGATGGAGATCTTACAAATACCCATTGGAGACAGGCACATTGGGTGAGATGGTAATGGTTTGGATCTGCCATCTGGAAACTCCACTTGCAAACTCTAGAATCCCACACTTGCGTACCTCAGTACAGATGGCCTTTTTCACTGGTCCTCCATACCTTTAAGTCAGGTGGTGAGGTACAGACAGCAACAGCCTCAGAGGTACAGTGGGAAGGCCTTGCCTCCAAATGTCACCAACAATCCCTACTGCAAAGCAAAGCTGGGGTCAGATCATTGCCTCAAAGGTGTCATTAACTTTTTAAATGTCTTACAATCAGATACACTCAAACTATTACAATTTTCATACCTAAAAATATCTCTGAAACTTTAGAAAATAACTAGTACAGTAATTATCAATTAAAACATTAAACTAAAGCAAAATAATTGAAGAAAACCTTACTTATCCTTTGCCTCCAAATTTGTAGGCCTTGAATCCCCGTTGAAATCAGTTGTGTTTCATAACCAGTATCAGATCTGACCTGGAATAGGATCTGACAGGAGGTTCCCCTGAGTAATGCTGTGGAACTCTTGCAAGCCTGGGCCTCACTAGTGGTTTCCATGGGAAGTCCAGCTGTGGGGCACACTGAGAATCTGACCCCTGAAGCTGGGAACAAAGCCTGGACTCAGCATACACATGTATATCCAGGCATTATTTCTGTTTGAATAGGTGAATGCTGCCAATTCAGTTTAGAACCACTGCCCATAGTCATCAAAAAATTCACCCATTAAGCAAGTAGCTGAAGTCTTTACTCAGCATTCATCAGCAAACCAACCTTAGCAGAGAATGATTTCCTTTCCTAATAAAACCACATGCATATAAACACATGAAACAGATTGATAGGTAAAGACCAGTTGGTCCACTGAACATATCCTCTCCTGGCAAAGTACACAGAAAAGAGTGATAGGGATCTGAAATTAAGACAAAATACACTAGTGGACCGGATGCCATCAGCAGTGTGAAAATCCAAGCTGAGATTTCAGTTTAATAATCTGAGTGTTTCCAACAGTTTGTGTTTCAATAACTGTGAATGTGTGTCTTCTCCACATCCTCCTCCTCGTACCTGGCTTTGTCCATGAAAATCACATTATTTTAAGGTATTGAGATGATGGTACCTTGACTCTGTATCACTTGAGGCTCACAGGTATACTTATAGTTTTTACAATATTTGCTCAGTTTTTGATGGTCTCCACTTAACATTGTCATGTTTTTTTTCAAATATTTGGGATATAATTTGAAACAAAAGTGACACAGATATAAAACTTCAGCTTGTAAATGCATTCATTGGAGCTGGCCGAGTAGATGCCCTTGAAAAATTGGAGAAGAATTGTTCTGTTGCCACCTACAATTTTTGTTTTATTTAAGTTGTTTTTTAATATAAACTATATATCCAGCTATTCCAAAATCGTCTCTCATACACACAATATCAGTTTGCAGAGATAAGTTACAATTAAATCCTACTATTGTATAGTGCATTATATGCAAGATAAATTGACATTAATGTATGTGTATGAATTAAGTTTAAAAACATAACCCCTAGCTATTAAGAGAAGTGTATATTAAAAAGAGGTCTGAAAATGTTCTATCATTATCCTTGTTCTCTTCAAGCCTGGGTGTAAACTGATATAGTGATAAGATAGGTGGTGGCATCATTGAAACACAGTAATATTTCAAATGCCATATCTTATCCTTTATGGGAGACATCACATAACAAAATACTAAAACACAGCTGGCAATTTCTAATGTACTATTAAAAATGCACTTGTTTATTTCCATGTTTAGTACTTTTGGAAAGGATTAAATGGATGAATTAACTTTTAAAAAAAATTATCCTTGGCATTTCTGGATATCCAAATGCATTAATATTCAAATTAAGTCATCTCTTTCATAGGTAATAGTTTAGAGATTACATCAATGTTTAAATCTGTGTGGTAGATATTATTAAATATTTTAAGCATCATTTGTACTATTTTTGAATACCTTCCAAGTTAGAATCCAATTAACTGAAAACTATTTTGACTTTAACACCACCCCATTTTTATTTTGCAAGTCAAGAAGGTATATTAAGTTTAGTGAAACAGAATAGTTTTTTATTTTAACAACAGCGCAGAACCCAAACATTTCCCTATCAAGTAAATGGAGAACAATATATAACAAAAAATCCTTTTGAGTTTGGCATCCTTGTCGGAGAATCAATCCTTAGTCCTCCTATCTAATTTTTCTGTGGCACACACCATTTGACCCTATGGCATTGTGAATAGGATGGACAAACCATTGCAATTCGAAACGATGGAACTATGTTGTGCCAAGAGCTTTCACTCTGTCAACATTTAGGTTGAGATCACCTGTCATTTAGGTCTATCGAGGGGTATCGAATATAAGTGTTGGACATTATGTTGCAATCTTACAAAACATTACTTGGACCACACTTGGAATATTATGTTCTTTTCTGGTCACCACACTATAGGAAGGATGTGATTGTGTTATACAGAATACAGAGTAGATTCACT
The DNA here is from genome assembly GCF_009764475.1 of Pristis pectinata. Lineage (NCBI taxonomy): Eukaryota > Metazoa > Chordata > Chondrichthyes > Rhinopristiformes > Pristidae > Pristis > Pristis pectinata. The sequence continues at coordinate 42,054,303 of NC_067409.1, read as the reverse complement.
ACAATGTTCCCTGAATTGGAGGATTTTAGTTACTGGGGAGTGATTGGATAGACTGTAGCGGCCCGGACCCGCGAACTCGAACCGCCATTGGCAGGCACATGCGCAGGAGCGCAATGTAGACTAACCACGGGGTGGGCCTTCCAGCAGGGACCTCACGTCAAGTCCGCTGGAGAGGCTCTCGGGCCCTTTTGCAAGCGCACGCGTTTTGTTTCAGTCAGTAAAGTGTGCCCCAGTCCAGCCTCCACATCTCTGCGTTTTCTTTTCTGCCACGCACCGCATTTCGGCTACGTTTAGTGACCCCGACGCTCCCAGATGGCATCTGGAATCTGCGACATGAATCCCAATGACTCGCACAACACAGTCTCGCTCAAGCTCCCGACTTTCTGGGCCACTCAGCCCCACATTTGGTTCGAGCAGGTTGAGGTCCAGTTCAGTATCCGAGGCATTAGAGCCGATGCCACACGGTACTACTACGTGGTCAGCGCGCTCGACCAGGACATGGCAGTCTGGATCATCGACTTCCTGCACCATCCACCTATGGAGGACAGGTACACTAAGATCAAGGCACTCCTCCACACTTTCGGACTCTCCTGCCGCAAACGAGCCGTGCGACTTCTGCACATGGACGGCCTGGGTGACCGCAAGCCATCTGAGCTGATGGACGACATGCTGGCGCTCATGGATGGCCATAAGCCCTGTCCCCTTTTCGTGCAGCTTTTCCTCGAGCAACTGCCAGAGGACATTCGCCGCCTCCTCGCAGGTGAAGATTTCAGCAACCCGCTCAGTCTCACGGCCAGGGCAGATACTTTGTGGCAGAGTAAGCAGCGGGGAGCGGCTTCCATCTGCCTAACCATGACCGCGCAGCCTAAGGCCAAGACCCCACAACTGAAACTGCCGAGACCCAGGGGGAAAAAGATGAGGGTTCGGGCCAATGGTGCTTTTACCATCAGAGGTGGGGGTCAAACACGCGCCACTGCCGTCTACAGTGTGCCTTTCCAGGAAACGCCGGGGCCGGCTGTCGCTAGTGGCTTCAACGGCTGGCCATCGCGACAGCCTCCTGTTCCTCTGGGACCGACACTCTGGGCGACGTTTCCTGGTGGACGCCAGGGCCGAGATCAGTGTCCTTCCCCCCCCCCCCCCCAAAACATGGACACCCGTACTGTGGCTCCAGGCCCTGACCTCGGCTCCGTGAACGGCACCACCATCCAGACGTACGGCTCGCGTACCATCCCGCTGCATTTCGGCCCCAGCTGTTTTACCTGGACCTTCACAGTAGCAGCGGTGTCGCAGCTGTTACTGGGGTGGATTTCCTACAGGCCAACCGTCTTCTGGCCAACCTGAAAGGCCAGCATTTGGTCCACGCCGAGACTTTCCAAACCTTCCAGCTTGGGGAAGCCCAGTTCCCAGTCCTCCACCTGGACTCCGTTACACTCTTGGGTGACAAGTTCGTCAGGGTGCTGGCGGATTTCCCCTCCATCATCACCCCACAGTTCTCCACTACCGGTCCCAAGCACGGCGTACAGCACCACATTCCCACACGAGGACCACCGCTGCACACCCGGGCCCGTAGACTTCCACCCGACAAGCTCCGCCTCACCAAGGAGGAGTTCCGGAAAATGGAGGAGATGGAGATCACCCGCCGCTTGGACAGCCCTTGGGCATCGCTGCTGCACATGATGCCCAAGTCCGCAGGAAGTTGGAGGCCCTGCGGGGACTACAGGAGACTCAACGACGCCACAACCACTGACAGATACTCGGTGCCTCACATCCAGGATTTCATGGCCAACCTCCACAGGGCGATCATCTTTTCGAAAATCGACCTGGTCCAGAGTTACCATCAGATCCCGGTGCACCCCGACAATGTCCCCAAGACAGCCCTCGTCACCCCTTTTGGGCTGTTTGAATTCCTAAGGATGCCCTTCGGCCTCAAGAACACCGCTCAGACTTTCCAGAGGCTAATGGACTCGGTTGGGCGAGGCCTGGATTTCATCTTCATCTACCTAGATGACATCCTGGTGGCCAGCAAGTCACGCAAAGAGCACATGGCACATTTGCGCCAGCTCTGCCAGTGCCTGAGCGACCACGGACTGGCAATCAACCCGGTGAAGTGCCAGTTCGGGCTGACAGAAATCGACTTCTTGGGCCACAGGGTCAAACAGCAGGGAGCCACCCCTCTGCCGGACAAAGTTCAGACCATCCGCCAGTTTCCCAAACCCAGCATGGTCAAGGGCCTGCAAGAGTTCGTGGGGATGGTGGATTTCTACCATCGGTTCGTTCCGGCGGTGGCACTCATCATGGGACCCTTGCTCAGTCTGATGGCTGGCAAGGCCAAGGAGGTGGAATAGAACGCAGAGTCCACAGAAGCCTTCGAGCAGACCAAAGAGGCACTGGCGAAGGCGGCCCTTCTAGTACACCCGAGAGTCGATGTACCCACGGCACTCACGGTCGACGCTTCTGACACAGCGGTCGGCAGAGTCCTGGAGCAGCTCGTCGAGGGCCAGTGGCGACCGTTCGCCTTTTTCAGCTGACACCTGCGACCACCGGAGGTGAAGTACAGCTCTTTCGACAGGGAGTTGCTAGCGCTCTACCTAGCTATCCGGCACTTCTGGTATTTCCTCGAAGGAAGGGATTTCACCGCATATACGGACCACGAGCCCCTCACCTTTGCCCTTGCAAAGGTATTGGACCCATGGTCGGCTCGACAGCAGAGGCACCTCTCGTTTATCTCGGAGTTCACCACCGACATCCGCCACGTCATGAGGAAGAAGAACGTGGTCGCCGACATGCTGTCTCGTCCCCACATCCACTCTGACTACCTCAGCCCCAGGGAATGACTACACGGCGCTGGCGCAGGCACAACAAGCGGACACCAAGATCCAGGCCTATCACACGGCAGTTTCAGGACTCCAGTTGGAGGACATCCCCATTGGCCCAACAGCGGTTCGGCTCCTGTGCGACACATGAACTGGCAGACCTCAGCCTGTGGTACCAGCAGCATGGAGGCGGTGGGTGTTCGACACGCTACATGGCCTGGCCCACCCATCCATCCGGGCATCCATCAAATTGGTATCAGACAAATTCGTTTGGCACAGTCTGCGCAAGCAGGTTGGACACTGGGCCAGGACCTGCGTACACTGCCAGACCGCCAAGGTCCAGCGGCATGTGAAGGCTCCCCTCCAACAGTTCCAACCGACACTCGGCAGGTTTCAGCACATCCACGTGGACATCATCGGCCCCCTGCCCATCTCCTGGGGTGCCTGGTATATTGTCACCATGGTCGACAGGTTCACCAGATGGCCGGAGGCCGTGCTGCTAGCGGACACGTCCACTGAGTCCTGCGCCAGGATGCTCATCGCAAACTGGATCGCCATGTTCAGACTCCCAGTGGACATCACCTCCAACAGAGGGGCACAGTTCACGTCAGGGTTGTGGACAGCACTGGCACAGCTCCTGGGCACCCGGTTACACCACACCACAGCGTACCACCCACAGGCCAACGGTTTGGTCGAGCGGTTCCACAGGCACCTCAAGTCAGCCCTGATGGCACGCCTCAGAAGGCCCAACTGGACAGATGAGCTTCCCTGTGTTTTACTGGGCATCCGCATGGCCCCCAAGGAGGACCTGGGCACCTCCTCGGCGGAGTTGGTTTAGGGCACCTCCCTGACGATCCCGGGCGAGTTCGTGCCAGAGGCCCAAGGTCCAGCAGGGACGCCGGTGGAAGTGCTAATGAAGCTGCGGGACAAGGTGGGGAGCCTGGCACCAGTTCTGACCTCCAGACAAGGCCCTACACCGTCATTTGTTCCTAGGGATCTCCGGGACTGTGAGTACGTTTTCATTCGCAGGGGCATGCACAAATCACCTCTGCAGAGGCCGTACGAAGGACCTTCAAGGTCATCCGGCACAATGGATCTACGTGTGTCATGGGGGTGGGCTGCCGCGAGGAGACCTTCACAGTGGACCACCTCAAACTGGTACATTTGGACTTCGGGCAGCCCATGAAAGTGCCCTCACTGCGCCAGCGGGGCAGGCCACCCAAGAGGGGGACACAGACTGGGGATCCCATGCCCCCGATGGGCCATTTCTGGGGGGGGTTAGTGGTGTAGTGGCCCAGACCCGCAGAACTTTAACTGCCATCAGCAGCCACGGGCGCATGCGCGGGAGCGCAACATAGACTGACCGCGGGACGGGCCTTCTGGCAGGGACCTCACGTCATGTCCACCGGAGAGGCCCTCGGGCCCTTTTGTGAGCACGCACGTTTTGTTTCAGTCAGTAAAGTGTGCCCTAGTCCAGCCTCCATGTCTCTGCGTTTTCTTTTCTGCCATGCACCACGTTTTGGCTACAAGACCAGGTTTGGTTTCCCTGGACTGAAGGAGGCTGACGAGTGACCTGACACAGGTATATAAAATTAAGTGAGGCATAGATCAGATAGATGGTCAAAATCTTTTTCCTCTGTTAGATGTCAAAAACAAGAGCGCATAGGTTTAAGATGAGAGGAAGGAGTTTTAAAGGGGATCTAAGGAGAAAGTATTTTACGCGGACAGTGGTTGATATCTGGCACCTGCTGCAAGAGGTGGTGGAGTCAATGACAATGACACCATTACACTTATTAAGAGACATTTAGACAGGCATTTAAATAGACAAGGAATAGAAAGATATGGTCCTAATGCAGGCAGATAAGATTAGTGCAGATGGGCAAAAAGGCCGGCATGGACTTGGTTGGCTAAGGGCCCATTTTGTGTTGTACTATTCTGGTTCTAAGTGTTCCACGGGATCAGTGCTGGGACCTCCTGTGGTTTGTGATGTGGACAAAATTTAGGTAAGCTGATTAGTAAATTTGCAGATGACACAAAAATTGTCAGAGTTGTGAATAGTGTGGAAGGTTGTCAAAGGATACACCAGGATATAGATCAGTTGGAAACATGGGCAGAGAAATAGCAGCTGGAGTTTATTTCAGATAAGTGTGAGATGTTGCATTTTGGGAGGTCAAATGAAGAAAGCGTAGAGTGAATGGCAGGACCCTTGGGAGCACTGATGTACAGAGGGATCTCGGGACACAAGTCCATAGCTCCCTGTAAGTGACCAGATGTAGATAGGGTGGTGAAGAAAGCATACAGTATTCTTGCACTTCTGGGCATTGAGTATAAAAATTGGCAAGTCATGTTTCAGCTGTATAAGACTTTGGTTAGGCTATATTTGGAGTATTGTGTGCAGTTCTGGTTGCTACATTATGGGGAGGATGTGGAGGCTTTGGAGAGAGTGCAGAAGAGGTTCACCAGGATGTTGCCTGGATTAGAGAATATTCACTATTAGGAGAGGTCGGACAAACTTGGATTGTTTTTGCTGGAGCATTGGAGGCTAATAGAAGTATAGCTGACATATTACAGCCATTTGGGTAACAGAAATTCATCCTTACAGAGTTCACAAATCACCATCCGAAAATCTGCTCTCATGGAATTTATGTGGAATAAAAAGTAAATAATTTTTTTTAAATCAACTTGAGTTTCCTGACCTATGCACAGATGATGTGGCTTCACGTTACGAAAATCCCAATACAGACCGTTTTCCAGGAGCACAACCCCCCCTGTATCACGGGGGTTGCCTGTATATAAAATTATAAGAGGCGTAGAGGGGGGTAGACAATCAGTCTTTTTCAGACTGTGATTGAAGGAATGTTGAAAGGAGATTTGCAAGCCAAGTTTTTTTTTAAACAGTGAGTGGTAGGTGCCTGGAATGTGCTGCCAGAAGAGGGGGGTTGTGTAGATGGAAGCAGAAATGATAGCAGCATTTAAAAGGCATTTAGACAGGTGCATAAACAGGCAGGGAATGGAGGGATATAAACTATGTAAGATTAGTTTAAATTGACATCATGGTTGGTACAGACATTGTGTGTAGAACAGTACAGCACAGGAATGGGCCCTTCAGCCCACAAAGTGCTGGAGGAACTCAGCAGGTCAGGCAGCATCTACGGAGGGAAATAAACAGTCGACGTTTCAGAATGAAGGGTCTCGACCCAAAAGGTCGACTGTTTATTTCCCTCTGTCGATGCTGCCTGACCTGCTGAGTTCCTCCAGCACTTTTTGTGAGTATTGCCCAGATTCCAGCATCTGCAGAATCTCTTGTGTCTATACTGTTCTATGTTCTACATTGTTCAATATCTTGGCCAATGTTTCTTTTAACTCCCTACTTTTTCTTTCTCTTTAAAAACAAAAGCCTTTTTCACTATAACTCTCTGTGGGGCCCTGATTTGACACTGTATTCACTCTCTTTAATTCATATTTCTTAACTTATTTTACTTTCTTTTAATCAGACTGGTTTAGGAGATACCCTGTTACTTATCCTGTTCATTAAGGTTCTAAAGGCCCTCTGTCACTATCAGCTCCTACATTCAGCAACTATTGAGAACACATTTTTAGATTAAGGGTGTGGAGGCAAATATAATCAACAAAAGATACCAATAAATGCCTGGCTCCAGCAAAATTTGGCGCAAATGATAATTTTGAATACAGAAATAAATTCCTCTGAAACATATTCCTATGACAGATTTTAAGAACATTTACAAGTATATAAAAAGGAAGAGAGCAGCTAAAATATAGAGTGGTCAGTTGAGGGATGTCTGGGGAATTAATAGTGGAAAATAAAGAAACAGATTCCGAACAATTATTTGGACTGATATTTGTGGGAGAAAACTTTTTAAAAAAATTCCAATAATAACAGATAATACTGGGGCTATAAACATTCTTAAATTGGTGAATTTGTTGGTTGTAATCCACCAAAATTCCTGAGATTTCATCCTATCTGGATATATCATGGCTTGGTACGGCAACTGTTCTGCCCAGGACCGCAAGAAACTGCAGAGAGTTGTGGACACAGCCCAGCGCATCACAGACACCAGCCTCCCCTCCTTGGACTCTATCTTTACCTCTCATTGTCTTGGTGAAGCAGCCAGCATAATTAAAGACCCCACCCACCCAGGTCATTCTCTCTTCTCTCCTCTTCCACCGGGTAGAAGATACAGGGCATGTACCACCAGACTTAAGGACAGCTTCTACCCCACTGTGATAAGACTATTGAACAGTTCCCTTAAACAATGAGATGGACTCTGACCTCACGATCTACCTTGTTGTGACCTTGCACCTTATTGCGCTGCACTTTCTCTGTAGCTGTGATACTTTGCTCTACTGTTATTGTTTTTACCTGTACTACGTCAATGCACTCTGTACTAACTCAATGTAACTGCACTGTGTACTGAATTGACCTGTACGATCAGTATGCAAGACAAGTTTTTCATTGTACCTCGGTACAAGTGACAACAATATACCAATACCAGGTTCCAGAGGGTTGGGAAATCAGAAATATACGTTACTATTGTAGAAAGCAGTTTCTTGTAGTTTTATGTTCTAATATTTTCATATGTACAAAATATTGGAACCTGTTCTACAAATATTTTTCAACATCTTTGATCTGAATGGAAGCTTTCCTTTCATTGGAGAGTTGAAGTGTGTCAGTTATCTATATTGGTGGGTTTTGTGGATGATTTTTGAAAACTTGCTCGTTATGACATGGAAGGGATAATTTATTACTTATCTAAGTGTTTTATGGAAAATTTTCAGTTAGTTAGATTGACTAACTAGTAAACAGATTTGAGTATTTGAGTTCAGATTTTAACACTGATACTAATAACTCTTAGAAAGTAAATCTACTTAGTACCTAGTCTACTAGATTTAAAAAAAACTAACTTGTAGCATAAAGTACAAAGATAAGGAAATCAAGATGTCTTTATAAAACATTTGTTTGGCCACAAGTGGAATATTGTGTCCTGTTCTGAGCACCATACTTTTAAATGATTGCCTTGGAGAAGATATGGAAGAAATTTACTGGATTGATTCAAGGAAGAGGGACTACATTGATAGACTATAAAAGCTTTGTGTTGCTTTCCTTGGAACAGAGGAGACTGAGAGGAGATCTAACAGACTTACTTGAAATTTATGTCAGATCGAGGCAGAGTAGACAGAGAAACTGTTCCCAGTGGTAGAAAGGTCAAGAACCAGAGGACACAGACGAAGATGTTTGGCAAAATAATTAATGATAACATGAGGAAAAACTTCATGCTGTGAATGGTTAGGGTCTGGGTAGTAATGAAGACAGATTCAATTTGTAGCATTGATACGGGTGCTAGATAACAAGCTGAAAGCAAGATATTTGAAGGGTTATGGAAAGAGGGCAGGATAGCAGAACTGGCTGGATTGCTCTTGCACAGACCAGGCACAGACTCACTTGCTGAATGGCATCCTTTCATGCTGTGACCTTTCTGTGATTCTGTGATGTGTTTCAATTGTATTTTAATAGGCACCTAGAGCCATAGGTATAATTAAGCAGCACAATGAAATTGGTACTAGTGTGTTCTTATTAATATATTTGCATTACATAATTCTACATTCATGTTGCTTAGAGACAAACAATAGGGACTTAAGATTTAAGTGTACACATTAATTTAAAAACTGCAATGCACCATTGGAATACTGCAGAATTTTTCTTCAGTAAAGTAGGATTTGGCTTCAGTGCTTAATTAACTCAGTACAGGGAAATTGGAGGAGCATTCATGGTTCTTTAGTTTTTCACATCATAAATGTTGGCACATTATATTGCTGCCTTAATTGGTGATGATTGATTCCTAATAGTGTTGTGCTAATGCTACACTACTGTGCCTGCATTTGGCAAAGTAATATGTCAAGAAATTACAACAATTTTACAATGGCTTTCTTACAAACAGCTTCTGAAAGGGGCTCTCGTCTTCAGCTAAATCTTCATTGCAGCTCTGGCTTCATATTAGTTAAGCAAATGCACCACCAGATGTGTTGGGTGAACCTTCGTGGAGGACCTCGTTTTTTGTTAGCTGCAACTAACAAGCAGAAACCCCATAAAATGATATAGGACTATACAAACAAGAATAAGCTAATCAACTTGTTCTGCCATTTAGGAAGATCATAGCTGATCTCTATCTTAATTCTATTACTCCAAAAAGCTCCTTTTATTCCTTCAACAATAAATCTCAGGTTTCAAATTATTGTTGAACTATCATCTCTCACTTTTTTGTGGGAGAAAATTGCACAATTTCACCATCCTTTATTAGTAGATGTGGTTCTGAACTGTTCACCTGAATGGAAACAAAAATGCGGGAAAACCTCAGTAGGGCAGGCAGTATCTGTGAAAAGAGAAACAGTGAATGTTTCAGGTCCAGGATCCTGGACAAGGGTACCCAAGCTGAAACATTAACAGTTTATTTCTCCACAGATGCTGCCTGCCCTGCTGAGTGTTTCCAGTTCTGTTCTTGTTTTGGATTTCCAGCTTCTGCAGTGCTTTGATTTTAATTTGCTCACCCGAATGGCCCGGCTGTGACTTTAAAATGTTATGTCATTATCTTCCCCATTAAAGATGACACTGCTTTCTATTTTACTCAGTCAATTATTTTCAAACTCCTCTGAAGAGGAAATCTGCCATCATCATCAGATTTGGCCTGGATGTGACTCCAGGCCCAGAGCAATGAGACTGGCTCCTAAATATTCTCTGAACTAACCTGGCAAGCTCCTCTGTTCAGGGGCAATTAGGAACAGGCAATAAATGCTGGCCTCACCAATGATGTCCACAATTTGAAAAATGAATAAGAAGTAAACAAAGACCTCAATTAAATCACTATATACCTTCCATATCCCAAGAAATAAAAGTCTGGTTTATGCAATTACTTCTCATGATCTAACCCTTTGATCCCTGATTACCATCCAGTACATCAACATTGCCTTCCCTTGAAGGTTAATATAACCTTTCTAAGATATAGTGGCCATCGCCTCTCATAGTGCTCAGAATGTAGTACAACCAAAGCTTTATATAGCCAGGGTGAAGATCCCTTCCCTTGATACTTAGCCATTATAACTATTTTTGTGCCTAATTATTACGTTTTGGTGATCTGTATCCCAAATCTTGTTGTGCTTCCTACTCTTCACAGCTTTGTACCCTTTAAATGATACTTTTTAGTCCAAAAAGGGACAGCAACACATTTGCCTGGCTTGAAATCCAACTGCCTGTCTTGAACCCTCTATCAGACTTTCTTTGAAATTGTGTATTTCAGTCAAATCTACTTGCTGCAACAAATAAAACCCAAAAAAATGTTGGAAATGCTCCGCAAGTCAGACAGAAGAGAGGAGCTGGTATGTTTTCATGTTCGTGACCTTTCATCAGAACTAATCTTATGAATTAAGGTTTAGAAAGAAATACAGAAAGAAAGGAATGAAGACTGATTCCAAAAATATTAAAAGCAACTAAGTATCCTTGGGTTCAGAACCCCTGAGAGGATAGAACAGTAAACTAGTGGAGAATAAGTAAAGATTGGTGGGGATACTTTGCGTAGAGGTTACAACACAGGAACAGTCCAAATGCCTAACCAGCCCATGCTGGTTCTTGCTTTCCTTGTCAGCAAATTATTACTGTCATACTTACCCACCCAACTTCTAGCCACTTAAATCTTACCCAGCTCCACAACCTAAATTTGAATACTTAAATTGTCTGTGCCCAAACTGCCTTAGTAGAAGCATATTTGCTTTAAAGATAACTTTTGGGATCTGGGCAGTACCAGCAAGGCCAGCATTTATTGCCTATCTCTAAGTGTCCTGAAGAATATGGCAGTGAGCCACCTCCTGGAACAGCTGCAGTCCTTCTGGTGAATGCAGCACAGTGCTGTGGAAAAGGGAGTTCTAGGATTTAGATCCACCACTGAAGGACCAGTGATGTGTTCAAATCAGGATGTTGTGCAACTTTGTCTGATTGGTGTTCAGCCTCTCAAGAGTTGTTGGTGGTCCAATCAAAAAGCTGCCCTTTTTTTTGGTACTTTGTTCCAGTGCTTATAAAGAAGGGGAATTAGGGAAGAGATCAATTTTAAATTTCTCGGGTTCTCATTTTATAACTAATTCCAGTTTATGAAAATGCTCTCTGCCAACCTAACACAATGTAATCTCCTTTGAAATTAAAACAAGAAAATGTATCAAAAGATAACAGGAAAGATCCAATCGTCCCAAAGAACACCAGGAAATAAATAATTTAGGCTGAGAAATTATTTATCAGAGTTCTACTGAAAGCAAAGATGATGCCAGAGAACTCATTTTGCAAATAGAAAAGTGTCGTCTCTTTCCTGTTCTTCCTCATCACCCTAAAAGTATTTCTGCAGTTACATCAGTAAATTGGGGTGCTCTGGTCAATATCAGAAAGCCTGCTGCCTCAGCTATTTCCTTCTCTATATGATCTGAAGGCTATCAAATGATGGTGCAAGTCCCACTGGATCTGACATAGAGGCGTAGAGAGGTACAACAAGGAAAAAGGCCCTTCAGCCCATACGTGTCCATGCTGAACAAGATGTATATTCAAACTAATTCCATTTCCTGGCACTTGGCCCATATCTCACCAAACTCTTGTCATCCATATACCTATCTACATACTGCTTAAACAAATCAAAGACCCCACCCACCTGGATCATTCTCTCTTCTCTCCTCTTCCATCAGGTAGAAGATACAGGAGCCTGAGGGCAAGTACCACCAGACTTAAAGACAGCTTCTACCCCACTGTGATAAGATTATTGAACGGTTCCCTTATATGATGAGATGGACTATGACCTCACAATCTACCTTGTTGTGACCTTGCACCTTATTGCACTGCACTTTCTCTGTAGCTGTGACACTTTACTCTGTACTGTTATTGTTTTTACCTGTACTACATCAAAGCAATCTGTACTAACTCAATGTAACTGCACTGTGTAATGAATTGACCTGTACGATTGGTATGCAAGACAAGTTTTTCATTGTACCTCAGTACAAGTGACAATAATAAACCAATACCAATACTTCCTCTGGCAGTAGGTTCCATATATCTACCACCTGATGTGTAAAAACAAAAGTTGCCCCTCAGGTTCTTATTAAACCTTTCACCTCTACCCTTAAAAGTATGTCCTCTAGATTTCAATTCCCCAACCTTGGAAAAAAGATCGCTCACCCTATCTATGTCCCTCATGATTTTACATACCTGTATGAGATGACCCCTCGGTTTCCTACGCCCTAAAGAGCAAAGGCCCAGCCTATCTAACCTCTCCCTATAACTCAGTCTCTCGAGTCCTGGCAATATACTTGTAAATCTTTTTTGCACTCTTTCCAGTTTAATCACATCCTTCCCATAACAGGGTGACTAAAACTGAATACCAAGTATGGCCTCACCAATGTCTTGTACAATTGCAACATCACCTCCCAACTTCTATATTCAGTGCCCTGACTGAAGAAGGCCAGTGTGCCAAAAGCCTTCTTCACTGCCCTATCTACCTGCGACTCCACTTTAAGGGAACTATGCACCTGTACTCCAAGGTCCCTCTGTTCTACAAAAGTACCCAGAGCCCTTCCGTTCTACATAAAAGTTCTACTTTGATTTGTCCTTCCAAAATGTAACGCTTTGCACTGATCTGAATTAAATTCCATTTGCCATTATTCAGCTCACCTACTCAGCTGATCAAGATCCCACTGCAATTCTTGATACTCCTCTTCACTGTCTATGACACTACCTATTTTAGTGCAAACTTACTAACTAATCCTCATATATTCTCATCCAAATCATTAATATAGATTACAAATAACAATGGGCCCAGCACCTGGGGCACACCACTAGTCACAGACCTCCAGTCTGAGAAACATCCTTCCACCATCACCCTCTGTTTCCTACCATCAGCCAATTTTGTATCCAGTTTGCTAACTCTCCTTGAATCCCATGCAGAACCTTATTGAAAGCCTTAATGAAATCTATATATACTACATCTATCGCCCTCCCCTCATAACCCTTCCTTGTCACTTCATCAAAAAGCTCAATCAAATTTGTAAATAGTGTCAGCCTCACAAATGGTGAAATAGCTAAAAGCATGCAATTAGTTCCAGCAGTTTTTCTCCTTGTATTAGGATTTCCTTCTTCGACATTGAACAGGCAGGAGGGACAACTGCTTCACTGTAGACTCAAGATATGCAATCCACCTTCCCTTCATTGAATATACCTGTTTTTTCTTTAATCTGAATGCTAAATGCAACAGTAATTGATCATTTTTGTTTTACGGATGCTCTTATTTCTGAAAAATGCTTCAGTCAAAGCAACAATGTATTTTTAAATTGCTATTATGTGATTCCAACTCTCCCAATTTTTCACTTTAAGTCATTTTCTTATGGCTAGTCAATCAGATGCAACGCCTGTGCACTCTCCTCAGCAGTGCTGGGGTCAGCAGTTTCTGTGCTGCTGGAATTCTTATTTCTGTCAGCTGGGAGCAATCTTCTCGCTGTAGAACTTGATGATACAGTTTAATCAGCTTTCAAATATAGTTGGTGTAGAGTGGAGCAATGGGAACTGAGACAAGCACACCTCTCCAATATCCCACTTGCATTGTATAGATGCATATTCCTCAGTTTTATGCCTTAAACCCATTTGCTTTCCTGACGTAGCTCATTCCAGTTGGTTTTTCATACTATAAATGTTGGCTAATGTTGGGTAGACAGTTCAGTGGAGCAGAGACTCAGTTTGGGAATGTACTGTACAACAAAGTATTAAACCTCCAAAGGTTGAATGTTCCTCTTATGGAAAATTGTGGATGTCAAACACATGAAAACATATCAAAATATTACGTGCCAAAGCAGAATTCAAATTGTTCATTTAAATGTTTGGGGGGGGGGGTGGCTCACAGCTCCAGCCGGTTCCATTCTGACTTGTGTCACCATACTTCAGAAACCTGCTAGTCAGTCACAGAGACTAACCAGAGTGAGGTTACCTCTCAACCAAGGAGCCATCACTCAACTATTTGGCCAATTTACATTTGCTTGAGGCACACTAAATAAACAGGCAGTTCATTTGCCATTGTAAGAATGGCAGAGTATTTTCAAAATTACTGAGCTGTGAGGAAAGTGAGCCAGAAAATTGCTGCTCTGTTGAGATTGCTTAAAACTCAGAGCTGGTGAACTGATGTCTGACACTGATTGCATGTGCTCTTAACCCTCCAAAATGAGATCCAAAAGAACTGGATGACTATTGTTGCCAATGAATATTCAGTGGTTAAAATAGTCTGTTAAAAATGAATTACATCGGCCTTTATTCATGACTTTTAAGTAGAAAATGGTTCTCAACAGTGCAATTTCTATGCGGAATTTAGTGGATTAAATTAGTATGGAATGATTACTACTTTCAGTTGCTTTTTTGAGTAATATTGACTGCCTTCCCTTTGCAGCATCATCATTTTTCAAATAAATCCATTCATTTAATCTTAACTACTTTTCCTGAAAACCTTTATCAAATGTTGTTCAACTTCTGCCAAAGCTTGTACTTTCTGATTGTCCTTCAGAACCCTAAATCTATCTGTTCTTGATTTTCTGCCCTAGATTTTCTGAAAATATTCTTTCATATTTATGCTATTCTTTGCTTTCATATTTTTTTCTTTCATACTTATTCTTTCATAGTTATCACATTAATTATCGTGCTGAACTTGGTGAAGCTCTCTCTTTTAAAAAGAAATCTGTTTAAGGCTAAAGTTCCCCAGGCTTCACAATTTATAACATCTCTTTAATATGAAGAACTAGCCTCATTGGTGCCTTGGTAAAGAATGGGATTTTCTGTAGAAAATGACACTATGGTCCAGAGTTTTGCAACAATGATACCAGTAAGATGTAACATCAATCATCCAGCTTTCCAATCATGCCATAATGAGCTTAAGAACAGAAACATGAGAACAGCAATGATCCATTCTGTTACATAAGCCTATTCCTGAATTCAATTCTATCACTTCTGATTTGTATCTTATCGCTATTTGCCAGCCTTGGTTCTGCTATAATCTCTCCTAACAAAAATCGACCAATCACAGCTTTGCTCCTACCTACCCCCCACCAGCCTTTTTTTTAGGGGAAGAAAATTCCTGATTCCCCAGTGAATTTCCAGACTTAACATGTATTGCTATTGGTTTATTATTGTCACATGTACTGAGATACCGTGAGAAACTTTATTTTGCAAGCCACCCAAACTGATCATTTCAAAACATAAGTACTTTGAGACCGTACAAGGGAAAAGTTTTGCCCTCTTGATTTGAATCCCCTCACCAAGGTAAATTGTTCATCTTCCCTATCCTTATGATTTATATGTCTCTAAATCATGTTATTGGAAAAATAACAAATCAATCAAATCAACAGCTAACTATCAAACATTGTTCAGTAATAGGACTATAATCTAGATAAAAGCCAAGTTAAATTGATCAGATAACTGCTTGGCTGCAACAATCTAGATAAAATTCCCTGGACATTCTGCAAGATATTTTCCCTGAATCACTATCATCTTAGGTCATTCATCCAGGAAAACCTCTGCTAGACCATTCATAACTGCATTCAGATGGTGGGCAAGCATAATCTTTCCTTCAAGACTCTGGTGATATTCGGAATAGATGCACCTTTTATCCTCTGACCACTGGTGTCAAGTACATTAATCATGTGCCTGAATGCATTTTTGCTTAGTGTATAAAACTGAGTTAATAGCACAGTACTTCAATGTGTTTTACAGCAGTAAATTGCATAACTTTAGTCACTCTGTGAGCTTGTGGGTAAGGAGGGAGGAAAACAGTGGGAAAATATTCTTGATCATTCTGTGTACTTTACCTTGATTTTAAATTATTTTGGCATTCAAGTTCCTCCATGACCTCTCACACTATTCTTGTAACCTCTTCCAGACAAATAATAGGCTCTAAGCTCTGCAATTCCCTCCCTAAATTTCTCCACTTCTCTACCTCTCCTTTAAATCCTGCCTCACTGATCAAACGTGGCATGATTTCCATGTGGCTTGTCAAATTTTGTTTGCTGTTGCCTTGCAATATGCCTTGGAATGCTTTTGCTACAGTAATTTTGTTGCTTTCTAGAAAAAATACGTCACAGCAGGCAAATCAAGCAACCGGCTCTGTAAGAGCACATTTATCAATCAGAACTGTGGGGGTTTTCAGAGAACGGGCGTTACAAACTTTAGTTTATAGTTCTTTTTAGCTGTGGTGTCCCTTTTTGAGGTTTGAGATCTTTCTTTGTTTCACTCCCTTGGGCGATTTAAAGAGTTCTGGGCATGCCAAGTGCTTGCATTATAAATTATTCATAATGTACAAACAAAATTAGTACATTTTATTTTCCTGGATTATGAGGGCATAAAATGGGCTAACTGAATTATTAATTTATTGAACATTTCTGGGTTTGAATGAGACTGATGAGCACAAACCAGTGTTCAATAGTAAAATATTTACATCATGTTAATTTTCTTTGACATTGAAATATTGTTGAAGAACATTTACATTAATCTACTCACAATTGATTGAAACATTAAAAGTTTTTAGAAAAGATGGGTTGTGTTTGTAGCTTTAAGTGAAGGTCCACACCATGAGAAAATGATACTTAAATTCTAAAAAAAAATTCGTAAATTGCTTTGGCACCATAACAATATTAAAATTGAAAAATCCCAGGTACAGGAAATGGATACTCAAAGAACCTGTTATTTAATTTTGCAGTAATAATACATTTTTAATCATGTGTATTGAAACCCATTCTTAGAGCAATACATCATGGTGCCATCAGGTTATGGCCATTATTTTCAAGTCTAAGTGGCAGAGATGTAATAACTGCCCTAACAGTAGGAAGATCGTCATTGATTTTAGAGAAGGCACAACTAATGATAATCGCCTTTCAACTATTTTCAGCGCTGGTAACAGCAGAGCTGTTCAAAATTACCAAGAAGATATAATGTGCTAAGTCATTTAATGGGAAAGGTTACTTATTCCATAATTTCTTTCTGTTCAAGAAAAGATGGTCAATGAAAATCCCAGGAAAATATAGGTCAATGTACTTTAGCTCAATTTCATGTAACATTGATGCTATAACAGGATTTGGCAGAATTCTTCAAGTCTCTGCATTGAATAGCAGCTCACAGATTTTCTGGGATTCCAGACATCACTCCTCTGTACACATAACCAAATGGGAATTGAGTTCAAAGCTCCCTTGGCATTCAACTTGGTTAAGCAAAAATAGTGGGAGCAAGGATGATTGACGCACAAGTAAGGGGTACTAAAAGAATATTGTTTGGTCCTGCAGCTACAGTATTCATAGGATATACAGCTCCAGACACATTTCCCTAGAATTGATTGAAGAGCAGTGTCTCAGGAGCCTAGAGTTCAGCAGGAAGGCCATGCCACAACAGCAGCATCTCCTATAAAAAGACATCCAGACAGCACTCATATTATGAATAGCATTGTCAGCTCCCTTCAAGGTCACTATGGTCCACAATTGTTATTCTTCCAGTTCCATCCAGGCTAGCACTGGAATGTTTACGATGCTATCAAATTCAATGCACAAAGGATCTTCAAGGAGGTGACTGATGTTTTAATCAGGACGTCCAAGTTGTCACTGCATGAAAGACCTGAATAATTCTATGTTACTGCTAACTCTCCCTTAATTAAAAGGGCAATCGATTGTATCCACAAAAGCACCCATGCTTCTGTCCTCTGCAGAGTGGCTACTGGACTCTCCACCAGATTTGAAATATGTAGGCCAACTCTGTGTTTTCTCATCATGCACCAAACATGAGGATCATGTGGAGTTATAAATGGAATGGTGAAGCCCAGATAATCAAGCCCTCCCTTTTTACACTTATTTATGATACCCATGTGTGAGATATGATGAAACCCTGAACAGCAATACAATGGGGCTACAGTGAACTTTTCCCTTTGATCCCCTGCAGTACAACTTGTAATACTTGAGCTGCAAAACTAACTGTCTCCACCCTAGGTGCTCAAATGCCAAGCAATAAGGCTAAACAAACATTTTGCTTTGACTTCATAGTGTTACTTTAAATCTTAACTGCCTTCTCATTGGACTCCAACAACAATGTTCTATTTATTCAGAATATTTGGCATAAGTAAACGACCTCTGGCATTTCACAGGAGCTTTATCAAAGAAGATGTGACATTAAGCCAAATAAGAACTAGAGAAATAAGAGCAGGATTGGACCACTGGCCGGTCCTGCCATTTAATAAGACCATGGCTGATTTTCTACTGCAACTCCACATTCCCACACCATCCATCTCTCAACTCTCTGTTCCCGCACCATCCAACTTTCTGCCCCACATTCTCGCACCATCAGCTTCTCTCTTGATTTCCTATACCCCAAAAATCGAACTATCTCAACTGTCATTCTGTATCCTTGAATATACTGAACAACTAAATATTCACAGCTGATGGACTAGAGGATCACCCCTAAGTGAGGTGATTTTTCCTCTTCTTGGACCTAAATGCCGAATGCATCTCCTGAGCTGTTGACACCCAGTTTTGGACTCTCCAGTCTGGAAACTCAAATGAGTTAAGTGTATTTCAATGGGATCGCTTCTTGTTTTACCAAACTCCAAAGAAAATGCAAATGAAAGCAGAATATTCCTGGTAATACTCAGCAGCTCAGACAGTATCCATGGAAAACATAGGCCTACTCTTTTCAATTATTCCCCATATAGGATAGCTCCCAGTGCACCAACATCCATTTAGATCTGGGTCTGCAACAGAAAAAGGTCAGTAAAGTCTGAAGGACACAGCTGTTTGCCTTTTGTACACTACATATGCTGCCAAGTGCAGGTCTGGGAAATTGTAGGGAAAGAGGGCAAATGGTTGGGGCTCAATCTGTGCCTGGATCATGAGGGATTGGGGTAATGCTCCATGAGGGAAGAGTGTAATACCCAAACAATAGTGCCTTTGAGGGGATGCGAAATCGGGTCTGGGACCACATGACTGAGGATGGAAGGATCATTGGAAGGCTGAATTAAAAACAAAAAGTGTTGGAAATGCTCGGCAGATCTGAAAGCCTTTGCAGCAAGAGAAACGAGGTTAACGTTTCACCTGAATAACCCTTCATCAGAACTGAAAAGTGAGAAGAAGCATGCAATGTTACAGAGAAGGGAGAGGAGTGAAGAAAATGCAGAATGTCAGTGATAGGGTGGAGAACAAGGTTGTCCAGGTGACACAATGTTTTCAAAGTTGTTTAGCTAATAGATGAATGAGGGCTGGAAGAGAGAAATAACAAAAAAAAAACACATGAGCTGCAAAATGCAGCAGTTGCTGGAATTGTGAAGCAAGAGAGAATGCTGGAAATACTTAATAGATCAAGCAACATTTGAAAAAAAAACTGAATTAATGTTATAGGTGGATGACCTTACATCAGAACTACCCAGTTCTGACACAAACAGGAAAGGCTGGTTATCTGAAGTTGTTGGATTTAATATTGAATCCCAAGGGCTGTAACGTGCTGGAAAAGAACAGTGCAACTTGTTTGAATTTCTAGAACGTCCTTTCTTAAGTAAAGAGACCAAAATGGCACACGTTACCTCAATACAAATTTTTTTAAAAAGTTATTATTTTACCCATACTCTAACCATGCAGTAAAGGTTAACACACCACTTTTGCTGCTATGCCTACATAGTAACTTGTGATTTTTGTACAAGGCCCTCAAATCCCTCTGACTTTCAATATTTATTAATATCTTACCTTTTAATAAATATTCTACTTTTCCATTTTTCATAACAAAGTAAATAATTTTATGCTTCATATTATATTCTGTGTTCTGCCTTCTTACTCAATCATTTACTGAATCTGTATCCATTTACAGTCTTTTTGCATCTTCCACAGAACTTACTTTCCCACCTAGCTTTGAATTTTATATCCTTAGCGAAATTCAATATATTGCAGAAGAGATTAAGTCAGATATGTCCAGGGACCAGGAACCTCAGTTGTGTAGGTAGACCAGGGAACCTGGAGCTGTTCTTATTGAAACAGAGCAGGTTAAGAGAGGACGTGATAGATGAACATGAAATTGCAATGGCTTAAGACAAAGAGAAACTATTCCCATCAATGGAAAGATCAAGATGTAGGGAGACAGAAATGATTCACAAAAATACCAAAAGTGACATGAGGCAATTTTTTGAAATCTAGACTGTGGTTACAGTGAGGTGCATTCAATTGTAACATTCAAAGGCGAGCCAGAGAAGTATCTGTAAAGAAAAAAAAATGCAGGGCAATGGCTGAAAGCAGGAGAGTGGGACTAGCTTTTAAAGAGAGCCAGTACAAATGTGACAGACCAATAACTTCCTTGTGTGTTGTAACCATTCTGAGATTCAGTAGTTTGTCTCCTTATCTAAATCTTTAATAACTACTTTGAAAGCTGAGGCCCAAACACGTATCTTTGCAGCACTCCAATAGTTACAAGTACAATCCTAAAATTATCCATTTTTTCTCATCCTGTTTTCTGTCCAATTCTCAGTCTAATATATTATCTGCAATCCAATAAGCCATTGTGCATTCCAAAATTCTGGGCTGCACCTTCATGAAATGCCTTCTGGTTCAATTCCCGCCGCTGTCCGTAAGGAGTTTGTACATTATCCCTGTAACTGTGTGGGTTTCCTCTGGGTGCTTCGGTTTCCTCCCACATTCCAAAGACGTATGGGTTAAGTAGGTTAACATGGGTGTAATTGGGTGGCGCAGGCTTGGGCCAGAAGGGCCTGTTACCGTGCTGTATAAAGTTTAACATGTAAATACACTATATCCCCAGGATCCATATTATCTACACTGCTAGTCACACCTTCAAAAAGCTCTGATCAATTTATGAAATGTAATTGCTTGTTCTTAAATCCATTGGGACTCTGTTGAATTATAATTTAATATTGCAAGTGCTTATAACCATTCCTTAGCAATAGTTTCTAACACTGGATGTCAGGCTAACCAGCATATCTCTGCTTTATCATTCTCACTTCCTCAAGAGCAGGGTTACATTTGCTACTTTCCAATCCACAGCAAAAGCTCACAAATTTGGAGAGTTCTGGAAGATCACATAGGTGATATTAACAAAGGTGATGAAAAATTTGTTCACAGACGTAGGTTTTAAGAAACATCCATATGGAAGTAAATGAGATGGAGGCAGAGAGATTCCAAGATTTTGGACCTCACCAGTAGAATGTACGGTTGTCAAGAGTGGAGCAGTTAAGATTGGGGATGTGAAGAAGCAAGAACTAAAGGACTGCAGAGATCTTGGAGGGTGGAGTTGTTGGAGGTGGCTGCAGAAGTGGGGAGATGTGAGGTGGTGCATGGATGTGAAAACCAAGGCAACAATTTGAAAACTGATGTGAGGCAAGAGTTGATGTAATTCAATCAGAAGAAAGGAGTAATGGATGAATGAATGATGTAAATTAAGGAACTATCAATCATGGTTCTGAGCTCTGCTCTTTACAGTGTGGAAGATTGTGTGCCAGTACGCACAGATGTTTAAAAGGATCAGCGCCTTCCATCTCCATTGGTCAGTGTGTATAGCTTCCTTATAACAAGCAGATTGATAGCAATACCCAAATGAGAGAACACTGCTCATTCTTAGTGAGGTCAATCATAAGACACTCCTGAATGAAACACAACAAAGAAGATTAAAAGAAACTAAGAAGCTCTTTGTGAGCCATGTGGACTGATGTGTGGGATGCAAATTCTTTTACTTCAGAACTGCGGAACAATGCTGAGAAATAATTAATAGCTAGTAGAAAATGCCCCCCTTTAGGAGTCAGATCCCATCATTTCTGAAGGTATCCAAGACACATCTCATCCACGTGCACTCTCTGAGGACAGTCCCTGCCAATTAGATGAGTGATGAGGAACATTTGTCCTTCATTAGCAGTAATACCTTGAAAAGCCTAATTGTGAAATACGTAACAGTTTCCTTGGAATCTCTTGGAATTCTCCAGATCAGCAGCAGGGGACCGATTAGTACCTCCTCACCCACAGACGCACAGACTGCAATTGTGGTGGAGGGAGGCTGTGGATTAGAATTTCATATATTGCTGGCTCTTCAACGTTATAGAGGACACAGCTAGCAGAAGTATTTAAATAGTGGTACTAATTCATTTAAAGCAACAGTGTTAATACAGCTATTATTGGACAGAAAGTCATGTGATCAAACTCTGAGGACAGTGGGACAGGTAACAAATAACAAAAATGTAACTACCTCCAACTTGCCAGTTGTGGTTTTAACAGAGGCAGTTTGGTTTGTGATTGACTCATTCCCCGCCTATCGTAAGGATGTTGCATGCTTCCAATTTAGTAACTTTTGGTTTTAGAACCTGAAGGCTAGGTTTCTCAGTGCGGGAAAACCCAGTAGATATGTAGGGCTGGATTCATTAGGCAACCGAGTTTAAAGCACTGGTTGTCGGTAGGAAATGCAGGAGCGCTTCCTGCTATGACAACCTTCCATTCTACCCCCTCCCTTCCACCACTGTCAGACTTGCCTGCAAGTAATTGTCTAACATTGCCTGCACCCCATTCCCTCTGCTTCCATTGCCATCCATCTTCTCGTCAAGCAGCCACCGAGGCAGTCCTACAGGGTCGCTGCACCTCGGAAACACATGGGAAAAATCCTGGGTTTCCAGAATTCCTGGCTAACGTCCTGGGCCCCACCTCCTTTCCCATCTCATTATTGCTACTGAATCCATTCAAGCTTTCTCTGCACGTCACCAACAGTAAGTTCTAAGGTGGGTATGTCTTTTCTTAATTCATGCAAAGTTAATCTTTTCTCTTTTGTGCATATTTCACTTTTTTTTAAACTAATTCTTGTGCATTGCAACTGCTCCGATTTGGTGAGTTTTGGTCTTGGCTGGTTGCCAGGTTTATGTGATTTCCAGTCACTTCTTTGGTCCTTGATCATAATTTCCCTCACTAGAGTGCAAGCTGCGTGAAAAATAGACTACCTTCCCTCATGATCAATATGATTTATTCTTTGCAGGGAGCTTGCCCGGATGTAGCTGTAAAACAGCCCAGAAATAGTGCTCCCTGGCTTAAATTTTTGTGCAATTCCATTCTGGATTCCTCAACTTAACAACTAACATCATGGTGTCTTTGGAATCATTTTCCAAATATTATGTCTTTGCTTTCTAATGATCAATGGACTGTCCTACATTTAACAGCAGATTCAGAGTATGTCCTTTGTTGTTAATGCAGATAAGTCCTTTCAGTAATTTGGCTTTTAATAATCTGCCTCTGCTACAACAGTGGAATAGTTTAAAAAAATAACAAACTTAATATTATATATTGAAATATTATTTGTGGCTGATCTCTCAATCATAATGAATATTTATTTGGAAATATCTTGCTTTATGAATCACTCCAGAGCAGAAAGAAAGCAGTTGACTATTTATAGTCTCCACACTGAACATCTCTTCAGTTAGATAAATGTATCAGACCTAGCCAATGCCTAACTTCTGTTCTTCATAGCCTGATTCATACCAAGTCTCGTTCACCCATCACCCCTGCATGATTGGCTTCATTGTGAATTTTCTTTTTCTTGTTTTCAAATGTCACTCCCTTTCCTAGGTCTCTTAACTGCATGTAACACTGAAACTCTCAGCAATATCTGTGTTTGCCCAAATCTGGCTCGTTGCATAAAATATTACTCTAATTAACCCAGTAGAGATTTGAGATAAATGGGTCATTTACAGGTGGGAAAGCTATAACGAGCACCACTGGGATTAGTGCTATGACATCAACTATTTATAATACATATTCATATGAATGAATAAATATGAGCAGGAGGAGGCCACTTCATCCCTCAAGCCTCTCTGTCATTCGATATGCTCATGGATGATTTGATTGTAACCTCAATTCCATGGTCCCACCCAGGTAATCCCAGGTCAATCCCAGGTAATCTCTTGCCCACCCCACTGCACTTCAAGAATCTACCTAATTCTGCTTTAAAGCTATTCAAAACTCTGCTTCTACTGCCCTTAACCTTCTGAAGGAAACTATCGCACTTCACCTCTACCTTAAATGAGTGACCCCTTAGTTTTAAACAGTGATTTCCCCCTGCCCTTGTTCTCCCATAACGTGAAACATTTTCTCCACATCCACCCTTTTAAGATCCCTCAGGACCTTATAAATGCACAAGGGAGGAAGAAACAAGAATCCAAGGGCAATGATGGTAGGAAACTCAATAACAAGAGGAATAAATAGACCTTTATGTAACTGTAGATGTGAATCCAGAATGGTGTGTTCCCTCCCTGATGCAAAGGATCAAGGATGTCATCAAATGGTTACAGGGCATTCTAGTGGGGAAGAATAAACAGAAAGAGGTTGAGATCCACATTGGTGCAAACAACATAAGTAAAATGAGGGATGTGGTCCTGCAACATGAACTTAGCGAGCTATGGCACATACTAAAGAGTAGGATCTCTAAGGCTGTAATCCCTGAATTACTGTTGGTGTCAATTGTCAAAGGGTATAGGAGTAGGAGGTTAGGTCAAATAAATATGTGGCTAGAGGGATGCTGTAGCAGGGAGGCTTTAGATTTCTGGATCACTGGGACCACTTCAGGGGAAAGTGTGACCTGTACAACTGGATGTTGCACCTAAACTGGAATGGGTCCAACATCCTTATGAGGAGGTTTGCTAATGTTTCTGGGAAGGGTTTAAACTAATTTGGCAGGGGAGTGGAACACGGAGTATATGTACAGATGGCGGGGAGGTGCAGTCAAATATAGAAGGAAGACTAAATCAGTACAGTAGGCAGAGCAGACATGGGTATGATAAGGCACGTGGGCGGATTGGAAGGTTAAATTACATCTATTTTAATGCAAACAATCTGACTAGCAAGACAGATGAACTTAGACCGTTGATCAGCATTTGTAAATATGATGTTGTTGTAATCACAGAGACGGTGGTCTAAAGAGAGGCAGGACTGGCTACTCAACATTCCACGGTATAGAAACTTCAGGCATGGTGGGAAGGGGATATACAAGAGGGGAGGTGGCATAGCAATATTGATTAAGAAGTCCATTAATGAGGGAGGATATCCCAGAAGACTCTTCAACTGAGGCCATTTGGGTAGAGCTAAAAAGGGGGCCACTTTGCTGAAGGTATGCTACAGGTCTCCTAACAATTAGCAGGAGATGTAGGAGCAGAATTGGGGAAAGGTCAATTTCAGCATCCTAAGACAGGACCTAGCAAAAGTGGACTGGGAGCAGCTACTTGCAGGCAGGTCCATATTCTGACAAGTGGGAGTTATTCAGAGGTGAAGTAATGAGAATTCGGGCTAATGTGTTTCCAAAAGGGTGAAAGATATAGTCAAAGAACTCTGGAAGTTAAGGGCTGGATAAAGGGAAAATGGAAGCATATGGAGGCATAGAGAAGTGAAAATGGTTGGGGAAGGGGCTACACAAAAAAGAAATAAGGAGGGCAAAGAGGGGGCACAAACTATCACGTGGATGACATTAAGGAAAATTGGAAGGCATTTTATAAGTATATTAAGAGCAAGAGGGCAACCAGGGAAAGAATATTCACTCAGGAGAAGGGCATTAGAACTGGAATATTCGGGGAGGAGGTGGGACAGAGGAATTCTACAACATTATCATTAAAAAAGAGATGTTAGAGGCCTTATTTGGCTTAATGATGGATACATCCCAGAACTTGATGAGATGTATCCCAGGCTGCTCTGGGAGGCAAGGCAGGAGATGCTGGGGCACTGGCAGAGATTTTTACATCTTCGCAGCAATGATGAGCCCAATAATTACAGGCCACTGAGTCTAATGGCAGTAGTAGAAAAGTTGTTAGGAAAAATTCTGAGGGACAGGATAAATCTACATTTGGAAAGCAGGATCAAAGATGCTCAACATGGTTTTATTTAGGGGAGATCCTGTCTGACTGAAATTTTTAGAGAAAAATGTATTGATGAGTGTGGTTGATATAGTCTATATAGACTTCAGTAAGGTCATAGGCTAAAGGATGATGTTGATTAGTTGGAAACATGGACAGAAAGTTGGCTGAATTAATTTAGTCATGATAAGTGTAATATGATGCACTTTGGGAGAACTAATAAGGGTAGGATACACACAGTGAATGTTAAGCCCTAGGGAATACTGAGGAACAGAAGGAACTCATTGTACCCGTCCAAGGGTCCCTGAAGGTTACAGCACAGGCAGACAGGATTGTGAAGAAGAGTTCCAGGATACTTGCCATTGTTAATCAGACAAAGAATATAAAGTTATGGAGGTTGTGGTATGACTTAGAGTCATAGAGCAATACAGCACAGATACAGGCTCTTCGGCTCAACCAGTCCATGCCTACCACGGTACCGCCCAGCTCGTCCCAATTTCCTATGTTCCACCCATATCCCTCTAGGCCCCTCCCCTCCATGTACCTGTGCAAGTGCTTCTCAAATGATATTATTGTACCTGACTCAACCACTTCCTCTGGCAGCTCATTCCATATACTCACCACCCTCTAAGTGGAAAAAGTTGCCCCTCAGTTCCCTTTTAAATCTTTCTCCTCTCACCCTAAACCTATGCCCACTAGTTTTAGACTCCCCTGCCCTGGGGAAAAGACTGTTACCATCCACCTTATCTATGCCTCTCATGATTTTAAACACTTCTATAAGGTTGCCCCTCATTCTCCTACGTTCCAAGGTATAAAGACCTAACCTGGCCGACCTCTCCCTATAACTCAGGATCTCTAGTCCTGGCAACATTCTCATAAATCCTTACTGTCCTCTTTCCAGTTTAATCACATCCTTCCTATAACAGGACGACCAAAACTGTACACAGTGCTCCAAATGCAGCCTCACCAACGACTTGTACAACTGCAACATGATGTCCCAACTCCTAAACTCAATGACTTAAAAAAAATTGGTTAGGCCACAGCTTTAGAACTGTGTATGGTTCTGCCTGCCACATAGCAAGAAGGACATGATTGCACTGGAGATGGTGCAGAGGAGATTCACCAAGATGTTGCCTAGGATGAAGCATTTCAGGAGAGACTGGATGATCTGGTTTTATTTTCCTTGGAGGGAAGGCAGTGTCAAGCTTCAGCACCTACGTGCTATGTGAGAGTCAAGCGGCAGCTTCTCCTGTGTTACATGAACCATGTGCAGTTCTGTCCTTGCTTTGTATGTTCAATGGCAAGGTTCTGTCCTGGAGTTTATGGGATAGTTACTAAGCTGGTAATCAGCCATGGGTTTATCATAGTTCACTTTAGCCTGCAACTTGTGGTTTGAGTTGGCTTGAACTGGTTCTGTCTGACACCAACCCTGCAGAGTTCCCCTTTATCTCTCTGCTACAAGACCAACCCCTGTTCTCTACTGCAGTGTTACAGAGCCATTTCACTACCCCCTACCACAGATCTGACAGAGGTTTATAAAATTATGAGGGGCATAGATAGGGTAGATAGTAGGCAACATTTCTCTTGAGCAGAGATATCTAAAACTAGCGATAGGTTTAAGGTAAGGAGTAAAAGGTTTATAGAGGACCTAAGGAAGAACCTTTTCACCCAGAGGGTGGTTGAAATTTGGAAGTACTATTCAGGTACTTAGTATCTAGGCAAGCACCTGAAATTCCAAGGATAAAAGCCTACAGATCAAGTGCTGGTAACTGGGATTAATGTAGATGGGTAATTTTATTTGGCATGGACATGTTCAGTTGGATGAAGGGCCTGTTTCTGAGCTGCACGACTCTCTGACTTAGATGAAGGAACAGAGTGTGTTGAATTAAAGTTTACTGATGATATTAAAGATAGGCAGGAAAGTAACCCGTCTACATCGAATCGCAGACACAGAAAAATCTGCAAGTAAATGTAGGCAGATTAAAGTGAGTGGGAAAAAGATGATAGAAGGCACAGAGTGTGGGATATATGAAGTTGTTCTAGAAATTTGCTGCCTTAGAATTTCACTTCCCCCCCCTCTCCTTTAGTAATGTCTAATTGTTAGTTCTCCTCTCAGCCAATGGTGTTTATTATGTAATGGGTATTGACTTGGTTACTGCTTGATCTTCAGAGAAACCATTTTGTTCTTTGTCAGAGTATGTTTGCCACACATGTGGTAACTCAGCAGGCTTTCAAAAAATAAATAAAACTGTCAAAAGGATAAAACTTAATCTCCTCCTTATAAAGTAACATATTGAGGAAAATTGTTCCTGAATTAAGATGAATATATGTAGGATTGAATAGCAAATTTCTTTTTCCAATATAAAACATGGGTTGTGGGGTGCGGGGAGAGGGAGGAAGGAAGTTGAACAACTGTATGCTTTAGAAAGTAGGAAAATAAGAAACGATAAATGGATGCAACAATAGGCTCAATTACAGCAGACTCTCAAACTCAGACATCAAACTCAACAATATTACAAAATACTGTAGCATTTCTTTGCTGCGAATGACACGTGCTGAAAATAAACAGGTCTGTCTTAATCAGTGTTGTGGGAGCTCTTGCATTTAATTTAATGAGAAGCATGCTGAGCGCAGAGAAACTCAGTGATAAAATGTTTCAGGACTGGGTGGATCAGTTGAAGAAGCACTTTAATCCAAAACCAAGTGAGATTGTGCAAAGATTTAAGTTTGATTCATAGATACAAAATAATGGCTGTGTATGTAGCTGAACTGTGGAAGTTATAGTCAGGCTGTAATTATGTCAGCAGATTCATACAGATGACAAGGGACAGGTTAGTGTGCAAAATCCATGATGACCAGATTTAGGGGTGGTGGTTATCAGCACTGAGTCTGACCACAGATATTATCCTGACAATTGCCTGAGCAATAGCACTGGCAAGTGAAAACATTTAGGACTTGCAAGTGAGACTGGCTATTCCATGTAACAGCAAATGTAGAGGCAAATCATTCTGAAACAAAATGAATATCACATCCAAATGGTCAACAGATTATCACTGTTGGAGGAAACACAAACCATCTTAATGCAGGCTCCTGCAAGAAAAGTGTCACATAAATGGTTTGAAAGGCCAGCTTGCTGCAGCTTGTAGTAATAAGCATAAAGCTGAGCATGGAAAATGAAAACAAGAAATCAAAGGAAAGGTGCTCAAAACTGTTTAAGTTTCCTCCGGTCTCACCACATAGAGGAAGCAATTCAAGACTAGTACAGGGGAACGGTTCACAATGTTCAGTGTAAAGACGCTAACTTAACAACAGTGAAACCACTAAATGTTTTCACAAGAGTTAATGACAGAGGTGTACATTTGAGCTTGACATTGGGTGCAGCATTACACAAATGAACTGGACTGAATACAAAGCTGGAAGGCCAGAAAACGTTGCACTTAAACTTAAAAGGGGAAAGCCATACAGGTGAAAGGAGTTGGCGTTGCAGACTTGACAGTGAAATAACAAATATCTATCAATGCTCTTAGCTCCCTTGCACCATTTGCTGCAAATGGATGCAAAGTGGAGATGGACTGAAGCTCAAGCAAAGACTTCTATGCCTTACCAAGAATGGCTATTATCCGTGGATATGTTAATCCACTGACAGGGAATTTGTTTCATCTTGTGACTCATCATTATACAGTGTTAGTGCTGTGTTGTCCCATTGGATGGAAAATGATTCTAAAAAACAGTTTATGTCTAGAATTTGCTCTCAGCTGGATAAAGGAAGTTTAACCATGTTCTTTGGAGCCCTGCCATTCCATAGATACATTTATGGACATTACTTCACCACTTACACAAATCACGACCCTGATTTTCCTGTTCCAGAAAATGAAGCTGGTGCCTCAGATGGTTTCCCCATGAATTCAAAGATGAGTTTTGACCTTGAGCATATAAATATACTATTGTCTCTTTTAAGTTACAGTGCTTCCTCAAATTTCATTACAGGCTAATCAAATGGCTCAGAACTTCACCACCGTGCTCACCACATACTCATCTGTTAAATTCACATTCATATTTAATGGATCTTCTACCAATAATTTACTCAAGAAAGCCAGCTGCAACCTTGGAGGTCAGAAAATGACAATCCATGATGGGGCCAGAACAAGCCCCACTCACAGAAATACTGAAAAATTTGACCACTTGCAAAGCCATCCGGCTTTCAAAAGAATGCTAAAATATCAGAAGTCGGAGGTACTGTTAAAAACAATTAAAGACTTAAAAATAAAATTATGGTTGAGTACTAGGGAAATTGAAGAAAGTTAACCCACTAGCTGGGCTCCTTGAGGAATTCAGTAATGGAGCAAAGTCAGCAAAACCCCAGAATATCTCATTTAATTTTCTTTTTCCGGCTCAGTTTTGCATTGTGCTGAAAGTACATCTTGAGGCATCCTAAACAGATTATTTGGATTGATTGTGGGGCTTTTCTTTTCTACTATTTAATCTTTAAGGAAATCAAAGGATTTGGGGTTACTGCAGGAAAGTGATATGAGATGAAAGGTTGGTCAGTATCTCATTGAATGGTGCAGACATTGTGATTGGCTGAATGGCCCACTCCTACTTCTGTTTTATGTTCTAATCGTTTTTTTCCTTACTTATTCAATTTCACTTGAAGAAATGAGGTTGAATCAGCATCATCAAAACAACACTTCACGCCTGAATTCAGATGAAGAGCAACAATTAAACATTAACCTGCCTTTTTCTACTTTTAAAAATTGATCAGTCTGTGAATATAAAACATTTATTGATCTTGAAGTATTAGAACGTGAGGATACAAACAACCATTGACAATAATAGCAGATAATTGTTAATGTATGATATTCCCTTCTCTGCTATTTAGAACAAGAATGAGCATATTTAAAATAAGCCAGCTGATACTTCAATTAAAAGGGGTGATTTAATTGCTGACTTTCAGTTTAAAGCACTGACAAATTGCACCAGTATGTTTATCTTAAAAACCTGCCCTCAATTAAAATCCAGTGTACAGGTTACTACACACAGAAGGCATTTCACATATAATGGAGAAACACCCTTATGGCTTCCTTCCCTTTCACTTTAGCCATCAAATTCCTGACATTGTTATCATTTGTTAAAAAACAAGATTTAAACAGTAATTTACCTTATCTACTGCCCAGTCAGCAATAATCTGAATTATCAGTAAAGAGATGAGGTGTCATCAATTATTCTCCAATAATCTGCTGACCAGTGCCAATTTTTTGCTTTATTGGGATCCTTCAGCTTTAAACCTCATTACAGCCTTCTCTGTGTTAGCATTTCTGAGGTGATATAAAAGTAACTGCTCTTAATATCAATGCAGCAATTAACTGGGTGTGACACCCAGGGATCCTGTGAAGACTGAAGTTAATAGAAAAACACTCCAATCATTGGAGTCATAGAGTCATGCAGCATGAAATGTGTCCTTTGGCCCACCAAATTCATCAACCATCCATTTACACTAATCCTACACTAATCTCATTTTATTCTCCCCACATTCCCTTGAACACCCCTGAGATCCTGCACATTAGAGGAAGTTTATGGTGGCCAATTAACCTACCAAGCTAAGTTCAAGTTTATTATTGTCAGAGGTATACATATACAGCATATAAATGCCATGAAAAATTGGCTTTTTGCAGCAGCAGCACAGTACATTACAAGACTAGGACAAACATAAGTTAACATAAACTTAAATTATACATAACTTACACGTACAAAATAAACATAATGACACCAGTGCAAGATTGAGAGAGAGAAAAAAATATAGTCCAAGGTAATGCTGAGGTTTTTCAGGTCAATTCAAGAACCTGATGGCTGTGTGGAAGAAGCTGTTGTTGAACCTTGAGACTTGGGTCTTGCTCATGACAGCATGGAGAAGAGGGTGTGGCTCAGATGGTGGGTGTCCCTGATGATGGATGTCACCTTGTCTCAATAGTCCTCAATGGTGAGGAGAACTGTACCTGTGACAGAACTAGCTGAGTCCACCACTCTCTATAGCTTCTTACATTCCTGTACCTTGGAGTTTCCATACCAGGCTGTACACAGTAAGAATTCACATGAAGTCTGGGGTTTATCTTCAGAACAAACTTTCTCCTTATTACAGGCTGACGTCAACAGGGAAATCACTTGTCCTTGAACGAATGCTCCCCGATCCAAAGTTTCCATTATTTTTATATTATTTATTATTTACTTATTCCCAGTTATCTCTACCCCACATGCACTGTACATACATAGTGAGGTAAGCCTTTTGCAGTGTCAAGCTTCAGTGCCTTTGTGCTATGTAAGCCTTCAAGTTTGAGCACCTCATGTGAAGCGGGAGCTGTGTGCAGTTCCATCTTTACTTTATATGTACAATGGCATGCTTCCACCCTTGAGTTTATGGGATTGTTGTTAGGCTGGTAACCAGGCATGAGTTCACTGTAGTTAACCTGCAGTTAGTGGTTCAAGTTGGTTTGAACTGGTTCCAGACTTTCCCTGCCTGGTACCAACCCTGCAGAGTCCCCCTACTACACAGGTCATGATGCAACCAGTCAGAATGCTTTCCACTGTGCATCTGTAGAAGTTTGTCAGAGTCCTCAATAACATGCTGAATCTCCTTAAACTTCTAAGAAAGTAGAGATGGTTGCATCTATGTGCTGGGCCCATGGAGAATATGCAAACTCCGCATAGACAGCACCGGAGGTCAGGATTGAACCCGGGTCACTGGAGCTGTGAGGTTGCAGCTCTACTGTCTATGAAACTGTGCTGTCCTGGTTCATCACTTCCCTTCCTTGCATCATAAGCTCAGAAGTGGGGTATTTACTCATGCTTGCACAATGTTCAGTTCCATTCAAAACCCCTCAGCAAATGAAGCAGCCCATTCCTACATAAAGATATCCAAACATGGGCTGATTTGTAACAATTAACATTCATGCCACATCAATGCCGGGCAATTATCTTCTCCATAAAGAGAAAATCTAATCACATATCTTTAACGTTCAATAGCTTTATCATCACTGAATTTCCTACCATCAACATCCTGGAGGTCACCATTTACCAGAACCTTACCTGGACCAGCCACTTAAGTGCCATGGCTACAACACCAGGTTAGAGGTTGGGTTTCCTCTGACGAGCAACTCACCTCAAGAGATCCCAAAACCTTTAACAAACTTCAGGTTACAAGTATAATGGGATATTTTCCACATGCCTGGATGAGTGATGCCCCAACTATTACTGTACAGGAGAAAGCAACCCAACTGATTACCACACCAGCCACCACCCTGAGCATTAACTTCCCTCTGCTGTTGTCATAATGTGGCTGCAGTGAGCACTAGCTACAAAATATACTGCGGTTAGTTCCATACCTACACGGGTATTAATGTATGATTGAGAATGCATGTATTCCTGTCAAACAAGCTGCAAACCCGTAAACCTTGACCTGTCCTATTTCCACTGGAAGTACAGGAAGAGTTAGATAAATTAGAACAAGATGCAAGGGGACAAGCTAGAGTCACTGTGAAGCAGCAGAGTCGAGAGCTGTCAAGATTGTTCAGTTAAGTAGAATGTACAAGGTAACAATGAACCAGGCAGTTGACGATGTGCAGTGTCCATTGTCTAGAGCCATAGAGTAAAAGAGCACAGAAACAGGCCCTTCAGCTCAACTCATCCAGGTCACCGAAGATGCCCATTTATGTCTACTTCACAGTATTCATGTGTAGAGTTGTCAGGAGCCAAAGTTTCACCAAACTCAGCTGAATATAGACAAGGAGAGTCAGTGATATTTGATAATTAATGCACATAGGGGTCTATATTTATCCACATAATTACGTTACTATGAAACTGTAACCAAAAATCTTTCAAGTTACAATGGACAGGAAACTACAAGGTATGGATCATGATCTATGCAATCAAGGTGATGAAGTACCACAAGTACCAAAGAAAATCATCAAATATTAGACTGTAGAGATGACTATACAAGATTAATGGGCCTGCTTGTGGGTTGAACTTGGCCTGATCACAAGCTCAATGGCTGCATTAACCTCCCAATGGCCTGAGGATCTGTCCTGCATCTAGGCTCGTAGACACTCTATTCTCAGGATCCATCTCAAGTGCTACACAAATGGCTTTTGACAGTACAAGTTGTCAAAGGCCTGTTTCACTGTTCTTAAATGTATTTGATGATCTGTGACATTTAAAAGCCAAGTTGGTTTAATTAATTTAAAAACATTTTAAAATTTAAAAATAAAGTAACTCCTTAAACTGCTGTTGATTGATTATAAAAATATAAGTTAAAATAAAGAAAAATAAATTTAAAGAAATCCAGTTAATCTTTCCTTTTTTAATGAATGTTAGCAAACCTGTTGAAATGAACAGAAAAGCTGTGTCTGGCTGTGTGTCCAGTCTGACTTCCAGCACGTTCAGTACTTACTTTTCTTTCTCATCAATCCTTTGGGATTGAGGATGATTTGCTTCCCATCCAGTTTTGTGGGTTCTGAGGTGGCTAATGATGCCAATGTGGGAACTGCAAATCCTTCCACAGATGGGGCAGTTGGCACCTGACAGATTGGGTGAATAGGTGGATTGGCTACTGGTCAGTGTAATCCAGCCCAATATAAAGGTCAGAAGAAGTACCTATGGGTTTCTACAAAAAGAAGTACCTTGTCTTGGGTTCAAAGTAAATGCATATAGCTTGCAACCAGTCAAAGAAAAATTGAAAGCAATCGTGAACAAAGGAAAACTGAAGACATGTTAGAATTTGGGTCATTCTTACAGTATTCTACTAGATGTTTGACAGATTTTGCAGTAATACTGACATCATTATATCAATTATAAAAGAAAAGCAAGCAGTAGAATTAGGTCAAAGAACAGCAATGACATATGACGTTTGAGAAAAGAACCTGGGAAGTGAGTCCTTTTAAGTTCAATGCATAATAACAAATATCTTGAAACTTGTGTGTGATGCTTCAAATTATGGAATGGGAGCTGGTCTGAATTATGCAGTGGATGATGGTCAAGAAAAATCAATAGCATTTGCTTAACATACTTCAATGAAGTGTGAGATAAACTACTCAGATTGAGAAAGAGTAATTTGGAATAGTCTTTCAAGTGAAAATATTTCCTCAGTTCCTATTGGGCAGACATTTTACTTTGGTCACAGATCATTAATCCTTGTTAGTAATTCTTGTTTCTGAGTTGCCAATACCAATAATTGCTGTATGGAGGAAGTAGAGGTGGGCCATTCTCTTATCTCACTGTGATTATAGGGTTGAACGTTAAACCTCAAAACAAAATGTTATTGTTGAAGCATTGTCAGGGTCACCAGATGGGAATATAGGAATAGGGAATACTCTTCATATCATAGGTCGTAATTTTCTGGTTACACAAAGGAGATGGTTGAGAAGTAATAAAAAAAATTATCCTAAAACAAATGAAAAAACTTTAAGAAGATCAGATTGAATCAGACAAACGTCCAAATGAAGATCTATAACTGTACCATAATCAACAATATGAATCGTCAATGGAACTAGGAAATGTCAAACGGGGACCCACAGTTGTTCTGCCAATTGTAATGAGAAAACACTTTGTAGAAGAGCTACATGGTGGACATTCTGGTACTATGAACATGAAAGCAGTAGCCAGAAGTTTTGTTTATTGGTCTGGATTAAATAAAGAATTGAAGATTTAGTAGACAAGTGTACCATCTGTCAAGATTACAGAGTCATGCCAGCAAAGAGACTTTACAGAGTGAGATAAGATATCTTTATTAGTCACATATACATTGAAACACAGAGTGAAATACATCTTTTGCGTATAGTGTTCTGGGGGCAGCCGCAAGTGTCGCCATGCTTCCGGAGCCAACATAGCATGCCCACAACTTCCTAACTCGCACATCTTTGGGATGTGGGAGGAAACTGGAGCACCCGGAGGAAACCCATGCAGATCAATGAGAATACATGTTGATTATTGTGAATTCAGGATTTACAACTTTTCAGGACTCAAAATGGATCAAGGTAAAACATTTGGGTACCATACTTCGACAAAGTGTGTTATCCAAAATCTGAGATTCTTTGTCTCATGTCCTGGCTTCATGTCCTACCAAAAGAACTAGTCAGAGATTATGTCCTCAGTTTTGTTCATTTCTATTTTGTTCATTTCACCATGGTGTGGCAGGGAGGTCAGTGATCGTTCTCAAAGGAACACTAGAGGAGCATGTATTACAATGGCATTTAGACAATGAGACATTGATTAGCAAATTTTTCGTTAACCAAAGGAACAACATTGTGCCACAGTAAGTTATATCCTGCTGAGTTACAAAAGCAAAGAAGAGTCAATTGCTGAGCCTAGTTTAGTAGAAGCTTGAGAGGAGATTGCATGAGAGCCAGTTGAAATGGAAGCAAAATTACAACTCAAACCATGGAGAGAAACAATTCAAGCAATCTAATAAACTTTGAGTGTTAAAAACACATTGCAAATCTGACATATGGAAGTGAGATATTGAAGGGATGCCTTGTACAAAGATATTTTGCGAACATAGGAAATGGAATCAGAAGTGTATATGCAAATCATTTCATCCCTGCAAGAGATGTATAAGGGAATATTGATGTGACCTGAGTGTATTCCACATGTTAATCTGGTAGAGAATGGAAGAAATGGCACAAGGTTCTTCTGAAATGTGTCAAGAAGTGACACTTATCTCCGGTAAAGAAGAAACTATAACACCAATGACTTTCCTTTGGATAAAAAGAAAATAACACCCCGCCTCCCCCAACTCTATGAATAGATTACATCTGTAAATAATGTGTATTTATGAATCACGTTTTTTATTCAATAAAAGGAATGCAGTGTTGTGTACATAAACTCGTGACATATATGTCTGGTGTAGTTGGAATTGAATATAATTGCTGATGTGTTCTAGCAGCTCTCAGATTCTGTCTGTGTTTCTCTGTATGCTCTGTATATCCTGGATATACAGAACACACACACACACACACACACACACACACACACACACACACACACACACACACACACACACACACACACACACACACACACACAGTCCTGAATCCTCAGTCAAGATGGCCTCAAAAACTTTTATCTTGAGAACGGAACAATCTGAATGATCAATGATTCACACCTTGTTTTGCAAGTTGAGTATCTTAAAGAAGCACAATTGAACTATTCCACAAAGAACATCTTCTGCCAGAATACCCACAAGCAGAGGAGCTGCAGAGTGAAATGAGCAGGAGTTGGAGAGGACTGAGGTGTCATTATTGTCTGTCTGTCTCTTTCCCTCTCTTTCTTTCTCTCTTTCTCTTTGACTTTCTTTCTCTCCCCCCCTTCTCTCTCTCCTTCTCCCCTTCTCTCTTTCACTCTCCTCTCTTTCTCTCTCTTCTCTCCCTCACTTTCCTTCTCTCTCTTTCTCTCCTCTCGCTTTCTCTCTTCCCTTTTCTCCTTTTGATTTCTCTCTCTTCTCTGTCACTTTCTCACCCTCTCTTGCTTTCTCTCTCTCCCACCTCTCCTCTGTCCCATCTGTTCCCCCTTTCACTCCCTCCTCTCAAAGAGTAAGTATTTTCCTTCCACCATTGAAATCTACGGTGTAATTTATTATTGTTTAAACATTACTATATATATTCAATGGTATGTCATTGAGTCATAGAGGTGAAAAGCCCATTGTATCTATGCTGATCATCATGCCTATCTATACTAATCCCATAGCATGTATTAATTCAATATTCCTCTATAATTTGCTCATTCAGTACCTGTCCAAAAGCCCCTTAAATGTTGTTACTGTTCCTGCATCCTCCACCTCCTCTTATTCCAGACTGTGAAGAATTTACCCCTCAGATCCCCTATAAAACTCCTCCCTCTCACATTAAAACTCTGTCCTCTAGTTTTAGACACCCCTACCATAGGAAACAGACTCTGACTATCTACCTCTCATAATTTTGTATACCTCTATCGTGTCACCTCTCAGCCTCCCTTGCACCAGGCAACTCTCTCCTTAAACCCTACAATCCAGACTACATCCTTGTGAACCTTTTCTACACCCTCTCTAGCTTAATCACATCCTGTAGACTGGCAACCAGACCTGCACACAATACTTCAAATGTGACCTAACCACTGTTTTGTACACTGTAACATGAGATCCAAACTCTTGTATTGAATGCCTCAGCCAATGAAGGCATGCCATACTCCTTCCTCACCATCCTGTCTCTCTGTTCAACACTTCCCAGGGCCCTGCCATTCACTGTATATGTTCTGGCTTGGTTTGACAAAGTGCATCATTTCACACTTGTCTGAATTAAATTCCATCTGCCATTCCCTTGCCTACTTTCCCAGTTGATTCAGGTCCTGTTGTAACTTTCGACAGCTGTCTTCACTGTCCATGAATCCACCAACTCATCAAACTATTATTATATATGACAAACAACAAAGGACTCAGCTCTAATCCCTGTAGCATACCACTGGTTACAGGCCTCCAATCTGAAAACAAAACAACCTTCTACTACCACCCTCTACCTCCTACCACCAAGCCAATTTTGTATCTAATTTGATAGCTCTCCCTGGATCCCATGTATTCTAACCTTCTTGACCAACCTACCATGTGGGACCTAGTCAAAGGCCTTGCTAAAGTCCAGGTAGATGATGTCTACTTCCCTGCCCTTGTCAATCTTCTTCGCCACCTCTTCAAAAAACAACCAACTTTGTGAGGCATGATCTCCCACACACTGACTATCCCTAATCAGTCCTTGCCTTTCCAAATACAAATAAATGAGTAGATCTGCAGAGAGCAGCTTGCAATGAGTCACCATGCTCCAATGCCATATAAATAAACTCTAATAACTATTATAAACTAAGTAAACCAAATAAAACCCTGTCTCTCAGAATTCCTTCCAATAATGTTCTCACCACTGATGTAAGACTCATTGACCTGTAGTTCCCTGGCTTATCCCTGCTGCCTTCTTAAACAAAGGCATGACATTAGTCACCCTCCAGTCTTCCTGTACCTCACTTGAAGCTGATGAAGATAC
Organism: Pristis pectinata; assembly: GCF_009764475.1. NCBI lineage: Eukaryota > Metazoa > Chordata > Chondrichthyes > Rhinopristiformes > Pristidae > Pristis > Pristis pectinata. The sequence goes on along the minus strand of NC_067409.1, from coordinate 42,015,531 downwards.
AAAAAACTATGTCAAGACCCCAGCAATCTCATGATTGCTTCCCATAACATCCTACAATACACCTTGTATGGCCCTGGGGATTATCCACCTTTATGTGTTTCAAGACCACCCACACCTCTTGCCAGCCTTGACCTTCATTGCAACAGGAACATGCTGGCCCTGAACTCCTCCTATTTTACTTTTAAAAGCGTCTCACTTGCCAGGCATCCCTTCACCTCTAATCCATTGTCCATTTTGCATCTGGTCAAATATCTAGGCCTGCAAATAAATATTTCAGTGGACTACCTTTAAGTACATTTGAACCATAAGATCTAGTTTCATGCATTCAGTGAGTTGACATTGTACTAGTAATTTGCACTTCAAGTGATTTCTCATTTGATAAACTAAAGTTATGTGTGCTGTAAAATTTTGTGTTATATGTGGCTGTGGATTTGGAAGAAGTGGATAGAGTCATACAGCACTTAAACAGACCCTTTGGCCCAGCTCATCCATGCCAATCATTAAATTTTTGTTAAATCTACAGAGATACTTTACACACTTGCGTTACAGAGGGGTTGAGTTTCGAGAAAACTGTGCACATCACGATCTTCTGTAACGCCAAATCTTGACAAACATTGACAAAATTTGTTGTTTCTTTCACATTCTGTGTTTATTAATTTTTTTCTCATATAAGTTCCATAAGAATGAATTTTTATTCCATTTCTCAAATTTTTGGTAGTGATTTGTGAATTCCATAAGGGTGGATTTCTGATACCTGAACTGCCATAACACAGGGGTACACTTCATACTACTTTAGACACTACTAACATAGGACATTACAATATGTACCACAGTACTGTTCTGTGCTTTTTACCTTTTTGGCTTAGTCAATTTGTCCTTCAATTCCAACAAGGTCATTTTGAGTTGAGTTAATAAAAGCAATTACTGGATTCTCCAATAGTTTTGCTCTGAAAGCAAAACTCGGCAAAGGACTATTGATCTAGTGAAAATCATTCCCCCCTCTGACAGGTACTGGTGCTTAAAATTAAAAAGATTTTGAAAAGCAAAAAACTGCAGATTCTGGAAATTCAAAATAAAAAAAAGTTTGGGAAATATTCCAAAGGATAGCAGCATCTATGGAGAAACAATTTTCATTTCGGGCCAATGACCCTTCATCAGAATAAGACTTTGACTTGTTAGCTCTGAATCCTGATAAAACTGAATATTTTGTCTATGGGTATTAACTCTCCTTAAAATACTTAGTTCCCCTGTTTTAGAAGAAGTAAGTGCCAGTCATTTCTATGTGCAGACATTGTGAGTAATTTGTTTATTTGTTACCAGGAATTGGGTAATACTGGCAAGACCATATTGATTACTCATTCATATTTGACCTGGGAAAGTTGCCTTTTTGCAGCAATTGTTTGCCATAGGGCTGCTGGCTGGCTCAACTCAAAGAATGTTAAATGTTAACCACATTACATGAATCATGTGTGGGCCACACTGAGTAATGTTGTCAGGATCCCACCTATGGGTCAAATGGGTCAAACTGTTTCCTCTGTTCCTCTTATTCCCGTCAGCAACCCTTGAGTGAGCAGCATTTAATTCCCATTAATTCGTGGGATAAATTCTGATTAATTCATGGCCTTTGACTTTCCATTCCTGAGTCATAACATATGCAGCACCACCTGTTTGCTGATAGTATGAGGTATCTTAAAGACAACATGGCAGGAAGGATCTTTGACCTTGGCTCTGACTATTTGAAAAACCGTGGCTAGTTCCAAACCCCTCCCTCTCGAGCATTGTTTGTGCACTTCAAGAAGCTCATTGCCTTAAGATTTTGTAAAATAATCATGCACGAATGAGTTTGTTCATTGGTTACAGCAACTGTTATCTATATCATGAGCAACACAGAAAAGCACTGGAGGAACTCAGCAGGTCAGGTAGTATCTACGGAGGGAAATGGACAATCGACGTTTTGGGTGGAGACCCTTCATCCTTGTCCAGACTATCCATTTCCCTCCATAGATGCTGTTTGACCATCTGAGTTCCTCCAGTGCCTTTGTGTGTTGCTCCAGATTTACAGCATCTGCAGTCTCCTGTGTATCTATATCATGAGTTCCTTTTTTTTTCCCTTTCTTAAACGTTTTGCTTTGTATCTTCATGTAAGATTGATCGGCAGGGTAAGACCAGCTGGTCAAAGCAGCTAGTGTCACAGCATGATAGTTGGAGAATCATGACTAAACATTCCTCTGTGCCTCACCCACACCTCAGCCCAAAGCCATGTGAAGGTGAAAAAGCCCTGCACCAATACAGGAAAATATATTCTGGGAAAACTCACTCTGGTGCCCTTCAAATGATTGAAACTGTCCAGAAGATCGCATGGGCAATGTTTTATTTATTACTAACTTTTATTAATAGTTAATAAAAGTTAGTCTTGTCAGATTTTTTAGGTTTTGTTTTTCTCCTCTTTTCTTACTAACTTTCTCTCCCATATTCTCCTGAATGCATGCTGTCATGCTGGATTTAAATTCCATGGCATTAATCTCCCCCAGGTTTCTCACCAAAATCTACTTTCTTCATGCATGAGTTTTGGCAATGAGCATTTGCTGACCAAACCTAATGCTACATTCATACTTTTTTTTAAAACATAAAATCATAGAAATTAGGACCAGGAATAGACCACTCAGCCCCTCAGGCCTGGGTTATAGGGAGAGGTTGGCCAGGTTAGGTCCTGATTCCTTGGAGTGTAGGAGAATGAGGGGTGACCTTACAGAGGTTTATAAAATCATGAGAGGCATCGATAAGGTGGATGGTAGCGGACTTTTCCCAAGAGTCCAAGACTAGGAGGTATAGGTTTAGGGTGAGAGAGGAAAGTTTTAAAAAGGACTTGAGGAGCAACTTTTTCATGCAGACGGTTGGTGAGTATATAGAATGAGCTACCAGAGGAAGTGGTTGAGGCAGGTACAGTGGTATCATTTAAGAAGCACTTGGATAGGTACATGCGGTGTGGGGCTTAGACGGATATGGGCCGAATGCAGGAAATTGGGACTAGATGGGTGGGCATCATGGTCGGCATGGACTGGTTGGGCCAAAAGGCCTGTATCGTGCTATATTGCTCTATGACTCAGTCCTATAAGATCATGACCAAACTGATTGTAAATGCATTTACATCTAAGCTTTCATCTGCACCCCCCCCCCCGACTTGTCTTACTTATGAAGTCTCTATCATAAAAATACTCTGCTTCCACTTCTTTGAGAAAGAAGATTCCAAAGACTCGAGACCTTCTGAGAGAACAAAAAATAAGTTAATCTCACCTGTGCTAAATGGATGACCCCTTACTTTTAAACAGTTCGAGATTCTCCCATAACAAGAAGCATCCTTTCCACATACACGCTTGTCAAGATCACTCAGGATAATGTGTTTCAACCAAGTCACTGCTCACCTTTCAAAATTCCTGAGGATACAAGCCTAGTCTTCCTCATAAATCAACTATCTCATTCTGGATATTAGTCTAATAAACCTTTTCTGAACTGCTTGCAACACATTAACATCCTTAAATTTCATGCATTTCAGGTATAATCTCACCAATACTCTGAATAACAGAAGTATAACCTCCCCACTCTTGTATTCATTTCAATTACAATATACAATAATATTTTATTAGCTTTCCTAATTACTTGATGCACCTACATACTATCCTTCTGTGAATCATGTAATGGGACACTCAGATCGCTCTGCATCCCAGAATTTTTCCTAGATAACGTGTTTCTTTTTTCATATTTTTCCTTCCAAAAATGGGCTTTCACATTTTCCTACGATGCCTGGCTGACAAGTTCCTATTCATAAGTAGGTGGCACAGTGGCACAGCTGCTCCATCACAGTGCCAGAGACCTGGATTCAATCCTGACCCCAGTTGCTGTCTGTGTGGAGTTTGGATGTTCTACCTGTGACCACATAGGCTTCCTCCAGGCGCCCCATTTTACTCCTACATTCCCAAAGTGTATGGGTTGGCAGGTTAATTGACCACTGTAAATTGCCCTTAATGTGTAGGTGAGTGTCATAATCTGGGGGCAATTGATAAGGACATGGGGAGAATTAAAAAAAGGGATTAATGTAGGATCAGTGTAAATGGGTGGTTGATGGTCAACATGGACCCAGTCAGCTGAAGTGCCTGTTTCTGTGCTGTATCTCCCGTGATACTGATCTGGTTGTTGGCTCTCTGAAATCCACTAATTCAGTTCAAACCAGGATTGTAAATCAGCATTTCTGGTCTATATAGTTCATCCTTTCATTGGATATGAGCCGGAAACTATTGGACCATTTCTAAGTTTGTTGCCCTGTTTTTGTCTGGAGTGACTGCAAAATCACCCTTTTGATTGGATGGACAATTAAACATAACAATGTCATTGCAGCAAGATTTTGAAATCTAACTTACAGTGAATTACTTAGAAATTCTGCATAGTTGCAAATGAACTTCTATTTTAATTTCTGAGCAGAGGTTTAGGTAACCATCTTAAAAATAATCTCATTCTTGGAATTTATGATGATAAAATCTTGAATTCTTTCAGAAATTAGGCTGCAGTCTACAGCAGTCAAATAAAGTGCATTATGACAACATCTCTTCAAGGACTGCTGAGTATATTTAGTCAGAATAAAGAACGTATCCTTTAAAATGGAATCTAATTACATGGCATTATTCACCCACTTTATAATAATAACAATAATATATCAAAGTTGGGCTTAATTGACATTTGATTGTTCTTACCTCATACATATATAAAAAAAGTAGTTTTTGTATATCAAGCTTATCCCAAGACATTTGGCTGAGGAATTTTGCTTGACTTTCCCTTTTTGAAATTGCTCTCACAGAGGCATCAGTATTATCTTGATCTCAGCAGAATGCTGTGGGAATTCAGAAGGAAAGGTTTGGAGCGGAAATGAATGGTTGCAGAATTTAGATGTCCGATGTCTCAAAATTATTTCAGAGAATGGGAAAGTATAAAGTTTCACCTTTGTTTAGAACCTTCAAAATGAAAAACAATGCTATTTTTAAAGTAGCTATATTATTATCTGGAAAAGATGATCATTGTTCATAAATAAATTTTCACACATAAATACAACTTAATTGTCCAATCAAATTAGATTTTGTTCAGTAAAATAATGCTTTGTGATATAGCCATATTTTGTGTAATTTGAGACTTGACTGTTGTGACTGACTAAGCCACGCGGATACTGAAGCCAGTAGATGGAAAACATCTTTATTCATCTCGACAAGCAGGCGTTCTCTTGAAGACATTCTCAGTAGAATCTCTCTGAACTCAGAGTACCTGAGTTTTTATTCTCTGAAGAACGGAGGAAACAGCAGGTGATTCAATACAATTTCAATAGCTACAAGGACATCATTTACTTCAATATTTTGAGTCTGACAAATGGTTCCATTGAATTACTTAGTTACAACGGGAGCTCACTGTAACTGACAAGACACTTCCGAATGTTCAAACACCTTTGCTGGGATAAGGTAATTTCACATGGATTATCCAAAGGCTTCTGAGGATAGAGAACCCAGGCACCCAAAGTCAGTGTTGTGAGGGCTGACTATCTGGATACACAACTATCTCAATTATTGATAAACAGAGCAAATATGCCTATGACTGTGATGTGCTAAGTGACAAAATTAGGCTGGTCTGGAACGTTCCTTGGTCTCTATCATAAAGATGCAAAATAACTTAGCTGAAAGTGTCTGATGCCTGGTTTGATGACAGCCAATTAACATAGCCCCGTTGTCTTACATTTGGCTGATGCATATGAGAATATCTCATGGTCATGTCAGTTCACAAACATATCTCGTGAGCGGCCTCTTGCTGGAGACCAGCAGCCTGTGCTCTGTAGACAGTACTGTTTGTTTACAAAACTGTCCTTTAAATTTCAAAACTGATTACTGTTTATAGTTACGTTTGAAGTTTTATTTAAAGACTGGTTCTCATTTGTATTAATTCCTGCTATCCTAATAATGATGTGTAGTAGGTCTGAAATGTTTGGGAGGATTAGGCGACTCAGGGTCAGTGGTTCAGACTTAGTGGTTTATTTGTCAGATTTCTAGTCCTGTTGCAGAACAATTAGTCGACAACTATTATTGTTATAGCATGGGAATAGCAGGATAGTAGAAGGTAAGCCAGATGGACCATGACATAAAAGCAAAATGCTGCAAATGCTGGAACTCTGAAATAAAAATCATATGCTGGAAATTATTCAGCAGGAACAAATTTAATATTTTCAAGTCAATGATCTTTTATCAGGACGATCTTAAACTCTGCTTCCCTTAAGTTTTGCCTGGCCTTAATGAACCATGGTCTTTATTCATCAAACAATTCTATCATTCTAATTTCCTGAGATAGTATGTTAATTCACAACTTTGTAGCAGTTAAATAAGCAGAGGCCAACACGGCAATGACAAAGACCTACCGTTTCTAATCTACTTTCTTATCTCTGTTCTTTTCTAGATAGTAATTTTATCCTTGCAAATGCACAAGTGGCAAAGGGATTCCCTATAGTTTACTGCTCAGATGGCTTCTGTGAACTCACTGGATTTGCCCGCACTGAAGTTATGCAGAAAAGTTGCAGCTGCAAGTTTTTATATGGTGCTGAAACAAGTGAACAGATAATTCTTCAAATTGACAAAGGTTTGGATGAAAAGACAGAATTCAAAGGAGACATCATGTTTTACAAGAAAAATGGTAAGAAATCAGATAACTGTTCAAAAATGAATACATGCTGCCCTGAAAAGAGCATTATTCCTTGTTAGGTATGCTTTCGAAAGGTATTGGAAAGAAATAAAATATAGCTCTAGTGATGCAATTATATGTCACATTACTCTCACTTATTCAATCAAAATGTCTTGCTACTGGCATAGAAGTAGGTTTGTAAGTTTCATGTCATCATCCTGCATTTTATGCAGTTTTGCGTTTAATACTGCTTGTCACTTATCAGGTTGTCGCTAATTTTTACTTACAATAAATTCACCAAATTTTTTTTGTCCTTGGCTTATTTAAGGTACCCTTGTACTAATAAAAAGCTACTATTAACACAGTATAATGACGATGTACGTTATGCAAACTCAACTATTGCTGTGACAATAATCATTACTAATTTGTGATTTAGGTGTATTTTATTAAGAAACTTAAAAATTTATATTTAAAATGTGATTACATATAGAACACAATTTTGATGAGCGAAGACTTGGGCACAGAAATCATATCTTGCTAAAATGACACGTCCCAGCGAACTGTGACAATTTTATCTGTGTCATGGAGGAGACAGTTTTAGTTGTGCACAATGAACAAGGCACCATCCACATGATTCCTGAGCCTTTGGCTCAGTTATAGAGGCGACCCCCACATTACGGTTATTCGAGTTACAGAAATTCACCCTTACAGAATTCACAAATCATTACCCAAAAGATTGAGATGTAGAATACATTTCACTCTCACAGAATTTATGTGAAAAGAAGTAAATAAGTAAACACAAACTTTATTATTATCAACTCGCATTTCTTGATGCATGTGCTGATGACACGACTTCGCATTACAGAAAATTGTGATATAGTCCATTTTCTAGGAGTACAACCCCTCTGTAATGTGGGTTTTGCCTGTGCACAGAACTCCATGTAATTTAAGATGTCCAGCATGAAGCATGAACTTGTGGCATGTCCTGGAACATTAAAGTGGCTGTTCTTAATAGGAAGCTCTGCTGCAGGCAGTGGGAGGTATCGAATTGTTTCATGATAAGAGTTTCAGAACGGATTTGAGAACAGATGCCCTACTTCTCCATTACCCCTTATGAGTCAGTATGTAGAGTCCTAGTAGAGAAGGGGAAGGAGTGGATCTAATTCTAGTGAATATAGCCGAGCATGTGATTGAAGTGTCAGTGGGAGAGCATTTTGGAGATAGTGCCCATAACTCCCTAAGTTTCGAGGTAGTTATGGAAAGGGAGAAAGATCACCCATAAATTAAGATCCTGAATTGGGGGAAGGCCAATATCAAAGTCATAAGACTACACCTGGCAGAAGTGTAGACACAAGAGACTGCAGATGCTGGAATGTGGAGTGAAAAACAAATTGCTGGAGGAACTCAGTGGGTCGAGCAGCATCTATGGAGGGAAAGAAATTATTGACTTTCCAGTCAAGACCCTACATCAGGACTGAGAGTGGAGACAGAAGGTAGCCATTTGTTTTCTCTGGAGCATCGGAAGCTGCAGGAAGACCTGATAGAAGGTAAAATTAAGAAGGTAAGAATATAAAATGATGAGAGGCATTCACAGGGTAGATAGTAGAGTCTTGCCTAGGATGGAAATGTTAAATACCAGATGACATTGCTTTAAGGTGAGAGGGGAAAAGTTTAATGGAAATTTACGAGGCAAGCTTTTTACACGCTGCCAAGGGAGGTGGTGGAAACAGATACAATAGTGTGTTTAAGAGGCATTTAGACAGGCACATGAACATAAAGGAAATGGAAGGACACGGATCATGTCTAGGCAGGTGAGATTAGTTTAATTTGGCATCGTGCTCAACATAGACATCATGGGCTGAAGGGCCTGTTCCTGTGCTGTACTGTTCTATGTTCTATGTTACACAATGTAAAACATGTATTAAACAATTTGCACACAGTAAGGTCCAACAACCAACTTTGTGATAAAGGCCAACTTTGATGACACAAATCAAAATAGCTGAAAATCTGAAATAAAGGCAGGAAATTCTGAAAACACACAGCAGTTTTACATAGAGAAAAAAAAAGTAATGTTTCAGGTCAATGAAATGTCATCAATTTTTATGTTCACTCTGTCTCTCCAGTAGTTTTGTTTGAGAAATAAATAAAGGTCAGGCACCAAACATAACTTTTTTAAAGTATGGTCAAAGCTGAAGTACATTCTTAGACTTTAGGAGAATCTAAAGTTATAGGGAACAGGTAGGAAAGTGGAGCTGAGGACTAGAATAGATCCACCATGATCTTATTCACTGGGACAGCAGGCTCACAGGTTCTTGGGGCCTATTCCTATTTCTTATGTTCATTGAAATGGTTCCATAGGATCTGCCTTGTCTGAAAGATTTGGGATGAGGTAGACAGAGGCTAGTCAGCCTATTGAGTCTATGTTGGCTCTCATTCCAATCAAAATCGAGTTTATTGCCATATGCACAAGTACATGTATGCACAAGTACAATGAAAAACTTGCAGCAGCATCATAGGCACATAGCATCATATAAGCAGCATTCGCAAGAAGAACATAAATATAAATTAAACAATTTTTACTAGAAAGAACACAATTACAGGAACACAATTAGAACAAAGTCCATTTTCATGCAAAGCGATCAAAGTGGTCATAGTGTTGCTAAACTGTTGTGATTAGGGGTGTGCTGGTTGGTTCAAGAACCAAATGGTTGAAGGGAAGTAGCTCTTCTTGAACCTGGTGGTGTGGAACTTCAGGCTTCTGTACCTCTTGCCCAATACCATAGAACCATAGAACTATGGAACAATACAGCACAATACAGGCCCAGTGGTATCTGTGAGAAGATGACATGGCCCGGATGGTGGGGATCTTTGATGATGGATGTTGCCTTCTTGAGGCAGGGCCTCCTATAGATACTACCGATGCTGGGGAGGGATGTGCCCATGATGTATTGGGCTGAGTTGTGAGATGTGCCTGTGATGTATTGGACTACTATTCTCTGCAGCTTTTTGCGCATTGGATATGCCTTACCAGACCATGATGCAACCAGTCAGGATACTTTCAACAGTACATTTGTAGAAGTTTGTTAGAGTTTTTGGTGACATGCTGAACCTCCTTAACTTCTGAAGAAAATAAAGATGTTGGCATGGCTTCTTTGTGATTGCATCTATGTGCTGGGCCCAGGACAGGTCATCAGATATGTTAATGCCCAGGAATTTAAAGCTGCTGTACCATTCCCTGTTTACTTCCCTGTTCTCTCTCATGTGCCCATCAACTCCCCCAGACTATTCTGCCTCCCACCTGCACTGGGGTTATTTTATTAGAGCCAATTAACTTTGAAACATATTTGGGATGGGGGAGAAAACCGGAGCATCAGAAGGAGACTCGGGGAGTCACGGGGAGAACATACAAACCCCACACAGAAAGCATTGATTGTGCCTTAATAACTGGAGGAATGGAGCAGCAGCAATAATTACTGCATCACTGCACCACTGTGAAAGACTGCAGTTCTGACAATGCAGCAATCTCTCAGCACATCAATCGAGAGTGGTACAGAGTTTGAACTCAATTCTTTGGAGTAGGACTTGAACCTATAACCTTCTAACCCCAAGGCAAGAGTGCTACCTATCAATGCAAAACACAAGCTGAAGAAGGGTAAGAGGGTGAGGCACATACAAACTCCAGGAGGGAGAGCTGCTGTTGGCCAGTGATGTGCACTGGTGGCAGTGTATTTTGTTATCACTGTCACGTAGCTTTGACACTGCTCTCTTCAGACTAGGTCTCACCTCTGAAAGCCAAATGTCAACAGTGAATCAGTGAATGAATTAGATTTGATTCTGGTTTAAATTATTGCTTTTTTAGCTTGTTAAATGTTATAAAATGTCATAAAATTGGAAGAAAACCTTAGTTAGAATTTACTTGTTTATGTGACACTTTCTTTGGATCAATGAAATTTACTTGTATATATCTTCAAACCTTTTGATTACTTTCCAAACATTTTTTGATTGCTGTATTCTATATTTTGCCTCACTGTAAAACAAAATATGACATTTTTTGTTCAGGGTTTGGAGATAGTAAGAAATTCAACTACAGTAATTGCAATTTGTGGATAAATGCCATGTTGTTAAACATTGCATGAACTGGTATTTATACTTAATGATAAATTACTACTTGACCACCCCTTCAGGATTATATCAAGCCAGATACAATCTGTCTTCCCTGGCCACTTACACAAGGCTTTCTTGATCAGCAGAAACCAGCCTTTCAAACTGGCCAGTTGCTGAATGGGAAATTGAGTTCTGAAATACCAGTGAAATGCTGCCATTATATTTTTTAAAAGACACACCTTTATCTTCTTTCCCAACTATTGGTAACTGCCCCGCTATCTTCTCATTTAACAGTAAACATCGGGAGCCTTTAGGTATAAGCATGGGTTTGGCCAAATTTCTTTCACAGCCTTCCTGTGTGTTTCTCCAGTAAAATGTTGGGAATATGCCAGGAACATCGTGTAAAATCCCCACTATCTATACCCTGGATCCGTAACATCCCTTCTGGGTAAAGCTGAGGAGGGAAGTAGACCTTTATTTTTAAAACAGTGAATGTGAGGTGTTTGATTTCCAAAGTCATCCAATGAGTCTAACTCAGGACATCATTGCTCTCATGGTTATCCACCATTTCACTGCTGAAATATCACTGACTGTTTTCTTTGACAGTGTCAATAGGGACAGGAAGCAAGAACAAAATTCCCTGTCTTAATGGGGTGCCCTTTTATCCTGAAACTATGCCTCAGGTTCTAGATTCCCCCACTAGCGGAAACATCCTCTCATCATCTCCCCTGTCAAGTCCCCTCGGGTTCTTAAATGTTTCACTAAGGCTATAGCTCTGTCTCTTCTAAAGTGAAGACTGGACATGTTAGAATGATTCATACACTGACTCATCCTGGCAAACATACTAGCCAGGAATTGCTGCATCTGCATTATTCAGAGTTAATGATCCCTCACTGAAGATCTCTGGGGGATAATTGACTGGATTGATTGACTGCACCTTCACTAATAAGTAGCAATGTTTTCCTTTGTGCTTCTTCTGATGAAGAAATTGCCAACAGCAGCAGACTTGAATGCTCCTCTGATACCAAAGGTCAGGAACTCTGATTCCTTGACACACTGCAAAGACACATGACCAGGCAGCCTGAGGCTAGTTTAAAGAACAAGGCTATGGGTACACCTTCTTCTGAAGGGGACAAACTGAAAGAGGAATGCCATCTTCATGGAGTGAGTTTCACCATCATGAATAAAGTAGTTTGACATCTCAGTCCCTGCTGATTTAGTGAATGGTTGATGATCCTTCAGATTACTTAAAAGTGAAATTAATAAACTTACATCATCAACGCACATGACCTGATCCTGGAAGCTGCAGATGACGGCAAGGAGAATTTCTACCTCAACTTTGAAAAATATCCTGGTCCTAATTTGTTTTCTCTCTTTTCTATTTCCACCCAAGGGCCTTTGCCTAAAATGTTAACAATGTTTCCCTTTCCACAGATGCTGCCTGACCTGCTGAGTCTTTCCAGCATTTTCTGTTTTATTTCAGAGATCCAGTATCTGTAGCTTTTGATTTAATTGTCAGGGGATAAACCTTGTCACCCAATAATTACTCTTTAGTTTACTATTGTGGCTTAAATGCAGGTAGTACCGCAAACTACATCAAAATGAAGGCATTGGACTGCTGCCAAATTATCAGGTAAAGCTGGTAATAGAATAGAAGCTGGTAATCAGGTAGAGCTGAGAATAGAATTCAATTTCAGTAGAGGGCATAGTTGATAATCGTCACCTACAAGAGAATGTGCATTACAACAGTGGTATCCTGCACCTTTGCGCAAACTTCAATCCCAGCAAAGTCATGTGGTCTTGTTGTTTGCTGGTGTCTGGCAAGTGTGAACAAGGTATATCTTTGAATAGAGTCAGCAGTGGATTGCAAAGCTGCAGGATGTTGTAAGTATCTCTTGCTCTAAACCAGAGGGCACTTAGACATTTATTGCCACAATCACCTCAGCAGCTAATGGTATTGCAGTCCTCGCCCAGCTCTGAGGTTTCATTTGTGACTGTAGGAAGTGAGAGATTTCAATGGTGGAACACCAACGTTCTGGACATTGTTCCTCGAGAAAATTCAGGTAAGAGAAATTGCTCACTAATTACCCTAAGCAGATAATTTCTCCTCCTCTTATCAACCCCCCTCCTCCCTTTTTCTCTCTTGCTTTTTTTCTCTTTCTGTCTCTTTATCTCAGCACACTAACACCCTGAACAATATGGTGTTCGGCACAAATCGCACCAATGATTTGTGCTCTGGGGAATTTCTGGCATCCCAAAAGAGGCATCAATGATCTGCATCTTATAGTTCAACACTTCATCATAATATTGTGGCTTTAATATCTAAATGCATCAGTGCAATTATAATCCCCTCTTTAAAATCCCAAAAAGGTACATTTGAAAGAATATTATATCATCTTGGGACTACTGGGATAATGTTTCTTTCTGAAGTGGTGCCTCTGATCCCCTGTGCTGAAGGGATCATTTTAATGATGCATGTCTCCCAATGGAGATGCGCTTACTCATCTCCCATCTGTTTTGGTACTGCACTTCTACACATTTAGTAAGTATACTCTGACTCCAACAATCAAGCTATACTCACAAATCAAGTGTCAATGGTTGTTGATTCCATGGTAAGTTTTATTTTAACTTTGCCCATTACATGAATAAAATTGAAATGGTTACCAATAATGGCCTAAGCCTGATTTTTCTTTTTGATGATGATAATGTTAAAGTTAGATTAGATGCCCTATTACCAGTCGCAATACAATGTGTACAATGCACCATCTACAATGTGACCCAGTGGTGTCATTCTTACAGTCAGTGCATAATGCTCCCTGAACCCCAGCATAGTTATTTAGCAGTCTAGAGTCTGAATAACCTTGAAATTGAGGGATGTAGAGTTCATCCAGAAAAATGGCCATCTTTTGCTCATGTTTCTTTTGTCCTTATGTTCTAAATAATTCAATGAGCAACCACACATTAACCCATGTGGTCAATTCATTTCAGTGCAATGGTTGTTCCACATAAAAAGAATACAAACATGGGCCAATGTCCACTTCTTAATATGAAGTTTGGGATCTGGAATGTCAGGATCCTTATGGATAGTCGCCAAAGCAACAGACATGAATGTTGCTTCACTATCATAGCCTGGAAACTTTGACTCTTGACATCAGTGGCCTGAGAAAGGTGTGACGGACAGGAGATGCCAGCTCAAAGAATAAGGCAGTGGGTACACCTTCTGGAAGGACAAAATGGAAAATGGATGTTGGTTCATGGGGTGGGTTTTGCCAAGAGAATTAGCTGGTCTTGCATCTCAATGACTCCCCCTGTGGGAATAATGAATGCCGCATTACTCACTCTGACACAGACCCCACAGGCTACATGCCCCAACCTTAGAAGATGTGGCCAATTCTATTCCCACCTTGAAGAAACAGTCAATCTGCTGGAGGAACTCAACAGATTGAGCAGCTTCTGTGGGAGCAAAGGAATTGTTGACGTTTTGGGTCGAAACCCTGCATCAGGACTGAGAGTGGAAAGCTGAGATGGCCAGTATAAAGAGGAGAATGGCAGTGGTGAGAAAGGAGTCCGAGATGGAGAAAGGTGTCTCCACCTTGAAGAAACCTTGGCCCATGTTTCAGAGGGAGATAAATTGATTCTCCTGGGTGATTTCCCAAAAGATGCAACCCTCGGAAAAGGCAAAGAGGAAGTAGAGAAAGCTAGGTCCAGTGGAGTCCTCCTCTTGACAGAACATGTTCCTGTCATAACTAACACACTATATCATCAGAGTGACAAACGCAAGATCTCATGGCACCAGTGTCTGTTACATCTTGTCATTGCTCAAGTGAAAGACCATAAGGATGTCCGCATCACCTGCACCAAGATTTGTGCAGTGACAGTTGAACTGACTACCATCTGACCTGTTCTCTGACAGTCTGGCCTTAATACAAGGGTGGCAACAGAAATGCTGCCACAGGAAAGTCAATGTCAAGGACCCTACAAAGATAGCTCTTCTCAGACAGTGCTTCACAGATAACCTGACAACACCCCAGCCAACAGGAGCCACAGAGTATCCACCATACCAGGACAAAATCATGAGAACTTTTGAAGAGATTCTTGGCTTCTCAGCCAGAATACACTAGAACAAGTTTGATGAAAATGACCAAGGCCTCGAGGAGCTAATTTACAGCATATGCAAGGTATTCTTGGAATGGAAACTCCACCACGTCTTAAGAAAAAATAACAATTATGATCAGTGTTGTCAAAGCCATCTATGGTCCGCACACTCAAGCCCCCAATCCACTGATAGCCAATAATGGAGATGAACTTACCAAGAACAGAGAGGTTCGTCAGTGTCTGTTGGAAAGAACCCTGCCAAACTACCTCAACTGTGACTCTACCCTTGATGCGAATGTCCTCAATGCCACCCCACAGCAAATTATCTAGTCCAGCCTCACCACCACCCTAGACCAACAAGAAGTTTTAAAGGTCATCTACCAACTGAAAATCACCAGTGCCTTGGAAGAGGCAGTTTTCTTGCTGAAACTTGGTGAAGAGGAACTTCTGCAATTTCTGTGATTCTGCCATGTGATATAGACAATTGAGTGATCGGGCGAACACTTGACAAGTGGAGTTTAACATGGGGAAGTATGAGGTATTCACTTCAATAAGGGGAACCAAAAGGCAGATGATTATCTAAATGGAGAGAGACTACAAATCAGTGAAGTTCAGAGAGATCTAGGTGTTCTCACCAGTGTCTCTACTTCCTCAGGATGCTAAAGAAATTTGGCATGTCCCCTTTGACCCTCACCAATTTTTATCGATGCATCACAGAAAGCATCCTATCTGGATGCATCACGGCTTGGTATGGCAACTGCTCTGGCGTGACCACAAGAAACTGCAGGAAGTTGTGGACACAGCTCAGCACATCATGGAAACCAGCCTCCTCTCCATGGACTCTGTCTATATTTCTCACTGCCTCGGTAAAGTAGCCAACATAATCAAAGATCCCACCCACCCACCCCAGGCATTCTCTCTTCTCCCCCCTCCCATCAGGCAGAAGATAAAAAAGCCTGAAAGTATTACCACGAGGCTCAAGGACAGCTTCTATCCCACTGTTATAAGTCTAATGAATGGTCCCCTCGTACAATAAGATGGACTCTTGACCTCACAGTCTATCTTGTTATGACCTTGCACCTTATTCTCTGCCTGCACTGTGCTTTCTCTGTAACTGTAATACTTCATTCTGGATTCTGTTATTGCTTTCCCTTGCACTACCTCAATGAATTATTCTAATGTATTGATCTGTATGAATGGTCTGCAAGACAAGTTTTTCACTGTACCTCCTTACATGTGACAGTAATAAACCAATTTAACAATTTACCAATTTTAGTGGATGAATTGCAAAAAAGTTAGCAGGCAGGTCCAACAAGTAGTTAAGAAGGCAAACAGCATGTTTATCTAAGAAGAATATAATAGCATTGGATGCAGTCCAAAGGAGATTCACCAGGTTAATTCCTGGGTTGAGAGGGTTGTCCAGTCAATAGAGGCTAGACAGTTTGGGTCCATATTCCTAGAAGAATCAGGGGTGACCTCATCCAAGCATATAAGATCCTAAGGGGGCTTGACAGGGTAGATACTGAGATACTTTTGCCAGTGGGAGAGCCATGAACAAGAGGATGTAGGTACAAAATAGGGGGTCAGTCATTTAAAACTGAGGTGTGTAATAGTTTTTTCTTCCAGAGAGTTGTGAATCTCTGGAACTCTCTGCCCCCGACGGTGGTGGAGGCCAGTGCATTAGATATACTTAAGATGGAGATGGATAAATATTTGAAAGAGCGAGAAGTTGAGGGTTGTGGAGAGCTGGCACAATTGAGGCCAGCATAGATCAGCCATGATCATAGTGAGGGACTATGTAGCCTACTCCTGCTCCTATTTTCTTTACTCTTGTGTTCAGTCACAAATTCACAACCTCATCTTCCATGACTGGGAAGAGCTGAACTTTCCAGGCAATCTCAGAGACTCACATAAATTGGGAAGGTTTACAGGGATATGGCCAAACACAGCAAATGAGACTAGCTTAAATGGGCATCGTGGTTGGCATGGACAAGATGGGCCGATAGACCTGTTTCTATGCTGTATAACTCAATAACTCCATTCTGAATTTCGGATCATTTTCAAGAAAAGAGACAAATCCGATGGTGGTAAATACAAAGGATCCCTGCTGTCTGCTGCAAGAAAATTCATCAACGGGGTTCTCTTCAACCACCTTCTCCCAGAAGTGAAGAGATGCTTCCCAAGTCGTAGTGTGGATCTCACTCATCCATGGGTACAAGAGACATGATCTTCACAATTTGTCAGCTCCAAGTGAAGTGCAGGGAGTAGAATCAACCACGATACCTGTTCTTTTTACCTCAAAGAGGACTGTAGAGCATCCTTCTCAATTTTGGCTGCTCTCTGAAATTCATCTCCATATCATCATGTTATGATGGCACGTAAGTTATGATCTTAAGTGATGTATTCACAACATACCCAAACTCCATGCAAACTGATATCATTGCTCCAACACTTTGCTTAACCTTTCTCATTGCAATGCTGCACTTCACCTCCAATGAGTTTCCCACTGGATTGAGCAGAGTCAACATGGATTTATGAAAGGAAATTGTGTTTGACTATTTCTTTGGAGTTCTTTGATGATAATGACTAGTAGAAGGGGGGAACCAGTGGATGTCATGTATTTTAATTTCAGAAGGCTTTTGATTAAAAAGGGTAGAAGCATAGAAAATCCTTGATTCCCTGAAGATCTAAAAATCTATCAGCATCTACCTTGTCAAAGCTTGAAGCAGCAGCAGTAAAACAAGAGTTAACAGGCTGGGAGCAGCACTGAAAACTATCATAGTCTTGTATGTGGAATTGCAGGTGAAGTTATTTCCTTCCACAGCATTTCTACACCACCAAAGATTCTCTGTGTTCTATTTTAAATCTACTTAGAGCACTCCATTTCTTCACACAATTCCAGCCACCCTGCCAAAGTCCTGTCTGATTATTTATCAGTCATTGCAATTCCACAATACTCTTGACATTTTGTAGCTGAGCTGGGAGACTGATGACAGAAAACGTTTACTAAGCTGATTCCTGAACTCCTACAGATTGAATCTTCTAATTTGTGGTAGTTTTGCTGCATCAGCTCCAATATGTCAAAGAAACTTGACATGGCAAAAAATTTAATTTTCCTTTTATTGGAGTTTTTACAAACAACCACATTACAATCCCTAGTGGTTCAGGTTGTATATTCAAAGCTTTTATAACTATTTTAGTGGACCTCAACATAATATAGAAAATGTAATGAGGAAGAAAAAGATCTAATTTGGTTTAACAGGAGTACAATTTTTTCTCAAATTACCACTCTGCGCTACTCAGTGTGTGGCTCCAGGATACTGAGTTTTGCTTCACTCATTATCTATCTTTGTTGTAGAGCCTGAATTGCTTTTTTTTTGTGCCATTTCTGCCAAGTGGGAGCAGGAGTGATGTAAACGGAACAATGACACTCCTGCACCATTCAAATTATTAACCCTTTCTTTACTGAGACAGACATTTTCAATTGAACAAAAAAATAATGATTTCCAGAAATGTTCAATGTTGAGTAATGTTTATCACCATCAGGTAACCAGGCAGTGAAGGTATTATGAATTGGATTAAGAAATAGTAAGGTGTTTAAGTTTGTAAAGGAGGTGTGTATAACTTATCTGGTCACACCTGCAAAGTGTTAGGCTGTATAATTCCAGAAACTGAAAGTGTAAGCTAAGTAGCAGGGTGATTTTAATGGGGGATTTTAAACTTTCTTATATATTGGGCAAGCAGAACAGTTTATGTCAGAAACAGTGACATACGTGTTCAGAATACTTTTCTGTATAAATGGTTAAATTGGAAAGCTATCAAAAACAGGCATAGGGATCACAATGTGATGACACTATGCAACTCCAGTCTAATGAATCTCATAAGAACTGCTCACTATAGCAATTTCAGAGTCCAACCGATGTTAACCAATGGACTGGTGTTGGGAAGAGTGGTTGTTTGTAGGGAGACTGGTGTGGAAGCAGAAGAGGGGCCAATTTTGTGTGGCCAGAACGTTAAACATCCTGTATTTTCTGCAGAGGAGCTGCATTGCAACAGCAGCATGTAAGTGGTGGGATTCATTGAGGACATGACTGCAATTTGCCAAAGGATTCTTGCTATTACAAAGAATACAGGGGCTCCACTGTTTGCTGATGATGCATTTAAGGTCTTGGTGCAGGAAGTGGAGAACAGTAATTCTGGATCTGCAGGGCTTCACAAGGCCCCTGAGACAGAAGTTAGAAGCCAGTGGGATGAGCCATCTATGGAGGTCATTGCCCGGAGACAAGTTCCAAAGACCTGAGTCCATACTGCAGAGGTTTACTCACATCACATATGATGAAGTCAGCAACTGTGCCTTCAAACGCCACATCCTATCAATAACACTACTCTCCTGAGATACTGCAAGATTCATACAGTCCCATCACTCAACTACAAGCTACTTAGGCCTTTTACTAAAAGTCATGCACTACACCACAGCATCCAAGAGTTTAAATTCCTTCAAGGCTCCTACCCACAACTCACCTAGCATATACAGTCAGGTGACTAGCCATCATAGGCACATCAGCCAAAGACTTTGCATAATATTCTTCCCTGTCATTTACAAGCCAATGAGGTGCTTTAGCCAAAGGCAGCTAACAAGTAGGAGGGGTGCTGGGACGGAGGCACATTTGGGGGGGGGGGGCGGGGGTGCAGCAGTGGGGGGTGGAGGACAGCTCTGATTGCCACAACTTCAGTCACATTGGAAAGAGATAGCACACCATTAGGCTAAAATCAGACAGGGCCCTTAAGGAATATAAAGAAAGCAGGATAGAACTCAAACAGGAAATCAGGGGGGCCAAAAAGGACCATGAAAATGTCTTTGGCAATTAAGGAGAATCCAAGGCATTTTATACATATATTAAAAACGAGAGAGTAGCTAGGGAGACGGTAGGACTCCTCAAGAATAAAGGAGGGAATTTATGCCTGGAACCAGAGGAAGTGGGTGAGGAACTACATGAGTTCTAGAGGCCAGAGCAGCAGAGGAGAGGAGCCAGCAACTTTTTTTTAAAGTTGTTTCTGATTGGCTAAGTGCATGGCAACTCAGCCAATAAAAGGCAGGTAAGGTAAAGTTAGTGTGGCCATTTTGGAGCAGCCATTGTGTGAGTGCCAGTGTAAGAGAAGCGTGAGGAGCTGAGGCTTTGGTGTGAAGAAGTGGAGGCTAAGATGAGGTTTTGTTATGTTTTCTTTCTTTATTATTGCACAGGTAGAGCAGTGGGAATGACATCCAGTACAGTGGTGTGCTCCTCTTGCATGATGTGGGAAGTTAGGGAGACCACCAGTATCCCTGATGACTGCATCTGCGAGAAGTGCAACTGGATGCAGCTCCTTACAGACTGTGTTAGGGAACTGGAGTTGGAGCTGGGTGACCTTTGGATCATTCGGGATACTGAAGGGTTAATAGACAGGAGTTACGGGGAGGCAGTCGCACCTCAGTTGAAGGAGGCAGGTGGCTGGGTGACTGTCAGGAGAGAGAAAGGGAATAGGCAGTCAGTGCTGGGTATCCCTGGGGCTGTTCCCCTCAATAACAAGTATATTGTTTTAGATACTGTTGGGGGGGGACAACCTACCAGGGGAAAGCCACAGCGGTCAGGTCCCGGGCACTGAGTTTGGCTCAGAAGGGAAGAGGGGAGAAGAGGCAAGCAGTACTGATAGGGGATTCATTGGTTAGAGGAGCAGACAGGAGTTTCTGTGGACAAGAACGAGACTCTCGGATGGTATGTTGCCTCCCAGATGCCAGGGTCAGAGACGTCTCAGATTGAGTTCCATAGCATTCTTAAGGGGGAGGGTGAGCAGCCAGAGGTCATGGTACATGTTGGTATCAATGACATAGGCAGGAAAAGTGACGAGCTTCTGCAAAGTGAATTCAGGGAGTTACGTGCTAAGTTAAAAGACAGGACCTCCAGGGTAGTGATCTCAGGATTGCTACCCGTGCCATGTGCTGGTAAGGCAAGAAATAGGAAGTAGTACAGTTTAACATGTGGCTCAGGAGATGGTGCAGGAAGGAGGGCTTCAGATTTTTAGATCATTGGGCTCTCTTTTAGGGCAGGTGGGATCTGTACAAATGGGATTGTTTGCACCTGAACTTGAGGGGGACCAATATCCTAGCAGGAAGGTTTGCTAGTGCTGCTTGGGTGGGTGGGGGGTTTAAACTAGAGTTGCAGGGGTGTGGGAACCAGAGTGGCAGGACAGCAAATGGAGAGGCTGTGAGGAAAGTAGGTGTTAAGACTGCAAGCAAAGATGGAAACCAAAAGGTTGAGTATGGTGGGACGAGTGTTCTGAGTTGTGTTATTTCAATGCAAGGAGTATTGTAGGTCAGGCAGATGAACTTAGAGCATGAAGCCATACGTGGAATTATGATGTTGTAGCTATTAGTGAGACTTGGTTGCAGGAAGGGCAGGACTGGCAGCTCAATGTTGTGGGGTTCGGTTGATTTAGACATGATAGAGGGGGAGGTATTAAAGGGGTAAGGATGGAATTACTCATCAGGGAAAATGTCTCAGCAGTGCTCATAGAGAACTTACTGGAGGGCTCGACTACCGAGGCAATTTGGGTGGAACTGAGGAATAAAAAAGGGACGACCACATTAATGGGACTATATTATAGGCCTCCCAATAGTCAGTGGGATTCAGAGGAGCAAATTTGTAGAGAGATAGCAGATAGTTGCAGGAAATATAAAATTGTGATAGTAGGTGATTTTAACTTTCCACATTGACTGGGACTCCCATACTGTAAAAGGACTGGATGGGATCAAGTTTGTAAAATATGTTCAGGAAAGTTTCCTTAATCAATATGTAGAGATGCCAGCTGGAGAGAATGTGACATGGGATCTCCTCTTAGGGAATGAGACAATGCAAGTGGCAGAAGTGAGCATAAGGGAACACATTGAATCTGGTGATCATAATTCCATTACTTTCAAGGTAATTATGGAAAAGTATAGGATCAGTCCTAGGGTTAAGATTCTAAACTGGAGGAAGGCCAATTTTGATGGCATCAGAAGGGATCTGGCAGGCGTGGATTGGAATAGGCTGTTTTTTGGCAAAGTGGTGCTTGGTAAGTGGAAGGCCTTCAAGAGTGAAATATTGAGAGTACAGAATCTGTATGTTCCTGTTAGGATAAAAAGCAGGGCTAACAGGTTTAGGGAACCTTGGTCATTGAGGGATATTGAGGCCCTTGTAAAGAAAAAGGAGGTGCATATCAGGAATAGGCAGTTAGGATCAAATGAGGTGCTTGAGGAATATAAGAAATGCAAGAGAACACTTCAGAGAAAAGTCAAGAGGGTTAAAAGAGGACATGAGGTTGCTCTGGCAGACAAGGTGAAAGAGAATCCAAAGGGTTTCTATAGCTATCTTAAGAGCAAAAAGATAGCAAGGGACAAAATTGGTCCTCTTGAAGATCAGCGTGGTCATCTATGCGCTTTCTGTTGAACTCTCAGCCAACCAGTCCAAAATGCATTATAGAACATAGAACAGTACAGCACAGGAAGAGGCCCTTTCACCCACAATGTCTGTGCCAAACATGATGCCAAATTAACCTAAATCTCTTATACTTGCATATTCATGTCTCTCTGAAGGCCTCTTCAATGTCACTATCATATCTGCTTCCACCACTACCCTTGCCAGCTGTTCCAGGCATCTACCACTCTCTGTGGGGGTGGAAATTTCCCTGCACATCTCCCTGAAACTTTATCCCTCTCACCTTAAATGCATGTCCTTTAGTGTTTGACATTTCTACCCTGGGAAAAAGACTCTGCTCATCTGCCTTATCTATGCCTCTCATAATTTTATAAACTTCTATGAGGTCTCCCCTCAGCTTCCAATGCTCCAGAGAAAACAACCCAAGTTTGTCCAACATCTTATAGCTCATACCCTCTAACCCAGGCAGTATCCTGGCAAACCTCTTCTGCACTCTTTCTAAGGCTTCCGCATCCTTTTTCCCATTGTTGAGCGATCCAACACCAGAGGGCATGCATTTAAGGTGAGAGGGGGTAGGTTCAGAACAGACGTGAGGGGAATGTTTTTAACTCAGAGTGGTGGATGCCTGGAATGCGTTGCCTGATAGGGTGGTGGAGGAATATTCATTGGGAGTTTTTAAGACGGGCATGGATGGGCACATGAATGAGAGGAAAATGGAGGGATATGGGCATACTGTAGGTATGAGGGATTAGCTATGTCGGCACAACATTGTGGGACGAAGGGCCTGCTTTGTGCTGTACTGTTCTATGTTTTAATGGAACATCCAGCCAAGGCAAGCGGCTCCAATGTAAAAGTGACCAACATTTTTAGTCCCAGGACTCCTCACCATTGTTTTGCAAAGCCAACTGCAGTCCCCCCCACCTCAAAATTAAGTCTTTGACCAGCTATGCTGCATCCATTGGGGTAGCAGTGCAAAGGAACTTTTAAAAGTGAGATAGGGACAGTTCAGGGCCAGCATTTGGAGTGAAGAGCAAGGCTGGCAGGATTAGGGAACCTTGACTGACAAGGGATATGTAGGCTCTGGTCAGGAAAAAGGAGTCATATGTCGGGTACAGTCAGCTGGGATCAAGTGAATCCCTTGAAGTATAAGGGAAGTAGGAGTACACTTAAGAAGGAAATCAGGAGGGCAAAAAGGAGCCATGAGATAATTTTGGCAGATGAGGTAAAGAAGAATGCTGGGAGGGTCTATAAGTATATTAAGAGCAAAAGGGTAATGAGGGAGAGAAGAGGGCCCCTTAAGGATCAGTGTGGTCATCTACAGTATCTGTGGAGCCATGGGAGATGGACGAGGTCTTAAGTTAATACTTGTGTGTATTTACCATGGAGAAGCTCATGAATTAGGGGAAAGAGAACAGTGGTGTCTTGAAACATATCAACATTATGAAAGAGGAGGTGTTGTGTTCTTCAGGTGCATTAAGGTGGATAACTCCCTGGGGCTTGGCCAAGTGTGTCCTAGGATGTTGTGGGAAAGTGGGGAAGAAATTGTGAGGCTCTCGCAGAGATTTTTGTATCACCATTAGCCACAGGTGAGGTACCAGAAGACTGGAGACTGGTTAGTGTTGTGACTTTATTTAAGAAGGGCTGCAAGGATAAGCCAGGGAACTACATGCTGGTGAGCCTAATATGAGTGGTGGACAAGCTACTGTACAGCATTCTGAGAGACAGGACCTATCTGCCTTTGGAAAGACAAGGACTAATTATAAATAGTCACTGCATTGCTTCGTGCATGGGAAATCTTGTTTCATGAATTTGACTAAGGTTTTATTAAAGAGGTGACCAAAACAATTGAGGACAGGGTGTCTACATGCATTTTAGCATGGCTTTTGATAAGGTCCCACATGATAGGCTGGTCTGGAAGCTGAGATCAAGTGGGATACAGGGCGAGCTAACCAATTGGATGCAGAATTATCTTGGTGGAAGGAGTCAGAGGGTGTCAGTGGAGGGTTAATTTTCTAATTGGTGACCCATAATCAGTGGTGTGTCACGGATCAGTGCTGGGTCCACTTTTGTTCACCATATACTGTACATTATCGATTTGGATGGAAATATAGGTGACATGATTAGTAAGTCTGCAGATGACATCAAAATTGATGGTGTGGTGTACTGTGCAGGAGGGTGTCTAAGGTTACAACAGGACCTAGATCAACTCAGAAAGTGGGCAAAGGAATGGCAGATGGAACTTAACTCAGACAAGTGCAAAGTGATGCAATTTGGGAAGTTAAGCCAGGGCAGGAGTTGCACAGTAAATGACAGGGGTCTGGGAGTGTTGTAGGACAGAGAGATCTAGGGGTACATAGTTCTCTGAAAGTGGTGACACAGGTAGAAAAGTTGGTGAAGAAGGTATATAGCACTCTCACCTTCATCATACGGGGCACTGAGTACAAGAGTTGGGACGTCGTGTTACAGCTCTATAGGATATTGGTGAGACTGCACCTGGAATATTGTCTGCATATCTGGTCACCATACTATAGAAAGGACGTGATTAAGCTAGAAAGGTGTAGAAAAGATTAACAAGGATGTTGCTGGGATTGGAGGGATTGGGTTGTACGGAGAGACTGGATAGGCTGGGACTGTTTTCCCTGGAGCAAAGGAGGCTGAGGGGTGACCTTATAGAGGTTTATAAAATCAAGAGGGCCATAGATAGGGTAGATAGTCACAATTTTTTTCCCCTTTCCCCTTCTCCTCCTCCTCCTCCTTCCCTGCTCATTCCTCCTCCTGCTCTGCAGCTGCTTGCCAGTTAGCAGGTGACAGTCACTAAGTAGCAGTTCTCATAACGTTAATGTTGTGCAGCCTGCAGCAGGGGACTACAAAGTGTGACCTGTGCTCTTCTGAACACTGCAGGGTTTCTTGTGAGTCATCCAGACAGTGCAATCAGCATTTGAGCACACCAGCGACATACTCAATTACACTGTATATGGTGTCCAGCCATTTGTTGCATACAGCTCATGAATTGGTATGTCAACCTTGCCTGTTATTCTCCGGAAATCTACATATTGCCATTGGTGGTTAGACTTACAATGGCTAATGTCATTCTTCTTAGGTGGTCTCTCAACATCTAAGACATCTAAGATGATTTTCTTCTACTCAACTATTTCACACATAGGGTAGGAAGTGATTGATGGACCAGGTGTGTGGGTCATTTGGAAGGTGATGAGCTGTTTCTGTTTACGCAGGACTTCTGTGTGCTCTGATAAATCGACTCAAGGTTCTCAATACCATCCTTCTATATTTTCATCAGTCATGGACTTTTTCAAGGAGGCTTTGAGAATATCCTCGAGTTAATTCCTTGCCTCAGAGCTTGGTATAGACTGAATGTTTTGCCCATTTAAAAAAAAAGACACGGTGATACTGGAGGAACTCAGCAGGCCAGGCAGCATCCGTGGAGAAAAGCAGGCGGTCAATGTTTCGGGTCAGGACCCTTCCTCAGGACTGAAGATAGGAGAAAGGGAAACCCAATGAATATTTTGCCTGTTTGGTATCTGGCATTGAAAAATATAGCCCACTGAACAAAGCCAACTAAGTACATTTAGAGCCTCAATGCTGGAGACCTAGGCCTGGGGGAGGATTCTGATGTTAATTCATTTATCCTGTCAATGAATCTGGAGGATTTTGCAGAGACAACATGGGTGATATCTCTCCTGTGCTTTGAAGTGCCTTCTGTAGGTAGTCCATGCCATACAGGAGGGCAGGAATCATGCTTGCCTGGTGAACCATGAGCATTGTGCCACATCTGAGGTCTTGACCTTGAAACACTCCTTTCCTCAGAGGGCAAGGACTAGGCTGGTGCACTGTAGGTGACAGTGAATTTTATCATCCATATCCACTTTCATTGTGAGGTGGTTCCTGAGATATTCAAAGCAGTCCATGCTTTCCAAGGTCTAATCATGGACCTTTAATGTTGGGGAGTGGTGTTGAACAGCAGGTGCAGGATGATAGAAGGCCTTTGGTTTGTGAGTGTTAAGGCTAAGGCCTATTTCACATGCTTCAGTGAGTGAGTTGACAATGACTTGGAGCTTGGCCTCTGAACATGCACACACACCTTTGTGTACTGCAGGTCCATGACTGGTTTGGGTGACCTCCTGCAGTTCTGGGGCCCCAGCTGTTTACAATCTATGTCAATGTTTTGGATAAGAGGATCAAGTGTAATATATCCAAGTTTGCAGATAATATAAAACTAGATGGCAGAGTGAGCTATGAGAAGCTTTGGAGGAACGAAATGAATGAGTAAAGGGATGACAAATGGAATATAATGTGGAAAGATATGTAGTTGAAAACTTTGGTACAAAAAGAAAATAAGTTAAATATCTTTTAAGTGGTGGGCGAATGAAAGGTGTTGGTGTTCAGAGGGATTAAGGTGTCCTTGTACATGATTCACTAGGAAGTAATATACAGGTTCAGCAAGCAGTTTGAAAGTTAAACAGTATGTTGTTCCTCAGTGCAGGAGGATTTGAGCACAAAAGTAGATATGCCTTGCTCCAATTGTATAGAGGCCCAATCAGCCCCTATCTGGAATATTATGTCCTCATCTAGGCAAGAATATAATTCAACAGAATACACCAAAGGTCCACCAGGTTGATTCCTGGGATGATGGGCTTGTTGCATGAGAGATTAAGCAGATTCAGCCTGTACTCTTGAGTTTAGAAGAATGGGAGGTGATATCATTGAAAGGTACAAACTTCTTAAATGGCATGAAAGGGGCATGGTGGAGTTGATAGTCCCCCTGGCTGGAGTGTCGAGAGCCAGGAGTTATAATCTTGAAATAAGTGTTTGGCCATTCAAAACTGAAATTAGAAGAAACTTCACCAAAAAGTGTTGAAGCTTTCAAATTTACTACCAAAGAGGGTCCTAGGGGTTCAGTTGCTGAATATATTCATGACAGAGAGCGATAGGTTTTTAGATTATTAGATATTAATAGAGGTATCAAGGATATGGAGTTAGTGTAGGAAAGTTGCGCTGAGGTGAAAGATCAACCACAACCTTATTGATTGCAGAGGTGGTACAAGGGACTGGTTAGTCTACTCCTGCTCCTATTTCTAATGTTCTTATGATTTTATGCTCTCATGGAGTTGAGCTGATGAAGGTGGAACACCTTCCTATTTGTTCCGTAGATTAGCTCCACTCTAGTGAGAGACTGATGAACTACAGCATTGGGGCAAGAATTCAGAAAAGCACTGAGGTGATGACGCAGCTTTGCTTGACATCAGTCTGCACTGAGTTTGGGTCTGTTGTGAACTCATTGGTTAAGATCATGGCTTGCATGCCATCATGAAACAGATGAAAGGTAAAGACGTATTTCAGTGAGTAACCAAATCTGAGTAGGAATATGGTCGTTGGTATATCTCGCGTGCTAATTCTATTTGCCTGTATCAGTTGCCATATTGGAATCAATTCAGCACCTGTTTTGCCTATGCAACAGATGTTAAGGAGATGAATTTTGTGTGCATTTTGGACTTAAGTAGAGATTCTGATCCAGATTTAGTTTATATCCAACACTGCAGGAACATTTATCTTGTAATGGTCACAGAGTTCAATGTAATATTTGAAAGAGAAACGTTAAATAACAACTGGAAATCTAGATTCAGATTAAGCTGACATCAATGTGCTGAGAGGGAGACTGTACACAGTAAACTGGACAAATGTGTTAATCGGTAACATACCAAAAGATCAGTAGGAGGTGTTAAAAAAAAACTTGATGTGGAAGAGGGGCAAGAGTTCTTTTGGCCAAAAATAAAACTATTATAGTGGAGGTAAGCGTACAAAAAAAGACACAAACTAACACAAGACCAAGTAACTGGAAGAGATACAAAGAAGAACAAAAGATGACTAAACAGAACAGAGCCACAAAAAGAAAATATGAAAATAAACTTGCCAGGAATATCAAAATAAACTCAAAACATTTTTAGAATTATTGAACATGGGATTTGGAATCTGTGTCCAGCTGTGCAGAGTTGGGGAATGGTTACACCACTCAGCATGGAATCTCCACAGCTGGTCTCACTGTTATTGTCCACACATACTCACTTGTGAGTTATAAACCACTGAACAATAGCCCAGCCAACTGTTTACAAGGACTTGTTAATATTTGCACTGGTGCATGGCCATTCATTTTGTGATGGCGAAGGAATCAAGAACTCGTTCATTTCCAAACACTTCTGTCTTCACATTGAAACAAAAGAAGCACATAAGATTTAGTCACGGCAAGGTCACAATCTTGACAATCGATAGCCTTCTGATTAATCTTAAAGTAAAAAAAAATCTGAAATAAAAACAGAAAATACTGGGAAGGTCGGGCAGCAACAGTGGAGAAAAATAGTTTATGTTTGAGCTCAACAGCTCAATAGACTTTAGAATCTCATTTCAATAGAATTTCATAGACTTCTCATTGTTCAGAGGTTGGTGAAATAAAACCAGCAGATCAAAATTAAGTGAAGTCTTAAATCTGTCATCAGCTATCTGTGAATTGCCTCACATTAAGTTGGATAGAAGCTAAATCAGAATCTCTACTTAAATCTAAAATTGCCACAAAATTCATCTCCCTAACATTTGTTGTTCAGCCAAATCAAGTACTAAATTAATTCCATTTCTCCCTATGCTTCCCTCCATGGCATCTATGAGATGCACTTATGGTGATACCCAGATCTGGAAATGACCTTCTCCGTTGCATTTTGTGCTCTGTTCTCCTATGAATGGTGAGAAAAAAAACAGATTCTGAGTAAATAAAAGTAGCATATTCATACTGCTGTTGACAGAGCATTGGTGAGGGTGATTATTAGATGAATATATCCTACTGTATAAGGATTGGATATTGGCAGTAGTGAGATCAGCTTTGAGGAAAGGAGGAAGTACATACAATGCGCTTGAGGAATGATGTGATGGAATACAATTCAAAAGACAGAGTGGGGAAAAAAGGATGTTTGTATCTAACCATGTAGGTGAATCAGCAAATATATGCAATTTCCTGGTGTGGTAAGGTCAATAAATCACTTCCTGCATGGCATCACAGACAAGGGCACAACATTCTTCCTCAACTACCAACAAATATGCTTCCTGGATGACAGGAACGGGTTTCTCCTTCCCATTGCAAGGGATATGTTTGCTCTTCCTACTCCTGACTACATGCAGGAGAAATTCTAGGGCTGTGTCATCAAATTTGGATACTGTCATTGCTTTAAACCAAGCTCCACAGCTCCTTGTGCCTGCCAGGTGCATTTCTGCCTTGGCCCTTTAACTAGTGGACTTGAGATCGCATCATGTCTGCTGAATGGAACACAAAACCCTGAACTACAGATTCATTGCCTTCGTCAATTCAGAATTGCCTGCAGACTTATGGTTTTGTACAATCAGCATTCCTCTCTTTCCTAATTTGTTCCAAACCACCTTTAGATTAGAATCAAGGCCCTGGATCCGGCTTGACAAATGTTGTACATTATACCTTTATTGCAGTGTTGAACCATGGGATCAAGATATTCAAGAATCTTGTTGACTGGTATAATTGGAGTGCTAATTATGGGGTGATGAATAGGAAACAGGATCCCACAGAAACAATTTATAGGTTGCTTGTACTGAAGTGAAAGGTTCCATGTAAGGAATTTGTCGCACATAATTTAAAAAAAGCTTACAGAGACCTCTGTTATCTCAGGAAATGTTCACTGTTACTTTTTTTAAAAATATAACCAAACTTTTGTTTCATGTACTGCAATCCTGTGTGATTATCACAGTTGACTAAACTGATGTTTCAACTTACTCCTATAAATACATTCAAAGAAATGTACTTTCCCACTGACACAAAATCCTTTTTTGTCTCTTGACATAATTTCAAATTGCTTTGTTCTCATCTGGTAAAAAATCAAAGCCTTTGGGCATCAAAGAATCTTCACTGGAAATATATTAGTTGCTAAAGGTATTATTGGAACTTGCAGTGTTTTTTATTCGATTCAAATTTTACTTTTGAAAGAAAAGATCTTCCATTCGCAGATTATTAAAATTTAGTTTAAATCTCATGGTTTAGAAGTAAAAATAGTTGCATCATAATTTACTTGGTTTGACAGTTTGCACTTGCTTTAGTTCAAGTGTAGTTATTTAGAAATGATTATAGATTACCTGATATGTTTCAGTTGATTTTTCCCTAGAGTTTACACCACAGTTTTCCTCAATATGTTGCCAACAGTTTTAATGCTTTGGAACAGATTGTAAAAAATGCAATCTGTTACTTATTACAGAGAAATGAACATATTAGCCTAGAAATTTGTTCGTCCATGAAAAGATATGCTAAGATGGCAGTCAGTACCAGTGCCAGTTTGTTCTGATGGTGTTGGGGTGCAGTTTTGATGCATTCACCTCATTCAAGGACTTGAATGCTGAGAAGGAACCAATTGTGACAATTTTCCCCATTAGTGCATGCAGCATCTGAAACAAACCTTTGTTAATTTAGGTTATGGCTGCACCTCTTAAAGGCAAAATCAACACTGAATCTAATGCTGGTAAGTTACTGTTCACCCAGGGAGCACTGTAGAGAAGGCCTGGGAGTTGGCACTTCCTTTCTCTGCAGTGGACTCTAACATCCTGATGAAACGGAAGGGAGTGTGGAGAGAGAGCTCACATGCTCAGGCCACAGAAGACTGAAATGAAGTGGTAAAGGGGGAGATCAATGGGAACAGTGGGAGAATGTTTTATGGGGAAATAGAGCTGCTACAGACTCAATGGGCTGAAATGGCTGCCTTTTTGTAAGGAAATCTGGAGGTATCTAGGAAGATGAATGTCCAAAGTGCTGCACTGATCTCCTGGTCCCAGTGCTGGTAAGGTTTCAATGTCCTCAAATAGCTGCTCCATGTTAGTGGAAACAGCAATAAATACCATCAAATGCTGTAGTTATACTCTCCCACTACTCCAAAATTTAAACACAGTTCTTACATATCACATGCGCCTCCAGCTATTCAACCATGACAGGGTCGTATGTGAGGTGGTGCATTCCTTCCACTGCTTAAGCAGCCCTTCTGTGTGCTCCTAATGCATGGACTTCTCAATACCAATTCAAATGCTCCTTTTCCATAATGAACGATCATAGGCCAGAGATTCCCAGGAGTTAGTGGATATGTTGCATGCTTTCAAGCAGATTTTGAGGACAAAGAATCTTTTTCTCTGCCTTGGTCAGCAGAAGACCAGAGACTCCAGTGACTAAGTACAATCCTGACCTCCAACACTGCCTGTGTGGAGGTTGCACATTCTCCAAGTGATTGCATGGGTTTCCTCTGAGTGCTCCAGTCTCCTCAAAAGAAAAATCCCAACGATGTGTGGGTTGTTAGGTTAATTGGCCACTGTAAATTGTCCCCCAGTCTATGGTATGACATTGGTTTATTGCCATGTGTACCAAAATACAGTGAAAAGCTTTTGTTTGTGTGCCATCTGGGCAGATCATGCCATTCATAAGTAGACTGAGGTAGTAGAAAGAAAACAGGATGCAGAAATACTGTTGCAGCTACAGAGAAAGTGCAGAAAAACAAATGAAGTGCAAGGGCCGAGACAAGGTCAATTGGGAGATCAAGAGTTCGCCTTTAGCGTATGAGAGTTCTGTTCGAGAGTCTGATTACAGTAGCTGATTGGTAGAATCAATGGAAGGGAATGTGGAGAAAATAAAATGGAGTGAGTGTAAATGGGTACTAGATGGTCAGCATAGAATCAGTCAGCTGAAGAGCCTGTTTCCGTGCTATGTGACTCTGTGAACCTATTGTTGAAGATGACATATTCATATGTACTCCTCCTCTACTCATCCCCCTTATCCTGCATACTCCTGCCTTATGCAGGTTCAGATGGTTTAAACATGCCCCCACACCTGTTCCTCTCTTCACCATACACTTGTGCCTCTCTCTGTTCAGATACACAAGAAATACCACCTGGCCAGCCCAACCAGTGGAGCTATAACACTCATAAGGAAAAGAAAATTCTTCAGATCGCTAGAGCTCAGACTCTGGCACTGTGATGTCAGTAAAAGGTAACTTTGAGGCACAATCCGCACGAGATAAGTCACCTTGCAGAAGGCGACTGCAACCATGCCTGGGAAAAGAGTAGTTCAAGTGCCAGGTCAGCAGCGGGCAGGGTTGTTCAGTGGCCCTACTCCAGAGACAACAGATGAAGACTACAAGGAGATAGCCTACAGTTGAAGGCTAGTGACGATGCTCGTGGAGATCTTCTGGCCCAACTGAAAGTTTGTGTGAAATGTTGAAGAGCAAGAGAGAATCCAGCTCCAACTTTGCCTGAAGCACATTCTATCAAAGACCAAAGTGGCAGACAGCTCCGTGCCAATCCTTATGAACTCAATCATTATGCACAACATTCTGGCAGAATTCATAGATTCCATTACACCAGAGGAAAAAGCTACCTAGCCCATGAATACTGCAGAAGAAACTATGATATTTAACCTTATTCTTACAGATGGAAAGCATGCAATCATGCCACCTCAAGTCTTTACTTGAGATAGATTTAATAGCTAGGCCTCCACTGCACTTGTGGATAATACATGCAGATAACAAAGATTAATCTTGCTGAAAGATCACATGTGGAAGAGGGAAATGAGGCTGAGGGTCTTACCAATCAGTTAATCCTGGCACTGTGTTTCAGAGGAGCCAGTGGGGAAATTGTATGACAATGCAGCATTTCACAACCTGAAGTTTAAAGTGAGCAATGCAGTGTGTATTATTGCAGCTTCTCTGACTGAGAACACAGTTAAAATTAAGTGCATCTCACATTGTTGTTTACACTACATCCATCAGAGACTTGGATGGCAACGATCCAACAAGTTGTGAGGACAGCTTTGAGAAACTGAGGAAAAATCTCAGCGGGCATCACAGTCCAGTCCAAAGGGAATGCAGCACTGTTGGAGGTATTGTCTTTCACATCAGACATTAAATGTCCTGTCTACTCTGCCAGGTGGAATTAAAAGATCCAATGGCACCATTTTAAGGAAGAGCAGAGGACTTGGTGCCCTGACCAGTATTTCTCTCTCGATGACTATTTCTTCAACGAGACACATTATTTGTTTATTATCACCCTATAGTTCACTGGCAATTGCATTTTCGGCATACAACAGCGCCTAAACTTCAAAATGCTTCATTGGCCTTGAAGTGCTTTGTAACATCTGAAAGGGACATGAGAGGCAAATGTGTTTTGCTCAGAAACAGAGACTTGCAGAGCGAGCTGTTGTGTGCTGCAGCACCCCACCCCCTTCTGAGGACATGCCACCCTGGTATGCAAGTTGGTCAGTTTCCCATCAGTTTTGTGGCATGAGTCTGGTACAATGGCAGGGTGTGAATGGGAGGATGTTGAGCCTGATTTAAAAAAAACATGCAATGCATTAAACCCAGTTCCCAGTGCAGAACAGTCTATTGCAAAAACAATGGCAGAAACTCCAGATACACGGTACATAATTTCTTGATTACAAATGTTACCCACTCTCTACTAGCCATAAATAGATACATTTGTATTTGTTGAGCATCTTTCACAACCTTGGGATGCCCATGAGTACTTTACAGCCAATAAAGTATTTTTGAAGTGTAGTCGCAGCTGTAAAGTGGGAAGCGTGCCAATGAATTTGCAGGCAACAAGATTCCACAAAAACAATGTAACAAATAGGTTTTTTATTTAGCAGTGCCAATGGAAGGTTAAATTTCAATTGCTATTCTTGCCATTATTCTTTGACATGGTGCCAGGTGCTATTTCGTTTGAGAAAATAGGCAAGGACTCATCCAAAATACAGAACTTTCAACAATAAAGCAGTCCCTTTTTTCCGCAGTGGAGAATCACACCAGATTTTGAGTCTTTCCAGTGGGAATTAAGACTACAACTAGCTAACTCAAAGGCAAGCATTCTACCTAGTTGAGCCATCAATATATTGCTGAAGAAAGATGAAAGAAGCTAACCCATTTAGTATAGCATATGGCTGGTAAACATATCGCACACATTGGGTCAAGTAGAAAAATGCCATTAAGGGCTGTGTTAATAGACAACCGTCAGCCTTGTTATCCAAGTAATTTCCCAGCTGCCATGCATAACTCAGGTTGAAAATGTAACATTATAATACAAAATTATAGAATGCATTTATTGCCAATCTGACTGCACAATTAATCCGTGAAATAAATGCAGGTGTCTGTGACAGAGTTTATCAAGAAGGTCTTGGTAAAAGAAACGCTTCAGTTTCCACATACACACCTGAAGTGCATTCATATATATATCTCCTAGTTGGTAATTTTACCAAAATTATGCATTTGTTATTTGAGCTCACTACATATTCTTTCAGTAATTTAATTTAAATACACAATAATAAATTCTACTGTAGCGAAGATTAAGTATTTTAAGCCTTTTATCAAAGATTCTTTGAAGAATCTCCCTCTGTGTGTTTTAATTCTTTGTCATAGTACTACAAATTATTGCTACTGATCCAGCCCAGCCCGCAATTGTCCAACCTTTACGATGGTGCTCAAATCGATTACTGTAAATACAAACCAGTGTGCAAGTTTAAAGCAGAAAAAAAATAAAACCAACTGGAGTACCTGGCAATGTCCAAGGTACCAAATTTGGACACGGCAAAGTTAATAATAAATATTGATAAGTAATAAATCTGTATAAAAGTTGCTGCTTCCTGTGATTGAGTTTACCAAGAATGTCTAGGGTAAAAGAAATGCTTTGCTTCTGACATGCTGTTCATGGAAAGTTGCTCCCAACCCATTTGTCGTTGCAAAGTTTTTCTCACATGGGGACTGGTATCTAAATTGGGAGAGCTGTCCCACAGACTTGGCAAGCAACAGGCTAGTATAGGTGTCCTCATAGTATCGTTCCTAGAGACAATATGCCAGACAATTCCATCACAGTAACTAGGTACAATCTGTCCCACCAAGAGGACAAACCCACCAGTTGTATGCAGGCAGGGGGGACTCCAGCCTCCATGAAGCCTCTTGATATCAGGTCAAACATGGCAAGGAAATATCCTTCTAGTTACTATCTATCATCCTGTCCCAGCTGATGAATCAGCACCCAGGCAAGTAAGTGTTGTATATTTTGTAGATAACACACAGTGCAGTCACAATGTGCAAACAGTGGAGGGAATGAATATTTAGGGCAGTGGATGAGGTGGCAATCAAGCCTGATGCTTTATCCTGGATGGTGTCAAGTTTTTTTTTAAATGTTATTGGAGATGCAGTACTCCAGGAAAGTGGAGAGTTTTCTATCAAGCTCCTGACTTGTGCATGGTAGCTTCTGGTCAATGGTGATTCTCAAGAATGTTTGTGGCAGGGTCTCATCAATAGTACTTTTCAGAGGCATGAATGTTACTTGACATATATCAGCCCATGCCTGGAGGTTGTCTAGGTCCTGCTTCACACTGGTTTCAGCTGCTTCACACTGGTTTCAGCTGCTTCACTTGCTGAAGAGTTTGTGAGTTAAATTGATCACTGTACAGTTGTAAATGAGCATCTCCACTTCTGACTTTATGATGCAAGCATTTGAAGATGATTGGGCCTAGGACACTGCCCTGAGGGACTCTTGCGGTTACTTTCCATTATGTGAGGTATGCCTCCTGCCAGAGGAGGGTCTTCTCCTCAAAGTCTGTTCCTTCTGTTTACCAGTTCTTCTTTATGTCACACACAGTCAAATGCTGCCTTGATGCCAAAGGCAGTCACTCTCATCTCACCCCTGGAATTTCACTGTTTGGTTCATGTTTGGGTTGGTTATTGGTGAGTAACTGCTGCTTGATAGAGCTGTTGATGAATCCGAATCAGAATCAGGTTTATAATCACTGACATGTGTTGTGAAATTTGTTGTTTTGTGGCTGCAGTACAGTGCAAGACATAAAGACATAAAATTACTATAAGTTACAAAAATAAATAAGTAGTGCAAAAGAGGAATAATGAGGTAGTATTCATGGGTTCATGGACTTCAGAAATCTGATGACAGACGGGAAGAAGCTGTTCCTGAAATGTTGAGTGTGGGTCTTCAGGCTCCTGTACTTGCAGGGAGATGGTAGTTACGTGAAGAGGGTATGCCCTGGATGGTGAGGGTCCTTAATGATGGATGCCACCTTGTGCCTATGATGGAGCTGGCTGAGTCTACAACCCTCTGCAGCCTCTTTCGACCCTGCACATTGGAGCCTCCATAACAGGTGATGATGCAACCAGTCGGAATGCTCTCCACCGTACATCTGTAGAAATTTGCAAGAGTCTTTGGTGACATACCAAATCTCCTCAAACTCCCAATGAAGTAGAGCCACTAATATGATGCCTGAAGATTGAGAGTGCACTGAGTGATAATTAGCCAGATTGGAATGTTCCTGTCTCTTGTGAAGTGGACGTACCTGAGCAATTTTCCACATGGCTATGTTATAACTGTATTAAACAGCTTGGTTAGAGGTGTAGCTGGTTCTGGAGCAGAGGTTTTCAGTATCATGGCTGGTCCTATAGCCTTTGGTACATTCAGTGATCCCAGCCATTTCTTGACATTACATGGAGTGAATCAAATTTACTTCCGTAATGCTGGAGATCTCAGGAGGAAGCCACAGTGGATCATCCACTTGGTACTTTTGGCTGAACATAATTGCTTTTGAAGATCCTGATCCTGCAGATCCTGATCCTACTGGTGTTGGTCCTCCTACAGTCCATCTTGGTCCTCATCTGAAGTCAAAGTGATACATAGGACAGGACTCATGTCTCTGCACTCTGCCTGCACCCATACTGATGCTTGAGTCCAATCGTCCTGGGCCTGATGATTCCGAAGTTAGTGGGCAAGGTGTAGTGAGGCCTCAGCAATAACTTGTGTTAGCCAGCTTCCTGCTGAAGGTGCAGCCACTGAATTCCCTGCTAGCCCTCAGCAAGAGGCAGGACTAAGGGGGAGAGCCATACCTCATGTCAAAATTGTTAGGGCTTCACAGTAGGTTTGTATGTCACTGTGTATGTCTTTTGCGTGTCTGTGTATGAGACATTCATAAACTATTTACATTGCTGTAAGTTTTTAAGATATACTAATTTTTTTGAAACACATGCATTGTTTTAAATTATGTATTAGTGTATAAATTAAAATAATAAAAATAAACTGAACTTACCACCTTCTTCCTAACTTCCAGGTTAGGAATCCTTTGCCAAATGAATGTGGATTGACTCTTCCAACAGAAATATTGGCTGCAGCCAATTCAATTTGGCCCATAATGGACTATAGTCCAGGAATGTTGTGATTTAATGCAAATCAGCTGACCTTGCATTATTAGTTGTCAAAATGCCTGAAGTGAAATACTCCTGTTGTCTCTGCCACCATACCAGTCAATATGCAATTGTCGATACACTAAGCATTATTTACTTCAGATAAGACTTCTAACCTAAAGTTAAATCAGAATTTGCTTTGTCAGGTTTCTGCTTTCTTTGTCATGTTATGTAATTTGAGTGAGCTGGATATTTACTAACCTAATCTTTTTAGTTAAGCTCAAGATATTTGAATAGATGTGAAATGAATTATCATTAAAAAAGAAGATTCCTCAGATAAGTAGTTTGTAACAACTCACTATAAGCAGTCCCAGTGAGAAGAACATTTACTGTCATCAAAGGAAATTATTGCTGGATTTTACTTTGCCACAGCTGCAGAATATAGTGCTGCTTCAGCAAAAAGAAAGCAAAGTTACAACCTGGATCCAAATCTATGAACTTATGAGTTCATTGATACTAGACAGGAACAAATTCAAATTCATTATAAACTCGTTAAATTGTGCTGTTGTTGAAGGTAGCAAATGATAATCATGATTTACCTGAGGTTAAATTCACTCAGGGTTGAAATTTAAACTCTCGTGCCTTTTGGTTCATATTTTCAAAGAACCTGGATAGTCACTGTACAACATCCACTAGGTGAGATATATCGATGCCACTGTCATTCAGTGTCCTGGCATGAGAGAAGGGGTTAACGAAAAGCTTTTCAATTAAGTGCAGTGATGAAACATCAGAAAACCACAGCACTTTTGAAGAAATGTATCAAACACAGTGGTGGAAATGAAATCTTATTAAATTTAAAAAGTTAGATTTATTTTTGAGATGTTGGAACCCAGGAGAAATGAAGAGTATAAAGGGCATTATCCCATTACATCAGGTTATATAAACTATAATGTGCACTTGATTGAACAGCCTTTCCAGAATTTGCTGACCACTTTAGTTCATTTAGGGATGTCCTTTAGTTAGTTTTGTGATGTCAGCAGCTTCTAGTTGCCAGCTCATCAACAATGTTGGGCACATTCTGCCACAGATTTGTTTCTTTTCTCAGTGGCTGACCTTCAGAGCATCTTGCACTGATCCCTCTTCCTAAAGGTGTATTTTAAGTGATGCTTGGTATTCATCTTTCAAGGCAGTAGTGAACTTAACTACTTGGTAGTGAGGGATGTGATTTGGTAACTAAACATCATTTAATAATCTAATATCTTTTTAAAACAAGAAAGCAAAAATGCGCAAGATTTTGTTCCAAGTTATGCACTATCAATTTCTCACAAGTTGTCTCATTAATGTCACTTCTTTGTTGATTATTAACTCCTTACTTAGAGGTTCTCATTTCTTGTATGTGTTTGTGTTTATTCACCTTATCTCAAATAAGTGGCATGGACATGGTGGGCCAAAGGGCCTCTGTGACTCAATAAATCATTCAAGTAATAAAGTGCAATTTCCATATAAGTAGCACAGTATCTTTTCTTTACACTTTCAGTTGCTAATGTAAAATGTAGAAATGAATGTAGAAAAACATCAAATAGTTGCAGAATGCATACTCGCAGGGAGCTCCTGGATTTCCCCATATTTCCCATAGCAGAGGTAAGTAAAACTGGAAGACGAAGCTCTATGGTAAGGGGTAAAATGTTTAGTGGATCAGAGGAAGAAGTTTTTTTTTACCCAGAGGGAGTTGGAAACTGGAGTGTTGCTGGAGGCAGAGACTCTCACAACATTTAAGAAGTATCTATTCGAATATTTGAATCGCCAAAGTATAGAAGACTGCAGACCAAGTGCTGGTATAAGGGATTAGAATAAACAGGTACTTGATGGTAGTTATGAACATGTTTGGCCAAAGAGCCCGAATCTCAGCTGCATGACTCTATAAGTCATTCAAATAATAAAGTACAATTTCCAGTGGAAACTGTGAATATAAATCAATCATATCAATCAAAACTTACAAATAGACACTATCCAGAGACAATCAGATCCGCTAGCAGTTATAATTAGAGGACATCATTGCCTTTGGTACTCAGGTAGTAATTGATTTGCCCAAAGATCTGAGTCAACAATTGTATAGTTTGGGGCCTAATTCCAGAGGAGAGTGATGGGCCTTGTATTGATGAAATGGTTTCTGAGCTAATCAGTGAAAGAGGGAAGATGAAACTCTCACAATATGTTAGGGGAATCACAGGGAGCACACTCCTTCAGTAGATTTTGACCCAAGAATGTTGTAGATGAAGTCAGTATGGTGTGTAACCTGGAGACAACTTGCAGGTGGCACTGTAACCATTTAATTTCTGACCTTGTCTTCCAGCTGGCAGAGATCATGGGTTTAGGAGACACTGTCAAATGAGCCTTGGAAAGTTGCTACTGTGCATTTAGTTGAGAGTACACACTGCAGCTATGATTTCCAGGAGAAGTAGAAAGAGGGAATGTTTAGAAAGGTGAAAAAAATACCTATCAAGTAGATTGCTTTATCCTGGATGGTATGAAGCTTCTTAAATAGGCTTGAACCTGCATTCATTATTCATTCAGACAAGTGGAGGATACTCTATCACACATAAATATTTGTAGGTGAAGGAAAGGGTTTGAAGGTTAGGAGTGGATAACCTGTCAAAGGATATTTTGCCTATGGTGAGTTCTAACCATGAAATGTATAACTCAGGTCAATGGTAACCATCAACCTACCTCATCTCCACTGCCCCCCCCCCCACTACTGCCCCACTGCCCATCGCCACCCTATCACCTGATGAAGATGATAGATATTTGATAATGGTAATGCCTCTGAGTGTAGAATACGAAAGGCTAAATTTATACTTATTGGAGATGTTCTATTGTGAATAGGCAATTTACTATCTCCCGAACTGTCGGGTACCCAACCACGTCCACAGAGCACTAAGTCCATGCTACCTGTTGCTCTATGATCCTTGGGAACATGGACTTACCATGCTGCTCCTAGAAAACTCTGACATATTCAGCCTTCCCAGCCATAGCTTTCCTCACCCCACTCCCTCTCCTTCCCCTGGATTTTCTGGCACCTCGTCTAGGTCTTCAAGCCCTCTCCGTCACCTCCCTGTCATAGAGGAGGCCCAATAGGACAGCCACCAGAGCATATATTTCTCCAAGGAAAAGGCTTCTTTAACTGTTTGGTTTAATTTTGGGCCTAATTATACCATCTGCTGTTGTAATCTCTTGCATAAAAATAACATTAAAGACAAATGGAAAGTTGTATGTTTTCTTTCATTCAACTCAAATCCATTAAAACGATCTCCTGCAATTCACTATTGCCTTGGTTGATCTGCTAATTCACAACAAGATTTAATATGATGAAGTGAGCTGATGTTATATAATAATTATACAGTAAATTACATCTTTATCTAGTTAGCTAATTGCACAGATATTTTGATTTTAAACAATTATATTGAATCAGTGATATGAGTGGCATGGTGAATGGATGTGTCTTGAAAGAAAATGACAAAGTCGACATTCATATAGTTTCCTGTCTAAAGAGGTTGTGAACGGTTGTGAAGTAATAATGTAAGTGGCAATAAAATAGAAAATGCTGTTTTCAATCAGCAGGTCAGGCAGCATCTGTAGAAAGAGAGAGATAGTTAATATTTCAGGGTAAAGACCCTTCAGTGTTACCAGCGGTTTCTGTTTTTATTTTGGATTTCCTGCGGTTTTTTTA
Organism: Pristis pectinata; assembly: GCF_009764475.1. Classification (NCBI taxonomy): domain Eukaryota; kingdom Metazoa; phylum Chordata; class Chondrichthyes; order Rhinopristiformes; family Pristidae; genus Pristis; species Pristis pectinata. The sequence continues at coordinate 41,974,216 of NC_067409.1, read as the reverse complement.
ATGCAACCAGACAGAAGATGAGGTGCTTATGTTGGGCTTTGGGATGGACCAAAGACAAAGAGGTCAGAGTGGGAATGGAATGGAGAATTGAAGTGACTGGAAGCTCAGGGTCACTCTTGCAGACTGAACTGGAGAGATCCAAGTGAATTTCTGCTTCGCCTGAAAGGACTGTTTATGTCCTTGATTGATGGAATGGGAAGAGGTGAAAGGGGCTGTGTTGTATCTCATATGGTTGCATGGGAAATTGCAATGAGGTGGGGAGATGGAAGAATGGAACAGGGAGTTGTGCAGGGAACAGAAGCTTTGGAATGCTGAAAGTGGAGGGGAGGGGGAGATGTGCCTGGTGGTAGAATCAGGTCAGCAATGATGGAAATTATGGGAGATGATCTATTGAAAGTGAAGGTAGTGTGATGGACAGGTGAGAACAAGGGGAACCCTACATATGTTCTGCCAGGAGGACAGGGTGTGAGACCAGAAGTCTGGGAAATGGAGACGTTGTTGAGAACCTTGCTCACTATGGTGTAAGGAAAGTCAAAGTTAAGAAAAAGAAAGATGTGTGATGGCACTGGTGTCAAGAGTCTTGTCATCAGCGCAGAAATAACAAAAATGGAGAAACTGGGAGAATGGATTTGAATCCTCAAAGGGTGGAAGGAGGTGAAGTAGACAAAAAACAGAATGCTGGCAAACTCAGCAGGTAATGCAGCATCTGTGGAGGCATCAGATATAAGTCAGGCTGAGACTCTGCATCAGAACTGAGAGAGAAGAACAGAGCCGAGATTGCCAGATTGCCTGCAGCACCAAGGGTTGGCTTGGGGGGGGAGTTGTGGGGGCAGTGGGAGAATAGAAGCTGGTAAGTGATAGGTGGAACTAGATGGGGGGTGGATGATTGGCCAATGGAACCAGGTGGGGGATGGGGTGTGGGGCAGAGGTTGGTAGATGATAGTGGAACCAGCTGTGGGAGTCAGTGGGCTTGTAATAGAAATTATAGAGGCTGACCTACCCCATTAGATGAGGTGCGGAGGGAAGAGTCAGATATGGGCAATGTGAAAGTGAGAGAAGGATGGAAATTAGCAGCAAAAATACTGACATGTTTGCATCTAAAAGCAGCAATAACATGTCATCAATGTGACAGAAATAAAGTCGAGGGAGGGGGCCTGAATAGAATTGAAGCAAGGAGTGTTTTGTGTATCTAGTGATGAGACAGGCATAGCTGAGACCCACCGTTTATTTGGAGCAAGTAAGTGGAGTTAAAGGAGAAGTTGGTCAATGCTAAGACAAATGCAGCCAAGTGAAGGAGAATGGCAGTAGAAGGAAGACTGGTTGGATCAAGGAAGAAACAATGGGCCCACAGACTATCCTGGTCTGGGATAGAGATGCAGAAGGATTGGATATCCATGGTAAATATAAGCCAGCTGGCATCAGAAAACTAGAAACTGTCAAAGTAGTGCAGGATATCAGAGGTGTCACAGATGTAAATGGGAAGCGACCGTTCAAGGGAATAAGGAATAGAACTTGCATAAGAAGAAATATGTTCTGTGGGGCAAGAGCAGGCTGAAACAATGGGCTTAACAGAACAGTCCTACATTGATCTTGGGAAGGAGAAATAAATGAGCTGTGAGGGATAGGATGACTGTGAGACGGGAGGCCATGCAGCAAAGATTTCCTGAGGAAACAAGCTCAATGAGAGTGTGGGAGATAATGGCCTGATGTTCAATTGTGGGGTCGTGGTCCCTTGGATTGATTATCCACTTAGCAGTCATCAATGGAGAATGCTCTCCAGCTATAACCGTCGGGATGATTTAGATCATTGCACATATCTTGATTCTGAAAGGTACAGAACACTTCACAGCTGGGTTTCACATTCAACCTCCAGTTATGCACACTGTTGAAGCAAAACAATTTTGATTTTCCTTTCATGCTGTAATGTGAATGCCAAGTCCCTTGAAGGCAAAATATGTGAGGTCAGTTACACAAAAGCATAAGCATATATAAATAGGAGTAGGAGTAGCTATGTGGCCCAAAGTCTGTTCCTGCATTCAACAAGATCATGACTGATCTGATCTTGGCTTCTGTTCTACTTTCCTGCCAGTTCCCCATAATTCTTGACTCCCCTGGAGAACATAGATCTGAATATCTGGGCCTTGAACATATTCAATGATCCAATCTTCACAGCTTTCTGGGACAGAGAATTCTAAAAATTCATGACTTACTGAGAGAAGAAATTCCACCTCATTTCCATTTGAAATGGACAATTTATTTCTTTCAAGATAAACCTAGTTCTAGATCTCATCGAGAGAAGGAACATTTTCTCAACACCTGCCTTGTCAAGCCCCATCAGAATCTTCCAACTTTCAATTAGATCACCTCTCATTACTTAAAATTCCAATGAGTTTTAACCCAACCTGTTCAATCAATGGGTCGAAACTTTATCCTAGGTGTCAACCAAGTGAACATTCTTTGAACTGGCACTAATGCAAGTACCTTGAAGTATCCTTAAATAAGAAGACCTTATGCAGTCTTCCAGGTGTGATATCTCCAATGCCCTAGATTCCATCCCCTTATAGCTTGCTGTACCTCCCTGCTAACTTTCTGTGTTTCAAGCACAACAGCATCCAGATTCCTTTGTTGCTGAGGTTGATGCTGAGGTTGAGAGGGTTGAATTTGAATACTTCAAGCTCCTCAGAGTGAACATCACCAATAGCCTGTTCTGGTCCAGCAACATAGACGCCACAGCCAAGAAAGCTCACGGGTGCCTTTACTTCGTAAGAGGCTAAGGAAATTTGACATGTCCCCTTTGACCTTCACCAATTTTTATCAATGCACCATAGAAATCATGCTATCTGGATGCATCATGGCTTTCCGTGGCAACTGCTCTGTCCAGGACTGCGAGAAACTGCAGAGAGTTGTGGACACAGCTCAGCACATCACGGGTACCAGATTCCACCCCCCCCCCCACTCCATGGACTCTGTCTACACTTCCCGCTGCCTCAGTAAAGCAACCAACATAATCAAAGACCCCACCCAACCCAGGCATTCTCTCTTTACCCCCTCCCATTGGGAAGAAGATAAAAAAGCCTGAAAGCACATACCACAAAGCTCAAGGACTGCATTTATCCCGCTGTTGAACAGTCCCCTAGTATGATAAGATGGACTCTTGACCTCACAATCTACCTCGTTTTGGCCTTGCACCTTATTGCCTGCCTGCACTGCACTTTCTCTGTAACTGTAGCACTTTATTCTGCATTCTGTTATTGTTTTCCTTGTACTATCTCAATGCACTGTTGTAATGAAATGATCTGTGTGGATGGCATGCAAAACAAAGTTTTTCACTGTACCTCAGTACATGTGACAATAATAAACCAACTTACCAATTTACCATTCTGTAGTATCTTTCCATATGAATAATATTCTGTTTTTCTGGTTGCTCTGTCAAAGTGGATGACTTAACATTCTCCCATGTTATTCTCTATCAGCTATTTTTTTTAGTTTTTGCCCACTCACTTAACCTATCTATATCCCCTTGCAGCTTTTTTAGTGTCTTCCTTACAACTTGTTTTCCTGCCTACTTTATATCATCAGCAAATTTGGCTACAATTCATTTGGTCTCTTTTTCCAAGTCATGAATATAGATTGTAAACAACTCAAGCCCCAAAACTGATCACTGTGGCACCCACTTGTTATAACTTGCCAACCTGAAAATGACCCATTTCTTTAATTTTTTGTTCTGAGTTAGGCAATCCACTCTCTATGCCAATATACTATGCCCAGTGCCATAAACTCTTACCTTGTGTAGTAATCTCTTTTCAAAATCCAAATACACTGCATGCACTGTTTCCATTTATCCACCCTGCTTGTTACATCCTCAAAGTATTCTAACAAATTTATCAAATGTGATTTCCCTTGCATAAGATCATGTTTAGACTGACTGATTGTATTATGATTTCCTGTTTTCTGTCTCTCTGGTTTCTTGAATAAAATCATTGCACATATGGTTTTCCAATCTGCTGGGAGCTTTCCAGAATCAGCTTCACAAACATTGCAATGTAACTCCAGCCCAAAACTGTTAGAAAGTTTCCAGACTTAATTAGTGGCCAGCTATCTGCATCATCAATTGTTTCTACCTTAAAAACCATCCATCATCCACCACGCGTGTGCCCACAGACACACACACACACACACACACACACACACACACACACACACACACACACACACACACACACACACACACACACACAAACTGCACACATCTGTTTTCTGCAGTTCTATCTTGTCACTTCCGAAAAAAGTCTAGGTTCACACAAGAACATAAATTTCCTTTGCTATTGAAGTACCAGCTGGTTAAATATTTTGGACTTTGAAGAACTACTAACATGATACATAAAAGTTCTTGTTCTCAAATTCCTTCACAGTATTGCCCCTCCCTATCTCTGAAACCTCCAGCTCTATAATCCTCTGGGTCATCAGCACTCCTCCAATTCTGGCCCTCTGAGCATGCCTGATTACAACCATGCAATGCCTGGTTCTCCTGCCTTCAGTTGCCAAAGTTCCTCTGTAAACTGCTTCACTTCTTCACCTCTCTCATTTTTCATTTTCATGGATGAAATGCTTGTAATAAAATTGACCAACGAATAGAGAAACAGAGGTAAATAATGTAATCATTCATAAGCGGACATGTGGTTGAATAGTGACCAAGGTGAGCAATTAAATGACCCAGAGTAGTTGAAATCAAAACTGAAAATAAAGGTCGGACAACATGTGGAGAGAGATACAAGATTAACATTGCAGGCTGATCCTTTCCAATTCCAATGTAGTTGATGTTTAGAAGGGAGAGACAAAATGGAAAAGGGCTGGGGTACATCATGGAAGCAATAAGGGGACAAGCTATTTTAAGCATTATGTTATATGATTAATTACCAGGAGATCCTGAACCTTGCTCTCCCCATACACGTTCTGGCCTTGTGCTGATGCATGGGTTGAACAATAATAGTTGTTCCAGGATCTCTGAGCTCATTGTAAGACAACCAGGGAAAGCTAGGATCAATGAATTTTGGGGCACTGAGGGAACCAGAACATTTCCAAAGTGGACCTGAGACACAGTTTCAACTCTATTCTTATTGAGTGGTGGAGCTGGCTCAAGCGGTCAAATGGCCTATTTGTATTTCAGTTTCTTATATTCCATAAGATACTTCCTAAAACGTTATATTTTTATCAAGCATTTGGCTTTATGTTCTAATATATTTCATGGCTTGTATAGTTAATTTTTTATGATATCCTCCTGTCAAAGATTGTACAACATTTTACTATGTTAAACATGCTAGATGAAGGAAAGCTATGTTCATAAGCAGTATCTGATGGAAAAGCATTCTCACATGCTATGTGCAATCGTTTATATTTATCAGCTAATCTTTTTCAGGAGCTCCAAGGATCCTAGAATTAAATAATTTAAAGTTTCAAACTTAACACATGGAGCCAAACCAAATGTTTTTCTGTCTTCTTGCAAATGAGAAACTTGTTAGACGTAACTTATGTTCCCAATTATTTTACTAACTGAAGATAATGTAACAGGATGTGAGTCTAAAGTGAGTCAACCTTTTCAAATAAGCCTTTTGTTGCTCTAGTAGGACAGGTTTGACTTGTGATCTAGTTTCTTTTCTTGCTCATCCATCACTACCTCCTTTTTCCAAAAACCAAGCTGCTTCAAAACAATCTTGATCATTCCCATTAAAATTTATGCCTATTCAAGCTAAGTTTTGAAACTCTATCTGTTCCTTAAGTTCTGCTCTTAAAATTATCCAAAGTAGAGTGGAAATATGGTGATGCAATGCATAAAATTGACCTAGAGGGTGCTCTCCTTGATTTACGGTGTGCCCAGGCCAGATCATGCATTATGCGCTCTGTTATCAGTGTGCTCCCACCTATGTGAATAGATATTAAACTATACCTTTGTAATTGTGCATAATGTTTGAAATCAAGTTGCCAGATATATCCTTCTGAGTCAAGAAGAGTGTATTTGGTTTGATTAGCCAATTGGCCAAACATCTGTCAATAGAGCATTGGCCACCTGTTTCCTGCTTACTCTCACTAAAGGCCAGGGTCATTAATCTGTCTGAGGAGTAAAGACTCAATAGTCTTCGAAAAAAGTCTACACAAAGAGTTCCCCAAGCTAAAGGTTAGCTAAAATAAAGTGTCCTTTTCCACAATGTTGCTAAATGTTAGTTTGTCCTATGCAATTTCTTTAAAATTGACATAAAGTTGAAGTGTAAATATATTGCAGAATTGTAGCATATAATGGCAAAATTTCTGATTAATCTTTGCAGGGAATTCATTCTGGTGCCTACTTGACGTTGTGCCAATTAAAAATGAGAAAGGAGATGTAGTTCTTTTTTTGGCATCCTTCAAAGACATAACTGTTACCAAAGTGAAGCTTGCCCAGGAGGATAAAAAGGAAGGTCAGTGTTTCATCATATCCTTACCTTAGTTATCGAAGACAGTCAGGATGTGGTTCTTTTTATTGCCATAGTTTCATTGTTAAGTGTAGTAAGTATTGGTTTCTCACAGAAAAAAGTAAATTAACATTGTGTACTATTTATTATTGCTGTTTATTTTCTGAAGTAGTAATTTGCAACACATGAAGCACATCAAACACAGAAATTCTGTCAAACCCAAGTTAATTTTATTCAAGTCCTTCCCTACTGCTGTCTACATATAAAATATTTTCATTGCACCAACCTAACCCAAATACAATTTGATTTTGTTTCTAAATTCAATGTTCAACATTTGCAAGCTTGATTTTTTTTGGCTAAATTGAATTTTTTGGCTCAATACACATACCGTTTTCTTATGTTCTTTGGGTCATACATATAGTGTATTGCTATAATTGTATTTGGTATTTAATTAATTTTAAAAATAAATGAACAAACACCACATTGAATCCACAGCATTGACAAAGGGTATTCAGCCAAATAGATCTATATCAGAGTTAATTCTCCCTCCCAAAATGCTTCATCTATCAAATAACCTTTTAATTCATTCTCCATCTAGCTACCTTCTTAAATTATTCAGTCAACTACTTCCTATGATGGCAAATTCCACATTACGGTCACTCTAAGACAAAGAAATTCTTATTTCCCTATTGAATATATTAATGACGGCCTAATATTTATGCCCCCTCTTTTTGATGATGCAAAATGGAAACACCTCTGCATCAACCCCATTAAATCCTTTCATACTTCTGACGAATTCCAGCGGTCCACCCGTCAAGCATGTAATTTCTAGAGAAAATAGCCCCAGCTATTCAATTTCCCTACCGATATATGCTTTCAGATCTGCTATCCTCCATGTCAATGCTTTGTAACCTTTTAGAACATGGGAGTTATAACATTTCTTTAATCGTTATACTGCTTCAACCTCAGAAATTCATGTGCAGTTAGACTGAGAGAATTATACCAATTCACACTGGGAAATTATACTGTAAATGCCGATGTGGCAATGTTCTTGGGATCATGCAGGTTTAGTTGATAGTGATTAATAGTTCAATATCTGATGGGTATGAGAAGAATGTCTACCCAAGTCCCAGCTTTGCAGAACTTAACAACACCATTAACAAAGGTACAGAAAGACAAAAAAAATAACTTCTGGATGTTCAATAATGTTGTTTAATAATACAGATTTGAATATTAATTACAATATATTATCTTGACCTTCAGGAAGTTCACATATTGAAGATTGAAGAAAGACTTCATTGCATTTATAAAGCACTTCTCATGATTTTATGTCCTGAGGCACTTTACAGCCAATGAAGTTCGATGGAAGTGTGCTCCCAGTTGCAGTATTAGGAAACACTGCAGCCACTTTGTTTACACCAATCACCAATGAACAACAATACAATAATTAACTAATCTCACGTCCTTGATGCTGTGACTTGAGGCATGTAAGATATGACACCTGGGAGAACTTTCCTGCACTTCTTTGAAATAGTGTTTTGTGATCATTTCCATCTATTTGAAAAAGTAAACTGAGCCGCAGTTTAACCTCACTTGAAAGACAGTGCAATTCTACTTCAGTGGAGGAGCAGTGGAGCATTGGCCTTCTGAGTCAGAGACAAATGTGATAGCAACTGAGCCTTGACTGACAATAGTAATAAAAGGATTTTGTACAAGAGAGACTGAAAGTAGACTTTTAAATTTAATTTACATCATGTGTTATGATGAACAAATGTAATTTGTTGAATATGAGACCCGAGTGAATCAGAAAGGATTGTGAAAAAAGTCTAGGGAAATCAGAGGGTGTGCCATTAATAGAGGATATAGGAAATATAATGTGGCATAAAGGTGTACCGTTGTCCTGACTCTATAATATTACAATATAAAATATTAATATTAGCAAGATTAGAGGGTGTAGGATCTTTAAACTAAGCAAGGTTAGAAGATGTAAGATATTTAAACCAAAACTTTGGCAGTAGTCAGCCTTCATTGTGCTCATTTTATTTAATGTTCAATTTGATGCCATTATTTATAGCTGAATTTCAACATCATTGCTAATTTGGAAAATATAGGTGGTGTTCATTGGAAAGTAGGATGTTCACTGCAGCATAGTTTGAGAGGCTGTGTGATGTAAAGCTAAACTCTATATTATTACCACTGGAGATAGAGATCATGTATATACACACAGGAATTTATAATTCCAAGAGATGACAGAAGTATGACCACAATGTGACAACAGAAAATAAGGAGTTGCAGACAAGAAAGGCATACAGACAGAAAAGTGCTGATATTTCATGCAGTTACCACTGATCTCCCATTGTAACTCCTATAAGGGACTAAAGAAGACTCCATAATAATTTGTAAATGACTCAAACCCAATTATTAATGCAATTTCTTTGGTTTTCAATGATTTCCTGATGCCATTTCAAAGAGATAGGAAGGGAAGTTCAAGACACACTTAAGATTTTCAACAGCAGATAAGCTGAGGTAGGGATAAAGGCGAGATATATCATGGAGCTGAAGGTGGTCTTTTTGATGGAAGAGATATTCAGTCAGAGCTCAGTGTGAAGAATACCAAGTTAGCAAATATTCTGGTTTATCCTGAGGCAGCAGTGGAGGATCATGTTTGGGGCAAGCTGTGAAAATTATGGATTTAGTTTTCCCAATGTTTATAGAGAAGAAATACCAGTCCATCTAAAATTTGAAATCTAACAGTAATGACCTGACAGCATTTGACAGTTTGCCTTTTCTCAAGAGCTTATTAATAATTTTTTAATTCTTCTGATAGTTTTTAAATATTTTAAAGGTTTATTCAAAGGTTTTTCTTTCCGCAGGTGCTGTCTGACCTGCTGAGTTTTTCCAGCATTTTCATTTCAGGTTTCTAGCATCTGCAGGGTTCTTGTTTTCATTTCCTTTTTTAATAATTTAAGTGTCTTGACTATTAGAGGCATTTAAAAGTGAAGAAGTATTAACAAATATCAAATCACATTAAAACTCTGAAAAATAATAAGAAACATTAAAATAAATTAAATTGATAAAGGCAGTTATCCTCTTTGCCACACGGTCGCTAGATCTGTTGGAACATGTGATCAGACCAGTTCAGTAAAGAACTGATAGATACGAGGTCAGGGCTGGAGATGTGGCTTTCTAGATTTGGGTAGATACTTTAAGCACCAGACTTGAAGTTTCCAATTGAGACCAAACATTAAGCAGCAGGGCAGGGATGCTGCCTTTCAACAAAAGCAGAAGTATGTACTTTCATCCTGTGAATAGAAGGTTTACAAACATCACTCTGGAACAACGGTGGCATAATTGAACACAAGGTACCAGTGGAAGCCTGTTAGCCATTTTGTCCTTCTGTTCAGTTAACTCCCAGCACCTGTTTTGACTCCATTAATCGGCTTTGGTCCCATAAGCCTTGCCCAACAAAAGTCTATTAATACAAAAAGCCAAACATCTACAGATGTTGGGACTCTGAAATTTATAAGAAACAGAAATAGCTGGAAATGCTCAGTAGGTCAAGCAGCATCTGTGGAGAGAGAAACAGAATTAAAGGGTATGAGTGCAGCAGTTGTCTGGAAACATGATAGTCCCTACCCACCATACTTCTTCTGGAGATATGGATATCTGCTGATCCTCTACCCCTCTGTCCAAATGCCTGATATCTGACAAGTATCTGGTAAGGTAGAGTGGGCTCTGAGAGGCCAGTAAGCCTCAGATGTGATATCCTGAGGCCCCACCCACAGGACATCTTGATAACTTTTGTCAGTTCGTCAGTTCTCATAAGGATTTCAACAATTTTTAAATGCTTCTGATAATCAGAGGCATTTAAACTTAAAAATAATCAAATCACGTTAAAAATTATTGAATAATTAAGAAGATTAAAGTAAAGTAAAATAAGTAAAGCACTTACCAGCACTTACCTTTACCACAGTTCATATGGCAGAAGGTCTCTTCCACTATCTCTAAATGTGTTTGATGATCAAACTCTCCAGGAACAGTTGAAATAATTAAAACAAAATATATTTAATATTTATGAAGTAATATTCATTTAAAACTACATACAACTTACATCAATTTATTTGAAAATATTATTTATTTAAAAATATTAATTAAAGTAAAGTGAAAAAAACAAACTACCACTTGACCGCATAGGTTGGCTGCTCCATTCAAATAAATGGGGCGCAACAGATGCATCAGTTCCGGTTGGTGTAATGTCAAGGAGTCAGATACGAAGTGCAATCAGCCCCTCAATTCAGCACCTTATGTGCTGTAACTATATCTGGACTCCATGTGCAGACCCAGGGCAGGGAATGTGTTGACACACACACTAGATCTAACCGGCAGTTGTCTCTGAAATGACCGGCTAGCCATACACAAAATAGGATTTTTCAGCTGTAACATGACTTCTATCTTTTTATTCTCCAGGTTGCTTGGGATAAAGAGAAACATTCTATTAGATTGCTTGAGTTATATTTTGCACCTATTCAGTTGCTTTTTGTTCATGGGCCCTAAATAATGATTCATCCATAATTCCCAGATTCTCACTTTACAACTCTGATTTTTTTTGTATGTCCAAAATGGATGACCTCAAACTTCCAGGCTTTAAATTCCACATACTATTACTTTTGCCACTCAGTTTGACCCGTGGGTGTCTCAGTTCAACTCTCGACACCGGCTTAGTGTGATCAGCAAACTTGGATATCTGCCTCTCTATTACTTCATCTAATCATTTCTAAATATAGTGAAAAGCTGAGGTTATGGCATAGATCCCTAGAGGACACCATAAATCACATCCTGCCAGTTTGAGTGCAAACCTATTATCCATACACTCGAGCTTCTATGCCATAACGATCTCATTCTCACCTAAGTCAAGAGGTTACCTCTAGTTCCATGCTCTATCATCAATAAGACAGAATGAATCTTTAAACTTGGTCAGCAATTATTTTTTCCTCAGCAAAATAACAACCACAATGCATTACAGTCAAGCTTCTCGATCATGTTATTTAGTATAATAAATTTTAATTAATCATTTATAACAAGCTATGGAATCCTACACATCTGACCTTTTTAAGACATTCAGCAATGTGAAATTGATTATATTCCAAAAATACACAACTTGCCTTCATTCTTTCTTTCTGAGCAGGTGAAAATTATAGATTGTGTCTTGTGATGACTGCTGTGCTTCACAGTTTGAGAAAATGAATAATGCTGAGAGTGATGGCAAGATTCCGAGGATATCGAACAAAGCTATTACCACTCCTGAAAAGTTAGAATATGTGTCAAAAGACATTGGTGTCAAGAGGCTATCCTCCAGGAAATGCCTGGTTAAACAATAAATGATGACACTCAATTTGAACTTTCTTTGCAACCTGCAGAATTCCTTGAGTCTGCTGTAATACCTGGGGTCAGTAAAAAGCTGTAGATCAGGGGTTTTAGTGGAAATTATGAATATGTCAGAAATTTCCACAGAATTTAGACATTGCAGTATTCAGATACAGCCATTCCTCTATTTATAAATGTGTTCCTGAAGAACATTTCATTAAGCAAAATATAATGAATAGAATCCAGTGTATTCTTATACAAGAAGAGTGGCATGCTATTCAGTATAACTACAAAAACTTAATAAATTAAAGACATATACCCCAAAGAGTCATTGGTGCTGTAGTAAAAATTTGTAAATTGAGAAATTGCTGTACTCATATTTACAAAGCTTCATGTTGGTCTTTAGCAAGACTTGCAGATTCTGGTTGCTAGAAATGATTTTGCCCTGCTGCTGTGTTGGACAATGCTTCATGTCTGGATTCTCAGGACACATAACTTGGCTCTGCACTGCCTGTTGGGGCTGAAATGGTTCCGATGTGCCATTTGATTTTCAGACACATGGGCTGTAATATTGAGACAAGTGTTAGCATGTGTGGTGCAAGCATCCACCAGAAGAATGCCAAGGCAGCATATTATGTCAACATGGATCCCAATGCTGCCAAATCAAACTTCAACAACGCAGTCGGTGCCATGTTTTAAGCTTGCACAGCTGAACATGTGTTCAACAGCAGGAAGAACCAACTCTCAAGACTATTTAATGGAATTATTACATGCATGTTGATTGGTAATTAGTTTCTATGCAGTGTTGATTCAAGTAGAGTTTGGAGCTCACAGCTTTCTTAGGAACAAAATACAAGGAACTTAATGAGTTTGTATTTACTCTAAGGCTTATGCAGCATGCAGTTGCTTTCAGCTAAGGGGGCTTTAGTGGTCAGGGCTCTGAGAGTGTAGTGAGTCATGGATTTTGAGGAAAGAGTGCACAGAGCTGGACAATGTGGCAGAAGAAGGAGTATGAGGAACAGAGCAGGGTCACTATCTATAAATAGGATCAATTGTCCTACATCTACTTCAACCACGAATAATGCTTAAGGTGTCTAATTATGTCCTTACTGTCAAAACTACAACTACAAAGTGAGGACTGCTTTTCCAGCAGCTGCTAAGATCATAGTAACCATTAAAAACATAGAACAGTAAAGCACTGGACAGGCCATTCGGCCTGTGATGTTGTGCTGATCTTGATGCCAATTTCTATTAAATGTCCTCCTCCTGTGTGTCATCCACATCCCTCCATTTCCTTCATATTCATGTGTCTATCTATAAACCTCTTAAGCTCCACCAAATTGCCTGTTTCCACTACTACCCCTGGTAACCTATTCCAGGCACCTACCACTCTCTGTGTAAAAAACTTTCCCCTCACGTCACCTTTAAACTTCCCCCCTCTAATCTTGAAAGCATGTCCCCTAGTTTTTGACAATTCTACCCTGGGGAAAGGTTTATGACTGTCTACCATATCTGTGCAGAATCAGAATCAGGTTTATTATCACTGACATATGTCGTGAAAATAATTGTTTTGCAGCAGCAGTACAGTACAAGACATAAAGACATAAAAATTACTATAAGTTACAAAAATATATAAGTAGCTCAGAAGAGGAATAATGAAGTACTGTTCATGGCTTCATGGACCATTCAGAAATCTGATGGCGGGGGGAAAGAAGCTGTTCCTGAAATTTTGAGTGTGGGTCTTCAGGCTCCTGTACCTCCTGGCCGATGGTAGTAACGTGAAGAGGGCATGTCCTGGGTGGTGGATGCCTCTCATAATTTTAAAAACCTCTATCATGTCTCCCCTCAGTCTCCAGTGCTCTTGGGAGAACAACCCAAGTTTGTCCAACCTTTCCTTATAGCTCATACCCTCTAATCCAGGCAGCATTCTGATAAACCTCTTCTGCACCCTTTCCACAGTCTCCACAGCCTTCCTATAGTGGGGTGACAGAACGGCACACAATACTCCAAGTGCAGTCTGACTAAAGTTTTATATAGCTGCAGCATTGACTTCCTTACTCTTATACTCAACACCCCTACCAATGAAGGCAAGCATTCCATACACTTTCTTTAACACCTTATCCATTTGCATTAGCCACTTTCAATGAACTACGGACCTGGACCCCAAGCACCCTCTGTACCTCAATGCTATTAAGAGGTCTACCATTAACTGTATACTTTCTCCTTTCATTTGACCACCCAAAGTGCAACACCACACACTTGCCCGGATTAAACTCCATCTGCCACTTATCTGCCCATATCTGTAACTGATCTATATACCACTGTATTCTTTGATAGTCCTTTACAATGTCCATAACTCAACTCATCTTGGTGTCATCCACAAACTTGCTAATCCACCCATCTATATTTTCATCCAAATCGTTAATCTATAACACATACAAAAGAGGTCCCAGCACTGATCCTTGTGGAACACCACTGGTCACGGACCTCCAGCCAGAATAACAGCCTTCTGCTCCTACTCTCTGTCTTCCATGGGTGAATACGTTGGATATTAACTTGGGTAGGTTGGGTTGCTTCCAGGCTGAAGCTGAAGATGTCTACAAAATCTCCCAATTTTCCATCCACGATTGTATTAGGGGAGCCACAGTTGCTTTCTACAGAGCTAAACACAGCTCATTCTCCTATGCAAGAGCAAATTCAGCACCTGGATTTACAGTCTTCCCAATAGTGTACTCAGATCATAATGAGATAACTGTATATCATCACACACTGCCCTTAACTATGCTTATGTGGTCATTGAACTTTTCAGTGGCAAGACATCCTTGCAATTATCTCCAGGCATGCACCACCTGAGCTAACCCTTCCCATTGATTCCTTGCAGAAAGACTAATACCTAAAAATTCAATTGCATAGGACTATTTGTTTTAATACCATGCCAGTGAAAATGGGCAATTTCCAGAGTAGAACTCAATAATTCAATCTTCACTCCAGAAGTCTGACCAGGCAATTCCTGATCTATATGTCTCTTCATCATCAAAGTCAGAGGAGCACCTAATGGTGTCTTTCTCATTCAAGACCACTTTTAAACAATTATGAATGAAATTGGATCATGTTCTTCTGAACTGTATCAGTTATTAAGTCACATTTACTCCACACCCCCCACCCCTCAACACAAACATCCTATCATTGCAGTGTTTGATCTGCAACACCATGATTTAAAGGATCATTTGTGCAGACATGCACTGCTTCATTTGCTGAGGATTCGCAAATGGATTTGAACCTTATGCAATCATCAATGAACATTCCCACTCTGACTTTCTGATAGAACCAAGGTCATTGATGAAGCAGTGAAGGTACTTGGGCCTAGTACACTCTCCTGAGGACCTCCTGTAGTGATGTCCTGGGGTTGGAACTGCAGCCACAACCTCAGCTATCTTCCTTTGTGTGAGCCGTGACTTCCACTGTTATAATATTTTACCCTGGATGCCTCTTAATGGCAGAACTGGCCAATTGCTGCCTTGATAGCAAGGGCAGTCATTCTCGCCTCTGGAATTCAGCTCTTTGATTCATGCTTGGACAAGGTCTAGGACCAAGTGATCCTGACAAAATCCAAACAGGGCATCAGTAAGCATGTTGTTGGTGAGTATTCGCTACTTAGAAGAACCGTCAATGACATCTTTCATCACATTGCTGCTCATTCTGACCACAGAGACATCAGCTACATTCCAAAGACGTGCAGGTTAGGAAGTTATGGGCATGCTATGTTGGTGCTGGAAGCGTGGCGACACTTGCGGGCTGCCCCCCCAAATCACTACGCAGAAGATGTATTTCACTGTGTGTTTCAATGTACATGTGACTAATAGAGAGATCTTATCTTATCTTACACTGCAATTTGAACAGGTCAAACATCTTATTGTTGGTGCTAGTCTGGTGATTCCTTTAGTTCTGACCTGGAGCTGCAGTACAGGCATGGCAGGTGCTTCAGGGACCCTGATAAGAAGACATACGCATGCTCAAGAGCATAGACCATATACAGAAAGATCCCACAGAGACCCAAACTTTCTTCTTAACCTCTCCAAACAATAATGACCCGAGAGGCTATGTTTTACTAAAGCACTGGACACTGAGAAATATGAATTCCTGTACCTTTCATCTTGGATATGTGTGTGTGTGTGTGTGTGTGTGTGTGTGTGTGTGTGTGTGTGTGTGTGTGTGTGTGTGTGTGTGTGTGTGTGTCTGTCTGTCTGTCTGTCTGTCTGTCTGTCTTGTGTCTGTGTGTTTATATTAGCTGATTAAAGAAGATCAGGAAAAATCATTGGAATTCTCATTTTAACATATCTTGCCAGGTTATGATACTTCCTACAGCTCTGATCTTTACTTCTAGAGACCCATTCCTGGTAGATACCTTGACTGCCATCTCCCGCTAGCTTCCAATGTATGTTAGCATTGTAGGCCTCCTCCCGACCTGCCTCGGTGCATAGTACTGCTTTCCAATCATAAATTACATCCAATAGTTTATTTAGATCCCTGTCTTTGAATGAGAGTACGTATGCCCTGTCCCCTGCAGCACGTCTCTTCATCATCTGCTCATCCAGATCATTTGCAGCAGTGCGCTGTGACTGTCATTAATAGATTTTAGCTGCACACCTAAATGCAGGCAGCTATGTGAAATTGATGTAGTCACAATATTCACATGTGTTTCTTCCCTTATTAAGGAGTTTTGCCTCTTAACTGCATAATTGCACTGCAGTGCTGAGATCACATTTGGAAACTCTATCCTTTTGTATGTTAATTTTTCAGGATGTGTCACTTGCAAAGCCAGCATTTATTGACTATTCCTAAAGGCCCTTAAGAAGGTATTGGTGAGCCACCTACTTGAAGTGCTGCATACTTTCTGGTGAAGGTACTCCTAGGGTACTGTTGGATAGGTAGCTCAAGGATTTAGACCCAGCAGTGAAGAAGGACCAGCAATGTATTTCCAAATCCAGACTTGAAGGGGAATGTTCAGGTGATGGAGCTTCCATGTACCTTCTGCCCTTTTCCTCCTTGGTGATCGAGGTCTCAGGTTTGTGAGGTGCCGTCAGAGTAGCCTGGGTGAATAACTATAATGCATTTTGTGAATGATACACACTGCTGCCATGGTACATTGGTGGTGGAGGAAATTAATATTTTGGCTGGATGGGGTGCCAACAAAGCAGACTGTTCTGTCCTTTTGGTGGTGAATGTATTTGAGAGTTGAAGCTGCAATATTCCAGGGAAGTGGAGAATATTCCCCCACACTCCTAATATGCCTTCTAGATGGAGTCAGGAGGTTTGTTACAGAATAAGCAGCCTCTGATCTGCTCTTGTAGCCACAATATTTAAGTGACTGATCAAACTGAGTTTCTAGTTAATGGTGAACTCCCACAAACCTCATCCCACCAGAGTGTTTGAATGCCAAAGCTGGGTGATTAGACTCTCCATTGAAAGAAATGGTCATTTATGCTACGTAAACTTTCTTCTTAACCTCTCCAAGCGATAATGACCCAACAAGCTAAGTTTTACTAAATCACTAGACACTGAGAAATATGAATTCCTGGACCTCTACTTTTCGTGATATTTATTAATAACTTGGATGAGGGGGTGGAAGGGTGGGTTAGCATGTTTGCAGGCGACACAAAGGTCAGTGGTGTTGCGGATAGTGTGGAGGACTGTCAAAGCTTGCAGAGGGATATTGATAGGATGTAGATCTGGGCTGAGAAGTGGCAGATGGAGTTCAATCCGGAGAAGTGTGAGGTGGTACACTTTGGAAAGACAAACTCCAAGGTGGAGTACAAGGTTAATAGCAGGATTCTGGGTAGTGTGGAGGAGCAGAGGAATCGGGGGGTTCATATCCACAGATCCCTGAAAGTTGCCTCACAGGTGGATAGGGTAGTTAAGAAAGTTTATGGGATGTTAGTTTTTATAAATCATGGGATTGAGTTTAAGAACCGCGAGGTAATGATGCAGCTCTACAAAACTCTGGTTAGACCACACTTGGAGTACTGTGTCCAGTTCTGGTTGCCTCATTATAGGAAGGATTTGGAAGCGTTGGAAAGGGTGCAGAGGAGATTTACCAGGATGCTGCCTGGATTGGAGAGTATGGATTATGAAGAGAGACTAAGGGAGCTGGGGTTTTAACTCTTTGGAGAGAAGGAGGATGAGAGGAGACATGATAAAGGTATACAAAATATTAAGAGGAATAGATAGAGTAGACAGCCAGCACCTCTCTCCCAGGGCACCCATGTTCAATACAAGAGGGCATGGCTTTAAAGTAATGGGTGGAAAGTTCAAGGGAGATATCAGAGGGAGGTTTTTCACCCAGAGAGTGGTTGGTGCATGGAATGTGCTGCCTGGGGAGGTGGTGGAGGCAGATATGTTGGTCAAGTTCAAGAGATTGTTAGATAAGCATATGGAGGAATTTTAAAAATGGGGGATATGTGGGAAGAAGCAGTTAGATAGTTTTAGGCGTGGTTTAAAGGTCGGCACAACATGGTGGGCCAAAGGGCCTGTATTGTGCTGTATTGTTCTATGGTTCTATGGTTCTAAGTGCCAGGCAATATTACTTGCCAATGCGACGATTTTTCTCCTGCCCCAATTACATGGTTAGTGAGCATAAGCATCAAATTCATGGGTCTCAAAAAGAAGCCATTACCCTAGTTGGCTCTCCTTTGCAAAATGAAAACACAACAGGCAGTATTCCCTGTCACACAACAGCTGCATTAGCAGTCCTCAGAAGGAATTACTCAAAACTGCTACTGAGTAGTTAAGTTTTACTTCTATAACTTTTCAGAGCTTAAAAAGAGAGTGTTCCTAGCCACCCCACAGTAAACGTGCAGGCCACTATAATCTTAGCTGGTGACCATCTCATGATCTGATTTTGGGCTTGTTCACAATAAACAAATGAGGCTACCTGGCATTGACTTCATAAGGCAATTGCAAAAACAGTGAAAGCTGTTTTTTTTTCTTTTTCTCTTCCATATGGAGGACTATTCCACTTGTTTCACAATATATCATTAAAGCCTTGTATCTGTTTGTATTAAAAAATGTTTTTGATAATGATGCCCATAAAAATCTATTCTTATGATGCACAACAACAGTAAAATGTTGTGACAATGTTCACATCAAAAAGTATGATTTTTTTTCTGTGCCTGTTCCTATTATTTTGCCCCAACAAAATCTTAACCTCTATAAAAGCAGAACTCTCTGAGACATACTATTTATCTGCAAATCCCAACACCTGATAGAATATTTTTACATCCATTTATATCTCAAGAAAACATCAATGGCAAAAAAAATACTCTAACGTTCATCACTTTGAAAATTGTCTTTATTTTATACCCATATTACATTTCAATTAAATGAAATCATTCTTAGAACTTTCAAATTGTCTTTGCAGCCAATTTTCCTTTGAAAGGAAACAAGCATTATTTAAATATGCAAAGGCTCAGTATGGAGCACAACTGAATATTCCTTCTGTTTGAGGCATGAAACACAGATGTGTCATTTTGCATTAGCTAATGGAGTTTTGTACTTATTGCTTCATGATCAATTCTCTGCAACCCAAGAAGACTTCTACAAATGGAAAAAGAAATGTGCATTCTATCAAAGCATAAAAGAGGATATGAAAAGAGGATGTCTTGGAAATGAAGAATGAGTAACAAAGGTTGTGAATTTGATCTGGCTCTAGCACTAAAACAAAGTTGAACTTTTACAAGCAACAACACAATTATTTCACAGCAGGATGGGCAGATGTCAACTTGCCTCAACACTGTGAATCAATATTCCTTCAGCTTACCCCAATAGGAGCTTGCTTTTGACAAAGACACATCATTTACATCAACTGTGATAAGTTGTAGCAGCTACCAGTTAACTTACAAACTTCAAAAAGATCCCTCAAATCTGTAACAAACTTCAATTTTCAAATCAGAAATTAAATGTAGCAAATTCACTGAATGCGTCCATGTGATCTGGATATTTGTGTTCATTACACCGCGAGTGTATGTTTACTTTGATTTTTTAAAAATTTGTCATTAATTAACACTTATTAATACAATAAGAAATTCAACAAAGTGCTGGAAATGCTCTCTTTGTGGAGAGTAAAATGGAGCTGCAGTTCATGTCAATAACCCTTCATTAGAACCTTTCCTGAATAGATTCCCCACTGATTACCCTTACCATAACTACTCCTGCTAACATTCCTATTTCCTTTCCCCAGCCTACAGACCAAGCTTACCCATACCCAAAACTTAGCCAGGACCAAGCTTACCCATACCCAAAACTTAGCAATTACTCCTCTATTTTTCAAATAGCACTTTAGTCTGCTGGAACACTCTCTCATCCCTCCCACCCTTGACTCTGCTCTGCTTGTCACACAAATCCTACCAGAAGCCTCTAGTGCTTAATACAGCTTAGAATTTTTAAAATAACAGTGACTTGGGAATGATTTTAATTTTGAGTAAACTTACTTGTTTCACAGTTAATAGTTAATGCCTTGTTAAGAAGCTAACAAATATTAGGAAACTAACCTGCATATTTACATAAAGAAAGGTAAAGGCAATCTTTATCTTATTAATCCTCTTTTACAAAGCTACTGCTCCTTAATATACGATCAGCTCACGCACCAGCAGTAATACAAAAGACTTATATTGTCTGCCAGATAACAGGTTAAAATCTCCTGTGCCGAATTTGAAAGAGGTTAGATGATGTGTACCTAATTGTCAGCTCATTACTTTTCCTAACAAACATTCCCTCATACTGTTGTCTTTCAGAGCTGGTTAATGCTGTTTCACATCTGCATTGGCTGCTAATTAAACCTCTTTATGTTTCCTCTTATTTCATTGGTTTTTAATGTAAACACAGACCTGAACTTTAGGAGCTGGTTAATGATTTTGTTTTACATAAATTCTGTCAACCAACAAACTGTTTGATTTCATAAATAGAAAAATACAAGGGACGAGGGAAAGCAGGAACACACTTCAGTTCAGCTCGTAGGCGAAGCCGGGCTGTTCTTTATCACATCTCTGGCCATCTACAAAAGCGAGAAAAGAACAAGTTGAAGATTAATAATGTAAGTATGTGAAGAATTTGGTGAACTTTAATGTATTTTATCAGTGATAATCATATTCTTCATTGTTATTTGTATAATACTGTACAGAAACTCCAGTGAAGCATTAATGTATCTGCAGTGCTGATCACTGCAAAGCTTAAGAACCATAACATTCCAACTTGCATTCTGGCAAAACATTTGACGGAATTGTCAAAATTAAGTAATGATAGTGCCTGAGGACTGGAAAAGCTTTCTGCAAACAGTTTGCTCAGCAACTGCATGTTTAGCTCAATTATTAATAGCTGGATCACCCCCAGAAACATTTAATTCATTTTGAATATACAGACCTGGCAAGTTATAAATTGAGTTGGCAGATTAGTTCTCCTGATTTCAGCTGATCTAAATTTTTTTTTGTGGGGTCACTGTTCTGTATACAACCTTAGGAGATTTACAGTGTTAACCCTGAGTTTACCATATACAACCTGTAGAACAGCCAGCAGAGTATCTTTTGCTTAAACTTCATACCTGTTCTTTCAGGAGAGCAATGGCCTTGTGTCCATCTCAAATCTTCACAATACCGCTGCATTTTCCAAGGTTACATGATTTTTAACTGGTCATATTCACTGAATTTATGACAATTGCAGGATGAGACCAACCAACTAGAAAATAGTATGACAAGGTTTTTGAAATCCACTACCCTAAGTTTATAGTCCAGGATTGGTTAGAACAGAAATTTAGAAAATACATGAGTGTTCTTCCTCACACCAGCAAAGGTGAAGCAAATGGCATTTGGCTGGGGAGGTGCCCAGTTGTCTAAATGACCCTATGTATAACCAAGACAAATGTTATCTGATGTGTGCTCCCGCTAGGACACTGTTTAATTCAAGACATTTATACAGGTACATGAATAGGAAAGGTTTAGAGGGATACAGGCCAAACACAGGCAAATGGGATTAGCTCAGGTAGGCAACTTGGTTGGCACGGAGGAGTTGGGCCGAAACTGGTCCACGCTGCATAACTCTATGACTATGACTCTAAGAGACTGTTGAGAAAAATTTTGATCAAAATTTTACCCAAGGTAGTGTACTGATAATCTAACACTATTATCCCGATGCTAATTACATAGCAGGATGATACTTATATCATTTAAAATGATAAGTATGACCTTCACAGGTGAAATTTGTTACCTTTTACACCTGATATGCCACATTATCATACATTCCTGACTCACGATTTACCATTCTTTGAAGTAAATCAATGAAATGTTTAAAAAGGAATAATTGGAACATTGGCATAATGGTTGGCATCCCAATTGTGGTGATAGAGTAGTGTTAGCTGTTTTTTGAAACACTGCTGCCATATGCTGAAGGCTGTTTGACACAATTGAATTCATTTTTTACTGCAAGGAAATGCACTTTTTCTGTCTTACCATCTACAATATGAAGGATTGATAAGTGGTCACTATTATATACGAAGAAAATAGAAATAGTTATTATTCAGTTAGCGGCATGGTAGTGTAGCAGTTAGCATAATGATATTATGGTGCCAGCAACCTGGCTTCAATTCCCGCCGCTGTCTGTAAGGAGTTTGTACGTTTTCCCCATGTCTGCGTGGGTTTCCTCCGGGTGCTCCGGCTTCCTCCCACATTCCAAAGACGTACAGGTTAGCAGCTGTGGACATGCTATATGTTGGCGTGGGAAGAATGGAGACACTTGCAGGCTGCCCCCAGCACATTCTCAGTAACACAAAAAGACGAATTTCACTTTGTGTTTCGATGTACTGTACATGTGACTAATAAATAAATATCTTATCTTAATATCATAATATGTTAAGTGGACTGTCTGAAATTGTATATTTAACAAATATTATTATCTTGTTCCTCTACAGAATGTTTTTAGAAACAAACCAGCGCTACCAGAGTACAAGGTTGCAGATGCAAAAAAGTCAAAATTCATCCTTCTGCATTACAGCACTTCTAAAGCATTGTGGGACTGGCTAATATTATTAGCAACATTTTATGTTGCTGTGACTGTACCATATAATGTCTGTTTTATTGGAAATGATGAAAACTTGCCTTCAGCAAGAAGCACAACAGTTAGTGACATTGCAGTGGAAATCCTATTCATCATAGGTAAGCATTCAATTCTCTTGTTGATCTTCAATTTAGTTTGTAGTCAGCTGGTATTCATACACTGAAACCAAAATAAAATGCTGCAGATGCTGGAAATCAGAACAGAAAATGCTGGGAACATTCAGCCAGTCAAGTGGCTGTGAAAAGAGAAACAGTTAACGTTTCAGGTCTAGGACTTCATCAGAATTTAAAAAGAGAGGAAACTAGTTAGTTTTCAGGAGCAGAGCAGATAAGGAGAGGGATGGGTAGAACAAATAGAATATCAAATGGGATTAGACCAAGTGAGTTAATGTAGCAATTAGGATCAGATTATGCTTCTTTGTGTGTATGATGTGTTGTTGTCTATGTAAGGTGTTGCTAATAGCAAGGTTGTGGGGCAGGCTCTATTAATAGAAAAAGAAAGACTGACCCAAAATAATAACAGGCAGATATGGCCAGTTCTGACATGGATAGAAAGAGGGAGTGAGTTTGAAGAGGGAGTGAGTTTGAAGAGGGAGTAAGTTTAGAAAGATGGAGAATTCAATATTGAGTCCAGAAGGCTGCAATATGCCCGGATGGAAGGTGAAGTGTTGTTCCTCAAGCTTTCATTGACCTTGTTGTAACTGTGCCATAGGCAGGTAAATTAGAGTGAGATGGGATGGAGAATTAAAGTGGCAGGCAACTAGAAGGTCAGGGTGCCTCCTGTGCACAGAACACAAATGCTTTGCAAAAGCATTCGGTATTCATACATTGCCCATATCTAATTTAACGAAGAAATTACAATTAACTATAACCACACCAAACAGGAATAGTTTAGAACATAGAACACTACAGCACAGTACAGGCCCTTCGGCCCACAATGTTGTGCCGTCATTTTATCCTGCTCTAAGATCTATCTAACCCTTCCCTCCCACACAGACCCCTATTTTTCTATCATTCATGTGTCTATCTAAGAGTCTCTTAAATGTCTCTAATGTATCTGCCCCCACAACCTCTGCTGGCAGTGTGTTCCACACACCCACCACTCTCTGTAAAAAACTTACTCCTGACATGCCTTTTATACCTTCCTCCAATCTCCTTAAAATTATGTTGCCTCATGTGAGCCATTGTCGCCATGGGAAAAAGTCTCTGACTGTCCACTCGATCTATGCCTCTTATAATCTTGTACACTTGAATTTATAACAGTATGAATTTCTGTCATCTGAATAAAAAATAATTTATTGTTTCAGCAATGTTTTCCCATTTTTGGTCACAAAAGTTACTCAATGGATCTTAGTGTTTAATTTTAGTCATGTTGAAGATGACCATGTTTGTATTAGGAATAGTGACTTCTCAGATTCCAGACAAGGCAACAGTCTGATCATAAACTGGAAAGGCAAAGTTTGAGTTATAGAGTCACACAGCATAAAAACTAACCCTTCAGCCCTCCAATACCACACCAACCGTCAAGCACCCAGTTATGTTAATCCCAGGTTATTCTCCCCACAATCCCGTCTACTTCCTCTAGATTCTACCACTCACCTACACACGAGGCACAATTAACCTAGTGACCCCCGTGCGTTTGAGACGTGGAGGAACGCGAGCACTTGGAGGAAACCCATGCCATCACGGAGAGGATGTGCAAACTCCATGCAGGCATCACCAGAGTCCAGGACTGAGCCTGGTTTGCTGGAGCTGTGAGGCAGCAGCTCTACTGGTTGTGCCACTGTGCCATCCAAGTTAATTAAAACCTTTCTCTGAACCATAAGATTAAATTATAATCATGAAATCTCCTCTGGGTATCTGTCTTTTTTATTTCAAGATATACTTTATTCACAAAATAATTGAAATTATGTAATACAAAGTTCAGATAAATATTTTCATGATGAGTCATGTTATTCCTTTACTTAACGTTAGCATGTTATCAGTTATCATTCATTTAAACCTTAAAGCAAATTGTCCGTGGGGTTTTAACACAGATTTCAACTCATACTTGTGCATTGTCAGAAGGACCCGAACCTGTAGCCCTTCCCCATGAAGCCCTTGCAGTAGCTACACCCAGCTTCAGTGCATCCCTTAACACGTAGTCCTGGACCTTTGAACATGCTAGTTTACAGCACTCAGTCATGGACAACAGCTTGCTTTCGAATACAGACTGTCCCCGGGTTACGTAAGGGCTCCATTCCTGAGAACTGTTCATAAGCTGATTTCTCCATAAGTTAGAAATGTCCGTTTTCAATAGCTACCCATTCTGGAATACTCTACCCTTGCTATAATTTGTTAATTTCATCGAATATTCACCCTAGCAATACCCATAATTGAATGAATAGAATATATGAATCCAATCATTAATGAATACCACAAAATATTTTATTATTGTTATTACTGTGTTGAAAAATCCATGGGAGAATTTGCATAAAGTCAGATTTCTGTAAGTTAGGTCATCTGTAACCCAGGGATCCCCTGTACCAGTGAGTGTTGAACCATCTTCAGGCCATCTTTCGGTTCATTGGTGGTTTGCCAGAGCAATTGACATTTGTTTCAGTGTGCATCCCTGGGTTTGTGCCTACTTTTTTTAATCCAAAAATACACTTTACTCAGATATACGTGCCTACTTTTTTTAATCCAAAAATACCCTTTATTCAGATATATACAGTGAATACAATCAACATTTCTCTACATTCATTGTACCATCAATTCAATACATTATCTTACGATGCATCAAAATCACTTACGTGTCCTCCTTAAACAATGTATCCAGGAAGCATTGGAGAGGCTGTTAATGGAGCCTAGCACCTCTGTGTTCAGTGCTAGAGGACCCGAGAATGTAGTCTTTCACAAAGCTTTTGTGGTGACTGCACCGAGCTTCAGTGTATCCCAATATGTGTTTATTTTTACAATAACTTCCAAACTGCTGGTTTTTGTTTTGGATGTATTTTCATTTTTTTAACTGGTCATTTTATAGTTTACCCTTCATAGGACACGCAGATGATTTGATGATAGCTCAATGGCTGAAAGAAACAATATCCACATGAAATTTTATTTTAAAAAAAACGGATGGCAAAGATCTTGCTGTTTTATCAAAATATATCCCTTCCATTGCTAATTTCAGGTTGCTTAATCAAGCTCCCAAGAATATACTAAAACAACTTGGAACTACATACAGATTTACTTATGCTATGGTTATTCCTCTGCCCATAAGAGAATGTGATGCAAGAATAGTATCAGCAGTGGTAGAATGTTATTGAATTTGCTAAATTCAATTAATGGAAAATACATTGAGGGTCAATTGATGATTCAACAATTGGAACAAATGTAATTTTAACAAAATGAGTTTTGGCACTGAACTTTTTTTTAGGGATCTGAGTGAAAGCACAATTAAACTAGTCAAATATTTAAACAGTTTATTATATTCACTATGGTTTTGGTTTGAGTTGCATGAGCTCAAGATTTATTGTATGAATCAGGTTATCAGTTTAACCAAATGAGAGGTGAGATTACATTCCTTTTGATAAACCCTAACAATTTTACTGTATTGAGCCTGAATCCTGGTGCAATTAAAAATGCTGCTGTCATTAATAAAAGTAGTTGGACAATTCAATGTAATGAAAAAACAAATCAGGGAATATTTTTAACTGGATAAGCTCTAATTTGTATATTTATAATGCATCTCTGAATCATTATTTCAAAGAATATTTATTGCTTAAAGAATATTTATGAAGAATATTGCTTCAAGGAAAAGTGAATATTTAACAATTAGGTGCTTTTATAAAAGCATAGGCCTCCGCCTTAGAAATGGCTTGGCATTTGTAGATATTTAAACTGTGTAACTCACTCAGTGAATAACAGAACTGTCAGTTACAAATCTCTAACTAGCATACTGAAGAGCCATTTTATAGTTTCGACTATTGAAGATTAATGATTGATACCAATTAAAGAATGTCAGGGATCTTTATTACATCCTTTACGCTCCAATGAAGCATTAGACTATTTAGTATTGTGCCTAGTTGATGTCAATGGATATTTTTTTTAATCGGCACCAGCACATCTTAAGAGAACAGTTTTTTCAATGAATAAGTAAAGGAGCCACAGTTCTTGGCATCATCTCTCTTACCTAACACTAATATCCAAGTTAATGAAGTCATCTTTCAGAGACTTATATTGAAAAGCCACATTATCTCATACAATCTTACTTCACATACCAATATGATTGCTTATTAGTTACTTCATGCCACTTGCTCAGAACTAATCTTTTCTATCATTTAGAGGCAATAAAAAATTTAATTTCAAATGTTCAGTTCGTATTTCCATTTGGTTCTGCTGATTTTACCTGCACAATTCAACCAAAATCAGTGAACAAGACAGCAGAATAAGACATTTCAAGCAAGTTTCATCCAGTGGAAATCACGTTTCTGCAAAGTGACCCAAAGGTGTTGAACTTGACCCTCTAATCAGAAAGCATTTGCTGTTCAGTGATAAATTTATTTTTAATTGAATTAATAAAATTGCATGTTGTTAACACAAGGAATATTGTTAATGCGAAAATTTAAGACACTTTCCAAAACTGCCCAATTGTACTGGTTCTTAAGATATTTTACATTTCCCATTATGCTCATAAATTCAAGCAGAAATTTGAATCATCCCTGCAGAACACAAGGAAAATTTCTACTGCAGTTTATGCCCAGGATGCTGATTTCCCCCAAAGCAATAATTCCTTCCACACTGGTATACTTATACAATATTTTGTTAGAATCATAGAGGCATGCAGCAAAGAAACAGGCCCTTCAGCCCACCCTACCCATACTGGCCATTGTACCCATCTATTCTATGCTCTTGGTGTCCATTGATTGATGAGGGATCAAAACAAGTCAAGCTAGTGGTTGATTTTGGTTCCTAGTGACTTCTACCTCTGTCATATGGAATTACTTACTAAACTGTTTTTATATTTTCAATGTAAAAGGAGTGTGCTTTAAGGGTGCTTTTCTACTTGCCCAAGATTTTCTTATATACATTGACAACAGCTGAATTAGCAAACAACCAGTGCATGGACAAAGTACACTGGAGCATTATACATTCCACTGTACTGCTGCTTGGAATCATGTTGGGCTTGACAGCTCAGTCCCGTTAATTTTGCCATTAAATACAATAATAATACACATGTGAAACCCTCTGGAAATCCAAAAAAATGCAGAAAATGCTGGAAATGTTCAGCAAGTCAGGCAGTGACTATAGAGAGAGAAACAGAGTTAACATTTCATTTAGATGATCCAGGCTACTGAAAATTTCCAAAAGTTTCTATTTCTATTATTCAACAGTAAAAGATATTGTGCCCAATACATTTTCAGTTGTTTTCCATGCACAACCTTTCGTCAGAGTGTCAGAGAGTCATAGAGATCAGAAATGGGCTCTTCAGCCCACCATATCCATACCGACCTTTTTGTCCATTTACACTAATTCCATTTGCCCACATCAGCACTATATCCCTCTATGCCTTGCCTATTTAAGTGTTTCCCTAAATGTCTCTTAAAGCTCGTAAATGTATCTGATTCCATCACCACCTTGGCAGTCAATAGATCAGAAAATTGCTGGCCTGAAATGTTAATTGTTTTCTTTCTTCATTGCTGCTGCCTGACTTCCTGAGTATTCTCAGCATTTCCTGTTTTTATTTCAGATTTGCAGCATCCCCATTTCTTCTTGTTTTTCAGTGGTAGGTAAAACAAAACTGGTCAATAATTGGAGAAACAAAAGGTATGTTCAAGAGAAGAGTAAATGGTTACAGACTACAGCAGAATACAGGAGAGAAATTTGTGATTTTTATTAATGACTTGGATGAGGGGGTAGAGGGGTGGGTTGGCAAGTTTGCAGACAACACAAAGGTTGGTGGTGTTGTGGATAGTGTGGAGGACTGTCGTAGATTGCAGAGGGACATTGATAGAATGCAGAGCTGGGTTGAGAAGTGGCAGATGGAGCTCAATCCAGAGAAGTGTGAGGTGGTACACTTTGGAAGGACAAACTCCAAGGCGGAGTACAAAGTTAATGGCAGGATTCTGGGTAGTGTGGAGGAGCAGAGGGATCTGGGGGTTCATATCCACAGATCCCTGAAAGTTGCCTCACAGGTGGACAGGGTAGTTAATAAAGCTTATGGGATGTTAGCATTCATAAATTGTGGGATTGAGTTTAAGAGCCACGAGGTAATGATGCAGCTCCCCAAAACTCTGGTTAGACCACACTTGGAGTACTATGTCCAGTTCTGGTCACCTCATTATAGGAAGGATTTGGAAGCGTTGGAAAGGGTGCAGAAGAGATTTACCAGGATGCTGCCTGGTTTAGAGGGAATGCATTATGAGAAGAGACTAAGGGAGCTAGGGCTTTACTCTTTGGAGAGGAGGAGGATGAGAGGAGACATGATAGAGGTATACAAAATATTAAGAGGAATAGATAGAGTAGACAGCCAGTGCCTCTTTGCCAGGGCACCAATGGTCAATACAAGAGGGCATGGCTTTAAAGTAATAGGTGGGAAGTTCAAGGGAGATACTGTATCAGAGGGAGGTTTTTTACCCAGACAGTGGTTGGGGCATGGAATGCGCTGCCTGGGGCAGTGGTGGAGGCAGGTACATTGGTCAGATTCAAGAGATTACTAGATAAGCATATGGAGGAATCTAAAATAGAGGGATATGTAGGAGGAAGGCGTTAGATAGTCTTAGGCAAGGTTTAAAGGTCGGCACAACATTGTGGGCCGAAGGGCCTGTATTGTGCTGTACTGTTCTATGATCTATGAAATGTGCAAAATCAGGCTAGATGAAGGAAGTTTCATTTGGCTCAGAAAGACATCCTATGGGGAGTGTGGGTTCTGTGGGCATGACCACCCCAAATATATGCTCATTTATTTTGCACATTCAATGTTACTGGGGCAGCCAACCTCTTTTGACATCAACCCTACAGAAATAGGAGTGGCAATTCAGACATAGAAGTCCTGTTGTGCATAAAAGTGCATATTCAGAGCCTATGCCATTTTTTGAATGGCCTTAAAGCTCCTTGTTTCTACTGAGTGAACAGTGTTCCAATATTTAATAAGATTGATGTTTCAAAACAATATACTTCAACAATGATTTTTTTTATCACACAAAGGAGACCACTACATTTTCAAAGGCCCTTTGTGGGAAATAAAGAAATTTAATAACTCTCATTGTGATTAGATAAATAGGAGGCACATCTTTTAAAATAATACAGCTACCTTTATAAAATAGTAATGAATGAAAAAGATGGCCAATGATTCTGAATGTCCATTAAAACTCTACTAGTTTTCCCTTTTACAGCTTTTTAGCAAAAGACACAAACTGGAAGATCTCAAACAATATTAAAAGCAATTACACCTATATTTCACACATTTTGTTTTCTGTATGGCAGAGATACTATAGAACTTAATAGGGTAGAAATTGATCTTCATTTACGAGCACTATAATTGTGACTTTATTTTGCATTCCACTTTCAAAATGTGTTTTCATCAGCCAAGGACAATCTTCTGCCTCAAAAGATAAAGTAATGAAATATATGAGAGTACCTTGTTTTCATGGCAAGTCACATTGTTTCTTCTGTGATGGCCAGTTCATGATACTGCTTACTCAGTCCATAAAATTTGTTCACAGCATCAGGAGTTTTGACCTGTGCAATGTTCCATAAATATTGCCAAATTTTTAACCTTGAGATTAACCTTGAGATTACACTGTGCAGCTATGAGCATACAGATAGTTGACCCATTTCAATAGAGGTGATCATCCACTTCATAACAATAAATGATACTAAATTTTTTAGTATTGCAGTAACATTAACATTTTGTTTATAGAGATGGTAAGAAAATTCTCGTAAATTT
The DNA here is from genome assembly GCF_009764475.1 of Pristis pectinata. Taxonomy (NCBI): domain Eukaryota; kingdom Metazoa; phylum Chordata; class Chondrichthyes; order Rhinopristiformes; family Pristidae; genus Pristis; species Pristis pectinata. The sequence continues at coordinate 41,943,380 of NC_067409.1, read as the reverse complement.
GGATTGCATTTTCATGCAGGTCTAATAGAATGTTATGTAGTACATTTACTAACTGCATTTTAAACTGCTTTATTACAAACAGATATTGTTTTGAATTTTCGAACAACATATGTCAGCAAGTCTGGTCAAGTTATATTTGAAGCTCGATCTATTTGTATTCATTATGTAACAACATGGTTTATCATCGATTTAGTAGCTGCACTTCCTTTTGATCTTCTCTATGCTTTCAATGTGAATGTGGTAAGTACTCAATTTTTAAGTTTGAATTCTTTTTATTTATTGTTTTGTGATAGAGCTTCTCTCTGATTCTGGCATTCAATGTCATCATTGGATCTCCTTATGTCTCAAGGTCAGATGTACGTAAAGTTTACAGCTATTTATTTCTTAAGGTCAGATGTATGTAGAATTTAAAACTATTTTTTCACTGCTGGAAATTTTGTTCAGCATAATCTGTGCTGTGTTATGTGAGACTTACTTTGTTTCACAATATTGCTGTTATTAGCAAATATTTCCTGATTTTATCCCAATGATTCTTAAAATGAAAGTTGTACTCATATGTAAGATCCCAGCTCTAAAGTGAAATGGGTGATTATTGTACAATGTACAGAATAGAGTAGAAGGAAGTGCTCGTCCCATTAAAGCTCGTCTTCTAGTTGGCTTTGTGCAATTTGTACTTTTAGTGTATTTTAATCTCCCTAAAATATAGCGCGGTACAACACTTCCAAATTGTCAAAAATTCCTTCTTAATCCGAAGTATAATATGGACAAAAATCATTATTTGGGCATGATTAACCTCAGCCCTTTTACAACAGAAAGTGATATTTCTATTGTCAGAAAGCAGTGGGAATACCACCACTTTCTTTTTGTATTTCAGATTTCCAAAATCTGAAGTTTTATCAATTTTCAATTTTGATTGTCAGGCATAGGCGGAGAAATATTTTAATTCATAATGTGACACAGAGTATTTAAATTTTCTTTATTAATTTTTGGAACCTGAATGTCTCAGGCAGCATTTATTGCCCATCCCTAATTGCCCTTGAGATGGTGGCGATCCACCTGCAAGAACCATTGTCATCTTTCAGTGAAAGTTCACTGGTGATGGAAGGAATGAATGTTTAGGGTGATTGATGGGATGTCAATCAAGCCAGTTACTTTGTCCTGAATGGTGCTGAGCTTCTTAAGAGTTGTTGGCACTGTACTCAAGCCAAGTGGAGAGTATAGAAGAAGAAAATCTTGCAGGTGCCAATTGTTCCGATAATATTCTGCAATACTATTCCACCATGGCTGTTGCGTTGTAAAATACGTAATGTTGTATATCCTTCATCAACTTCTATAATTCTTTTGCAAGATTCGGAGTTCTTTGCTCCAGATTCCAGCATCTACAGTCTCATGTGTCTTTATAATTCTTCTTATAGATTAACAGTGTTGTTAAATGAGTTGGATAACTCTTATCCATAGATGAGTTCAACACCAAATAATATCAGTAAAATCTAAGAAGAATGTTTATTGAAACTGAAAGATCAGCAAATCCATGCTTTTAAATTCAAGATCTTTATTATTTCTATTAAAATCACTTTCAACTTAGACTGCTGCAACAATACCCTCAGTATCATTATTAAGCCAGTAGAAGTCACATCATGAGAAATTGGTATTCTCTTCTATTAAATTTGGAGGGCCTTGCATATGTAAAAATTCAATAGCTCAGGTTTCTGCAAGAAAATAAAGTCTGGCTGGTGTCCAAGTGGCAGTGCTGTCTCTTTATTAACAATTTCTAAATTCATTACTGCAAACGTCAGGTTTTCAGACTCCATCTGTGGTCTAGCCTATGTTAGTCACCACTCTAACTATAAAAAGATGGCTTGAATAATTGTTTTATTTTGCAAAATAATATCTTCGTTAGTAGCTTTCAAAAGCCATCCTTCTGCCTATGATAGGAAATTGATTTATTTATGGATTGTACTTCTTTAGTATTCTTGCGTGACACTTGCATGGCAACTGGAAGACTACAAAAGTCAGAATTTGATATAAAGAATGCTTTCAGACATTAAACTCATACAGGAAATTGACCAAGCATACAGTACCTTGGCTCTTGGAAAGTTTTAATGCTTAACCTCCATAACTTGCTACTTGCAGGTTTCTCAGCCATCAAACACAATCACTGGGAAACAACCATCAGGCATTAAGATTGGGCAACTTGTGGTTTTTTTTGCAGTGAAATCCTAGGAATGATCCACAGCACATTCTCAGTACATCAGGCAAGTCTACCAGAATTCACGGTCAGGGAGAGTCAAAAGAGAAGGAGGAGTGTTCCTTCTGGCCACAAGAAATGCTTATCTAACTTATAGTTTTTCTTGACCACAATGCAGCTCCCTTCAGATTGGGAGAGAAAAATTTTTGAGCTCACCACTGCTCATACTTCTTGTAAGATTCACATAGATGCCTCAAAGACCCATCAGAGCCTGATCTGAATATTTAAATGCAGCACCCTTTGGGCATGACTGGAGGGGGTGCATCCTTCACTGTTAACGTTTCCTGTTCTCTGCTGAGAGGGGGAATTAAAATTCAACCCAATGGAATTATCCACCCCCTGAGAATTAAGGCAGCATTTTTAAAAGTATGGGTAAGTCTGAAGAATAAAATGCAGATTATCTCAAAGGTCATATACCCTACCCACCCTCCACTTGACTTCATCTATCGTTGGTTTTCACCTAGTCATGGAAGAAAGAAGCAAATATGCTAGTGGGTGTTATTTGGGTGCTGTGGATGTCATGGTTGAATAGCTGATAGCATGTGCACATTGTGAGCTTTGAATATATGGCTGGTAGGAATGCATAGTGCGTGAGGTTAACGTGTTATGAGTCTCAGATAATAGAGATCGTTGGTAAATGTCAAAGTCAAGTTTATTGTCATATGCACAAGTACGTGTATGCACAGGTGCAATGAAAAGCTTGCAGCACCATCACAAGCACATAGCATCATATAAGTAGCATTCACAAGAAAAACGTAAATTACACAAATTATACACAAATTTTACAATAAAGAAATGAGTAGAGGGACTGTGGGAAACTGGGTAAATGCCTGAGACTAACAATACAGTTGGTAGATATGATATTTGAAGATGCACTTTGGAATCTTTAGCACTTGTTGGACTGTTCTCCTTCGACTAGAAGTTAATGATCAACCATTAGAGGTTTTGATATGATGAGAGATTCTGATAGAGGTTGTTACCTTGGCAAATAACATGAATTTAAAATCACTTTTTTATAAATGGCTAGGCAAGAAAATGGAAAGAATTTTTTTCACTCAGAGATGTTGGGATATGGAAAACTTTGCCCGAAAAGGTGATGAAAGCAACTCACGCTTCCAGACAAAAAAAATCTTTCAATGAACCAAATGATCTCTCTCTGTTATCTTTCCATGATGCCATGCTTCACATGTGAGACCAAAGTTGATATGAACAAGCAACAAGCTCATTTCTCTAAGTAGTTCACTATACAAAACCATATGTGCAAACTGTTAAATGTCAGCCATTTCCTTAAATATTCTTAATAATTAAGGTAAAGTAACACACTGTCTTGTGAACTGACACACCAGTTTATTACTTGCCTTCTGAAGTTAAAATAACCCTTTAGTTAGTTAGAAAGTAAAGATGGGAAGATTGGCAGAACTTGAAATCATATTCTGGTGAATCAGGTCTGATCAAGATTAGTTGAGAAAGACTGACACATTTGAACTATTCTATCGTTTTTAGACTGAATTCAATCTGAGGTAGGTTCCCTCAGGTGACATCACTCTTTGAAATGATGTCTGGTACAGCAGCAGAAAAAGACACTGATGCCAACAGTTCTAAATGCAGAATAAGAAACTGTCAAGAGTGTTAACACGAGCTTCAAGGCTGCGCTGCTGTGTTTTGTAGTTAGCTACTTTTGATGTGGGTCCTTTTCAAAGTGCTTCAAAGGCTTAAACTTAAGGAAAATAAGATAGGAAGCACAATTTCACAAAATTGAACTACGAAACAAATTTAATGATTATTAACAACAATAATTATGTTTAGAATACAAGAATTATATAGTTTGTTGAAATTAACAAGTATCCTCAAATCAGTAAAAGAAAAAAATGTAATGAATTTAGAAGCTGCTTAAAATCTATCGTTTTGAGTAAGCTTTTGATTGTTTTAATATCTCCGTATGGGCTCAATATCAGTTTTATGTCTCAAAACACTCCTGAAAAGCACATTTGGATCTTTCTCACTATATCAAAAGTGCCATAAAAGTAGATGTTATTGTTGAAAGAACAGCTATTGTTACAAACCTTTTTTTCCTCACCACATGACAGTTATACAGACTCAGAACCTGGGTAAAGTAGGAAGATTATTTATGTGTCACTACGGATTCTTTTCAAAAGTCATTGGTAAAGGACCTGTATGGAAATGATTGTCTGACCAGTGATTTCTATTGTTACGCAGCACACTGATGTATTTCTTGCCAAAATAGTGCCTTGCTGCACGGTAATACAAGTTAATAAAGAAATGACTTCTCTAACACCATAAGTTGTTAACAAAAACAAAGTGTTGCAAACAGCAGGTCAGGCAGCATCTGTGGAAAGAGAAACACAGTTAACACTTAAGGTCCCTTCCTCAGAAATGCCTTCTAGCAAAAACAAATCTGTTTTTGTTTCGTATTTCCAGTGCCTATGATTAATTTTGATTTTCAACAATAATTTTTGTCTGGCATTAAACAATCCAGAATTAGTCAAAATTAAAGATAGAATCCATTAAAATATTGGTAAGGAAAATGTTGCAATCAACAGTTTTCCTTTGTTTTAGAAGGCTGCTTATAAGCAGTATACTGCAGAAATTGGAAGTAGGGCCTTGTTTGTTTTATAATTTCATTAAAGATTTGAATGTAGTAACTGGGGAATGATCCGAAATTTGAGGATGATACCAAAATATCTTCTTGAGTTTAGAATAGAAGCATACCTTGATGTACACTAATGTGTTAAAGCACAATGCTATGGACAATTTCATAGATAAAAGCAGTTTCTCCATATCTGTTTGTGAATAGTGGTGGACAGTTAAACACATACCAGTTCAAGGAGTTTCCAAGATTATCCCCATCTTCAAAGTGGGGCCCAGCAAGTGAATGCAAAAGGCAAAACAGAAGTGTTTGTAATCAGTTTCATGCAGAATTCTTGAGTGGATAATCTATTTTGGCAGCCCCCTGAAGTACAGAACTCATTCTTCCATCAATTTGTTCATCTCATGTGATATTCTAAAACAGCTGAGTGCTGTAGATAGGCAATGATCCCTTACATTGGTTACAGTGCTGAACCAGTTGTGTCTCCAGGAAAGTTGTTCTACTGCAGTTGTAATCCTGCCATCTACCTGATAAAACAGAAATGTGCCCAAATTATGACCTGTTCACAAAAAAAGCGAAGAAATACGGTCTGGCCAGTTTCTAAAATGAAAACCAAATACCTTTAACTATTCAGCATGTCAGGCAGAATCTGTGGAGAGAAACCAAATGAATATTTCTGGTCAATAGCTGGCCAACTACTCCTCCATCAGACTACTGCCAGCAAAAGAAAAGTGATAGAAGATATCATTGACACTGCTATCAAGTGGAAATTACTCATCATTCTCCTGCTAACTAATGTTCAGATGGGTCCCATAGATCACTCTGCTCTATACTCAGTACAATCTTCATTCAAACTTTCATAGAAGTTGATGTGAGAGTGGCTGCTCTTAAAAGTTGTCAATAGGAATCCAGAGAAAAACTCTATTTACCCTAGACATTCAAAAGCATTGTTATGATTGAATCTCCCACCATCAATATCCTGAGCAGTCACATTTTACCAGAATCGTCACCAGGCTGGACACAGAACAACTATTCTCCTCTTGTAGTTCATGCTTTCTGCGGTGAGGAAGTCTTTCCGTGACAAGAGCATAAGAAATAAGTGCAGAAGTAACCATAAGCTCCGTCATTCAGTAAGATCATGACTGATCATGGCTCCATTTACTCCCTGTTCCCTATAATCCTTATCTCCCTGACAGGCACAAAATCTGTCCACCTGAGCCTTGAATACATTCAGTGATTCAGCCTCTGAGTGCAATGGAATGCAAAGATTCACAATCCTTTATGAGAAGTAATTCCTCTTTATTGCTGTTTAAAATAGGCAACCCTTTACTCTGAAACTATGCTTCTTAGTTCTAGATACCCTCATGACTGGAAACAAAATCTCAGAATTTATTCTGCCTCCACAGAGTATTTTAGTCTCAGTAAGATCACTTCTCATTCCTCTACAAACAAATGAGTATAGATGGCCAACAGTACAACTATATCCCTCCTTAAAAAAGGAAACCAAATCTATACGCAGTACTCTAGATGTGGCTCACCAATATCCTGTGCAGTTGTAGCATGGCTTCTCCACTTTTATACTTCATCCACTTTGTAATAAATGCAAATGTTCCATTTGCATTCCAAATTTTTTGCCATACCTGAACATTAACTTTTGTGTTTCAAGTATGAGGACTCCCAGATCCCTTTGTAGCATAGCATTCTGTAGTCACTTGCCATTTAAACAGCATTTCTGTTCTTCCCAACTTTGATGTCCTCATTTCATCACATTATTCTCCATCTGCCAAGTTTTACTCACTTACTTAGCCTATTTATGCCCTGTTGTAGACTCTTTGAGCCCTTCTCACAATTTGCTTTCCTATTCACCTTTGGATTGTCGGTAAATATGACTGCATTATACTCAGTACCCTTAGCCTAAGCTATAAATATGGATTGTAAGTAGTTTAGGGCACAGATATTGGTATTGGTGTTGGTTTATTATTGTCACTTGTACCGAGGTACAGTGAAAAACTTGTCTTACAAACCGATCTTACAGGTCAATTCATTACACAGTGCAGTTACATTGAGTTACTACAGAGTGCATTGATGTAGTACAAGTAAAAAAAAACAATAAAAGTACAGAGTAAAGTGTCACAGCTACAAAGAAAGTGCAGTGCAATAAGGTGCAAGGTCACAACAAGGTAGATCGTGAGGTCATGAGGTCATAGGTCATAGTCCATCTCATTGTATAAGGGAACTGTTCAATAGTCTTATCACTGTGGGGTAGAAGCTGTCCTTAAGAATGGTGGTACGTGCCCTCAGGCTCCTGTATCTTCTACCCAATGGAAGAGTAGAGAAGAGAGAATGTCCCGGGTGGGTGGGGTCTTTGATTATGCTGGCTGCTACACCAAAACAATGAGAGGTAAAGACAGAGTCCAAGGAGGAGAGACTGGTGTCTGTAATGCGCTGGGCTGTGACCACAACTCTCTGCAGCTTCTTGCAGTCTTGGGCAGAGCAGTTGCCATACCAAGCCGTGATACATCCTGATAGGATGCTTTCTATGGTGCATCGGTAAAAGTTGGTGAGAGTCAAAGGGGACAAACCAACTTTCTTTAGCCTCCTGGTGAGCTTTCTTGGCCATGGCATCCATGTGGTTTGTCCAGGACAGGTTGTTGGTGATGTTCACTCCCAGGAACTTGAAGGTGTCAACCCTCTCGACCTCAGCACCATTGATGTAGACAGGTGTATGTACACCACCCCCTTTCCTGAAGTCAATGACCAGCTCTTTAGTTTTGCTGACATTGAGGGAAAGGTTGTTGTCATGACACCATTCTACTAAGATCTCTATCTCCTTCCTGTACTCCAATTCATCACTGTTTGAGATACGGCCTACAACGGTGGTATCATCTGCAAACTTGTAGATGGAGTTAGAGCAGAATCTGGCCACACAGTCATGAGTGTATAGGGAGTAGAGTAGAGGGCTGAGGACACAGCCTTGAGGTGCACTAGTGTTGAGAATAATCGTGCCGGAGGAATTGCTGCCTATCCTCACTGATTGCGGTCTGTTTGTTAGAAAGTCAAGGATCCAGTTACAGAGGGAGGTGTTGAGTCCTAGTTTTTGGAGTTTGGTGACAAGCTTGCTTGGTGTTATTGTATTGAAGGCAGAGCTGTAGTCAATAAACAATAGTCTAACATAAGTGTCTTTACTGTCCAGATGCTCCAGAGCTGAGTGAAGGGCCAGGGAGATGGCATCCACTGTAGACCTGTTTCGATGATATGCGAATTGCAATGGGTCCAGGTTGTCTGGTAGGCTGGAGTTGATGTGTGCCATGACCAACCTCTCAAAGCACTTCATGATTGTGGATGTCAGAGCCACTGGTCGGTAGTCATTGAGGCATGTCACCTTGCTTTTCTTTGGTCCCGGGATGATAGTGGTCTTCTTAAAACAGGAAGGAACTTGAGATTGAAGCAGGGAGAGGTTGAATATGTCCGCAAATACTTCTGCCAGCTGATCAGCACAAGATCTGAGCACGCGGCCCAAGACACCATCTGGGCCAGGTGCTTTCCTCGTGTTCACTCTTCGGAAGACTGATCTTACGTCCTCCACTGTGATCACAGGTTCAGCTGCATTGGTGGCTGTCAGAGTGGATGATGACAATCCACTTCCTTTTTGTTCAAAATGTGCATAGAATGCATTAAGTTCATCAGGAAGGGATGCGCTGTTGTTAACTATGCAGCCTGACTTTGTCTTGTAGCCTGTTATGGCATGCAAGCCCTGCCATAACTGATGGCTGGTCAGGGACTCTTTTGAGTTGGTATTGTCTCTTGGCATCCCTTATAGCTTTACGAAGGTCATACCTCGCTTTCTTTGTCAATCTTCTAACCTTGCTATTATATTAACCTCAATGTCATAACCTTTTCAAAGCCCTTTTCACCATCAGCAAGGTGCAAAGCAGGATTGTAAACAAATACTCTTCATTTCCCTGAACAGTTGAAAAATCAATGTATTTCAAGAAGTTTGACATTACTCAGGAAAAAGTAGTCTGTTTGACTGGCACTTTGTCCACTACCATAAATATTGGCTGGTGTTTGTACCTTTTCTAAGACAGTGATATCACACAAAGCCTCCTCAACAGCACCTCCCAACCCTCAATCTTTGCCTCTCAGGATGCAGTCGGTGAATACATTGAAACAGCTCCACCACATCCAATTTCACCTCCAAATCAGACACCATTCCGCTTTGGAAGTATATCACCCTTCCTTCATTATCACTTGGTCATAAATTCTGGAATCCCTTAAATAACAGCACTTTGAGAGCACCTTCAGCACGATAATGGCAAGGGCAGCTTACACGCCATTATCTTCTCAAAGGAAACTAGGAACAGATAATAAATGTTGGTATTACCAGCAAAAACCACATCAGAAAAATAATAATAATATGATGCTTTGGGATAGTTACCCTATACTTAGCAAGTGATGTTCAATTTAAAAAGTCTTACGTTATGCATATGCATTAATGAAATGCTGAAGATGTTCCGATAGTGTCGGGCATAGATTTAAAGCCAGTGACAAAAGAGATATTAGTGTTTCAGCAAATCATCCCTTGAAGATTCACAACAGGTTGCAAAGCAAGAGTTTGGACAAGCCATTTTCTAGGCTTGTGTGCACAGAAAATACAACAGTTATAGACACAATTAGGTCACAGTTTGGGTACTGAATACATTTCTGGTCACCATATTACAGGATGTGATTGCACTGGAGAGGGTGCAGAAGAGATTTATGAGGATGTTGCTAGGATTAAAAAATATATAGCTATGAGTAACGATAAGAGTTATTTTCTTTGGATTGCAGGAGAGACTGAACTGAGATTTATAAAATCATAAGGGAGGAAAATAGGAAGGACCTAAATCCCTCAGGAGAGGGATTATAACCCAGAGATTTAAAGTAATTGGTGGTAGGATTAGATGGGATATAAGGATTTCTTTTGTATGTGAAAGGTGATAGAAGCAGAAACTACCATCGCATTTAAGTGATACTTAAAGGAATACTTGAAGAACTTTGACCAAGATCTGTGGACCTTATGCTGATAGGTGGTGTTATGAGAAAGGTTCTTTTGAATCTTAAAGATAGAGGTATCTGGACACCCAGTCTTTGTACTTCAAAAAAGAGAATTTTATTTACAAAGACAGACGCGGGAACAGAATGAGAAGGAACAAATGCACACTCACACTCGGGTGATCGCGAAACGTGGGGGGAGTTGCAACAGAGGTGAAGTGCACACACGCTCACACACACACAACGAACTAGTACAAACAATCAGGGAACGAACAAATACGTTGTCTGAACCCCCTGAATCTGGACAAACAACGGCTCTACACTACTGGGTATCTACTTAGGATGCTCCTAGACCCCTGTGGAAGTGCACCCTCTCACCTGTGGTCTCGACCCCGGCAGCAATTGGAAAAGAGAGAGAATTACCCACATGTACCATCTTTTATAGGGCTGTAGCTGGGTGGAGCCTGTTCAGGTAATTCAAACAAGCCAATGATTCAGGGTCAAGAACAAAGGTGAGTTACAAGCCAATCCTTAGGTACGCTCTTGATGGGTGGGGTGGAGTCAGACCCTTGATTGACAGTGGTGTAGCTTCCGACCCAATAGGCAATGCTATCATCCGACCATGGGGGTCAGTAGTGTTGTCACTGCCATCTGACCCCTGGCCTTTCATACTACAAGTGGAAGTAGGTTAGATAGGATTTTCTGACAGGCACAGACATGATGGACCAAATGGCCTCCTATGTTGTAAATTTTCAATGACTCTATTAAATAAAACATACCAATAAAACAAAGCAAGGTATTGCATAGTTAGAATATTGTGCCCAGAATAGAATTCATCCAGTGGTGTGGGATTTCTTTTTAATTTATTCATTTTTAGGTTGCGTGCCTCCTGAAAGCCAGCATTTCTTGCCCATCCTTAATTACCCTTGAGAAGGTGGTGATGGATCACTGCAGGCCTTCTGCTGAAAGTACCCCCACAATACTGTTGGGTGGGAAATTCCAGTGATGATGTATTGACAACGTATTTCCAAATCAGGATGATGTGTGATTGAAACCTGCCAGTGGTCATGCTCCCAGAACCTGTCGTCCTTGTTGGTAAAGGTTATGTGTTTAGGACATGCTGTCAGAGTAGCCAAGGCCAGTAACTGTGTTGAATTTTGTAGATGGTGCACCCTACAGCTCCAGGTGCTCAAGGGAATGAATGTTTAGTGTGTGTGAGGGTGTCAGTCAAGTGGGCTACTTTACTCTGAGTGGAATTAAGGTGCTTCTTTGTTGAGAGTCTGGTACAGACATAGTCCATAGTCCAGATAAGGAACACATGATTAATCCCTGGTTTAAAATGTCTTTATCTTGATATCAATCCGAGTCTGTAGCAATACACACACTACACAGTTCTGATGAAAGGTCTTCAGACTGAAACATTAGTCCCCTTCCTCTCCCTACAGGTGCTGCCTTTCCTGCTGCATATTTTCAGAATTTTATTTTCATTGTATGGTGACAGCAGTGAGTTAAAATCTGCCTTCTTTTATGGAACTGTTTTTTCAGATACAAAATACAGTGCTGCTGTTACTATCCAAATAGGGCTTCAATTTTTCAGTTTTCACTTTGGGTTCTGTTTGTGATTTTTTTTCTGTTTTTTTATAAGTGTTTGACAACATTAATCACACACAACTATGTAAAAATTCCAGCCAAGAGGTGCATCATCTCTCAATCTCTGTAAATGCATGTGTTGAAGGTGTTGAGAACCTTTTCAAGCACTCTGGAGACAGGGAATTGCATACTTGCACAATTTCCATGTCAGCCATTGGGGTATTCCTCCTATTGTTGTTGTTGTCATTGTAAAATGTAAACAGTAGACATACATCTGAATTCCTGTGTATCCCAGGGTTTTCATCAAGGGTACTGACTACATTTTTATTACTTATCACACTGACATTGCAAACTATTTTCAGAAACTATTGCAAATATTTACTGTGAAGTCAGGGTGGATGTGGCAGAGTTGTTGCTGCAGAGACCTTGTTGTGAAACAGCTCACTGGGGCATCCATCCACTTGATTCAGCATGGCGCCTAACTGCGCTGTGTTCCGAACAAATCCTCCTCTTCCTTATATTTTATTTTCAGTTTGGTTACAGTTTATTAGTGTCAATTATCTTTCTTCATAAGATGAAACTGAATTTGCAATCTTAGATGGCCTGCAATCTAACTGGCAATTCCACCAGTAACCACAGAAGTAAAAGCTCTGCAGGATTTACAGACTGGTTCAGGATTTCCCTTAACTATTTCTTTGCAACATCTACATTTTCTTTCACATAATCAGGCACACCATTTGCTTTTTACCCCATTTCTGCCCATGCGTTTACTAACTGGCTTTTTTTTTCAGCACTATTAGACCATTTGTCAGCACTTCCACAGACAGAAAGGGTAGTCCTGTCTATGTGCATGTTTTGAAAGCCCTATGCACCATGCTGAAAGCAAAGTATAAATTCTGCATGATAGACATTAATCAGCAGTACAGAATTTTAATGGTGAAAAGCAAAGCTATTATTCCAAGTTGCCTTTGGGGTGTTTATTTGTTTTTTTTTGTTATGAGTTCAAGCTGAAAATATAAGCCCAATATATAGCATTGCATAATGCAGCCACACAGTGAATTTCTAGGTTCTTGGTTTCCCAGTTAGAGCAACAGCTAGATCTTCATGAAGTGGAAAAAAATAGGAGCTAGAATATATTTCTGCCCTTTTGTTTCTCAGAGTTTGTGGAAATAAGAGGAAATATTCTGGCCCAGCAGCACAGAATATTGCATTGAGCCTATAAACAAACCACTAATGTGTGTTGTAATGTAGGCAGAGACAAATTAAAATTATGTGAGGAATGCATATTACCAAAAAATAAGTAGAACTGAACAAACAAGCTGGCCAAAATAGAGTCAAAATCATTTTAGATGCTAAAATATATTAAACAAGAGAACACTGGGAAAGTACCTGGGTAACGTTTCCTCAGTATTGCAGAAGGATCATGATCCTGAAATGTTACCTCTGTAACCTGCCAAGAAAATGTGTCAAATAAACAAACTTGCTTTTTTGAGCTGTCATAGTTCAGCTTGCTATCAATAGATGTTTGCACCAGGAAGAACTCTTCTTGGAATGAGTTTAAGACATGGGTTTTCACTTGGGATTTAGCAGTTCTTTTGACCATTTATAAAGCGCAGTTAGCAGTTTACCTTTCATCTTCAACTAATCTAACTTTGACATATGGGGGAGGCTGCATTTATTTTCAGCACTCGGGAGTTGTCTTGAAGCAAGTCAGTACTCATGTTGTTAACTCCCAATATCTGTGTGAAAAACTTTTGTTTTGAAAGCGAATCTCACTTTATTCTGCTTATTCTAATACTTTCTCGCAGGAAATGTCTTCTTTCTCAGTTGGTGGAGGACAGGTTAAAAACATATTCACATAAGAAAACCTGGGCGAACTAGATTAGCTGACATAGCTTTAAAATAGTTTGGGAATTGTTACAGATTAAACAGCTGGGTAAAATTTCCATGACCATTGGATCTGAAATGTTATATGTTTCCCTGTTTACAGATTTTGCCTGATATGCTGAGAGTTTTCAGAATATACTGTTTCCTTTTCATACTTAAAGTATTGGTCATATTTTACTTTTATTACTAAAGTAAATAGTATTGTTGATATTGTTAATTTTTTATATAAATGTGACAAAACGTAGGTAAAGAATACTTGTTCATCAATTACAGTTTGTGTTAATGAGTGTTATTTCCCCTTAATTGACTGGATGTAGTCATTAATAAAACATAAAGAGACTTTTAAACAAATAGTTGTTTAAGAGACTTTTGAACTACTTTCATTTTATTTCTTCAGAAATATGAGGAAAACATTTCTGAGTGTCAAAACCACTTGCTACTGAGTTCTAAACCAATCTATGAATCTTTGCTGCACTGTGCGAGAAAATAGCTGAGTACAATATATTTTCTCTCCTACAATGTTAGCACAGTAGAAAAGAGCAGCTGCTGTACTTTGTATATTTCTTTTATCTAAACATAAAACAATTATTATTCCATTTCTTAGAAGCCAAAATTATTATTCTCTGACTTTGCTGCCTTGTCAAAGGAAAGAGCTGTTGTTTTACACCAGCTGCCTGCAGTTAGGGCAGTTAAACCTCAAGGATTATGAAACTTGAATGATTGTGATTAGAGGATGACCTTTCCTCAACATTTCTCTGTATCAAATTTGCTTTTAATGTTAAGTATTGCTACATGCGACTGCCTGCATTCAAAGACTTTCTCTGCATGGTTTTATCCAGCTTTTATTACATGAAATTTCAGAAATGGGAAGATTCAGTTTTGTTGTTCCGCAGCAATCTTTCTTCCTCAGAAGTCAAGGCACTTAATTGAACATCTATTTGATTATAGGTTCCCACTTAACTACTTCCTTGGAATATGCGATTGAATATAATACTTACCTATAGATTCAACCCCAGTCACTGTGTAGTAGGAGCTATATATTGCATTCAGCTTCTGAAATTTGGTCTATTAAATTCAATGGGTCTAAATCAAAACATTATTAATTCAAGAGCTCTTCCAGAACATAGGAATATAATCTTGGCTGACACTCCACTGTAGAACTAAGATAGCATCAAATTGTTGGGGATCTCAACCTTTGTGAACTAAGCTCTGAAGAGGAAAGTGAAAATCAAAACCACAATTTTAGCTTCTTTGTTAAAGCATACTAGGCATAATTGCCGATCAAAAAATACTACAGAAGCTGGAAATTCAAAATGGAACACAGAAAATGCTGGAAACACTCAACAAGTCAGAAGTATGTGTGGAAAAAGAAACAGAGTTAACATTTCAGGTCCAAGACCCTTCGACGTGATGAAGGATCTCTGACCTGAAACGTTAATTCTCTTTTTCTTTCCACAGATGCTGCCTGACCTGCTGATTATTTCCAGCATTTTCTGATTTTATTTAAAATCTGAAGAAGCTTGTGTTAATCAATTAACACATTTTGCCCGATAAGCTCTTTACTCCTTTTAAATTCAATAGCTTCATGCATGGAAATGAATGAAAATCATAAATGAAAATCACCCTATGTTTCAAGGAGACTGCGTACGAAACTAAGCAAGTTATATCAGAGATATAAAGTTTTGGTCAGATCCTGAATGGAATACTGTATAAATATTGGGCACCTCACCTCAAGAAAGATAGATTGGCCTTTGAGAGGGCACAAAGCAGATTCAGATGAACGACAACAACTCTTAAGAAGTTAAATTCAGTTTGCATAAGCCGACCGCTTCTCCTGAATTTAGAAGACGGAGGAATAGTCTCATTGAGGTGCACAAAATGGTGAGGATCTGGTATGGTGGGTAAACTATTTCCTCTGATGGGGAATCCAGAACAAGAAAGTAAAATCTTAAAATTGGAGCTTGGCCATCAAGCATGAATTCAAAAAAAACATTTCTTAACACAATGCTAGAAATCCGAAGATTTCAAAAGCTTTCCAGGCAGCTTGATGGTGTTTTTTTGTGCATGTAGCAGTATGAATGGGTGATGAGCAAATGAAGATAGATGTTACTGATCACCAGTTATCAACTGAGTAATGGAAGAGGTTTGATGACTGAGTGGTTTAGTTCTATACCAACCTATTAGGTAACCTGGACACTAACAGCCAAACATCAGTGGTAAGGAAGACACTGGAAAAAAATTCAGAGGGAGAGGATTCCCTGGAAAGGCAGAGACTATGCAGAGGGAACTGATTAGACAGATCGCAATTAGTAAATATAAGGTCAGGCTTCAAGCAGACAGTGAAGTGGAGTTTCCACTTTTACCAAATTCCATAATATTTAAAATGTGGGGAGATTAAAATGGTATTAAGTGTAGGATTGGTGTAAATGGTGCTTAATGGTTGGACCAAAGTGCTTGTTTCCATGCCATATAACCTTTATAATTCTATGATTAAAATGATTAGCACCAGCCCAAAGATATCCATTGCAAGTAGTTTCAGCAAAAAGGCTTTGCACATCCAGCAACACTTTACAGGAGGAATCGTATTGGCTTATAGCTGACTATCCCAATGGAAGACACCAGTTGTCGGCCAGTAACAGGTCAGCAGTTTTCGGACTTTGCATGAGTCTGCTGAAAGTTTGAAGCCCAACAGGAGCTGGATGCCAGCTCAGCAGACCTTCTGCTCCACTGCTTGACTCACCATTGAACCCAGCAGCAAAGCACTGACTCATTGAAGGGAGCCTCGACTTTACACCAGAAAGGGGTGGTGTACCAATAGCATTACCAATCACCTGAATGGGGTCATTGACCCAATGGAAAAATTTAAGTGCAATCAAGTGCTTACTTATATTACTTAAATGTTATTAATTATTTTATGCATTTAATTATAAATATATATATATATTAATTATTTAAATGTAATTATATGATTTTTAAATGTGTCTGACAATCAGGAGTATTTAAAAGTACTTAAAAAGCCTTTGATAGCCATCAAAAGCTCTCAGTGTGTTCCAGAGATGTGGCCTTAAGATACACTGCCTGAGTCCTAGTTGCCATTTGCAGAATCCCTGTCAGGTTTTCTAGCCACGCACATCTGGAAAAAGTCCAGGTGTATGGGGTCTGCAGTGGGCTGAGTCAAGGACAATTCAACCGATACTTTTGTGCTATGATGGGATAATCCTAGTAGGTAATAAAGTACATGATTTATCATCTTTTTAAAAATATCTGGCAATTATACTGAATATCAGCTCTAAATAGTTTAATGAAGGAACTAAAATAATAGAAATGTGCATGTTTAATACCTTCAGTTGGCTGTGGTTATGGCAATTTTTGACATAACTGAGGTAAGTAAGGGAAATGCAGTAAAAATATTTCAGCAGTAAAGGGAATAGTTTGCCTGTTAATGATGAATCGTTCATAAGGGGATCCAATGAATTCATTTGTAACCTGAATTATCCTAATATTTCCAGGGAAAACAATGCTGACTGTCAGTGTTTTTGCTTTTCAACAGGTCTCAATTGTCCACCTTCTCAAAACTGTACGCCTGTTGCGTCTGTTAAGACTATTGCAGAAGCTGGATCGATACTCTCAGCACAGCACAATAGTTCTAACTCTGCTTATGTCCATGTTTGCATTGTTGGCTCACTGGATGGCATGCATCTGGTATGTTATTGGCAAAATTGAAATAGAAGGTAACGACCCACATACATGGGACATTGGTAAGTCCTCCCACTCTTGCACGATTTTTAATGCAATGTTTTAAACAGTAATTTATTACAAATCACTTATCCACTTCCATTACATAAACAAGTATGACTGTCCTTGCATTTTGCTAAGAAAGCAATTTGAAATCTTCTGCACTTTGACTCATATTCGAAAGGACCACAGGTCAGAAACTGACGTACTATACTTTTAATTCTCTGATTTAAACTCCTTTTGAGCACAGTGAAAGTGTGAGAGGGTAACTTGCATAATATTTCATCTGCTAACTGATGCTAACTGAATCTGTTTAAATGTTGTTCATTGGAGATAAAGCACACTACATTTTTAGTGTAAAAAGAATAATTGATGGAATCCACGTTATTTATTTTGTGTTAGATTTTGGCTTATTATGAGGAAAATACTTTGAACAAAAGACTTTTTACACTGCTTACAAAGATTAAAGGTACAATGTCTAGTTATGCTGATATCTTCTCAGTGGGTCTGGAGAGCAAATCACAATTCATACTTAAATGTAAATGGTATTAACCAGCTGGTTCACTGCCAGAAGAAAGGAAACTTCACATGGTTGAAATGCATGCTGATATCTTGTCTCCCTAATAAGTTCTATTTTGAAATGCTTCACAATCAAATTATATTGAACTGAAAGCTGCAAGCTCCAACGAGTGGGAACAAATACCACTGTAAATAAGCTACTGTATATGCTGCTAATTTACACAGCAAGCAATGGGTCCACTGTTCACTGACAAAAGGACACATTGTAATGGATGTTCTAACAACATTATCTTTATTTCACTCAGAATGCAAACTTTTTTGAGAATCGAGTTTTGTTGAAATTTTATGCTAGTTGAATGTCACCATGAATATTTGTGTGTTGTCTTGTGTTGGGGAGGGGAGGTAGAAGTCATTTGTTTCTACACCATATGTTCCAGGAGCCATGTATTTAATTTTACTCTCCATCCCAATGGGGAAGCTCTATTTAACATCTTTGCTGACTGCAATAAACCCTGAACCGGTACATTCAACACTTCCCCCTTACTCAGGAATTTTCAAACTTTCTTTTCCTTTTACCTTATATAATATTTTGTGAGTATAACAACACAGTAGGAGACATTCAGCCCATGCTGCCTCCCAGGGTAGATACAGCCAATTTCTGATCGTGAAATCCTACAGCATAGAAACAGACCCTTCAGCACACCAAGTCCACACTGACCATCACACACCCATTTACACCAATTCTATGCAGATCCCATTTATTTTCCCCACACTCCCATCAACTCGCCAGTACCAAATAACCTATCAATTTACAGTACCAATTTACCTACCAACGAGCAAGTCTTTGGATGTGGGAGAAAATTGGAGCACCTGAAGGATATTGACATGGTCACAGGGAGAAAAGAAAACCCCACACATACAGCATGAGAGATTGGGATTGAACTCAGGTCACTGGAGCTCTGAAGCCACTGTCCTACCAGCTGTGTCATTGTGCCACCCCTTATTTCGGATGTGGTTTGAAAATGTTTTTACCATTGGCACCAGAGCTGCATATGTCAGTCATCCTCTCCGAAAGCATAAAAATCATGCAGAGGCCCTTATCAAGCATATCTACATCATTAACTCCGTGGCCTTGATACTAAAGTGCCTTTGGCAAGGAAGAGAGAGTCAGAGTAAAATGTTAAAGTGACAAATGCATCCCCCCCCCCCTCACTCCCACCACTGATTTAAATGACTGCTGTCATTTTTATAGTGGCAGATTTTGTGCTAACTTGTATCCTGTCATCATGAGGCAGAATATTCCATTAACATATTTAAGCAAGGGCCAACCAAGAGCCGCAATCTGTACTTAAGTTAGAACTGGATTTCCCAGGACCCAGAAAATCTGAGCAGGGGCTGCTGTCTCAGGAAGACACCTGTTTCTTAAAGTACCTCCTTGGTCCCTCTCTTCCCTTCCCACCAATTCCAACAGGCCACGATCTTTACCTCTGCTTTCACAATTGGGGTTAATCTCCAGGAGCCCCAGCTGTAGCCTTCTGTTGGTGCTTTTCCTGATGACAGCATGAAGGAAGCAATTTGGCCTGTCAAATCCACACCGGCTCAATACAAGAGCAATCCATCTGGAGCCACTCACCCAATCACATGACAAATTATTTCTCTGTAAGAGTATAACATAAAGTATAAGAACAAGGAAGTCATGATGAACATTTAACTTGACATATTGTATTCATTCCTGGGCACCACACTTTAAAATAAATGTAAGTAGAGTAAGAGAAGGTGCAGAAGACACTTAATATGATGATTCGAGGTTGAAGGACTTTGTCCCTGGATAGACTTGAGAAGCTGGAACTGTTATCCTGGGATCAGAGAAGGTTGTGAAGAGATCTGATAGAATAAATTAAAATCCTATAGGGTAGGTCAAGAGAAATTGTTCCCATTAGAAAAATGGTCAAGAAGACATGGAATGAAGACGATTGGCAAAAAAACCAAAGTGATATGAAGAAATACCCTTTTACACGGTGAGTAGTTAGAGTCTGGCATGCACTCCCATTGTGGTAGTGGAGGCAGATTCAATTGCTGTGTTCAATTGGGAGCTGGATAAGTACTTGAAAGATGGTAGGGAGGAAGACGGTAGGGAGTGCGACCAGCTGAATTGTTCTTGCATAGAATTGGTACAGATTTAATGGGCCAAATGACCTGTGCTGCAACTATTCTGTGTTCCTGTCAAACATTCAAGGCACATGAGTCATGGTAAGTACACGAGAAAGAAGTACTTTTGGTGGCAGCCTCCAGTATCCCTTTAAGAACTACTGATTCAGTCATACATAGGCCAGATAATGCTCAGCCTAGCAGGACTGGCATTAGGCCCCATATTTACAAATGCAGGTTGCCTGTTGTCTGGTTCAGACATGCACCCTGGAGGAGCTGCCTTCATCAATATGTGCGACTGCATTGATTGAAGTCTTGCTTAAATAATGCAGACAGAACTGTTTACCTTACAAGCTCATTCCATGTCCATGGGCTTTCTTGAGAAATGTAGTTGCCACAAATAATATTTCAATTAAAGTCTGTGCACTGACACATATCTCCATGTTCCTGTATCAAATATTTCCTTTGTTTGCAGACTCCAAGTTTAATTTGCTTCACCTTCAGGGTAGCATAGTTTGCCCCCTTATTATAGGTTTCAAATAGAGTACTGGTGTAGTTGAAGAAAATAAAAACTGTTTAGAGAGAATAATCTTCTTCTTAGACAGGATCTCAGGATTGAGGTTTCTTCCACTTCGGTTTTGTTGATTCCAAGGAGTGATGAGGGCAGTATGATAGTTTGAGAGGCGATGCACTCTTTCCACCATTTTCACTGGACTTCTGTGCACTCCCAATGAAGTCATTCAGTGATGCTCCTTCTCCATTTTAATTGGACAAGAGGCATGGATTCCCATGAGTTAGTGAGGATGTTACATTTATTAGGAGGTTGGAGAACATCCTTGACTCATTTCCTCTGTCGACCTGGTAATCTCTCACTGTGATGCAGCTTGAGGTAGAGTTCCAGTGTCAGGAGTCTGACTGAGTCCAGTGCAGTCTCAGGACACTAAGTGTGATTGGATCCTTAGTTCTAGCTTCCCAACAGAACAATATTCTTTCAAAAAAATGGATAAAACTCTAGGCTACAAAAGATAGCAAGATTTGCAGTGAACCAGGAATTGCTTTGCAATCAATTGCAGGATTTGAGTATCTCTGCTCAATGGCAATATGAAGTTCCCTTCCTGAGACAATCTGGAATAATATGAGGTCTTCCAAAATTAATATAGAATATTCATTAATCATCATATAAATCTTTTGTACTACATACCATATTTATTTCTCATTACTAACATTTCTCAGTAACCTATTAATTCTGAAATTGCCTATTTCACATTTTCTTTATTTTTCCAAATTATCAACACTGATGTGTACTGTAGTGCTGGAATCCGATGGGCCACATAGAGTTAATGTTAACTCATTAGTTTGACAAGGACTTTGCGTCCTGTAAATTTGGACTGAGTCTGACTTTATAACGTGAAGATTAGCAGGAGGCCACATGGCAGGCTGCTGTTTCTCTTAGATAGTCAAAGCTGTCATAAGCAATTTGTGTAACTTTGATAGTGTGCTAGGTTGGCTGTGAGTCAGCTCTTGCTGCAGTATCTTCTCCAATCAACCTTAGTAAAAGCAAAGCAAAGAAAATCATCGAATTTACAATAAAAGTACATTGACATATTTCTAAACAAAACAATCAAAGTCTTTCTTTTGGGTTCTTGCATATTATCAAAAACCTGCAGTGAAATATCAGATACTATAGTCTTCTGATTGTCCTTCTGCAATGCAGAGCCACTGCACATAAGCCCCAATGCTTTAAAGTCACCACATGCACTGCTAGGGGTAGGGAGATTTTAGAAATAATCAAGCTGTGTGAGAACTTGGAAAGGATAACAATGTATTCGCAGATGGCAGAAATAAAGATTTTAGAACTGCTGTCTGCTCTGGCCTCTAGATGACTTGTTTATCTAAAATGATGAAGTTGTCAACCTTTGATGAGTGAAACATTTGAAAAGACCGTGGCAAGTTGAAATTGTTCCTGTCAAACCTTACTGAGCATTATTGAAGTGGAAGCAATTGTGACATTTTCAGCAGTTTCCATTTATGCTTAAAACAAGAGAAATTGAAGGATACGATATGTTATTCACGTGCTTAAAATAATGACTGTGCAACCAAAGATGATTTTCCTGGGTTTTTTTTGTAAGTGAAACTTGGAAGAGAAATTCAATTGCTTTGATTTTTCTTACTGTCTTCTTTGATATTTTGTATATTGGCAATGTCAGTTCTAGTTGGTATAATAGGGACGGATGTCAGCATGATGGGAAACACAGTTTGCAGCTGAATCACAGGAAAAATTCCTATCCTGCTCCCTCAGGTGACCATTGCATTCTGCTTCTGAACTTAATGGACCAATTGCAATCTGCCATGTCTGATTGAGGAACCCTCAATTTTTCTAATTATGCTTAGCACTCTGTGTTCTTGTGAACAATTTACATGTGGCCTTTTGATAAATTTAGCTTTTACTTTGGACCACTGTACTTTTAGGTTTTGTGACTGGCATCTGCTATAATTGACTTTAGTGTAGAGCAAAATTCAGGACTGAAGTAATTTAGCTGGGGAAAGATGGGAAAGACCAGACTGCAGAACTAGGAGAACTTTAGAAACATAGAAACATAGAAAACCTACAGCACAATTCAGGCCCTTCGGCCCACAAAGCTGTACCGAACATGTCCCTACCTTAGTAATTACTAGGCTTGCCTATAGCCCTCTATTTTTCTCAGCTCCATGTACCTATGAGGGTATTTTATGAGGGAATTTTTATTTCAGTCATCTCAAGCAGTGTTCACTTTTCAAATAAACACATATAAATGATTCTTCATCATATTTTGAACAATACAATGAGTGATTTACTGGTTATATATTAAAAACCCTAGGTTTGAGTGCGGTTCCTGTTAAATTTTCCTAATATCTGTAATCCCATTTCCTCAGAGGGGCCAGACTAATATTTGAATTATGCTTTCCATTTCAACATTATAATAGGAAGATCCTATTGTCAACATTTGGCCATCAGATCACATATGTCTGGTTCCTAGCATTTAACAATGCTATTGATTCTTTCCTCTCTGCACAAAAATCTAAATTAGAAATTTTACCCAACTTTATCTTCTGGCCATAGAAATTCTGCAAGTAATCCATTTTTTTATGACCAATTCTAACACTGTGTCAACACAGGACTGATGAAGGGTCTCAGCCCAAAACATTAACTGTTCATTTCTCTCCATGGATGCTGCCTGACCTGCTGAGTTCCTCCAGCATTTGGCGTTCATAGCTCCAGATTTCCAGCATCTGCAGTCTAGATCTTTAAAGCTTTGGTCTTAATGGTGGCTTGTTGATGTTATTGATCCATCGCTTTTCACAAGGCATTCTTCCAAATCCAGTTAGGGGTAGCAACTGAGAAATTGGACTTTGTATTGTTCTTTTTGCTAACATAAAGTAGATGCAAAGAGGGGCAATTCCATGAATCAGCGTCTTGTGTCCATATAGCATGTATAAGGTGATTTTTCAGATGTCTGCAGAGGGCATCAAAAACAGCTGTTAGGCTTCTGGCAAGTGTAAATGAAGAAGCTATATCTGTTCCAACTCTGCGATAGAGGTGGACTTGATCTACTCATGATTCCTCAGTGGTATCTTAACAACTACCACTGAAAGACTTTAACCAGATAATTCTCTCACATATAACAAGGACCGGCCATGTTAGCCTAGCAATTCAGGCCTTGTTTTCTTTTCCAGAATATTAGAACGTAGAACAGCACAGGAACTGGCCCTTTGGCCCATGATGTTGTGCCGAACTAATTAAGCTAATGACACCAAATCCCTTCTACCCGCACATGGTCCATATCTCTTCATTCTCTGCATATCCATGTGCCTATCTAAGAGCCTCTTAAATGCCTCTATTGTATCTCCCACCACCATCACCCCTAAACATTATATTAACAAAATAATACTTATCAAAGATGGTTTATATGCCTTAAATCAATGGCCCATTGATCAATATTGAATTAATTGAAATCTTCAAGGTCGTAATGAATAGATTTTTGTAAATTACTAGTATCATGGCACACAGAGTACAAATAAAGATATTGTGTGAATCAAACATGATCTAGTTGACAGTCATGAAGGTTGAATAGCCTACTCTTAAACCAGGTTTATAAATCTTTAATGCAAAGGGGCAAATTCCAATGGTGATTACTGATTTTTATTCAAAGTGCACTCTATGATTATAGGCTGGCTGCATGAATTGGGCAAACGTCTTGAAACTCCATATTATGACAATAATACAATGGGAGGACCTGGAATCAGAAGTGCCTATATTGCTGCCCTTTACTTCACCCTCAGCAGCCTGACCAGTGTGGGATTTGGAAATGTCTCAGCCAACACTGAGGCAGAGAAGATCTTTTCCATCTGCACAATGCTGATAGGAGGTTTGTTCATTCATCTTTTTGACATCGGTAGATCTCAAATATAATCTTTGCGCACATGATATATTGGGATGAAAATTAATTTTTAGAAATTCATGCAAAATTAGTTATATTGCATCTATGACCTGACATAAGCTTGGCTGATGTTTAACTTCATAGAAGACAATGGAAGTGAATATCTAGTGAGGCACGTATTGATCAATGCAATAATTTTTGCACTTGTGTCCAAGTTGAATTTCTACCCCATTCTGTGTTGAATCAAAGGCCACTTTTTAGTTCAATAAAATGACAGGCTTGGGAATCTTCCTGACATTTTAGAGGCAGTCTGCAAAGTGAATGTCAATTGCGCATTTGGTCTTCTCAATACACAAGAGATCTCATCCGTACCAGAAAATGCAATACAGGAAATTGAAAGAAACATAAATTAATGTCTGTTTGACCTAGAAGGAGAATTTGAAGCTTTAAGAAGAGAGAAATAAGGAAGTAAAATGGCAGTGTTGTATCACCTGCAGTTGCAGAGGAAACTCCATTGGAAAAGTGAAGAGGTATTGAGGATCATGGGGCAATTGGACCAGGATGTTTTGAATGCAGTAAAGAATGTGTCTTCTCAATGTGATTCCTCCTGTCCTTACCTTGCATCCCCAACAGCTTCCACATTCAATGGGCCATCGTCCACCATTTCTAGACTTTGGGTATGATGCCACCACCTAGTACATGACCCCTAACTTCCTTTTTTAACATTAACAATGCACCAACTTTGAAGACTGATGGTAAACTATGATATTACATTTTGTAATGACATTGAAGAAGGCTATTTGGCCCATTAAGTCCATGTCAAATCTCAGACCAGTCTCATCAATCATATTCCCTAACCTTTTTCCTTGCAATGTGAGGACATAGGATCATCCCTTTTCCTACACTTTGCTGCTTTACCTGCTGAGTTCTTCCAGCAGTTTGTTTCTTTTTTCCTTGTAACCTGTCCTTTCAGACATTCCCATTCTCCCACCATCCACCGATGCTAGGGATAATTTACAGTCGCCAATTAATCTAACAACCAGTACACCTTTGGGATGTGGGAGGATATCAGAGCAGCCAAGAGAAACCCCATGCATTCACAGTGAGAATGTGCAAACTACAGACAGACAGTACTGGGTCTCTGGAGCTGTGAGACGGCAGCACTACCTGCAGCAGCACTATGCTGCCCTATTAGGTCATATTTTGTAATGAATCCACATTTTTAATAGCATAATTTATTATTCAATAGCATAAAGCTATATTTGTTCCAAAAGGATAGTTTGCTTTGCCAGATATTATTTAATCTATGAGGATTTTACCAGAGGGATATTGGAAAGCTCGGGTGTTCATGCAAAATTATTACTTTGCTCACTAGCTCCACCACTGCTCAGCTGCATAGATGGAATATCTGGTGAGTCACAGACTGGCTAGCTAAATTGCTAATTTTATATACAATAGGATTTCCCAGGAATTGACTGGATGGCAGCTCTGATATGTTTATTCAATTGACCTTGCTAGGCTAAACTCTCAATTTCGATTGAAACCACCAGAATTAAGGAATTGTTTTTTTGACTGCAGACCTGCTCAAGCACGTAAATTTTTTGTTCATAATCTAACAAACTGAACAATATAGCCAACACTGTTGATTGCTGTGTTCAACTCTATTACACTTGTATTTTCTTTCTCCTCTTAGCGTTGATGCATGCATTGGTCTTTGGAAATGTAACTGCTATCATTCAGCGCATGTACTCCCGGTGGTCTCTGTATCACCACAGAATTAAAGATTTAAAGGATTTCATCCGGGTCCACCATCTACCAAAGCAACTGAAACAACGAATGCTGGAATACT
The DNA here is from genome assembly GCF_009764475.1 of Pristis pectinata. NCBI lineage: Eukaryota > Metazoa > Chordata > Chondrichthyes > Rhinopristiformes > Pristidae > Pristis > Pristis pectinata. The sequence continues at coordinate 41,917,344 of NC_067409.1, read as the reverse complement.
TCCAGACAACATGGTCCGTCAATAATGGAATTGACGCTAATGAGGTACTTCCCTTATTTTAAATTTGCTAGGATAAGAAAATATTTTGGCGTGTTATTGTGAGTGGATTTGCAAATAAAACTATGAATATTTTCAAAATAACTGCATATTTCCCTTTTCACTGGCTGGTTCCCAATTTTCCCATTATTTTATTTCCTTGGATTGCAAGTTAGTTGGATTTTCAACAAGAGTTGGAACACAAATATGGTCCATTCCTACTTGCCTTGGTGAGCTTCATGTGCAAAGAAAACAAGAAACTGCAAAGATTAAGAGTGTGAATAACCACAGGGCTTCTGCAGCCTGTTGCCTATTGCCAGTCATGTTGTTATAGTACCTCCCGGCTATTTAACAAACACTATCACGCTGGAGGAACTCAGCAGGCAAAGCAGAATCTGTGGAGAAAAGCAGGCAGTCAACGTTTTAGGTCAGGACCCTTCTTCAGGACTGAAGATAAAAAGGATGGAAAAGCAGAGTGGTGATAAGTGGACAAAAGAGGGGAGGCGGGCTGGGCACAGGGTGGTGATAGGTAGATGCAGGTAGAGGATAGTGATAGGCAGGTGTGGGGGAGGAGGGGAGAGCAGGTCCACCAGGGGATGGGTCAAAGGTAAGGAAAAAATAACAGAGATAGGCTAGGAAAGGGAAAAAAAAAGAAGCATCATTGTGGAGGGGTGGTTGTGGGGAAGGGGGTGATTACTTAAAGTGGGAGAATTCAGTGTTCATCCTATTAGGCTGCAAGGTTCCAAGATGGAAAGTGAGCTGCTGTTCCTCCAGTTTGCGCTTGGAATTCTCCTGGCAGTGGAGGAGGCCGAGGACTGACATATCTGTGAAAGTGTGGGAGGCAGAGTTGAAGTGACTGGCAACAGGGAGTCACTTCAACTCCCCCTCCCACACTATCACTCATCTGTCAGTCCTCAGCCTCCTCCACTGCCAGGAGAATTCCAAGCGCAAACTGGAAGAATAGCACCTCATTTTCTGTCTTGGAACCTTGCAGCCTAACGGCATAAACATTAAATTCTCCCACTTTAAGTAATCCCCACACCCTTCCCCACAGCAACCCTCCCCAGCATGTTTCTTCTCTTTTTCCCCTTCCTAGCCTACCTCTCTTTTTTTTCCTTTACCTTTGACCCATCCCCTGGTGGATCTGCTCTCCCCTCCTCCCCCGCACCTGCCTATCACGATCTCTTACGTGTATCTACCTATCACCATCTTGTGCCCACCCCACCTCCCCTCTTTTGTCCACCTATCACTGCTCTGCTTTTCCCTCCAATATATTGGGCTTCCCCTTTTCCTATCTTCAGTCCTGAAGAAGGGTCCTGACCCGAAAAGTTGACTGCCTGCTTTTCTCCACGGATGCTGCCTGACCTGCTGAATTCCTCCAGCATCATAGTATTATTCATCTAGATTCCAGCATCTGCAGTCCTTTGTTTCTCTATTTAACAAACAGTCATGGGCTAGTGATGCACTTCATAGCATTCATGCTTCTCAGAGACCAGACTCCATGGGTTATATTTCCCTTAGCCCCTCTCCCCCACACCCCCAAAGTGCCTGCTGTACTTGGAAGAAATGAATATTTAAGTTAAATTTGGATCTTCTCCCTTTTCTTTCTTACCCTTCCTTCCCACCTTTCTTGAAATATTGATTTATAATGAAGTACGTGCCTCAGTGAAGGGATTATACATTCCACTACCAGAAGGATGCCCTTTGAACCAGCAGGCCTTGTCTGAATACCTTCTTTTGCACTATTTCCACTCTATGATATGGGTTCGACAGTGTATGTTAGCAAAGTGGTCACCACCGAGAACGTCATAGTCAATCCAAATCATTTCTTTGCTCAATGTTCTCCACACTCCCCTTTCGACAGCAGTGAATCACTGAACAATGGTTGTATTAAAGGTGGCTTGTGTCCCCATTCTTCTGAATACAGAGGTCAGTTATAGTACTACCAATGTTAACCCAGCGGTGACCAACTAACAATCCATAATGCATGTTGAAGCTGAAACTTTCTTGCTCTCCATGGATGAACACTACAGTGCTTATTAAAGATCTAACTACAGAGTAATTGAGAGTCACTTTTACGACGTACTTGGAAGACAGAATGATATCTTATATTTTTCCATGAATGTTTACATATATGTATTAATTGCACACTTAAAAAGAAAACATTAATAAACAATAAACATTTCCTTCCATTATTAATATACTCTCATCTGAAATATTCCACTTTTATTTGTAGTAAATTTTGAACCCTAATATCACTTCTTAGGGCCACCATTTAAAGGTTGCTTTCTCTATTACAATTCTCTATGTTATTGTTGTTTACTTTCTAATTTAACATCTGTTCCTGGTGTCCCTTTCATTTCCTTTAATGGTTTCTGGGGTTTTTTCTGACCTATGGGACCACTAATGCAGTCAGTTACATTTCCAAGAGATGCTTAAAGGGAAGGCCACACTAAAAGTCACCTCTGGCTTTACTTTTCTTTGATCTCCAATGACCATTACGTGAAAGTTGTACTGTCCCAAAAAATTGCAATAAAAGATCTTTTACAATGCTTATGTCATGTGCTTCTGTGAGAGAAGATGTCTCATACAAGTAGCAATGGATGTGTGATTCTCTCAGTACCAGCACAAGAAAGGCAGTAGATTGGGGACTGCCAAAAATGGGTAAGACCGCATCAATGATGCCCACCACATTTAGTTCTTCAGTCAATGGGTCAAGAGGAATGATACTGAATTGCACAATTTCACAAAGGAATATGTATTATTGAAGTAAAAACAGAAAATGCTGGAAACACTCAGCAGGTCAGGCATCATCTGTGGAGAGAGACACAATGCGTCAAGTCTGGGCTCCTTCATTAGAGATGGGGAAAGAAGAAAAGATGTGTTGGTTTGAGGTTGCAGAGAAGGCAGGAGAGGGGGTGGGTGAAACATTGGGAATGTCTCTGATAGGCTGATACTGTAGTGTAGCAGTTAAGGTCAGATTAAGCTTCCTTGTCTACTTAATGTGCTGTTAATGGTAAAGCTGTGGGTCATGCCCAGCAGGCCAAACTATATACAAAAAAAGAAAAAGACTGTATCAAAATGATAATGACAGGAAGAAATGACCAGCTCTGACATAAACAGAAAGAAAAAGTGAGTTGTTTAAAGTTGGAAAATTTTATTTTGAGTCCTGCAGGTCACAGCATACCTCAGCAGAAGATGAGGTGTTGTTACTCAAGTGTGTGTTGGGCCTTGTTGTAACAGTGTAGGCGGCCATCGACAGGAAGATCAAAGTGGGAGTGGGATGATGAATTAAAGTGGAAGGCAGCAGAAAACTCAAGGTTATTTCTGCAGGCAGAATGCAGGTGTCCCACAAAGCAATCACTCTATCGGTGTTTTGTTTCTCCGGTGTAGAGGAGGCCGCATTGTGAACACTGAATGTAGTGCAGTAGATTAGAAGAAGAGCAAGTGAATTGTTGCTTCACCCAGAAGAACTGTTTGGATCCCTGGATGGTAGGAAAGGAAGAGGTGAAAGGACAAGTGTTGCACCTCCTGTGGTTGTATGGGAAAGTACCACAAGATATAGAGTGGTAGGCAGGACAGAAGAGAAAACCAAGAGGTCGCAAAGGCAGGGATCCTTTCAAAGTGCTGAAAGGGGAAGAGTGGAAACTATGTGTCTGATGCTGGAATCGTATTGGAACTGGTGGAAATTGTGAAGATGATCCATTGAACGAGGAGGCTTGTCAGGTAGAAGGTGAGGACCAGGGTAACTCGATTCTTGCTCTGTTTCATGGGAGAAGGGGTGAGAGCACAAGTGTGGGAAGTAGATGAGATGTGGTGAAGGGCTGTGTCTGCTATGGTAGAGGGGAAGCCACAGTTCAGGAAGCACTACTACAAAAATTAGAGGATTTACATATTAATGTCATATTTTTAATCGACTTACTGAACAATAAATGAAAACGGATGGGTTAAAATTTATATAATGGTGAATTGATTATATAAATATACCATATTTTCCAGTTCTCTGTGTGGTGTTTAATGGGGAAGTGGATCTTCAATGATTACTTGGTTAGTGACACTATCCCTATTGAAACAAGTGCCCTCTTACTGATTATGCTTTGTCTAAATCTTCCTCAGCTCTTCATCTATTTCATGGAGACACTGCTATATAGGCATTCCAATTGCTAACAAGTATCTGCCTGACGTCTAACAGACCAATGTGTTTTAGAATTGCTCTGCTATATTATTGAAAGGGATACCATCCAAGTATAAATGTTCCAGTGCTCAAACTAGAGGGGAAACTTTAGGAATTTGTGCTTTTGGTGCAGAATTTTACCGCGGAAATTACGTTAAGAATTCAGGCACAGTGATCAGTGGACATTGCAGGTAAAGCAAACTAGTAGAAATGTGCAAGAAGACAGCCATACAACTTTCTCGTCACACACAGAAGAGCTCATGCATAAATTACGGTGCCCATCAAGTGTTGATTGAGATGCATGATCCTCATTCTGTGCTTACAAACAATTTGGAAAACAATAATCTCTGACACTTCCAGTTGATGTAGGACAGAGCAGATGCTTGTACTGTGATATGGCTATGGACAACACAGGTTTGAACCCCAGGGAAAGAGGGAAAGTTATGTTATTTGGAAAATGCATCTGACTCTCCATCTACTGCCACTGTGCCAAACTGAATTTTAGTTTCCCTAGTCCTAAACATAACATCTATCATCTTGTTGATGGATCAGTGGACAGCTCACTGGCTGATTCTATTAGGACAGTTATCAGAATAATCCTGTTATAAAAAGGTTCTGAACTGCAATTATTTTTCAAAGACATTCAATGCAGATGTTGGTCAGTACCTGCAGTTCTGGAATCATAAGACTGTTCGATAGCCCTGCTCAAGGGCAGTCCCTTGAAACACAGCTCCTCCACAAAATCAAGGGTCTATATGGCAGGCAGGCATTCAGCTTGTGGGATATGGGTGTGAACCCAATTACCCATCACCTTCCTAACTGCCCTCTCCTCGTCCTGTCTCTGCTTCTCCCAGCTTTCTTCATGTCCAGCACCAGGTTCTTTCAGGCAAAAGGTGAGAAATTAGGTCACATTTTTAGGTATAAATTTTTCCTGGAGAAGATTTTCCGGGTGAAATATTGCACAAAATGCCTCTGTGTGTAATCCATGTTAGCAGATTTGACTTTTTCTTGGCATCAGGCATGCACCAAATGAAAAAATTCTTTTTGCAATGTCCATTTTCCACCCATAAGTTGATGTTCTAATTATGGTTCACTCTCAATAGAATATCATGATTTTTTTTTCTTTTCTCACTCTCCCAACTGGCATTGGGAGACCTGACCTGGCCTGAAAATAGACTACTCAGACACTTTCCAAAGTCATAGAATGCGCTACAATTACTAAAGGGTGTTCTCTCTAACATTTAGTTGTTGGGATACCCATTCAATGTGTCCCACAGTGTGACACCACTGGGAGCTGTCCATTACTGGAGTTGTCATAATGGCAATGGCTAGCCACTTGGAGTCAGAGACCTTGTGATAGGAGGCAAAAACATGCCCATTAATGAAGACCCTACTTCCAAAGAAGCTTCATTCTAGTTGAATCTCTCTGATGGCAGACATAATGTGGGAAGTACTTTGACCACACCCTCACACTACTTCCTCCATGGAGGTCAAAGTCTTGTTGATTGTCAACCCTTGCCACAAGTTCTTTCCAAATGGCCACCGTCGATCTCCCAACTTCCTGCTGACCACAGCATTGGAGAGGTCATCCAGGCATTGCATCCATGAAGAGAGCATTTCATCCAGCGAGATTTCAGTGAGGAATAGTTTGGATTTGCACTGAAGCATTGGGATTTGCCAGTGTTGCTGGCTTCCAGTGAATCCAGGCACACATTGTCTGCATTCCTGTGCCAATATGAGTTCCCATTAATTACCTTTTCATCAACAGGCAAGACTTCCACTCCTTCAATGTGCAGCTTGTTGTGGATCACAAGAAAAATTTCCACATGCTGAATGAGATTTTTCTAGAAATCACACATCGCTTCTTCATTCTAAAGAAGATCGTACTGTCAGTTAAGGTGTCAGTGGCTAGCACTGGTCAGTGAGATAGGCCCTTAGGACAAAGGTAGAGGTAAACTTTTCCCTCTACTTATCTGGCTACTCACAACATTGTGTCCTCCAAACCACTGCAGCGTATATGAGAGAGAGAGAGAGAGAGAGAGAGAGAGAGAGGGAGAGGGAGAGGGAGAGAGAGGGAGAGAGAGAGAGAGAGAGAGAGAGAGAGAGAGAGAGAGAGAGATGTTGAATTCAACATAAAGTCCCGAGGTTGGCAACAGACAGGGAAGGAGATGATATTCCTGAAGTTTCGTTGAAGCAATGTAGGAGGATGAAGACAGAAAGCTCAGATGTTTCAATCTGTCCTTCTTTCCTTCTCCAACTGCTGGTTTTCGAAATGATTGTAACCTTGACAACTTTGGTAGGACCTTTCTTCCAATCTCTCCACCCTTCACCCTCTCTGCAACTTAAAACACCTTTTCCAGTTCTGACATTGGGTTTTTGACTCAAAATATCGACTCTGTTTCTCCCCACTGATGCTGCGTGGCTGCTTCAAGCATTTTCTGTTTTTGTTATGGGTTTCTAGAATCTGCAGTTTTCATCTCCAATTTGCTGTTTAGGTTGAACATGAAAACCTCCTTGTAGAAATGCATTTAATAATCTTTGATGGGTATTCTTAAAGCCCAGTTGTTAATTTTGTCTTTATGCATATGTAATAGCAAATTCAAATTAACTGTATTTCAGCACAGAGCAGCAATACATACGGGAACTGAAGTAATACTATGATCCCATTTCCTAGACTTGCTCCTGTTAACAATTCTTTCAGTTGTGCATGCAACATCACTGAATTTCTTCTGTGATTTTAAGTGTGCTGTGGCACCAGTGACCATAATTCCAATATTTTTTTAAAATAGTTACGGGAAAAGATAGGTCTGGTCCATGAATTAAAATCCTAAATTGGGGAGAGGCAAGTTTTGATATAATTAGACAGGAACTTGCAAAGTTGATTGGGAGAGTCTGTGAACAGGTGAAAGGATTTCTCACAAGTGGGAGTCTTTAAACGTGGGATAGGAAGACCTCAGGGCCAAAGTCTCCCTGTTAGAGCGAACAGCAAGGCTGGCAGGGTTACAGAAGATAATTAGATTCATGATGGATATTGAGGATCTGGTCAGCAAAATATAAGGAGGTCCTCCTGCATTCCCAAACACGTGCAGGTCAGGAAGTTGTGGGCATGCTATGTTGGCACCAGAAGCATGGCAACACTTGCTGGCTGCCCCCAGAACACTCTTCACAAAAAAGATGCATTTCACTGTGTGTTTTGATGTACATGTGACTAATAAAGATATCATATCTTATCTTAAAATAACTTCCATTGTGAATTGATTGGAAATATGCCTGCAGTGTGAAATTTTACCAGTGTACTAACTCAGATCTGTAAGTTTCAGTTGCTGGAATGGTCCTGATTTATGATTTTGGTGATGGACTCCTTTTCACCACAGGGACCTCATTTTAATCTGTGGATCACCATCAGTACAGTGGCCCACGGTTAAAAGATGTTTATGTTGCTATTTAAAAATAATTGCACGGCTCAATGACCATGGATGAGTGTTATATATACATCATATATAATGAATAATATCCTGATTACAGTATCCCATTAATTCTCTATCAACTTTGTATATATCACTTCTCATAGTGTTGGTTCAGTTTTCGTCAGTGACTGACGTTTGTCTCCATAAGATTTTCTATTTGTCACAATATATCTATCAAACAAAAATACTGCTGTTAGTCATCATGGTACTTGATAGATGTGAAATGCTTACATCTATTTAAATATATAGGTGATAAATTCACAAACTCCCAGAAATATTTTTCATTGAATCGAAGAAACTTTCAACACAGAAGGAGACCATTCATTCGGCTTGTATTGGCTAAAGAAAAGAGATGCAGACTAATCCCAACTCCCAGCTTTCTTGCTTAAGTCACATCATGGTCATTCAGGTGCCTTTTTAAAAAATTATGAATATTTCTGCCTCCACCAGACTTTTAGACAATGGTCCAGATGCCCACACTCTTTAGGAATTTATTTTTCCCCAAATCCTGTCTAATCCTCTTACGTAGCACCTTAAATATATGTTGCCTGATTATTGACTCTCTGTCAAGGTAAGTTGAAAGTCATAACTTACTTAAGAAAAATGTCTTGCCTTCACCAAAATTTTGTTCATTTCTCCAAGAAATAGATCTTTTTACTTTCCCTTTGAAATCATCTGGTCCATTGCCAGAATCCTGGAATTACCCACCCTCTCCTTCACTATATGCCAGAATCTACATCCAAAACCAAGAAATCCTGATTCTAGCTGCAGCAAAATTGACATCACTGATGAATGATGCAAACTTGGGTGAATGTATGAAAAAACAAATATAAAAAAAAACTGTGGTGCATTCAAGGATTATTCAAATATGCAGGACAAAACAAGCCACATAAACTTTGCTGTTGTGGCTCTTGAAAGATATTGATCCCCTCCTCTGTACATCATAGCTTTCAATCATTATTCCGACCATTCTTATTAATTGTTCAGGAGTTTTGATAGATGTAAATCTAACATAGTTGCACAGCATAATGCATTGTCTAAAAATATATGTCTTGGGCCTCATTGGTACTTTTAGTGACATCCCAAGCCTCTTTTAGACCAAAATGCTGAGGTGTAACCTGAATAAAAGTAAGGTCCACAATGGTTTAAGCATCCTTACTATAGTATTGCCCTTGGATGCAGTGATTCAATGTTACTTAAAAGTTATTACGACAGATAATAACTACAATATTCAAAGTAATTCAGTTACCTTGTACACACCTGGATCTACTGGCATGAGACGAAAACAGAGTTATACAGCACAGAAACAGCCCCTTCATGCCAACCAAGATGCCCATCTACACTAATCCCATTTGCCTGCATTTGGCTCATATTCTTCTAAACGTTCTTATCCATGAACCTGTCCAAATGTCTTTTAAACATTGTAATTGTACCTGCCTCTTCCACTTCCTCTGGCAGCTCGTTCCATGTACCCACCACCCTCCACCTGAAAAAGTTGCCCTTCAGATCCCCATTAAATCTTTCTCCTCTCACCTTAACCTATGCCCTAGGGTCCCCTACCCTGAGCAAAAGCCTGTCAATATTTGGCCTATCTGTGCCCCTCATAATTTTATTAGATCGTCCCTAAGCTTCCTTCACTCCAAGGAAAACAGTCCCAGCCTATCCAGTCACTCCTTGTAACTCAAGCCCTCCAGTCCCGGCAACATCCTTGTGAATCTTTTCTGCACCCTCTTCGGCTTAACTATATCCTTCCTATAGCGTGGCAACCAGAACTTCACACAATACTTCAAGTGCAACCTAACCAATAATTTATACAACTGCAACATAACATCCCAATTCCTATACTCAGTGCCTCAGCTGATGAAGGTAAGCATACCATACACCTTCGTCACTACTCTGTCTACCTGTTTTACCACTTTCGGGGAAATGTGTACTTTTACCCCAAGGTTTTCCGGTTCAATAACACTCCCCAGGGCCCTGACATTCACTGTGTATTTCTTGGCCTGCTTTAACTTCCAAAAGTGTATCACTTCATATTTGTCTGAGTTAAATTCCATCAGCCATTCCCTTGCCTATTTTTCCAGTTGATCTGGATCCTGTTGTAAATTTAGAAAACCTTCTTCACTGTCCTCTATACTACCAAATTTGGTGTCATCTGCAAACTTACTAATCGTGCCACCTACATTCTCTTCCAAACCATTAATATATATAATGAACAATAAAAGACCCAGCACTGATCCCTGCAGCACACCACTGGTCACGGGCCTCCAGTCTGAAAAACAACAATCCACAACCACCCTCTGCCTCCTACCGCCAAGCCAATTTTGTATCCAATTTAATGTCTCACCCTGGATCCCTAAACTACATAAATGCTGTTTTTACTTTCTTTTCTCTCTTTCATACATAAGAGTCTCCCACTACTGATGTTATTGGGTGGAAGTAATAATGCCAAAAGTATGTCTTTACAGTCAGGTAGAGGCAAAATATAGACCTGCTTGTACCAACCAGCAGTATATTCCTCAAAATGACATACCTGCAATGAAATAGAAAAATCAAAGGGAAAATTAAGAGGGAAAAAAGATAATTATCAATAACAGATGAAGAAATCTTTCTCATGTTGAATGGGAATAGTTTTACAATTTAAGTGCCTGGTACAGAGAATATAAAGGAATACTATGTATATTGGTGCTGCAATTCAACAAATACTGTTAGTACTGAGCTGATGGTATGCTACAGCCTATTTGCTTTTCATCCATTGAGGTTGTCTAGTTAGTTTACTTGTGCATGTGTATAAATATAATGGACTTGAGGGTAACTTTTATTGATATGCAAACCTTTGCAGTGTATTTTCTATGAATGACTATGTTAATATTAAAGAAGCAATCACTGAATATTTGTAAATTTTATACTGTTAGAACTTATATCATATTCCTAATTGTTTTATAGAAAGAAAACAGGTTCTCTGTGGGGAGATTCTGAAAAGCATCTCAATTCATTTATCTTTCAACTAATTATCCTTTACAATCATCAATGATTATTTTAATGTTAAAGTATTTTGAAGATGTTTCCTGTTTCTTCATGCAACCAGCAATTAAATCTGAAAGTGCCAATGTTAATGAATATTATGGATTTTGCTGTTTGAAATGGTAGATGAAATTTTTTATGAGGCATATTCAGAACCTCCTCCCTGGCCTTTACCAGCTAGCTACATCATTAATTATTCCAACATGTCTTAATCTTGTCATTTTCATAGCTTTTGAAGGACTTTCCAGATGAGCTGAGGTCAGACATCACTATGCATTTGAACAAGGAAATTCTACAGCTTTCTCTGTTTGCCTCCGCCAGCCGTGGCTGCCTTAGGTCTCTCTCCCTGCATATCAAAACCTCTTTCTGTGCTCCAGGCGAGTATCTCCTTCGACAGGGAGATGCACTGCAGGCAATCTATTTCGTCTGCTCAGGCTCCATGGAAGTGCTTAAAGGTGCCATGGTGCTGGCAATACTTGGTAGGTTCTATAATTCTTTAATTGCTAATATAAATACACCTTCAAAGCTTTAGCAATTTATTTACTGGCAATGAGGACAATTTAAATAACCCCCACCCAGGTATAATGGTTGGTTAAGTTTCTCAGAATCAATCAAATGTTAAATCACTTGTATCCCTCAATCCCTTCACCCCAACATCTCTTGGCCGTGCTTTTAGCAGGCTAGCCCTTAAACTGTACAATTCTTTCATCATACCTCCTTGTCTCAACTTTTATTTATTCATCTTAATATCCCCTTGCCTTAGTATAATGTTTTTACATCTTTAGAGCGTCTCAAGACCTTTTGATATTAAAGGCTCCAAATGAATGAGAACTGTTCACAAAAAGTTTCTGAAGTATCATACCAAATGTTGCAGAAGACCAAGTAATGTTGGCCTTCTTACTTTAGTGCATTGTGATTGTTCCTTTGTGTGATATTTCTTGGAAAATCATGTGCAATTGTTTAAGAAGTAGCAGTGAGTTTGTATTGCATGTTTATTTTGCTCAGTTCAGACAGAATGCCCGACACACAGTCATGAGAACCAAAACTGCTTATTCAATATAAGGTGGGTGTTAACAAGTAATGTAGATTTTGTGCTGGTAATTCTTCCTTGCTTCAACAATTTGACTGAGGTTCTTGTGACATGTATTCAGTCTGGGGGTTGAATCAGCAAGTCTATTGTTTCCGGGTGGTCTCCCGTCCAAATAACAACCAAGTATGAATCTGTTTAACTGGGTCGTCGTTGTCGTCGTCGTGGCTATCCCTCGAGGTCGAGGATGATGGTCTTTGTTCCGCTGATCCATTTATGGGCTCTCAAGTGGCTTATGAGTCCAATCTTGGCTCTGAAAGTTCTTCCGCATTCAGGACAAGTAGTTCCAGATGGCAGATCAGGCTTTGGTTGTTGCTGCCTCTCTTTCCATTTTCTTCTCTTTTCCTCTAATTCTGCACATCTGTTGGCTTCGAAGGTTGCTGTTCCTTCTCGGATGATGGTTTGCCAGAGTTTCCTGTCCTTGGCATTGGTTTCCCAATTGTTATTGTCGATGTTACATTTCTTCATGTTGGCTTTTAAGACGCCTTTGAATCTCTTCTGTTGTACTCACAAGGAATGCAAGAAACTTCTGTGGGTTTCACGCCTGTGTAATTTAATGGAAACCTCAAAGTTGCTCTCAATGATTCAGTGTGGGTTACAGGGTACACTATACCCAGCCTGCTCCACGGCAGTCAAGGCAAATAACTTGAGCTGATGTGAATCTGAATAATTCAACAATATGTTCTTCCATAAAGTACCTTAAACTTTTTACACTTAATAACATGAGATCTAACTGGGTTAAGTAACATTAGCTTAAGTAACATTATACACTGAAATAAATCTCATATTCTGAAATACTCAGATGAGAAACTACAGTTCATGTTTATAAAATTAGTTTTTAGGACTTCATTGCTAAGCGGTAATTATGATGATATGTCATTATAGTTTCTCATCTGAGAATTTCAGATTATGAGATTTCTTTCAATATATTATGTTACTTAAGCTTATATAATAATAACTTGTGTATGTTCCAATCTTTATTTAGGGCTCTGTACAATGCATGCAAAGTTAATTAAAGATTGTTTCCTGGCATGCCGTCTGTGAGAGTTATATACAGTAATTTGATTAGCCGCTCAGACAACTTAATGACTTCACAGCGGCTAGACGCCAGTGATCCCTCTGAGCTGAAGCCTGATAGCAGCAGGCTTTGGAAAAGGGGAAACTCTCATCACAGAACTCCCAGGATCTTTGCGGAGATCTTTAACATTTACTTTTCATTGAGGTCATTGTCTTTTTAGATAAATATTCTGTAGGAATCATTGTAGAGATGATTTATTTAGTGGTATTAATGCACATGCCTGGCAGTGCACAGATCTATAGCTTCAGGTGGTGATGTATTTACTTTGTCTGCAACTGATACAAAAAGAAGGCAAAACTTCAGAGAAGCTGCAATAGATGAATCAAAGGAAATCTTACATAATTGACTTTCATAAGTCTGCAATCTTTTCTGAAGATGTGACAAAAGAGATTTGCTTTTTTTGTACTTTTGTCTTGTCTCCAAATCCCATTATAAACTCTCAGTTAAATTTATGAGAGGTACAAAACACTAGTCAAAGCTGATTTATTTTAATTTGCCTTTCTAATAATCACTGCTTTTTTTCTAGTCCTTGCCCTTGCAATTGCACAGTCTCCTTGTAAAGTCAACATTATTTTGTTTCTAAAAGTTAGGATTGAAGGGGTAAGATTTTAGGGCAGATATGAAATAAAAGCCTACATGAGATCACATACATTAGGTATTTTTCAAACAATCAAATACAACATGAAGGGCAGAGGCAGAATGGCTTTAAATGGTCATGAGAAGATGAAAGGATAAATTTTGTGCTGTAACCTCTTCTCTGACCTGCACTCAGTATTATATAACTAAACCTGGGAAGACAGGATTGTTGGATTTTTCTGGAGGTAATTCATGTACTTATTAAGTAACTTCCAATTTGAATGTCTGAGCTCTTTTATTCAATGTATTCTCATAGATCAAAAATCATGTCTAGGCAATACAAATGCATATGTGGAAGAGAGAGAAAGAAATGATGCACCAAAATCACTCAGTGCATGTTATTAAGGTATGCATGCTTGCTTAAGACACAAAAATGGTGAGAGGGCATTTTCCAATGAGGATATGAGGATCTTGCAATGGGATGTAGCTTGTTGAGAGAGTAAACGAAAGCTTGGCAAATAGAGTTTAATGTGAGAATGTGTGAGGTCATGCACTTCAGTGTGAGCAATCTAACAGCAGACTATTATCTAAGTGGAGAAAGATTCCAGATGAGTGAAGTACAGATGAATCTAGGTGTTCTTGTGCACAACTCACAAGAATTTAGAAGGCAAGTGCAGCAAGATGTTAAGAGGCAAATAGCATATTGGCATTCTTTGCAAGAGGGTTTGAGCTTAGAAACAGGGAAGTATTGTTGCAATTGTACTGATGAGGCTACACTTGGAGTATAGTGCACAATTTTGGACCCCTTTTTTGAGATTGGAGGCAATAAAAAAGAGATTAATTTGGCTAATTCCTGGTTGAGAGGGTTGACCTATCATGAGTGACTTCAAGAAATTAAATCTATATTCTTTGGAGTTTAGAAGAATCAGGAATGATGTTTTTGAAACATGTAAGATCCTCAGGGAGCATGATAAAATAGATGCAGAGATGTTTTTGCAAGTAGGAGAATCTTGAATGAGGGAACATGGTTACTAGATTAGGCGGCTGCCATTTAAAACTGGGGTTGATTAGAACAACTTCCAACAGAGGATGGTGAATCTCTAGAATCCTCTACCCCAGAGTATTGTGGAGGCTGGATCATTGGAATTGGAACTGGAATTGGCTTATTATTGTCACTCGTACCGAGGTACAGTGTAAAACTTGTCTTGCATACTGTTCATGCAGATCAATTCGTTACACAGTGCAATGAGGTAGTACAAGGTAAAACAATACAGAATGCAGAGTAAAGTGTCACGACTACTGAGAAAGTGCAGTGCAGGTAGACAATAAGATGCAAGGTCATAATGAGGTACATTGTGAGGTCAAGGAGTCCATCTTATTGTACCCGGGAACCATTCAATTGTCTTATAAGAGCGGGATAGCTGTCCTTGAGCCTGATGGTACATGCTTTAAGGCTTTTGGGTTTCCTCCGGGCAGTCCGGTTTCCTCCCACATTCCAAAGATGTACGGGTGAGGAAGTTGTGGGCGTGCTATGTTGGCGCCGGAAGCGTGGCAACACTTGTGGGCTGCCCCCAGAACACTCTATGCAAAAGATGCATTTCACTGTGTGTTTCAATGTACATGTGACTAACAAAGATATCTTATCTTATCTTATCTTTTGTATCTTCTGCTCAATGGGAAGAATTGAGAAAAAGTATTTTCTTACTTTCTAAGGTTCTCATTTCTGTCTTCAATGGCCAAACCTTTGTTTTGAGACTGTGACCATTGCTTCTTGAAACACTAGCCAGGAGAACCATCTTTCTGCATCTTCCCTAGTGTGCTGCATAAGAATTGTGTATGTTTCACCGAGATCACCCTCATGTTCAGTGATTTGTGTACAAAGACTATCATCATTCAGACTCATGCCATTTAAAAAATACTCTGACATTTTCGGCAGTATATTCCATCTGCCATGTCTTTGCCAATTCAAATGTTTTGCCTCCTTAAAATGCTATTAGTATAAAATAGGAAGGGAATAATTTCTGTATAAGAAGGAAAGGAACTACATCATAATGGCCAAATTAATCTCATGCCAGGGTCAGTGTGGAAAAAGTTAAGGTTCTTGAAATAATTTGAGAATCTTTCATATGTATTTGTTGAAAATGAGTAAAGGTCATTGGATTTATTACCCCCATAACATCTACTGTATACATCCTAATTCAGCTCACTGATCATCCTGAAATGTGGTCTCTGCACTATTAGGTAAGGAAAACCCCAGTGAAAAACTATCTGCATCTCTATTTAAGATCCTGAACACCTACCTCATTAACTAAGCTATTGTCTATCTGTCTTGACATCTCCTCATGTGACAGCATCAATTTTTGTTTGATGATGCTGCAGTGAAGCCTCTTGGGGCATTTTGCCACATTAAAGTTGCTATGTCAATGGAATTTATTGCAGTTGTTGCTGTTTATGCTCACACTATAGATATTTGTGGATTTCAAATGGAACTACTTCAGCAATCTGCATAATGTTAGACCTGATAAAAAAACGTTACTTAATACTTTGATGCATGCCAGTGCTAAGTTCCAGAAATTATGCTAGCAGATTTTTTTAATTAATTCATGCAGGTATTTAGAGAATCTGCAATGCAGTACATATAAAGCTGTGTTTACAATTTTCCACTAAATTGAAGGATAATTTTAGCCCATTAAAATGTGTGCCAAGCTTTATTCAGAATTATGGTGAGAGATATTCTTAATTGGATCTATTGCCTTTTTCAGGACTAAATATTCTACATTCTTCTCAATAATATTAACAGTAGGCATCCTGTCAAATAGTTTGGCAACATATTTATTCAGAAATTAGTCTTCAAAAATCTACATATATTAACCTAATGACCCAGGTTGTATTGTAGGATTCATGTAATTCTTTCAAAATGATGATATGTGACAATACAACCATGGAGTTAAAAAATTGATTCAGAGGGCTTCTCACATGCTTCACAAATTAGTTCTGTAATTGCTGGCAAATTTTCTTTTTGTAGATAATCAGGACAGCCAAGGACCAAGGTAGCAAGTATTTTCTAGTTTGCTTTGACTATGCAATATAATTTGCATTAATTTAAAACCCATATTTGGTGTTACCTAAGCTTTCCTCATTATGCTTCCACAACAATAGCTTCCTACATTTCTCCATCCTTGAAATCATGACCCTTGTTTGCAAAAAAAAGGAAACAGTCATGATTGATCAGAAATGTTATGTTTACCATTCAGGGGTGACATAGTAATTATGCTCATAGGCTTGATGAAATATTATAAGCCAGCCTGTAAATTGAATTTTCTATCCAACCCTCTTTCCCTTTACCTGAAATTTAAACCTTTTTATATCTACAACTTTTCCCCGATTCCAATGAAAGATCATTGAGCTGAAAGATTTGTGCAAATTGTACTGGATCCATCCTTAACCTGTGTTGCCTGCCCAGCTGCATTACCCTCTTCTGGATATGAAGGGGCTGCCAAACATGCCCTCTGCAATCTGCAAAGCAGAGTGGGGCCTATGAGCAGCAACAAGGCCTTGGGTGCTAATATCTGAGGGCTGCCTCCCTCCCCCAACCCCAGGATGCCCTGATGGTCTTTCAACAGCCTGATTAACAGGAATGATGGCAAATTGTAGAATAATAGAGAAGGCATCGACCGAGTTGTAAAAGCTTCCAGATGGCTAGAGGCGCAGCATGTACAGGAGTCCTTTATGCCAGCACAGTGCCAAATGAGTCTTTTCATGCTTTCCTCTTTGGCAATATCATGTCCTTCAAAAGCCCAGGATGTTGACCCTGTTTATACAGACATGAATTGGCCCTTTCAACGGATGGTGCAACACTTCATTTTGCTCAAAACCTAGAGATGAGCAACCCCATCCTCCACCCCCAACTGTGTTAGACATTGGCCAGACATATTTAGCAAAAATGCAAAGAGGAAAAGTTGAGGTCTTTCTCAGTGATATAATAAGAGCATTTTGAAGTGCATTTCTAATATTATTTTACTGGCAAAACCAGTAACAAATAAGTACCTAGAAATTACTTTTTGCCATGTTTACCGAAAATGTCAGGCATCAGTTGTGCTTGCTTGAAATTACTTTGTTCCCTCTTTTAGCAGAAGTGTGAATAGGCTTCAATCATCAATATAGTTAACAAACTGTGAAACTTTAGAAAACATGGGGGGAGTTCCTCTCCAGGTTTTGGGAAAAATGCAGAGCTGCACCTGCAGTTGACAGGACCATCCAGCCAATCAATATTTCTGAAAGGAAAGAAACAATTGATCTAAAACTTACCTCTAAAATTTTCTGCTATATAATGAAAGTTTTCATCAAAATCCAAAGAAAGTTGCAGCCCCAACCACTAAAAGGAGGTTGGGAAGGATAGATTAAGCTTTATCAGTCATATGATATTCTGATAAATGGAGCTGACCTGTCCTCCAACTATTTTGGCAAGAAACACAGGAATTTTTTTAGCTCCTTATATTTTAGAATTGCAAAAACATTTTGTGTGGTTTACATGCACGAGATGAATAAATAGTTCATTCAGATATTAAGCAGTTCCTTTACCTGCTCATTAAAGGGCCAACCAGATTGATTCATTATCACATTTTCCAGCTAGGAAGTCTGTGCACTGAGAAACAGTTTCACCTGAAATTGTTTGAGTAGGTTGACATTTGTCTTGTGAGTCATCGTGACCTCAGTTATAGGCAGCTCCATAATAGCCAATGATGATGTGGATGGGAATTCAGCTGGGGACAGCTTCAAGTGTTCCCATAAGGTGCAGCAGTTGGTAGAATCAGTTGTTAAAAGCAAGACCAAAGACATCCTGGCAGTTCCAGTAGTCTGGGTGCCTTTTATTGAAGATCTGGGAGCTGAAAACCTGTAATGAGGTGCTTCCTTTCATTTTGCTAATGGGTATGTACACTTGCTTCCAACTATCAGGTTTTCAGGCCCCTCAGACTCATTCTCCCATCCAACCTCGGGGATACTTGGGATGAGAAGTGGCATTCACACAAGCCACCTCTTCTCATGCCTTTTCTAGATCCCACCTGAGGGGGGGGGTGGTTGGCTCCTCATTCTACCAAAAAGCTCAGGACTAAGGTGGCCTTGTCCAATGCCAGCTTGAACCTGCTGTTGACTCCATTTATGGAGGGTGGTATTAGGCATCCTAGTTTCATCTCCCCAGTTCTCTTATCATGATGCTGTGAGGGAAAGTGCTCCAAGACTAGTAAGTGCTGAGGTCCAGGCAGCATCCAGAGTATCATTCTCTTTCTCCTATGCAACTGTTTGCCCAGGGGACTTTGCATCAAGGGTAATTGGAAGGTTATAGGTGAGCTTCAGGTCCTTGGGATGGATGCTGGGGTAAGGGTGGAAGATTGTCTGGAACTACACAAGGATGCCATGTGCTACAGCCTTGGCATCACCCATGACAAGGGCTGAATGCCTACCCTCAAACCATAAGTGGTAAGAGTTTAAGATTGAGATGTCAATCTTCGGCAGGCCTTTTACTCTGAATTCTCCTGCAAAGAGATAAGCAAATGAGGGTAAGATTGGCAGTTAAAGCACAGGCAAAGCAAGAGAATTGAGAAGGGAATTAAAGAGGACAAAGAGGTTTTGGAATTGTTTGAAGTAATTGTGTGTTGAAGGAACTCCATACTCTGCTATAGATCATCGAAACATCTTCCACCACAGATCAATGCAAATGATTAGATGTCAGAATTAGAATCAGGTTTATTATTACTGACATATGCTGTGAAATTTGTTGTTTTGTGGCAGCAGTAGAATGCAAGATGTAAAAATTACTACAAGTTACAAAAATAAATAGTGCAAAAGAAGAATGATGAGGTAGTGTTCATGGACCATTCAGAAATCTGATGGCAGAGCAGAAGAAGCTGTTCCTGAAACGCTGAGTGTGGGTTTTCGGGCTGCTGTACCTCCTCCCTGATGGTAGCAACAAAAAGAGGGCATGTCCTGGGTGGTGTGTGTCCTTAATGATAGATGCTGCCTTCTTGAGGCACTGCCTCTTGAAGATGTTCTCGATGGCAGGGAGGGTTGTACCCATGATGGAGCTGGTGGAGTCTACACAACCCTCTGCAGCCTCTTTCGATCCTGCACATTGGAGCCTCCATACCAGGCAGTGATGCAACCAGTCAGACTGCTCTCCACTGTACATCTGTAGAAATTTGCCTGAGTCTTTGGTGACATACCAAATCTCCTCAAACTCCAAATGAAGTGGAGCTGCGGGCATGCCTTCTTTGTGATTGCATCAACGTGTTGGTGTAAGTGTTGCTTTAAGGCAATGAAAAATGTGAGAGTATTAAGTTGGGAAAGGATGGAAAGGTGTGACATGTAACCTTGCCTGCCCTGTTAAGAATGTAAAGCTTCTAATGGGAGAGTCCTGCATTACTGAAGTTGATAGAATTGGCACACATTTCGAATGTCATCTTCCTCCAGGTGGCAAAAGCGACAGTTTTGGGTCTCCTGGCATTACTCACACTTCTGATTTACTTCATTATTCCTTCAGTGTCCCTAAGGAGGGTTTACAAGTCTAATGAATGATGTTTTTTTTAATCTGCCACCACTCCACATTTTTTACAATGATGTTGTAAACCCTAAGGAGGGTTTACAAGTCTTACGAATGATGTCATTTTTCTCCAGTGGCTAGTTTCCATGTCCTGTTGACCTTTGGGCACTTCTTTGTTCATAATTCCATCCTTCCTTCGTGTTCTGGGGAAGAGCACAGGCTGAATAGTGCAATTTAAAGATGTACAGACATTTCCTACTGATTCACTTCAGTTTTATGTTAATGCTCGTACCAGTGGCTGTGCAAGAGAGCACAGCTAAGAAGTTCGTGTTCTTCTCTCTTAAGACCAGTGGCAGATGTTACGCTTAATTACCGGCTCAGCATTGTAAATCACGTCAAGGAAATCCTGGAACAAATCAGTATGCATCACATAATACAGTTTAGCCAGCCACATTTGGCAAAGCCAATTTGCACTGTAGTAATAGGTTGGCCAAACTGATTAGGAGCCAGAAACTGTTCTTCACGGCACTTGAACAGCATCTATTCCGAATTCCATCGGATCAGCTGAAGGTCAGTCTGAAGCACTAGAAACAGGCATCTATTTTCCATCAAGGATTGAATTTCACTACTCTCGAAATTCAACCAGGCGATTTGGTATCTGATATGATTTCATTGTCTGTAATGCACCAGATGAAATCATTCCCCAAGAAATTAGAGGAATGGGTATCAAACATTCATCATGTGAAGGAAATAGTGCAACAGGATAACAGTTTTATTCAATTAAGTTAAAGTTATGACAGGGAGAGATGGTGTAGATAGTAATAATCTTCTTCACATGGAGGGGGTATCTACAACAAAAAGGTATAAGTTTAAGATTTATAGGTTTATAGGGGATCTGAAGATAAACTTTTCACATAGAGGGTATTTGGAGTCTAGAATGTGCTGCCTGAAGAGGTGGTGGAGGCAGATACTCTCACAACACTTGAGAAGGATTTAGACAAGTACTTGAATTGCAAAAACATAAAAGGCTATGGACCTAATGTGAGTAAATGGGATTAGTATACATACAGTAGGTATAATGGACATGATGAGCTGAAGGACCTGCTTCTGTGCTGCATGACTCTATGAAAATGATCACTGATACACAATGCAACCATTAAAGGAGGAGGTGAATTTCAAGGTCATTGAGTTATCTTGACACAGCTGAAGGTCATTTGACTCATTAGGTCTATGCCAGTTCTTTATAAACCAATCTAATGAAGTCCTGTTCCACTGCTGGTTCCCCATAGCCCTGCAAATTATTTCCCCTCATCCACCTAAGCTGTTCCCTGTGTGCTTCTTCATCCGGAGTGGGACCTCATGACATTTCCTTTTTAAAGCTTGGCTATTGGTATAAACTTGCAATATGTAAATACTTCTTCGAGAACCCACTTGTGAAAGAAACACTTGAACACGTGGGATCCAGGGTATTTTGGCAAACTGGATCCAAAATTCTCTTGGTGATAGAAGCCAGAGGGTGGTGGTGGAGGGTTGCTTTTCTGACAGGAAGTTTGCAACCAGTGGTGTACTGCAGGGATTGACGTTGGGACTTCTGTTGTTAAGTGACTTGGCTGAGAATGCCTGTGGTCTAATAAGTAAGTTAGCTGATGACATGAAGATTTTTTGAGCTGTAGATAGTGAGGATGGTTGCCTAGAGATGCAGCAGGACATCGATCAGCTGGAAAGTTGAGTGGAGTGGTGGCAGATGGAATTTAATCCAGACAAGTGAGAGGTAATGCATTTTGGTCATATAATACTAGCTGACAGATACAGTGAGCAGCTGGGTCCTTAGAAACATTGATATACTGAGAGACCTTGGATGTAAGTTCATAGCTCCCTGAAAATGGCAACACAGTTGGATAGAATAGTGAAGGAGGTGTTTAGCTTGCTTGCCTTCACAGGCAGGGGTACTGAGTATAAGAGACAGGACATCATGTTGCAGCTGCACAAGACTTTGGTGACCTTACAGAGGTTTATAAAATTATGAGGGGCATAGGTAGGGCAGACAGTCAGTCTTTTTCCAAGGGCAGGGGAGGCTAAAACTAGAGGACACGAGTTTCAGGTGAGAGGGGAAATATTTAAAGGAGATCTGGGGGGCAAGTTTTTCACACAGGGTGACAAATACGTGGAACAAGCTGCCAGAGGAGGTGGTAGAGGCAGTTACAATCACAGTGTTTGAAAAACATTTGGACAAGTACATGGGTAGGAAAGGAATCAAGGGATGTGAACCCAGTGCAGAAAAATGGGATTAGTATGGATAGGCATCTCGGTGGGCATGGACAAGTGGGCCGAAGGGCCTGTTTCCATGCTGTATGAATCTGACTTCATTTAAGTGTTTAATATGGATTCATAATTATGTGGAAGTGAATAGGTACTTCTCTAAATTACCTAAACAAAATAATGTTATCCATTTCCACCTGTTGATAGAAATGAGGGGAGTGCAGTTCGCTAGGGTACATTTACCATTTTGAAATATATGATTGACTTATCCAGCTGAAATTTTATTTTGTCATTGACTAAACATTTTAAATGAATTTATTTTACTCAGGTTTGTTTTCCTCCAGATTTCATATGCAGGTGAAAATTCTGGAACGTGTTGCATTTTTGCACTTCCCACCAGAATTGCAACTTCCTATACTTCTTTTCCCTTGTTTCTCCTTTTATACCATTTTGGAACATATCAATTATTGTCTCACAAGAAATTATTTCATTTAAATTCTTTCCTTGGTGCTCATTCAGTCCAATAGATTTCTTAGAGATGGAAACATATGGCTTTTCCAAGCATCATTGTGTAGCATTCTGGTGAGTCATAACCCATCACCAAAAATTTTCCATTCATAAATTAAGGAAATGAAAATTAATGCCATTGCCCTGGAAATTTAACTTCATATAAAAACATGCACTGAAATTGTGCAAATTTGGCACTAAAAGTTCTGAGGGACAGGATTAATCTACACTTGTAAAGGCAGGGATTAATCAAAGGCAGTCGACTTGGCTTTGTTAGCAGGAGAACATTTCTGTCCCATATGAATGAAATTTTCAGAAAAGTAACAAAGTATATTGATGAGGAGAGTGCAGTTGATGTAGTTTAAATGGACTTCACTAAGTGCCCACATAGGAGACTAGTCCAAAGGGTTAGAGCCATGAGATCCAGAGCAAGTTGGCAAATTGAATCCAAAATTAGCTTGGTAACAAGAAGCAGAGGGTGATAGTAAGGGTTATTTTTTTGATTAGAAGCCTGTGACCGGTTGTGTACCACAGGGATTGGTGCTGGGACCCTATTATATATGTTAATGGCTTAGATGGGGATGGAGGAGGTATCAGTAGTAAGTTTGTAAATGTCATAAAAGTTACTGTTGTTGATAGTGAATGAGCTGCTCTGAAGCCAAAGGAAATAGTGTTGAGTTGGTAAGATGGATGGATCAACAGGAGGTGGAACTTAATTCAGATAAGTGTGAGGTAAAGCATCTTTGAGAGAACTAATAAAAGCAGGGGTTACACAATGAATATTCGGGCCCTAGAGAGTATTGAGGAGCAGAGGGACTTTGATGTATGAGTCCAATGATCTCTGAAGGTGGCAGCACAAGTGGATAAGGTGGTTAAGAAAGCACAGGGGCTACTTGCCAGGGCATAGAATATAAGAGCAGGGAGATTATGATACAACTATATATATACATTTGTTAGGCCACAGCTGGAGTACTGGGTGCAGTTCTAGTTGAGAAGGATAAAATTGCACAGGAGAAGGTACAGAGAAGATTCACCAGCACATTACCTGGGATGGAGTGTTTCATTTATGAGAGGAGACTGGATAGGCCAGATTTGTATTTCCTAGAGCAGAGGAGTCTGAAGGGGTTTGAAACATACAAACTTATGAAAGGCAAAGATAGAGTAGATAGCAAGAAACTTCTCCCCATAGCAGAGGTGTTTAAAACTAGAGGGCTTAGACTTAAAGAGCAGAAAGTTTGGAGTGGATTTAAAGACGAGTTTTTTTTCCTGAAGGGTGGTTGGAATCTGGAAGTGGGTGGTGCAGGTGGGCATTCTGATAACATTTAAGAACTATCTGGACAAGCCCTTGAATTGCCAGCACATTCACGGCTATGAACCAACTGCAGAAAAATGAGATTAATATTGATAGATACATGATAGTCAGTATGGATGGAGTGAGCCAAAGGACTCTGTGATTCTAAAAATACTTTCTTAAATAGTTTTATTAACATATTGCATATTTAACACTTGTTTTCATCTTTTCCCAGAATAACCCCTTTTAATGTTGGTGAAATAAAAACTAATCAAATAAAGCTATTGCTTGTGGTTTTAGACTAAGAACACATCGCATAAATTCCTTTGGAGTTTGAAGGGCAATAACTCCTTTGTAAAACAGGTGTTAAAATTTTCAATTTTGAATAAATGAATTTCAGAACAGACATTTAAGCAATTCAGCCTATTAAAATTCATCTGGTCTCCATTTTACCTTGCCATCTATGGCCAAAACAAATTTTGCATTTCAAAGCATTTTCTGCCAACACATTTGAGTCAATGCCTAAAAAATTAATCATATGGCATATGTTTATAACATGCTATGTGATTGAACTGAGGTGTTAAATCAATTGCTGAATAAAATTGAGACCAGATAGTGTGCATGATACATGCCCTGATGGAAAGTATGCAGGTACCCTCAAGTACTCCTTGAAAGGATTAGACCTTACTCACGTTATTCCTAGGAGGACCATTACCAGACATGGATGGATTGTGGAGCATAAAACAAATTGCTGGAGGAACTGTGGAGCCAAAGGGATAGTCAACATTTTGGGTCACAACCCTACATCAGTACTGAGGGTGTAGATGGGAGATTGCCAGTATAAAGAGGTAAGAGAGAGGGATGAGGCAGAGGCGGGTAGGTGATAGGTGGAACCAGGTGAGAAGGGCAGATGGAGCCAGGTGGAGCAAGGGGGAGGGGTGGAATTGGGAGACAGCAGCTGCTGGGTGATGGGTAGAGATAGATAAGGAGAGGGGGAAAGAAGGGGGCAGATGGAGCCAGGTGGGGTGAGTGGAGGATGGTGTAGAGGCTAGAAGGTGATAAGCGGAGACACAGAAGGATGCAGGTGCCAAAATCTGGCAAGGAAGGAAAGGGATAAATGGACCTAGAGGAGGTGGGGTGATTGGCAGATGGAACCTGTTTTGGGAGGAGGTAGGAGACCCAATAGGGATGGTGTGTGGGTGACAGGCAGATGGAACCAGGGTAGATCAGAAGGACAGGCAAAGGACCACAGGGAATGAAGGAAACCCTTTTACCTATTTTGCTCCAGATTACAGCATTGGCAGCCTCTTATGTCTCCCTTGATAAATTCTGCTCTGATACAGGATAGACCAGATATGATCTGGGGCCAGCCAAGATTTAAAAATCTCTGTCAGAACCCCAGCAGTCTCCTCCCTTGCCACCTATTAACACAACTGTTAATAAACTCATTCAGGATCATCAACTGTCTTCCAGAACGAGACAGCACAAAACAGACATGATGGCTTAACCAGTTGGAGAAGGGGATGTGGTTGGTTGTTGAGGGGTAGGGTGGGGAAGCATGGCTGTGTGAGTACACAGCCTGGCCTAGGTGTGACCTCAGACTCACGGCAACCTGCTTCACTTTTCACTGCCCATCGAAATGGCCAAACGAACCTAACCCCATCAGGCCAGTCTTCAGAAGGTTTAACAAACCAAATATTTGGTGTAATGAGCAACACACACAAAATGCTGGAGGAACTTAGCAGGTCAGGCAGCAGCTACGGAGGGAAATAAACAGTCGATGTTTTGGGTAGAGACCCTTCATCTGGGCTGGAAAGGAAGAGGGCAGAAGCCAGAATAAGAAGGTGGGGGAGGGGGTGGAGCACAAGCTGGCAGGTGATAGGTGAGTCCAGGTGAGGGGGGAAGGTAGGTGGGTGGTGGAGGGGGGATGAAAGGGAGTGATGTAAGAAGCTGAGAGGTGATAGGTAAAGAAGAAGGAATTGGTAGGAGAGGACAGTACACTATGGAATAAAGGGAAGGAGGTGGGGAATAGATGGGCAGGTCATGAGGGCAGGGGAAGGGGAAGAGAAGGGGTGAGGGGTCACAGAAATGAGGGAAAACAGAGGGGGAGAGCAAAGGAGATGGGAAGAGGGGAGGTGTTACCAGAAGTTAGAGAAATGGATGTTGCGGCCATCAGGTCAGAGACTACCAAGGCGGAACATGAAGTGTTGCTCCTTCAACCTGTGTCTGGCCTCAACATGGCAGTAGAGGAGGCCATTTGGTGAAATGATCTGCTGACCGGAAAGCTTACTGATTGTGGCCACTAGAATGGAGGAGTCCACCTGCAGCTTGGTCTGGGGCCTGATGTAGGCCCTGAAGCCGATCCCATCTGGTGAGGGAAGGTAGCATTCGACAGCCAATGGAATCAAACATCAGAAGCAGCAGCTTTGACTGGTAATGTTCCTTCAACAGAATAACAGAGTGCTACTCTGGAAGATCAGGCAGCTGCTGAAGAGAGCTAAAGCTCAAAGATCTGTCCAGCAATTAATTTTCTCTTTGTAAAGGATTCATGGTTCTTCCAGAGACCATAATTTCACCTGCTTGGTCGGATGGAAGCTGCTCACTGAGTTCCTTTTTGTTACTGAATACCTCTGAGTTTAAAGATCAGCTCAGGCAAAGTCAATGGCTGGCAGGACGATGGAAAACCAGCCAATCCTGTTGAATGCTTGGTGTCTCTATCTCCAGTCTTCTATGGCAACAGGAAGCGACAAACAGTCATTCACCAAATTCACAGAACACTCGTCTATGCAAAACAGATTGTGATATTTGACTTACATCACCTGTGACATCCCAGAAGGTTCCACTATATTATAAAAGATAAGTAACGCTGTGACTTTGATTGACAGACTTGACAATCTTGGGTGGTTAGAGCTTCCTACTGGGTGCCATCCTTGCCCCCTCTCTCCTTCAGTAACCAATGTTATTCTGTCCAGCCTCATTTCCTTCTCCCATTCCCATTCCAGCCCAAGAGAATCCCTGGCGAGATGCCCATGAATAAAGCTATCAAGTTATCCCACTGATGCTTATAAGAGATGCTAATATACTGTAGCATTTAATATTTTTAAAGTATTCAGAGAATTTCACAAAAAAAGTTGTTGATCGCATCTTGGTAATGTCTTGGGGAAATGCCCCAGAAGTCAGAGAGGCATACAGCATGGAAGCAGGCCTACATAGAAGACTTTCTAAAACTATTATACATCCAGCACCATGTCTGAAGCTACAGAGGACTTTATGCATGCACTGGAATGATATCCTGAGGGTGATTAACACTCTGTGTAGCTAATAAGCTCACAAAGAGACTACACACCATGTTGCTGGGCAGTGCTGCAATTAATCATCACTGCTACTAGCAATCAGTGGAATATCAACCAGGCGAGCAGGTGTAGAGAAGTCATGCTGCAGACTGCAGGTGCTACTTAAAATCTTGTTTTGTCTTCACTTCATGATGGAGGTTGGCTGACTATGGTGCCTTGAAGAAGAGCTTCAACCAACTTCAGAAGACCTAAGGGCAGCACAGTAGCATAGCTAGTGGAGCTGCTGCCTCACAGCTCTAGCAACCCAGCTTAGGTCCTGACTTCAGGTACTGTCTGTGTGGAGTTTGCACACTCTCCTTGACTCTGTGGGTTTCCTCCGGGTGCTCCAGTTTCCTCCTACATCCCAGAGATGTGCAGGTTGGTACATTAATTAACTGCAGTAAATTGCCCCTAAGTGTAGGTGGATGCTAGAATCGGAAGCTGTTGATAGGAATGTGGAGAGAATAAGTTACAGGGAAAATTAATAGGGCAATCAGATAGCTCTGTGAGCAGGTATAGATTGGATGTACCGAAATGCCCACCTTCTGTGTCATAAGGAAATATGGAAAAGCTACCAGGGATAGACTGCCCTCAGTCCTATGGAAGCACTTTAGCTGATGGCAACCAGCATGTGTCTGTGTACACTTGGGTAGTGAGACACCTGCGTTAAAGAACCTTTCCAAAGCACACAGCCAGCAACTATCTCATGCATGTGGCAAGGGCAGTTCATCAAGAAAAAGCACTCAATAATGTGGTCTAGGACATCGTGCGACAACTGTTAGGGAGGAGATTGATGTCAGATCCTTCTTTGCCTTGCCTATTCAAGTGTCTGTCTAAATGCCTCTTAAACCTAGTAATTGTATCTGACTCCACCACCACCTCTAGCAGCACGTTCCAGAAATCAACCACCTTACTTGCCCCTTGGATCCTTTAAAACTCTTACCTCTCATCTTAAACCAGTGCCTCAGTTTTGATAACCCTACAATGGGAAAAAGATGGTAGAAGTATTTCCATTTACCCTGCTTCACCCTTTCACAATTTTAAATATCTTGATTTCCCATTTATCTTTTTGTGAGAAAATGTCCTTTATCACATTTATAATTTTTTAATATTAGGCACTGCTCAAATAGTATTATTTTACATCCTCTACACAATCTCCATTTTCTTACTAAAATGTTAGGTCCCATACTGCAGAATATTCTAACTAGGATCTTTTTAAGGTTTACACAGGTTCATTCTTGAAAAGCAAAATGTAGAGCAGAAGTCCTCAAAAGTTTAAAGGCTGAAATTACTCAGTTATTATGATATTTAGCTTTCTGGGAAGGAAAATCCATGATCTAATAATCATGGAACTTGACTTATTCCAAAGTGTTGCACCAATAAATTCTCTTCTTTCAAATAGGTTACAGTATCTTCCCTCTATTAACTTAAGCAACAATAATTACACCATATTGAAAGCAGATTGTGTTCCAGAACCTTTGGGGAAAAAAATCTCATTTCATTGGAATTTATTCTGTGTGAACCAAAACAAACTTGATTTTAATTAATAGACAGAAACCTCCTGAGCCCTGAAAATATAGAACACAAGTTCCAAACTAGAGACCATACATGACTTATTCATGTAACATGCTCAAATTAAGGGTGTCTGTTTTAACTTTGTTTTATTTTAGAGGCTGAAGCATGGGGTTCACCATTTTAATTTAATTTGTCAGCTGCGGTCTTTGCAACAGATTTCAAAGGTCTCAGATTTTTACAGTTTCAATATTTCATCACCCTTCTTATTTACAAATTGAACTCAATCAAGAAGTTACAGATGTTTTACATAGCAATAGTTTTTTTTTGTACAGCTCAACTTTCATGGGAGAGTCTGTATATACTTGTGACAGGCTAAGTAATTACTTTTCCCAACTGCTGGAAGCTAAAATTGGCAAAAACAAGAAGAGGGCTCCCATGACAAATCAATCTGCACAACTGGTGTATAGCAGAACCATTTTCTTTATTAACCTCCTCTAAAAAGGGTAAGATTCCATGTAGAGTGATCAGTTAATATGCTAGCCAAAAAAGATGATGGCAGAACTGATATTTCAGTAGGTTCCAATCATACCCGGATGTAATAATTCCTTATAAGCTGCATCCATGGGTGTTCAGTGACATATTCCTGGATAAATCTTCCTATAGCAAGAACCAGGCTGTTTGCTTGCCTTCTCCCTTGCTCCTTAGCTAAACACAGGTACTGGTATCACACTAATGGAAAACTACTGCAACATGTATTTTATGACTGAATGTGTAAGGCTATCTCTAACATGTCATCAACAGTATGGAGCCATTAACAAGCCACAGGTAGAAAATCAACAAAAATGTACTCATGAAGTCTAACTACGTATGGTATTCTAACAGGGCAGACTTCAACATGAATAACATCCATGGTAACATCAACAATTATATTTCCATATTTATGTTAATATAGCGCAACATCCCAAGGTGTTAACCAATGCTTTATTGATAAGTCCATGTGTAAAAAAGGAAGAACCAGCCTGTCGACTTAGCACATGTCCTCTTTACACCTGTCTATACCTTAGGGCACTTTGTGTTAAATATGCAACATAGATTTGAGATTGCTATTTTATAAAAGGCCGGTAGAACTCCTTGATAGGCAGTTAATGGGCAGTTATCGACACACGGTCAAGCAAACTTAATTATCTAACACCTTTCATGATCTAAAGTCAGCACCACAATCTTCTCAGCCAATTGCTGAAGTGCAGACATGGCTTGTGATGAAGGTAACTGAAAATGACTTCATATTCATTGCGAAATAATAGCTCCAGACGTGTATTAGCTGGGACAGCGTAAAATGAAAATCACATAAGCTTCAAAAGAGTTACCATTAATTTAATAACACAGATAAAGCAAGCACATCTTTATAATAATCTTCATCAGCAAGTTATGATGTTCATGTTTATCAGAAGAATATGTCCTGGACCTAACTGACATACACAGCAGTCAAACAAGTTTATTGATGAGACCATCGTTCCACGAGTATATCTCACTGAAAAATATCTACAGATGTACACAACATGTGCACAATAGTATCCTGAGCATAGCAGGCTAAATTTTCATCATCTCTTCCCACAGAAATTCTCTGATATAGGAACTAAAAATGGGTAAATTCTAGTGATGTGCAGTTAGGGTAGAAAGGATTTGACGTGCCTTCCTTGTGAAAATAAAATCTGTAAATATTTGATTATTATTTATTGATTTAATGATTTATGGTTTTACAATAACATTTTACATACTGAAAACAATTTTTGATTAAAAACTCCCAAAATTATTTAAGTCTTATACTATAAGAACAACAAAAAAGCAATGAGACATTATGACTTTTCTTTGCCGTTGAGTTGAATGTAATTCTGACGCGCCTACACCTTTCTTCCTCAATGTATCAGTAATGGGTGAACTAAGCACAAGCTGGCACTGCTTTTCCTTGTTCCTTCAACTACAGTCAGATCACACGAAAAGCATTCAGGGAAATAGCATTTGATGAGTGTGGGATTGATGATGGGAGGGTGGCGATGAGTGTGCAAGTTGATAAATGTGGGTGCCAATGAGCATGAATGTTGATGAGCATGAATGTTGATGAGCGTGTCGGTGTTCATGAGTGTGGGTTTTAATGAGCTTAGGCGTTGATGAGTGTGGGTATCAATGAGTGTGGTTGCTGACAAATGTGTAGGTGTTCATGGGTATGGGTGCTGATGGGTGTGGGTGCTAATGAATATGGAGGATCATTGATGAGTGTGAGGGTTGTTAATGTGTATGGGGACATAGTCCTGAGTGTGATGGAGACTGTTGAAGAATGAGGAAGATTGTATTGTTGAGAATGTGGAGAGTATACACTAATTTGGGGGATGTTGACAAAAGTGGCGGTGCACTGATGGATGTGGAAGGAGGAATGAATGTGGTAGAGTTGATGAGTGTAGGGAGTTGGTGAGTGTGAGTGTTGGTGAGTGTGAGTGTTGGTGAGTGTATGTCAATGAGTATAGATGTTGACAAACGCATGGGTTTTGATGATTGTGGATGTTGATGTGTTGATGAGTGTGGATGTCGATTAATATGCAGATGTTCATGCAGCTAATGGAGATTGTTGACTGTAGAGGTTGTTGTTGAGCATTGGATAGTGTTGATGAGTGTAATGTGGGTGATGATGTGCGGTGGGTTTTAAGGAGGTTTGGGTGTTGTTGATGAATGTGGATGGTGTGTTGATGATTATGGATTGTTGATGAATGTGGATGGTGTGTTGATGATTATGGATTGTTGATGAGTGTGTGGTATCTGTCGATGAGCGTGGGAGAATGTTGATAATTATGGAAGGATGATGATGGATGTGGGAAGGTAGTATGATGCATGTGGTCATTGCTGCTGAGTGTGCTGGGGTCATGCTAGTGGGGGTTGGGAGAGAGGTTGGGGGGTGATGATGAATGTGATTGTGCTCCAATATGCCAGCACAGTCAATTGAGGAAAAGAGTATCAGAAGGTCAAGATCTCAGACTTGGTACAAAACTCGTGATCTACCAGCAGCAATGATCTGAGGCCTGGACTACCTACAGCAGTCATTTCAAAGCTCCAGAAAAATACAACAAATGTTCGCTTTGTAAAATCCTCCAGATTCACTGGAATGATAAGCAAATTAATGTTGGCACGCTCATGTGGATCAGCATCCCCAGTATCGAGATCCAAGGTATTCTCAGTCAGCTACTTTGGGTAGGCCATATCGTTTGCATGCCTGACCACAGACTCCTGAAATAGACACCATGTTTCAAGTTCTGTTGTGGAAGAAGATTACTAGGTGGGCAGAGGAAACAATTCAAGGATGTTCTCAAAACGTCCTTGAAGAAGTGCAGCATCCCCACTGATTCCTGGGAACCTCAGGATCTTGATCACTGAAAGGGGAGAAGGAGCGTTCAAGATGATGTTGAGAACTTCAAAGCCATGCATCTGAGGTACACTGGTCACCTGCAAAATCATCAGAAGGAGCAGACCTCCTCACAAACCACCCTCCCACCCACAAACACTTACACCCAAGCAACCAGCTTCTGCAGCATCTGTGGAAGAGTCTGCAGTTCCGACACTGACCTCATTAGTCACCTAGAATCCACACAAATGGAGTGGTAGCTTCCTCAATCCCAAGGGATTGCCCAAAAAGAAGGGGTGTTGATGAGTGTGATGGGTCATTAATGAGCATGGGGGATTGTTAATTACTGTGGTGGGTACTGATGAATATAATGGGCTGTTGATGAGTTGTGGGTAGGGGTGTTAATGAGTAAAGGGCATATTGATGAGTGTAGAGTTAATGAACATGGGATATATTGTGTGGGAAGGCAGTTGAAGGGTGTGAGGGCATTTTGAGAGTATGGTGCTTTTTGATGTACGTGGGAATTGTTAACGAGTGTTAATGAATGAGGAGTGGGGTTTTGAGTGTGGGGAGTGTTCAAGGGTATGGGGGAGTGTTTATGAGCAGGGGGAAGTGTTCCTTGTTTGTGGGAGGGGTGATGACTTGTATGGGGGTTGTTGATGAGTGTGTGAATGTTGACGGCTGTTGGGTTGGTGAATGTTAGCGATGTTGATTAGTGCGGGGAGATTGATGAGTCTGGGTTTTGATGAGTGTGGGGATATTCATGTGAGTTGATGTAGTTATTGACTGTGGGGCAATACTGACGAGAGTAGGATGATTTTGGAAGGGTGTTGATGAACTGCATGAGTCTGCGGTGTTGTTGAACGTGTGGGCCGTTGGTGTGTGTGGGAGGTTTTGATATATCGATTAGGAGTTAGGGATTGTGGGGCAGGTTGATAAAGATGGGAGGAAGAGTGTTGAACAGCATGTGTGGTTTGGCTGGGTATGGTGGAGTGTTGATGTGTTTGGGGGTTGCTGATGTGTATGGCGCTGTTATTGATGGGTGTACGGTAGCACTGAGTGTGGGGTATTGATGAATGTGTGGAATGATGCCGGGTGTGGGGGTAAATGTGATGGAGTGTGCGTGTGTTTGGGGTAGTAATGATTGTGAGGGAGGTGTTGATAAGTGTGCAGGGGTGTTATGAATAAGGCCAGTTGCTGATGATTTTGGGGGTCTGATAAGTGTGGAAGGGCTTGCTGATGATTTGGGGAGAGTGTTGATGAATGTGGGAGGGTAATGGTGTGTATGTGTGTGGCAAGGGGGCCAGCTGAGTGTGAGGTGCATTGATTAGCATAAAAGAAAACTTATTATTTAGGGGTTGTAGAGTGTAAAGGTGAGTTGAAGAACATGAGGGTGTATCAATGAGTGTAAAGGAGTATTGATGGATGTGGTGAAGGACGATGAGTGTGGGCCATATTGATGAGTGTGGAGGGGATAGTAATGAGTGTTAGTGGAACGTTGATTGTAATTTATTGTGTGCTTTATTGCACTTGTCTGCCCTGGGTTGCTGAAGTGCTAGCTTATTGGGAGATAACCAGTAGGTGGAGTCAGGAGGGGAAGAAATAATGATGGCTGCACACAGAGGAGCTTGCATGTCTTCCTTTCCATTATCATGAAGGTTATTACTGATAAGGTGAAGTTGGCCTGAACCGGGTATCACAGTCATCCCGTACATTGTTTGGTAACATGTTTGTAATGAGCAACATCATTATTACAATTAAACCTCCACTGTAGAAAACAAAACTGTGGAGCAATAAATTGGTGACGAGTGGAGAAGTACAGTTTGACAGGTCAAATTTTTATTTGGAATGTTTTGAAAAGTGGTTTGCAGCAAATGATATTGCTGATGAGAAAAAGGCTAATTTGGACCCTATGGAATTTGGACTTCTCAAGAGTCAAATTGCACCTAAGAAATTAGAGTTATCTTCCACAGAACTTATTGAAACAGTGTCAATGCATTTCAAGTCAATTCTCGTTGCAAAGCATTTCAAATTTCAGCATTGGCACCAAGAGAAAGGAGAAGTTCTGGCTGACAACGTCCATTCCATTGAAGCATCTGACAAATTCATAGAGTCACAAAGCATGGAAGCAGGCCATTTGGCCCACCATATCCATGCCAAACTGTGGGCACCCATCCATATTAATCCCATCATCCGGCACTTGGCCCACAGCCTTCTATGCCAAGGCACTTTAAGTGCTTGCCTAGACACTTATTGAATGCTTTCAGCGACTCTGCTTCCACCACTCTCTCAGGCAGTGCATTCTGGGTACTCAAGTGATTTTGGTACATTTTGACATGATGGCCCCCCCCCCCCCCCCCCCAAGATCAATTTGTCTGAAGTCTTCAAAGGGAAACTTATCACAGGTGGTTTTAGTCACAGGAGAATTTGACTTTGATATTGCACTGACTTTGGAACTTGTCTGCAAGGATACCAAGGAATTACTGTGTCACTCTGACCCAACCACAGATACCGTTCAAAGAGTCTGTACGGCACTAGGAGGCATCATGAGTGTCAAAACACAAAGAGGACCTCCTTCATTTCATCAGCAAATACAGTTTCCTCAGGAGCATGCTCCTCAAACAATTGCCACTCAGTACAAGCAAGCATATTACTGTTGTGGTGGAAACCACAAACAACTTCACTTTAAATTTTGACAGGATATGTATCACAATTGTGGAGAAATAGTGGGACAGTAAGATTAATGGAGTTGCTCTGAAAGCTGACATAGTTATGATGAACCAAATGGCCTCCTTCCATGTCATAAGGAAGTATGGAAATTATGAGTAAATGTGAGAAATAAATCACTTGCAAAGAATCTGCAAAAGTGCAAAATGCACTGTTCATTGCAGAGAACATGACTGATACTAAGGATTGGTTACAAAGCCAAAGGAAGAACATTTTGGTTATTAGAGATAGAATTTACTCCAGATAGAGTAAATTCACCAGTACTCCCTTGTGGAGGTGTTATGGAGCAGTATTGTTGTAGTTTGGTGCAAAAGTATAGTGTTCATAGATATTAATGTTAGAATCAAGTAAACATTCAATATCATTTATATTAAAACAAATGTGTTATTTTTACACCAATGCTCCAATTGGAATGGACTGAGAAAAGTGCCCATCCTGTCATTTCACACACCACACATTATTGCTAAATGCAGGTAGCAAGGCCCATCACAGTCTCCCAATTCTGACATTAATTTCTTTCCTCCAGCCCCTTTTCTTCCTTGAACCTGCTGACCAATAGCTGCAATTCACCTTTCCACTGACACCTTTACCACTCAGCAGAGAACCTGGTATATTATGGCAGCGGGAAATACCACATATCTATGAACCAGTATGATAGAAGAGCAATCTTTATCAATTATTGCAGGTATGCTGTTGTTGGTGAAGAGTCCAGGAGTCCTAATGACCGCCATTGATAATAATACATTCAGATTGGATTATTAGTGAACATCTTACATCTATCGTTCTTAATTCTGATCCTACCTGCAAGTGACATGGTTCTCTCTACGTAACCCTACATTTCCAGAATCTAGAAAAAAGTTATCAGATCACTCCTCATTTCGATTCTGATTAGCATAATCTGTCAGTTCTGATAGCATTCTGTTTAGGACAGTGCCTCTGTTAGTAATAGTAATAATAATAATAATGCTTCCTTCATACAAAATGAGAGCCAGAGCAATGTGGCCTACTTGAGGTGCAATAGAAGTTTAATGCATCTTCTCTGTTTTTAAGGCTATTTTTCCAGAATTGAACTCTTTCTGGTGTTCAAATCCAGATATTCTTGTTTTACATTTTGGTTTCATTCACCTACGTAACTGTAATTTGTGCATCCATTCCCCAGATTCTGTATTTCCACTTCATTTGGACAATAATTTTCCCGGGACCTTGCAATCTCATTACTCTTCCCAAGTTTGCCAGCTACATGAGAAATAATAATCTCCCATACTCTATAAAACTACAGCCACAAATGCAATATCATCTGTGAATTTGAAATTTGCACTCCCAGTTTTATCCATTAACGGGAAGAGGACGTCACTGGCTATTGCCAGCATTTATTGTACATTCCTAATTGCCCCTGAACTGAGGTGACAATTAAGTGTCAACCACATTTGTGGTCCTGGAGTTACATATAGGCCAGACCAAATAAGGATGGCATATTTCCTTCCCTGATGGAATTTAATGACAATTCTGCAGTTTCATGGCTATCAGCCTTTTTTTAATTTAATTACTTGAATTTAATTTCACCAGCAGTTCTGGTTGGATGCAACTACTCTGCTATCATGTCTTATTTCTGGATCCCAATTTATTTATTCATTCATATTTTTGGGAGCATCACTCAACAGATCAATATATCTTTCCCATTCTTCCCATTGAGAAGGTGGGGCAGGGGAGGGGGCGTTTGTGTGGCAGCTACTTTCATTGATCACTGCACTTGGGTTGTAAAGCAACCTGCATCTTTTTTTTGATGTAGATTTCCAAGACTTTGATCTAGTGATGATGATTGAGAATGGTGTTGAACAGAAGAGGATCTGCACATGTAGTATTCTATGTGTACAGTTTAAACCTTTAAGTTTTTTTTTAAAGAGCTGTTCAATGTCAGTATGACTAGCATTGGGTTTCCCCATAAAAAGGTGGCTGGGAATCATGAGTCAGCAAGGAATCTGAGGTATAGCAGATTCTTTTACTGTTCTAATTCTGGTTTCAATGTGGATGTGTCAGAGCTACCTACTGGGTCATATCTCTGGAATTTCTCTGTCATTATATAATTTGGAGGAGGACCAACAGCAGGCTGATCGGATGCAAGAACTATAATGCACTTAGAGTTGAGGAAAACACTAAGAGGTGTTACAGATCCTGTTGCACAGTTTTGAATCTTAATGTTGAGTAATGACCCAACAAGCTCTGTTTCATGAAGGAGATGTTATTACATGGAGGGGGAGAAGCAACAACCATGAACTCTCCTGCATTGTCTAGGCCTTCAAAATTTATTTCTGCGACACTAATGTGATTCAAGCAGCCATTGGAGACACACTTTTCAGAAGTTTGTTGATATTGTTCTGAACAGATCAGGAATGGCTCAACCATGTACTCATTGACACTGTTCCTAAAGTGTGGGATCCCATATACTGTTTTTTAAACAAATTTTCAACCTACCCTGTCACTTTTAACTATTGACTAGTCAACTCTGTTCCTGCACAACTGTTAGAATTGTGCTATCTAGTTTATATTTCTTCTCTTTGTTCTTCCAATCAAAAAATGTAACATTTCACATTTTTCTGCATTATATTTCTTCTGCCACCTCTCACTAAAGCCAGGCAAGACTAAGGTCTATTGCCCAAGCCGTAGAGAAGCCAGGGATGACGGATAAGAGAGGCTGCAGTAGCATGGATAGAAATGTTTACCATTCTGTCTGTCTATTTGTGTCTGCAAGTTTGGACATCTTGCCCCATACACCCAAGTCCAAGTCACTAACATATACTAAGAAAAGTAGTGGTCTAAGTACTATTCCCAAGAAGGCTGACTATACACTTCCCTCCAATCCAGCAAACAAAAGTTCACTTCGAAAATAAAAACAGAAATTGCTGGAAATACTCAGCAGGTCAGGCAGCATCTGTGGGAAGAGGGAAAGTCAATGTTTCAGGTCTGATAAAGGTCTTGTTGCCTTGGTGTTAAAAGATAAAGGCACTTCATAGGTTCAAAGACATTGTTCATGGGAATGTATGGCCATGAGGTTTCCACTGCCAAAATAAATGAGAGTTTTGTTCATGGACATCAAGATCTCTCCACTCATTTATATTTTTCAAGATCTTACCACATATCACTAAGAACTTATCTTTACTGGATCCCACCATTTTCCCCATTTCATCTAGTTTACCATTTCTTTTACCGTCATCATTATTATCTTCTACTATCCCAAGCTCTGTTTCATCTACAAACATAATAATACTGCTCCCTATATTCAAATCTAGGTGACTTACCAAAACAGAAAAGATTAATGGACACAAAACTGACCCTTCCTGTTCCCTTGGGGAACACCATTGAAATCCTCTTGCCAGTGTGAAAGGCATTCATCTTTCACCCAGGGTGACAGCATGACCTTATCATTTCCACTCTCTCACAGCCATTGCTAATTTTTATTGTACTGTGGTAAGTTGTTCCCGGGGAGGAGGTACAGGAGGCTGTAGACCCACACTCAACAACTTCTTCCCCTCCACCTATCTGAATGGTCCATGAACCCATGAACACTACATCATTATTCCTTTTTTTCACACTATTTCATTATTTTAAAATTTACAGTAATTTTACGTCTTTGCATTGTATTGCATTATACTGCTGCTGCAAAACAACAAATTTCACGTCATCTAAGTTAGTGATAATAAATCTGATTCTGATTCCATCCTTACTTTGACTTGTATAGTATTTCCACGGGCCATGACCAAAATGATCCTTCCTGTCTGGGCATGAGGCTGAATGATGCCTTAAAATACATAAGTAATGACCATTGAGTAACAGGAAGCATGTCCCCTGGGGAAACAGACAAATGTGTAAAATCTCAGACTTATTTTCCCACTTCTGAAAAAGTACTTGGCACACTACTGGCACTGCAGATGATCTTACCCATCTTTGGCCATACCATGGTACCATTGCCAGGTCAGTAAAACACAACATGCCCCTCTTTGCTTCATTTCCTGCAGCAGCTGTTCAGTGGCCTCGTCGTCAAAGCAGGGTGCCTCTTATGTAGATCTTGCTTGCATCCTGAATGATTGGATGCTTATTTAATGCATTCCTGCCAATTGCAAAATTGTCCACTGGCACAGAGAATTTTGCAGAAGCACTCCAGGATATTTCCTCACCATCTGTGAGGTTTAAAAATGTTCACCAAGCTTCTAAAAATTTACCCAGCAACATGGTTCACTGGAGACTTTACTAAGGCCCCTTGATGATCCTGCCCCTTGCTTAAAGATAACTTATATACCTTGGACCACCATCATTGCACCAAACAGGAATCCTCAGTGGTTGTTTACATAATACACAGAATATATAAATAAAGCCTGAGATAAAATCCAGTGTACATACAGACATAGATGCAGCACCTTTCTTTTTTGGTACATTGAACTAATTTCTCTGAGACCTTGGGAAATCAAACCTGTCTTTGCCAATTAATTGCAACATGTTGGACCTCAGTTCCCCATGCTTTGTGAAAAGCTATGCTGATCTATCTTACTTATTGTATTACAGGTAAAGGTGATCTGATTGGTGCAAATCTTGCAGATAAAGATCAAGTTATCAAAACCAGCGCAGATGTGAAAGCTCTAACCTACTGTGACCTGCAATGTATTAATCTGAAAGGCCTCTATGAGGTGCTGGAGCTGTACCCAGAATATTCCCATAAATTCAAGGAAGACATTCAACACAATCTCACTTATAACCTCAGAGAGGGTCATGAAGGTGATGTAAGTATAGTGATGATAGTTACTCTATTTATTGCACCATTATCAAAAGAATGCAAAGTTAAACACATTTAAATTACTAATATTTTAAAACATTGAATACATTTTTAGAGCACAATTACAAATTCAAGGTATCTTCCCATACTAATATGTAGACGTAATATTCACATATATAGAAAGGCTTAAACTGCATGCCTGTCTTTAGCACACCTTGGTATTAACCACGATGTGAGTGTTGTCATAAATTCAAACGTTATGGGGTTTTTTTTTGGCACTGTTAGGAGCAGTTGAATTTATATTTATTGAAAAGTGAATTCAGTATCAGTAACACTCTGATAGATTTGATATGAATTGTAAAATGGGAGATAGCACAGTGGATGGAGTAAATTAATACAAATAATATTTATCCAGAAAGCTCTTCTTCCGAGGAATTCACATGTCAAGACAAATTAGTTGACCTTTCTTCTCATTCTGGCAGAGTCTTCACTTGTTTTGGTTCTAAATGTCTTTGAAGGAAAACAAAAGAGTTTAATTTCCTGTTTATTGCAGCAACTTGAATCTAGGCAGGTGGCCCGATGGTGAAAATTGAAGAGAAATATTCATTAAAAATCTCTCCCATTTCCTTTAGCTCCACACGTAGACAGCCATGCTAATCTTTAAGGGGACCTATTCACTCCCTAGCCACCCTTTCACTCTTAATGTACCTATGGAATCTCTAGGGATTTTGCCTCACCTTGCCTGCCAGATCCCTCTCATATCCTCTTTTTGCCCTCCTAACTTCTCTTCTAAGTGCACTCCTACACCTCTTACAGTCATCAAAAGATTCACTTATTCCCAATATATGCCTCCCTCATTTTCTTAACCAGAGCCTCAATATCTGTTGTCAACCAGAGTTCCTGAAAACTGCCAGCCTTGTCCTTCACCCTAACGGGAACATGCAGACCCTGAACTCTTGACATCACAGTTTTAAAGGCCTCCCACTTGACAGAGGCTCCTTTCCCTGCAAACAATCTCGCCCAATCAATCTCTGCAAGATCCTGCCTAATGGCTCCAAAATTCGCTCTGCGCAAGTTCAGGACCTTAAGCTGTGAACTGGTCATTTCCTCCTCCATAAATATTTTAAAACTAATAGAATTGTGGTCACTGGACCTAAATGCTTGCTGACAGACACTTC
Organism: Pristis pectinata; assembly: GCF_009764475.1. NCBI lineage: Eukaryota > Metazoa > Chordata > Chondrichthyes > Rhinopristiformes > Pristidae > Pristis > Pristis pectinata. Next base: position 41,876,399 of record NC_067409.1, on the reverse strand, counting down.
TGCCCTACCTCATTCACCAGGAGGAGGTCCAGCATTGCAATCTCTCTAGTAGGTCCCTCTATATATTGGTAAAGGAAACTTTCTCAGACACATTTCACAAATTCCACTCCGTCCTAGCCTTTTACATTATGGTTGGCCCAGTCAATATTAGGGAAGTTAAAATCTCCCACTAATACTACCCTATTACATTTACAACTAGCTGCAATCTGTCTGCGCGTCTGTCCCTCCAATTCCAGCTAACTATTGGGGTGTCTATTATACAGTCACATCAGAGTGACCATCCCTTTCTTGATTCTAAGTTCTATTCATTCTAGAGAACAAGACTGGTGAATTAGTAACAGGAAACAAGGAAATGGCAGATATGTTAATTCAATTTTTGCATCAGTCTTCACTGTGGAAGATACTGCAAATAATTTGAAGATAACAGATAGGCTAACTTCAGGTAACGGAGGAACTTGTAGAAATCTCAATCACCTGCACTCAAGGGTTTTAAAAGAGGTGGCTGCAGGGAAAGTGGAGCCTTTGGTCAAAATTTTTCAAAACTCACTAAGTTCTGGGAGGGTGGCAGAAAAAAATTTTATTCACCTCCATCTTAAATGAATGGTCCTATTTCTAAACAGTGACTCTGTCTTCCAGATTCTCCCACAGGAGGAAATATCTTCTCTACATCCATCCCATCAGGATCTAGTATGTTTCAGTCAAGTCCCCTCTCACTATGTATCCAGCAGATATAAAACTAGTATGTTCAATCTTGTCTCATAAAATAGCCTGTCCATTCCAGTTAGTCTAGTGAACCTTCTCACAGCTAATTCCAATGCTTTAACATCCTTCCATAAATAAGGAGACAAAGACTGGGTAGAGTACTCCAGCTGTGGTCTCACCAGTGCCGTGTATAACTGAAGCATAACTTCCTTGTTTTGCATTCAGTTCCCATAGCATAAATGTTTTATTCTTTTCTTAATTATATACCTATATTTTAAACAATATATTGACTTTAGGACCCAGGGCTCTAAAACCCTGGGCTAATATGAGACAAGGAACTGAAAAATTCCTCTCCACTTCCCTCACACAATTGAAGCCATTCCAGAAGATCATATGGACAAAATATTCATCTGTAGACTCATTATATTCTTTATGATTGAGCACCTATCCCAGACCAGAACTGGTTGACCTTCTCCTTCAAACGATATAGAGTGTCAGCTCACATCAAATAAACTGGCAGTCTATTCCTGCGTTTACCTAGTTTAAGTTCCTGTACCCAGTATTTGTCAATCTAAGTGGAGATGATCTATAAGCAGGGATGCTGTCCAGCCCTTTAATTATTTCAAGGACTACAGGTTTATCTCAGACTATTATATCAGCCAATATATGAGGGTATCAAAACTGGTCACAGATCTGGCCTGATTAGTGACCTGCATAGTTTCAAACTGTTGTCTTTGATTTACACCACTAATATAACCCAAAACATTGTCAGCTTCAACTGAGGTTTCTCTACATTGGTCCCACAAATCATTAATGATCTGAATACCATAACACCAAGATCTTTTTTCTCTCTCGACTTCACTTAACAATACAGTTTGCTTAAAAGATGTCAGCCATACTTAAGGGTGGTACACATACATGCCTCTAAATCCAAAGGTTGTGGGTTTAAGTCCCACCCTGGAGACCCTGAGAATAACAAGGTATTGGCTGATGTACCAATGCATTAATGAAGGAGTGTATTTCTAACTGAGCATGGGATCCAAGAGCCAATTATCCAGCAGAATTGCTGGGGAATTTCTGTAAATTTTGAACTCCAAAGTAAGCCCATTGGCAGTGCACTTGAAATGTTATCCAACAACAATGGTCAAGTAATTTTGAGACCTCTGTGTTTGACTATGAATGTGCAGAAGCCCAAACTTGCTGGCATTTACCCTCACAATCTGTGCCAGTATATTTCATGGAATCAGGGTATCTTTCAGTTCAGAAGGAAGCCACTTAGTCCATTATTGTTGAATTGGGATTGAAAAGACTGTCCAATTTTACAATATCTTGTTGGCTTTTGAAAGGTTCTATTGTATCTGATAGTATCGCCATTTCAGGTGATATGTTGCAAATCTTAACAACCTATTGTATGAAAGCATACCTCCTTCATATCATTGCTTTTATTTTAACAGGGAATTTCAAGGTTGTCTCACAAATCATGCATGATATCCCAGGTATGCTGCCACATTTGACTTATTCTGTTGCTATTGCATGTCTTATATTCTTAATTCTACCAAAAGCAATATGCCTGTCTATATAAATATTATCATTTTTGTTATTAATTTCAAAATTTACTTCTAACAGCTTCAGGTCACCTTCAATACTGCTGATGAAATGTAATATATTTACCAAATATGATGTAAAACACAAGTCCTATTTGCTCATTCAGGTGGAAATAAAAGATTCCCTCCAAGAGCCTTGCCAATATTTATACCATGGATAACATTACTTAAACAGATTATTGGGTTATTTATATAATTGCTATTTTGGGGGATCTGGCTGTATCCAATAATCTGATGTGTTCCTCATCATTACAACAATGGCATTTCAAAGGTACTTCATTGGTCTTTCAGTGGTTTGGAGGTGCCAAAGGCTCTACATCATTTTTTTTTCCTATCTCGTTTATTGTTTTGTTAAATGATCTTTAACCTTCAAATATCATGCTAAGTTACTTCAGAGTTATAAAAGAACTATTAAGTTCCCGACTGTTGGTTTATGATACCCTGAACTGATTGTTTATTTTCACACTTAGTCAGAGTCCAATGGAAACGGCAGCCTAAAACAGAAACTTGCTTCAATTGTTGAAGATGAAGAAGAGGTGGAAGAAGTTGATGAGACTACCCCATTATCACTTGTGTCTGCCAATTTCACGTCCCATAATCGATCGTTAAATTATAACAAGACTATGAATGCGAGCAGTTCTCTTGGAGTTAATCAGCCACTTCTCTCAGGCCCAATATGCTTCCGATCTCCCATCAGGGGCTGCAATGTTATGACCAGAAGCAGACAGGATAATGAGTCAATTAATGTCAAGAACGAAAAAGACAGAAGTCTGAAGCTGCATCTCTCTACACTGAATGCATCTGCTTCTCCTGATCTCAGTCCAAGGTATAGCTCATTCAATAGATTTCTGTTACAAATGCAAATTCAAGTTTTACCCAGTGCTTATCCCTTATCTGTTTTCAGTCCAATTTTCATCAAAGTGATTGTAATCTTTATTTTACCATGTTTCTTGTGTTTAGCATTGGAGACCAAAATAATAATATCATGGAAGCATAAATTTCCCATTTTAACTTTCTGTTGCTTTCCCCCCCATATGAGCATACATGACTATCCAGGAATTCAACCATCCGCCTATAATATGCATGGATTTAGTCACTAGGTTTCTGGCTTCAGACACATGGGAAAGATAACTTGAGACTCATCTTTGGAGATAAAAGATTGCTTTATTTAAAATCTCTACAAACTCACTAGCATATACAAAGTTACAGATTATATAAATGTTTCTCACTTAATAAATCAGAGATTACAGGTACAAATCTTGAAGTATTATTGCATGCCCTCCAAACAGTGAGAGCATGCACAATAAAATATCCTATCCCTTTACCCTAACGGTAAGCTATTAATTGCACTACAAATTATAAGCAGAACCTGAATTATCATAGGCAAAAAATACTTCATAATCTCTTGTACCTGCTCTGCCATTCAATGAGACGATTTGTTCTTGGCTCAGCTTTACTTTCCTGCTGTTCCTCAAGGGCAGAAGGATTCTGTCTCTACCAATCCCCCCAAGCAGTGAGTTCCATACCACTGCTACTGTCTGGTGAAAACATACATTCCTCATCTCCCCTCTAATCCCTCTACAAATTACTAAATTTGTGTCCTCTGGTTTTTGATGTATCTTCTAATGATAATAGGTCCTTGCTATTTACTCAACCTAGGTCACTCATAATCTTTTACTCCTCAATTATATCTTCGCACTGTCTTGTCTGCCTTAAAGAAAACAATTCCAGTCTATCCAATCCTTCCTCAAAGCTAAAATATTTACAGTCCTGTGAACATCCTTATGAATCTTTCTTCTCCAATGTGATCGTATCTTTCCTGTAATGTGGAAACCGGGATTGAACGGTACTCAAGCTGTGATGAAATTAATGTTGTATTGAGTTCTAGCATAAATTCTTATACATTAGCTAATAAAGGAAGACAACTTACATGTCTTTTAACCACCTTACCACCCGCAAGTTTCTTAACCATTCCGCTAAATATTTTACAAAAAGCAAGGTACCTAATACTGAGACCTGTGGATTTCTACTGATTGCCCAATTACAAAAATACCCGTCAACCCATCCTCTTTGTTTCCTGCCATTAAGCAACACTGCATCCATCATCCTAAACATTCATTCCCTCTACCATGTTGGCTGCGGTGTGTACCATTTACAAAAATGCACTGCACTGATCTCACCAGGCTATTATGACAACACCCAAATCTGTGACCTCTACTACCAAGAAAGACAAGGGTTTCAGGATCAAGGGAACACTATCACCTGCAGGTTCCCCTCCAAGTCGTGCAACATCCTGATTTGGAAATATATTGCTGTTCTTTCAGCATCACCGGAACTAAATCCTGGTACTCGATCCCCTATAGAAATGTGGAAGTACCTTCGCCAGACTGATTGCAGCAGTTAAAGAAGGCAGCTCACTGACACATGGTCAAGGACAAGTAGGGATAGACGATAGATGCCGGACTTTCCAGCCATGCCCAGATTCAGAAAAGTGACTGACTAAATAAATAGTTCTTTCAGGATTTTCTAGATATTGCAGACAAAGTTGTCCCTTTTGACTTACTCTACAATGTGGAAACTAGTTCACGAGGTCCATTTGTTACCAGTTTGTGAGGTAATAACCTGTTTTTAGATTTGTATTCCCATGAGAATTACAGGAAGTGCCTCATCCTACTTGCCCTGAGGTTCATTCAGTTCTTTTTGCAGAGCTGGTTTCACTGTCCCCTGTGACTGAGGGACGCAGGCCACATGTAATGTACTTTCAATTCCTGCTTATTTCAAAGTGGCTTGCATTACCTGGCAAATGAATAACATCATCTGAATCCATCACTTGGGGAAACCCACATCTTAAGAATATCATCAGTCTTAGATGTAGCAGACTTACACAAGAAAGCATCTACCCACTTAGTACAATGGTTCAAAATGCAAAAAAGTATTTTATAAGCAGGATCCTTATAAAATCTGTCTCAATACACCACCCTTCAAGTTACTGGGAGCTCCCAGGGGAGCCTTTCATTTTTGGGAGTCAAGATTGTTTGCCACACATACCACTTTTTCAAATAATCATGATTAACCTTAAACCTACCACCCCCAGCAATTCTACTAATTCGTTCAAAATTTCTCCATGTTGATCCTCATTCTTTGTCTTTCCATAATCCCCATTGTATTGTGCTTTGTGTGTTTCAAAATGCCAAATCCTAAATCCAAACGTTGTTGGACTGCCAGTTTGTGTCAGAATTTGATTTTCTTTTCCCATTTACAACTTTGTTCCTTGATATAAAACACACTTTTATTTTAATCAAGATTTTATAACTTCCTTAGTCTTCAGGTATATTCCTTCTTGTTATAGCTTGTTTTGTGAAGTAACAAACATGAATGATTGAAGGCATCCCTCTTATAGGCAAATGCTTCAATTCAAACTGCCGCAATACTGTGTCATTTGATGCAGAAAAAATATCAGATTCTCTTGCTGTGCCTCTTGTGGTTCAAAATGTTAATGTCACCTGCTCTAAAAAAGACTAAATCTGTTGTGGCTTTGCTCAAGAGCCCCAGGGGTAAATTTGTCACTATAGGGAAATATTCACCTGAAAATAACAAAAACTTAAACTGAAGTGTTGTCAGCAGAAAATAGTTAACCCTCCTGCAGGGTTAGCTACACAGCCAGCATTTTAACCTGTGAAGTTTGTGTGATATTTTAGTAAAATTGTTCTTTTATGCTTTGTTATGGCTTTTAAAACTCACAAATTATACTGTAAGGATGCAGAATTGATCAGAACATCAGAAACCATAGCTAACATCATAATTAAGCTTGAAAAGAATGCATCCTTGTTAAGGAAGATGATGTTTGAGATGTTGCCCCAATTATTTTCAAATTATTTAATTTGCAAATTATAAAATGCAAATACAGAATTCAAAGTTTGACTTTTTGCTCTACATGGAAATCTTGTAATTGGACTCAGATTTTCAGATAACTCACAATTTCAACTGGAACTGTACTGACCATTGGAGAATTTGGGTCCTTATTTCCCCAAACTTTCTTTCAGAACTTGATAAAACAATATATGAAAGAAGGAATAAGAGTCACAGCATGACAGAGATCACGTGTTTATGAATAAACCCAGCAAATTACAACATGTTGCTGTTCTTTCATTGGACCCCTATGAATTTCTTCAGACCAACCAACTCTAAAAACATTAAATAAACCTGAAGAAAATTAATTGTCACATTCATAAACCTTTGCCATTCTTGTGCAAGAAAAATAAAAAGTCTGGAACTACAATGAGCTTATGGACCTTACAAAATTTTTAAAGAGATCCTGTCCTTAAACTATAAAAACTCTTTGACTCATGAGCTGGAAAGGAATGGAGTTTTCCCTTATTTCATTCTTTTATTCGTTTTTTCATTACTCCTAATCCAAGTTTATGGTTCCTGCTTACTTGACAAAATCAGTCAATGGGTGTGGGAGGAGTCAATCTAAAATTCTAAGTCTCAGATGTGTACTACATTAGAACATTTGAAACAGGAGCAGGAGTGGCCCATCCAGCCCTTTGAATTGTTTCTGCCATTCAGCACGAATTTGGAAGATTTCCTCCCTCAGTGGAATTCTCCTGCACCATCCCTACATCTCTTTATTCCCTATATTCATAGCAATCTATCAATCTCAACAAACACTCAAGCACTCTGAACTGTAACTGAATTCACAAGACAAAGGAGTAGAAGTAGGCCATTCAGCCCATCGAGCCTGCTCCGCCACTTCACCTTGAGCTAAACTATTCTCCCATCTAGCTCCAATTCCCGGCCTTTTCCCCATATCCCTTGATACCCTGACTAATTAGATACCTATCAATCTCCGCCTTAAACACCCCCAATGATCGGGCCTCCACAGCTGTACTTGGCAACAAATTCCATAAATCCACGACCCTCTGGCGAAAGAAATTACTCCGCATCTCTGTTCTAAATGGGTACCCTCTAATTCTAAGACTGTGCCCTCTTGTCCTAGACTCACCCACCATGGGAAACAACTTAGCCACATCTACTCTGTCCAGTCCTTTCAACATTCAAAATGTTTCTATGAAGTCCCCTCTCATTCTTCTGTACTCCAATGAATACAGTCCAAGAACCGACAAATACTCCTTGTATGTCAGCCATTTCATTCCAGGAATCATCTTCTTAAATCTTCTCTGAACCCCTCTCCAATTAAACTCTGCTTTACCACACATTTTAATTTCGGCTGCACAAAACAAAAAGCAGTTTCTTAACTGCAGCTAAAGTAAAACAAGATACTTTTCAAAGATCAATTTACTTAAAACAAACTCTGCAACTTAAGATGGACTTAACCAAAATTCTATCTCTAAAATCTCTTAATTGTACCAAACAGTCAAGAAGTACCTTCTTAAAAGAAATCATGCTATTGTCTGCAATTAAAATATTTAATTTTTAAATTTCAATTCAAAGTTTCTTCCTGGATTTTATATTTGTAAAGTTTACCCCTATCTCAAATGTATGCATTCAGAACTGAACACTTCCAAAAACAAAGACAGAACTGGAAACAGATTAACAAATTTCAGCCCTGAACAGCAGACTGAAGCTGAACACAATTGTTGAGAACTTGTCAGCTCAGGCTGGGTAACCTAGGGCCAAGAGCAACAGCACTCTTTTTAAACCCACATTTTCAGACAAGGATTGCCCCTTACCTCAGCACATTTAACAAACACAAAACAGCTTTCTCACTTCTTCACTCATTCAGTCATTCACTCACTCTCTTTCTCACTTTCAATATCATTCAAAATGGAACTTAAAAGTTTCCAAATACCATACAACATTTTAATACTAACAGGACATTCATGCACTTTAAATAAATCAGAGCCAAAATTCTCACAAGGGTTAAACAAGCAAGACTCAGCTCAAAGAGACTTTAAAACTCAGGTTGTAGATTATACAACCTATAATCCTGAACAAGGAGTGCCTCAATTAAAATACTCTCTCGTGGGACATCCTTCATTCCTGACCATCTCCTTTACATGTGGGATAAGAACTGGACTTTTCCTTTATGAGCTTTGCCTCATGCAGCTCTCCAGATGTAGGTTAACAGCTGGTCCCTTTGCCTTTCTTAGCTGCTTGATGATCTTGAAAGCACAAGATAATTTTCCTCAAAATCCCAGGTCTCAATATTAATGTTATCTTCCAGACTAAGATCAGACAAAGCTTCCTGCAGGTATGGGAGACTATGTGGGATCAATGTGTGAGTGACCTGCCCTGCAGATCTCCTTGTTTTACTGCTGTAAGACCATCTCCCACTGCCACCGTATCTGTTGCCCAAGGCTCATGGGTGATCAGGAGAACTTGCGCAATACCATACGGGGTTCTCAAAGGGTCTCCCCTTCCCTTGATTTTTGTGATTCCCACTTAGCTTCACCTCTCATTGTTTTTTCGAGCAGCTCCACAAACAAACTAGGACAGGGGGTAAAAAGTAACAACAGAACTTTCACCTTCATCGAAGTGACCCAGCTGTTCTACTTCTGGAAAATGACCTGGGGGTATTTCCCTTCTTCTAACCTTCTTAGATCATTGGATATTTTCCAACTCGGTGTCATACAGTACAGCAGCAGGCCCTTCAGCCCACCATGTCCACGCCAGCCATCAAATATCTATCTTTACTAATCCCATTTCCCAGTAGTTGGTCAGTAGCCTACTATGCCTTGGTGATTCAAGTGCTCACCCAGATGCTTCTTAAATATTGTGAGGATCTTTGCCTCCACCACCCCTTCAGGTAGTGAGTTTTAGAATCCAACCATGAAAAACTCTTTGCCAGATCCCCTCTAATCCTCTTACTCCTAATCTTAAACCTATGCTCTCTGGTCTTAGACACCTCCGCCCTGAGGAAAGGCTTCTTCCTAACTACTCTACCTATGCCTCTCATAGTTTCGTCTACCTCTATCAGATCCCTTCTCAGCCTCATCTGTTCCAAGGAAAACAAACCCAGCCTATCCATTCTCTCCTCATAAATGAAGTGTTCCATCCAAGACAACATCCTGGTGAACCTGCTCTGCACCCTCTCCAGTGCAATCACATCCTTCCTATAGTGTTGCAACCAGAATTCCACATGATATTCCAGCTGTGGTCTAAATAATGATTTATAAAGTTGCAACAAGGCCTCCTTGCTTTTATACTCTATGTGCGGCTAATGAAGGCAAGTATCCCATATGCCTTCTTCACCATCTTATCTATGTATGCTCCCACACTCAGAGATCTTTGGACTTGTACACCAAGGTCCCTTTATTCCTCACTAATAAAGGGAGGCCCTCCCATTTATGATATATGCCCTACCCTTGATGGATCAAAATGCATCACTTCACACTTATCAGGGTTGAATTCCAACGGCCATTGCCTGGCCAGCTCACCAGCCAATCAGTATCATTCAGCAGCCTTACACCACCCTCTTGACTATTGCCACCAACTTGGTTCTACAGAAGTCCATGTAAACCACATCAACTGCATAGCCCTCATAAACATACTTAGATACATCTTCAAAAGATTCACTTAAATTAGTCAGACAGGATCTCCATCCTACAAATCAATGCAGACTATCCCTGATCAATCCCTGCCTTTCCAAATCTAAATTAAGCCTGGCTCTCAGTATTTTTTTTCAACAACTTCCTGACCACTGATAGACTAACTGGCCTATAATTATCTGGCTTATCCCTGCTGCCTTTCTTAAATATAGGTACCACACTTGCTGTCTTCCAATTATCTTGTACCTCAGCTATGGACAGCAAAGCTTTAAATATCTCCACCACGACCCCAGCAATTTTTCCCTTGCCTCCCATAGCAGTCCAAGGTACATCTCATCAGGCCCTGGAGATAAATCCACCTTAATGCCCACCAAGATATCTAATTCCTCTTTTATTATTTTAATTGCTCTAGAAACTCACCATCCCAGATGAAATCTCCAACTACAATGTCTTTCCCCTGAGTGACTGCAGATGACTCCATGCACAGATTTTCCTTTTGATCCCTGAAAGGCCCCACCCTTTTCCTTGTTACTCTTTTGTTCTTAATATACTTATAAAATGCTTTATGATAATTCTTAATCTTATCTCCCAGTGATACTTTGCGGCACCTCTTTGGCTTCTTAATTTCTTTTTTAAGCACCCCCCCCCCCCCACCACACATACTCTCTATGCTCTTGAAGGGCTTCCCCTGACTTCAGTGCTTCATATCTACTAAATGATTTCATCTTTTCCTTTACCAACCCCTCAATATTCCTTGACATCCAGAGTTCCCTGGATTTCTGTTCCATACACTTCACCCTGAAGGCCCTGAACTCCCATTATTTCACTTTTAAAAGATACCAACTTCCCAATTGTAGATTTACCTGCAAATAGCTTTCCCCGTTGACATTTGACAGGTCCTATCTAAAGTTACTAAAATTAGATTTCCCCCAATTCAGACATTTAATTTCTGGACTATCCTTTTCCCTTTCCATAACTACTTTTAAACTTACTGGGCTATGGTCACTATTCCTGTGGTATAAGGAACATCAAATTCTCTCTCCACTCTGCAGATCCCACCTGCAATGCCTCTTGGGCAGGAGTTACCCTATGTCCTCAGGTGGATGATCTCTTTCCTATGTTTCCATACTCTTCTATTTTACACTCAGCAGTTTTCTTTGCTGGAGAATTCCAGCTTGTATCATCGGCATCTCTCAGTCCTCCCCTTCCAAGAGTCATTGCACACATTATGTCTCTGTGCCTTTGCAATTTAGCCTCTAATGCTTTAATTCTCCTTCCATACTGAGTTTGATTACCTTCAAATTACTCTCTTCTCTGGCAATCCTCTGCAGTGCCTTAAAGGCAGTTTTTAAATCTTCATTCGCCTGTTCAACCTCCTTAGCCCTCAGGTGTTGGTGGTTAACTTCATAGTCTAAGGAGCCATACTTCATTATGGATACAATGAGTCTTAAGGTAATGAATCTTTACACCATCTTTTCATGACTTTTTTGTACTTCCCAAATCATTTCTTACTGTATTTCTCCTCCTCTTAATGCCTTTGGTTCATTACTGCTGTCTTATCATTCAGTTCTTCATGCAGTTGAACTTTGCCACACACTTTGCATTGCAACTGTTTTTGAAACACTAGCAATGAGATAGTTTTTGCCACTTTTGGCCAGTATACTGCTCAGCCTGATGTACGAATTCTTCCTTATTTATAATGATCCAGATGTATCTGTCTCAGAGAGGCAGTTTCTCCATCGTGTATTTTGCAATCAACACATCCGACATCTTCACCGCTGTCTAATCCATACATTTTCCTGTTCACATGTCAACAATGTAAGGTACACAGTTTTAGCTGCCGGTCAGTCCAACTGGTTCATAGAATAGAGAACTCAAAACAAAGACTTTAGAAATAAAACATTGCTTTACAAAAAAAAAAATGCCATAAAGTCACTTGCAACCTGTCAACACTGGTACCATAAAATAATCCAAAGATACAAAAACTATAGGTTTGCATTTGTTAATGTATCAATGTACTGTGAGAGTGAATAACATAATATTCTTCCTCTAATTTAGCCTCTAATGCCTCAGTTTTACTGGAAGTATGTGAGGTTTGTATAAATGTGTGAAGATTACATCTTTGGGCACTTTTAGGTTTTGTAAAGTAAGAAGTCTGTACTATTGTTCTATTTGAAACATCTAATTATGGTTTGACTGTGCATTATTCATGCTTGGAATGTGAGTGCCCTGTGGTCCATCTTTGACAACTAGAATAATATTTCTTGAAACTAAGTTAAAGATGGGGCTAAATGGTCTGCAGTGTCTAACGTCAACAGCACAACATCCATGCATGTTTGTGTACAGGGAGGTGCATAATCAGAAAAACCAATAACACTGGGGGACGTCCTGCCAACAGTAATTTATCATCAATGTAACAGTTCTTGCAAGTTGATTGCAAAACTGGAAAAGTTTTGGTTCATGTCAAATAACCTGGTAAAAAATTCCATTTGCTCCTACCTTAACTAGATTTTAAAATGACTTACCTGCAAAGCTTTGTAAATGAGAAGTGATTGTAGTTTTAATGAGGAGACAGACAACTTATGACACTTTATTATACAATCACAGAAGAATGGCTTAAAACATATGGCAACAGTGTCCAAAAGGTAACAGATTATGGGCAGAGGAACAACAGGCATTTTTACTTTGTCTTCTCTTCTTGATCAATCCATTTAAGATCACAAAGTTAGATGATTCTGTCAGGGAGGATTGACCACCCTTTGGCCAATTAGACTGCAGAAATGTCTGTTTTATTCTTCAATTATTCTCAACATCCTAAGGTGTGCCCAGAATGGAATGAGAGGTGTGATGTCACTGCATGATGTTTATTTGTAGTGTATCTTGAAGCGTAGATGGAGTGTTGCTTCTGCATCTATTTGTGTGTTCAAATGGTGTTTTTATTGGACAGGAGAGTCCTGTGGTCTGCTTGCTTTGCAACAATGTAACATTGTCACAGATATTAGTCTGGATTGTCTAGCTGCTGGTCTATACAGTAGTGTCAGCTGGCTGCAGTGCTAACATCTGGGCATTCCAGACTTCCACACATGCACACTTGAATATTAAATGCGCTGGAGGTCATATGCAGGTTTATCTGACTTTCCAACTCCCCTGGATTTACCACGGAGTCCAGGGCCGTCCATCATGCCCTAACCTGAGGGGCTGGATATGCTTTGTATCTTACCTTCAGCTTTAAACAGCCCAGAGGACCCATCATTCAAGTAGGAATGCTGGCCTGTACTAAAATAGTAGATGAAAGTAAATGTTTAGTTTTTTTTTGACATTGATTTAATTAATGTTAGCGTTTTAATGAATTACATAAGCTGAGTGTGATTTTTACATTAATTCATTTTTTTTAATAATTTATTTTTTAATATGTTTTTCAACTGTTTCTAAATGTCTCTAATCAGAAGTCTGTCAGGATGGTGTGTGAGCGGAGCTTTAGTTTCCACCGGCTGTGGCCGAGGGACTGCTCACATTCCACTCCACCTCAGGGAATGGTCAGCAGGACATTTGGAGCCACACTATTGTAAGATGAGAACGCAAGGTGTAGGCCAGATCCACCAAGTTCCACCCAATGCCCATCTGCACCAACAGCTTAAAAATAAATAAAGTGTGTGGCCTTGCAAATAAATCATTAACCTTTCGGGAGTATATACATGTTTTGTCTCAATACATAAGTAACATTGCAGTTTTGAACACTTTATTGGTTCGAAGTTGGTCACCTCTTTGATAGGCTCTGGCCAAGTTTGCCTTGGTTGGCTGGCCATGAGTCTTCAGACTATTCATTCTTTGTTGCCAGGAAGAATCATGCTGTGGTTGCAACCGAAGCCAAGATCTTGTAAGAATACAGAACGTAAGACCTTAAGAAATAGGAGCATGAGCCATTTAAGACCTAGAGCCTGCCCCAGCATTGTGACACGTTATGGCCAGTCTTCTCCCTGAAACACCAGTTTCCTGCCTTCTTTTGATACCTTTAATATCCATAAATCTTTCAATCTCTGTATTGAATAAATTCAATAACTGAGCCTCCACAAACCTCCAGGGCAGAGAACTCCAAAGATTCACCATCCCTTGAATAATAATGTTTCTTCTCATTCCAGTCCTAACTGGCTGACTCTTTACTTTGAGACTGTGATCCCTACTTCCAGACTCCTTAGAAAGGAAAAAGAAACATTCCCCATTTCTATCCAGTCGAACCCTGTAAGAATGCTATATCTTTCAATGAGGTCGTCTCTGAGGTCCAAACTCTAGAGAATAGTGAAAGAATGTCTGTCTCTGATGTCCTTGGACTTCATAAGATTTTACTTATTGAGCTATTAAAGATGTTTAGCATTAAAGAAGAAACTAATATTTTTGGAGGCAATTTTGTGTAAATTCTGTTTGCAGATAGAGCAAATGAAAAAATATTGAAGGTAAAGAAGGACTAAGAGTGGAGCCACATAATGTAACATTAGGCTAAATTCCTGACAGGTATACTGAAGCCTTGTCTTTTCAGAATTAAAAGAAGCAAGACTGTGCTATAAAGGATCTGGATGTTATAATTCTGAAGTGCACTCACAAAATGACCAGAACTTGTGAGCAGACTACTGGTATGGAAATGAATAAGGGAATAGAAATTCTCCTGAAGATCCCTAAGCTATCCAAAAAAGAGTCAAAGGATAAGCTAACAGCATCTATCACAGAGCGACAAGAGAAAAGGAAATTAAACAAAATGTTGGAAATACTCAGTGGGTCAGGCAGCATCTCTGGAGGGAGAAACCGAGTTAACATTTCAGGTTGATGGCCTCTCATTATAACTAGGAAAATTTAGAAGACAGCCGTGTTTTAAATTGTCGAGAAGGGGGAGAGGTGGGGAGAAACCAAGAGAAGATGGATAATACTGATTGATAAAAGAAATGGGGTTAATAGCAGCTAATCTGTCTGGAGGAGGAGTAAACTGAGGGAAAACAAAAGGAGAGAGATGAAATAAACAGTGCTGGAACTGTGAGAAACAGAACACAGCAGGTACTGGCAATGTGAAATAAAGGGGAACACTGGAAATGCCCAACCGAGCAGGTGAGACAGCATGTGTGGAAAGGGAAACACTGACTTAACATTACAGGTGGATGATTTTACATCAGAACAGGCCTGATGTAAGATCATCCACTTATAACCTTCAGTGTCCTGGTGTCTACCTTCCCTCTTCCCTTCCCCACCTAGCTCTCTCTGCCTACCATCTCCATCTCACCTGGTTCTACCTATCACCTACCAGTCCCTGTCTCACCCCTCCCTTTCACCTCTTTAGACTGGCTACCTTCCCTCCACACTCTCAGTCATGATTCATCACAACCCAAAATAGTCCTGATGCAGGGTCTCAACCGGAAACATCAACTGTTTATTTCCCTCCATAGATGCTGCCTGACCTGCTGAGTTCGGCCAGCACTTTGTGTGTGTTGCTCCAAAATATCAGCTATCCCTTTGCCTCCACAGATGCTACTCAACCCATTGAGTTCCTCCAGAAGTTTGTTTTTTTGCATCAGAACAGGCCTGATTGAGAAACAAAAGAAACTCCAGATGAAAAGCTGGAAACCGGAAACGGAAATGCAAAATGCTGGAAACACTCAGCAGGTCAGGCAGTATCCACAGAGAGAGAAACAGAGCCAATGCCCAAG
This sequence comes from Pristis pectinata, assembly GCF_009764475.1. Classification (NCBI taxonomy): domain Eukaryota; kingdom Metazoa; phylum Chordata; class Chondrichthyes; order Rhinopristiformes; family Pristidae; genus Pristis; species Pristis pectinata. The sequence goes on along the minus strand of NC_067409.1, from coordinate 41,860,892 downwards.
TCAACACCTCCTTCATCATGAAAGATTGGCATCAACATGGGAGTTTGACTGTGTTTTTCTCTCTCTGCAGAGGCTGCCTGGCCTGCAAAGCACTTGCACTTCTTTTCTGATTTTATTTCAGATTTACAGCAAATGCAGCTTTTTGCTTTTCAATAAGGAAAAACTCATAGTTATATTACATATTTCACAATCTAAAGAAATCCTTAGGTACTTCTGTAACAATGAACTACAATCTGTAGTCTGGTCAATGTTATGATGTAGAAAATGCTGAAACCAGTTTGCACACAACAAGATCCCATAATTATGACGATATGTTGGTCAGATGGTTTGCTTTAGCGATGGTAGCGTCAGAGGCTGAGGGGAGACCTGATAGAAGTTTATAAAATAATGAGAGGCATAGATAGGGTAGACAGTCAGATTCTTTTTCCCAGGGTAGAAATGTCAAATACCAGAGGACATGCATTTAAGGTGAGTGGGGGGGGGGGGGGGGGGGGGGGGAAGTATAAAGGAGATGTGTGGGGCAATAACTTTACACAGAGCGGTGGGTGCCTGGAACAGGCTGCTAGGGGTAGTAGTGGAAGCAGATACAATAGTGGCATTTAAGAGGCTTTTAGATAGACCCATGAATATGCAGGGAATGGAGAGATATGGATCATGTGCAGGCAGAAGAGATTAAGTTTAATTTGGCATCATGTTTGGCACAGGCATCATGTTCGGCACAGACATCATGGCCAAAGGGCCTGTTCCTGTCTGTAGTGTTCTATGGAGTTTCTCAAATGAAAGACTATCGCTGACACTGCAACAGTTCCTCAACACAGTGCAGGAGGGTCCGCCCTTGTACTCATCTGACAGATGGAACTTCACTGGTTCCTGCTGGGGTTTCATCCCCAACTTTGTCTAGAAAAATGGTTATGGGAATCTCCTAAACCCTGAGTAAACTTACACATTCAATGTAAGTGGTTTCTTAATAAATAACTGATCCTTAACAAATCAGTAATGAGCAAAACAAAATATCATTAAAATGGATTGCAAATATCTGGGGTGAACTTGCTCTCGTGAAGTAGCACAAAACAGGTGAAACTGAATTTAGAACCTATTTACAGTCCATTCATGGAAAGGCAAACTGAGCAGAATATAAAACTAGCAGCAGATTCACAGTCACCCGTTTATGGCACATCTAAAGACAGCAATTTCTCAGTAATTTACACTAAGAAGCAATGATCATGCTAAAGGTGAAAGTTAATGTCTGCTTAATTAAATTCATGTCATTTTATAGTTATGACCCTTCACTTTTAACTCCCCACAAGTGGGAACTTCCTCTCTGCACCACATGATCAGCCCTTTCATAACTTTAATGATCTCCACCTATTTCTAGAGAAAGGAGCCCTGCATGATCTTCCCTGCAAGTACACAAACCTAATTAAATCTTCAAGGCAACTAATAGTATTAATAGGATAGGTTTGGAAAGGACTCACATACAGTACATTGTTATAAGCAATTCAGTCAATGGCATGGAGTGGAGTCCACTGGAAAGATGGGATGTTAACAATTGATGCTTCTCGTCAAAATAGATGTTTAATAGTATTAATGGGGGACAAAGATGTTACAAGCAGAAATAAATGCAGAAGGTTATCTTTGGAGTCAATTTCCAATGATCTCATAAACAGTAAATGAGAATCAAAAACACTGTAGATGCTGGAAATCCAAAATAAAAACAGCAAATACTGGAAAAATAAAATCTGTTTCTCTTTCCACAGATGCTGCCTGACCTGCTGAGTTTTTCCAGCACTTTTTTGTTTTCTTAAACTTGTGAGCATCTACTTTTAAATTGTTTTATGATTTTTCCAAGAATGGTGAAAATAGGAAACTTTTGTAGATAGTTGGCTGAGCATACCACAAACAGGTAGGTTTGATAAAAAAAGATCTAACAGCGTGTAGTCTAGAGAGACGTACTTCATACAAAACAAATCAAAGCAAGACATCAGAAAATGATTGAAACACTCAACAGGTCAGGCAGCATCTGTAGAAAGAGAAGTAGGGTTAAGGTTGTAGCCTTCCAAGTCTCGAAGGCTACAATGTACCCAGATGGAAGATGAGCTGTTGTTTCCCAAACTTGCAATGGAACTTGTTGTAAAGTGTAGGAGGCCATGAATAGATAGGTCAGGGTGGGAGTGGGATCTCTTTCATTTGAATAATAAGAAGTTACAAAATGTAATTCAATTCAGGATAGCATAATTATATAGGTGACCACTAACCCAAACATATGGATCTGGAAGCATCTTCACCAAAGGACTGTGACAATTTAGGAACAGAGTTCATCACACCTTCTCAAGGGATATTAGGGATGGGAAATAAGTGGTTTTGCCAGCAACACCCAGATCCTCAAAAATGATTGCATTGTAGCGGTTGCTACCGCGGAATAAAACAAGACTCTACTCGGAGGATTGCCAAACAGAACTGGTTTATTTTCCCGCCTTGCGCGGGCCCTTTAAGGGAGAATATTCCCGCCCAAAACAACCGGCAATGACGTAAGTCCTACGTCATCAGGACTTTCCCGCGCGCGGGTTCTCCCCATCGCTCGGAAAGACGAGGCCCGCCGCCATCTTGGGCCTCGTCGCTCCGACGCCGCGCGACCCGACTGCCGAGCCGGTTCACCCGACTAGACGGTGAGTCGCCACACAACCCCCCCCCCAGAACCGGCGATACAGTCCCCAAGGTCCGTGGGCTGTGCCAGCTGCCGCTTAGGGGGGCAGCCTCTGCGTCACGGCGTGGCAACCTCGACAGGCTGTTGCAGATCCAAATGGGCCGGTTTGAGGCGGTCCACCGTGAAAACCTGTTCCCTGCCTCCAATGTCCAAAATAAAAGTGGATCCGTTATTCCGTATGACTCGGAACGGTCCCTCATATGGTCGTTGCCATGGCGCCCGAGGTGTGCCCCTATGGTAATGATGTGGTGTCGTACCCCATGTGTGGGCCTAGAATTTGTAAACGAAGGTGCCAAAATCAATGGGAATTTGGCTAGGAGCTTGGCGAAATCGTCGCCAGAAAGGGAAATGGAGTCCAGGCGTGGGGCTGGTGGGCTGATTTCTCCCAGGGGATAGGTCCGGAGAGTGCTAGAGTGGACTAACCGCTTCCTTCACAGGTCGACTAACAGGTTGTGGGCCCGAAGGAAATCGGCTCCTAGGAGTGGTCGGGCGACGGTGGCAAGGGTAAAGGTCCAGGTAAAACGGCTGCCGCCAAAGTGTAATTGAAGCGTACGGGTGCCGAAAGACCGTATCGTTGTACCGTTGGCGGCATTGAGTAGAGGACCTGGTGGCCTGTCACGAGTGTCGCGGCCTGTCAGGGGCAATATACTGACCTCCGCTCCAGTATCAACGAGGAAATGCCGTCCAGATTTCTTGTCCTGAACGAACAGGAGGCTCTGTCGGCGGCCAGCCGCCGTAGCCATCAGCGGCGGCTGGCCCTAGCGTTTCCCTGAAACTTGCAGGGTGGGCGGCATCGACGGGCCTCCGCACCCCACCTCTGATGGTAGAAGCACAGCTGGTCACCCGTGTCGTCGTCTGCGTTCCTGGGGCGTGGCTGCTCGGTTGCTGGGGCCGGGCGAGGCAGGCGTTGGGCTCGCGGCCTGGTGATTTGACTGACGGACGAACCGCTCTCGCGCTTGGCCCTCCACAGGACATCTGCCCAGGCGGCCACCTCACGGGGGTTGCTGAAGTCGGCGTCAGCTAACAACAAGTGGATGTCATCGGGGAGCTGTTCGAGGAAGGCCTGTTCGAACATCAGGCATGGCTTGTGTCCCTCGGCCAATGCCAGCATCTCATTCATTAAGGCGGATGGGGATCTGTCCCCCAGGCCATCCAGATGAAGCAGGCGGGCGGCGCGCTCACGACAGGAGAGGCCGAAGGTCCGGATCAAAAGGTCTTTGAAAGCCGGGTACTTATCTTCCTCCGGAGGCGACTGGATGAAGTCTCCAACCTGGGCGGCTGTCTCCTGGTCCAGAGAGCTAACCACATGGTAGTACTTCGTGGAGTCGGAGGTGATCTGCCGAAGGTGGAATTGCGCTTCGGCCTGGTCAAACCAGACGCTGGGCCGAAGTGACCAAAAGGTGGGCAGCTTGAGGGCCACCGCGTTGGCTGCTGCGCTGTCGTCCATTTCGCGGGTCCAAAAGCCGTTTGGACCGTCGGGGTCACCAATGTAGTGGTTGCTACCGCGGAATAAAACAAGACTCTACTCGGAGGATTGCCAAACAGAACTGGTTTATTTTCCCGCCTTGCGCGGGCCCTTTAAGGGAGAATGTTCCCGCCCAAAACAACCGGCAATGACGTAAGTCCTACGTCATCAGGACTTTCCCGCGCGCGGGTTCTCCCCGTCGCTCGGAAAGACGAGGCCCGCCGCCATCTTGGGCCTCGTCGCTCCGACGCCGCGCGACCGGACTGCCGAGCCGGTTCGCCCGACTAGACGATGAGTCGCCACAGCATAAAAAAAAACACATATTTTCTCTTATTCTTTATTTCAGTATAATGGTGCAAGAAACTTGCATACAAAAGAGGTTCCAAAATATGCAAACCAGAATGGGTAGAGGAGTTGTTAAGGTGGCATGGTGGTGCAGCAGGTAGTGATGCCGCCTCACAGATCCAGGGACCCAGATTCAATCCTGACCTCAAGTGCTGAAGCTTTGGGCTTCCCCTGGGTGTTCCTGTTTCATCCCATGTTCCAAGGATGTGCTGGAAGGTTGATTGGACACTATAAATCGCCCACCCCCATCGTGTGGGTGAGTAGCAGTTGGAGACTATAAATTGTGCACCTGTGGGTAAGTGAGAGAGAATAGGTTGCAGAGATATGTGGAGGGATGGAAGTAATGGATCTACTCTGACAGCCAGGATAGACTTGATGCTCCAATAGCCTCTTCCTGTGTCATTGTGAAATACGGGTTCCCTCACCAAAGGCATAGAAGCAATAGATTCTGTGGGAAAATGAGCACTTCTTCCCCTCTTTCTTCCTCTTGTTCCACCTTCATACACAAGCCAGCAAAGCAGCGCTGCACATTTTATGTAATCTCTGCATCGAGGGACACAAGTTTTCTTAAATATGTTGTTACATGTACACAAGGTGAAGAGGTAGCCTAATAATATTGAGATGTCCCTTCCAACAACTGGTGAGGTTCCTGAGCTCATTGGTTTCTCACCATTGGAAGCACATTATTGCTGCCAGAGTGCTCCTGGGGTGGGGGGGGGGGGGGGGTGGACCGGGGCAATCTCCCAACGGGTGACCTGTTGCTCATTGGTAAGGCTTTCCACAGTGCAGGCCCATTTCAACCATAGGTGACTGGTCTTCCCCTGAATTCCACAGAAGTTTTATTGGTGCCGGATAAAATGATTGGTGATAAAGAGCATGGAAGGAGACTGGGAAGGGGCTGGGTAGCCAGAAGACCAGGAAATGATTGTCAATTACGAAGGTGGATATTGAGAGAGTTGGAAGTGCTGAAGAGGCTAAATTACTTTGCTTACTTTTCTGAGAGAACTCAGTAATGAATCAATCTTTCTCAGCGCTTTCATTTGTTCAAGCAAAATGTCCTGAGGTATAGATGTATCTCCTGCTATTGACCAGACCAGGTGCATGTTCCTTGTCAGTGCTGTCTGGATCACTGATAGTGGAGGATATCCACGGCCTGGAATAAACCACTGGCCTGGTAAACTGTGTGGGGTATTCATTGGTTAGCAGGATCCCTGGGTAAATGGTGCAGGGCAGGTCAGCTGCAAGTGCTTCCTGTGGCTAGTCAGTTAGCTCTGCATTGGGAAGGTCATAAGGACAAGTAGTTTCAACGGTAACTCCCAGTAAGTTTTTGGAGGATCTGGCCCAATGTGGTACCTCAGGGTACCCTCTCATAAGATTATAAGAAATAGAAGAAGGGGTGGACTATTCAGTCCTCATGTCTGCTGCACCATTCAATAAGTTCTTAGTTGATCTTTTACCTCAGCACCGCAGATCCCCTTATTCCTTTAATATCTAAAATCTTCTTTAGTGGCAGGTATCAGCACATACATGTCCGCTGTGGAGTCAGTTGGTGAGTAGAAGGAGGGAGCACTTGGAGAAGTGAAGCACAGGAGTGAATTGGAGTTAGCCAGCCAAGTTCAGGGTCAAAGACCTGCAGGTCATGCACCAACTTGATATTTCCTCCAATTACCTGCCCCAAGAATTGGAACTTATTGTGGCTTGTCCACAATGCAATTTGATAGGTCCACATCAAAATTCATGCAATAATTTAAGGTATATCTGTGGAGAAATATGGATTTATATCTGTTCAGTGATGCATGGACATCTGATTTAGCCACAGATCACCTAGATGAATAGCCCTCTGTAAAGACTGAGGTCCTGAGCCCTGCATGAAAAATTATTTTTTGGCTTATTGGCAGTAAGATTCAAAGTTCATTCCCCAAACCAAGATTTGAGTATGTGTTTGAGGCTGACATAATGGCATGCACATAGGGAGCCTTTCCTCCCTTAACTGACAACCTCTTTCCTGCCTCGATCAACATAATTAAAATACATTAATTGCCTATCTACCGAATTTCTGTTGTTGGATCTTACTTTCTACTATTAGTTGCTGCATTTCCTTGCATTTCCTTCTTATGTTCTTATTTCTTATGTTCTTATGTAAAATTTTTTAGATTAATTAATTTGTTGTAAAATGCTTCAGTACATACAGCATAGAACATAGAATAGGGCAGCATATTAACAGGCCCTTCGACCACCATTTTGTGCCGACCATGATGCCAATCTGGATGAATCCCAGCTGTCTGCATGTGGTCCATATCCCTCCATCCCCTGCCTGTTCATGTATCTGTCTAAATGTATCTTCATGAATCTGCTTCTACCACCTCCCCTAGCAGCAGGTTCAGGCACCTACCATCCTCTGTGTAAAAAACTTGCCTTGCACATCTCCTTTAACTTTTCCCCCCTCACATTAAAACTATGCCCTCTAATATACGACCTTTCCACCTGGGTAAAAGATACTAACTGTCTACCCTATCTATGCCTCTCATAATTTTATATACTTCTATCAGGTCGCCCCCTCTACATACAGATCATTTGTCGGTCTCTGCCTCCAGGCTATTAATACAGTTCTTATCTCGGCGTGTAAGCATGGTGATCCACTGCAGGTATTTGAATGGCCAACATAGAAAAGGCAAATTCTTTTCTTTCTATAAGGTCAGGAATGTTTTAACCAGATTTTAAACTCAGCTTCAGTCTACAACAGTCTGTTCCTTTTGTGTTAAAAATGCTGGAGAACAAGTTAATGTAGAAGTTTAACAGCCACTTTGCTGGAAAGATCATCGATCATTCTGAAGGAGGGTTTTAGAGTGAAGAATGGTAGGAACTGGTGCAAATAATGTCACTGTCTGTCAGGATGAAACCCAAATGCCCACTCAAATAACTGCAGCAGATCACTGTGCTTGTGGGCCAAGATGAACACTCTATTAATAGTCTAACAACTATCAGCCTGGCACAGTGACATATAGGCTACCTGCATTCTGTAAAGCAGAGACTGACAAATGTTATTTCTTGCAATGAAATAGTACTTGGAAGAACGATACGGTTCAGTAGCATAAGCCGTATACTGTACAATTTAACTAAAGCAACATACTCCAAAGGTTAATGAAACCTCAACGTATTCATCCTTAAATATGATACTGGGCAGACTGGACTGATGCACAGCAGGGCTGTGTGTGTCAAATAATGCATTAGTAGCCACTTAATTATGACTTGGCTTTCACCAGTACACCAATGAAAATTTGAAATGATTTTCTTGGTTCAATCAACAAGAAAATGTCATCACAGTTTAGCAGTTTAGCGTTCCTAGGTGAACTGTATCTATTAGATCAACAGTGAGCTGTTGATACAAATCACTGCATTTTGCTATGGATGTACAACCACTGAAGCTACATCTTTAAACACTACTTTTTGCAAATGACATAGATCATTCATTTTTATCATTATATTTTAATGCAATTGAGTTTTTCATTTCTGCAGAATTGTTGATGGCATTGAAGATGAGAAAAGCTCAAAAGTGACCCAAAGGTTTGAATTCTGCACTGAAAATATGGGACGAGAATCATTCAGGCTTCCGACAGCAAGAGGTAATGCATTCCATTATATACATACGTGGACAGAGAAAAGTGTGATTTTCAATTACATCTGGAATACAATTTTGTTTTATAGTACATATTTACTCTCCATTCCTCCTGTTGCGTTTTTATGCCAATCCAATATTAACAATAGATTTGGACTACGTAAAGAAACCCTGTCTAAATGTGTCAACATTTTGTCGTAGAAAAGCAGTTTCTAAACATTTCACTCTTGATTGAACAATGAACTTTTTTTTTCCCTACAGTAACTCCTTTTCCACAATTAGAAGAAAAATGTGATGGGGCATAATAAGACGGGCAACCGATCCAATACCTTAGTGTTTGTTTACACCAAAATTGAAAATTACCCACCCACTCATTCCTGTGTTTTAGCTGTCAGCTGGGAATCATTTTTTTCTTTTAGTCTTCAATGTTGCTACTCTTCAGCCAGCTTTTTTCCCTTCTCTCCTGTTGTTTGGTGGGGTCAGGTCCCATCAACACTGGGCACAATCTGAAGCACTTCAGAGCTGAATGTTACACTCCTCCACAAGCAGACAGTATCAGGTTTTCTGATTACAGAACATCCAGATTCTCTTCTCACCTGCATTTGCATGTTTATATTATAATCCATCATTGAACACAGACAGGTTCAGAATCGGCCCCTACTATTACCTACTAAGGTTCACCCTTGAATCTGCTGTGAGTGGTACATAAATAGCAACTTTAAGTAATCCAGGTTTAGGACTTGCCAATTGTCAGAAATGGGATGAGTTTTGGAAATCCTACTTTTCCAACCCACATCAGGTAGTGTTGCTGCAAAGAGGACAATTCCAGCTAGGTATCTATTTGTTAAAAAAAAATCTATTTTTGCAGAACAAAAATGGAATATCAGATCTTTTTTAGCTACCTAAGGGGAAATCTTAAGAGGAACAAGATTCAGATGAGTGGGTGTGGAAGGTATTTGGACAGGGAAGTAAGGAAAATGTCAATACAACATCAGCACTGCGTATCCCAAGCAACTTTAATTCCTAAGCCTTGTATGCATGCATTAGGATTAGGGTTAAATTCTTCTTTGTATTTTCACTAAAATAGGTGAAAATAAAAAGCCAGTGAACAGGCAAGTTTTGTCAACAATAGGTCATCAGCCAGCTAGCACCAGAGCAAGAGGTATGTCACATGGAGTGGAAACAAATGAGGGTGGTCACATAGGAGAGAATGGGGAGAAAGAGCAAAGTAGGAGAAATGCAATTTACCATTTAGGAGGTGAAGGAGCATCCTGGTTTTCCCTGGACTACATGAAAAGTATCTAACTATTTCAAATGACCTCTTCCAATACTCCATTTCTTTTCTGCTGGATTGTTTTCCCCACTTAGTCCAGAATTAAAACAGTAACCCAGACCCAATTTTTCTCATCAGTCCTGATCTGCACACATAGGGAAAGATGATACCTGTTTCAAGCAATTTCTTCAGCTACTAGCTAACAAGAGCAAATTAAAACAAGATCCACAAAAAATGGTCATGAATTAGCTGTTAAGTCACTCAGGGATTTTAACTGCTTACTCACCTTGTGGATTGGGTTAAAATCCCACTCACTATTTATTTTGAATCTCCAGGTCCAATGATTTTGAAAATGTTAGTGATATTTTCAAGTAATTCAAATCCCTGACCTTAATTTTCTCATTAGTACCTGGGGCCATTGGATTGCAGGAATGTAAAATTTTGCATTCTGATTGTTTATAAATTGTTTGACACTTGCAGATTTTGATCAAGTTACTCCTGCAATGTTGGCTGCTAAAGCTGAAGAGACAAAACAGCAGATCAAAAGGCTAAATGATGAGGTATGAATATTTTTTGTCAATTCAAGCTGTAATAGAGAAAACATGACTCAACAAGAAATAGGATAGGCTAAAACATATAGATTGCTCTTGAATTCACATCAGATTACAGGCTGTGCCTAGGTTACGAATGCTCAATTTATGGACACCCCCTACATATGACCAAGCTCCTATAATGGTACTAAATTCAAAAGTTTGACATATATTGTATCTACAAACAGCAGAACTAGTTTCCTTTCTCTCTCCACTTTTAGTAACTGTTCGTTCTCTATCAGTATTATGTGCTTTTGATGCCATTCTTTACAATACTGTGGAGGTATGGTTACCATATCGAGTGATTTTTGTGTAGTTTTCAACTATGGACAAAGTCAACTTAAGGACATCTGCAAAAATGGAACCCATTCATTATCTGGGGACGGCCTGTATGCTGTACGCACAAGTATATATTTAAGCTCATTTATTTTTCTTTGTTCAAAGTGTTTGGTATGTGTGGAAACTACTGCAAATGTATCCCCAAACGTCTCGTTTTCTATGCCCAAAATGGAGCAAAAGTTATGTCTCAGTAGGAACACAGGCCCAGAAATTCATTTGAAATGCACTTAGTAACAGGTGCCACCTAATGGTATTTAATCAGAAAACCAATTATTGAATATGGTCAGATACCTCTCATGAAGTTCAGGATTTTGCTTCCAGATTCTCTTGTGTATGACATGCTAACAAACAGAGGTGCCCGGATATGCACAGTAGTATCAGACAGCATGCATCACATATCTGGATACCGTCTGTGAAATTCATTCACACATACGCAGTCGAAGGAAAGCGAGGGCAGAATGTAAACAGTAAGTGTTTTCAATCATCTTCCCCCAAAGTTATTGGAGATCTCTTATTCAGTACTAGTATCCTTTGTAATAAGATAAGTATATTTTCCCCTATTGAGGCTAAGCTCCTGTATTTCCCGGTCTATCCATTCTACTACTTGTCTTCTCTGCCCAATAATTTACTAGGTTACTGCAATCACCTAAGGTCATCAGAGATTTCCTGAATATTGCATCAATGGTTTATTTATCTGCATTTACAAATTTCATGTTACTTTATGGTACTTTATGGTACTTTTACTGAGATTCCAAAATAACAAAATGCCAGAAACTAGCAGCAATATTTTTTTATTCATTTTTTGGGAAATGAGTACTGTTGACTACATCAGCGTTTATTGCCAGTCCCTCAGTGCCCTCGTGAAGGTCATATTGTACCATTATCTTAAACCACTGTAGTTCTTCTGGTAAAGGTAATTCCAATGTGCTGTTGGGTTGGTAGTCCCAGGATTTGGACTCAACGACGATGCAAGACTTGAAAAGATGATGATGTAAATGGGACCTTTCAGATCTCTGTATTCCAATGTACCTGGTGCCCTCATCCTCCTTGGTGATAAAGGTCATGGTTTCACAAATTGCTGTCAGAATAGGACACACAAGATACTGCAGATGCTGGAATATGGGGCAAAAAAACGTGTCGCTGGAGGAACTCAACAGGTCGGGGGACGGGGAGGGATGAGCGAACCAGGGAGTCACAGAGAAAGTGGTCCGTGCAGAAAGCAAAAAGGGGTGGGGAGGAGAAGATGTGACTGGTCGATAACACTGTTAATGATGTTTTCAGTCACTCTGTAACTGTCTTGCCACAATTAATTCATATTGTTATCCCTTCGTAAAAGATTTACAGTAGGAGTCATTCAGCATGGCAGGTGATGATTTGACATGAACCATGGGATGCATCCATATCTGTCCAAATGCCTAAAGCACACCTTCAGGATGCTGGTTGAAATATATACCAGGTGTTAACATGGCACTTTGCTGCTGTGGGTCTTGTTGTCATAGGCGAGGATTGCAGTGGGGGCCCTTGTCAGCTAGATTTGTAGAGATTTGGTACTTGAACTGCTTCAGGGAGAAAGTATAACAGCGGCTGGACCTGGATTCCTGGGCACACACTTGCACCAACATCTTTTTATGGTTGGACACCAGCTGCACATTGAAAGAATAGAAGCTCCTATGGTTAACAAATAACCTGGTTAAAGTAACTTCCAAAGTCTGAAATGCAACCTTCTGGTTGAAGATCATGATCATACACTTTCCTGCTTGCAGATAAGAAAGCAACATTGAGTATTTAGTATGTATTGGCCTATTCAAGCCCCAAATTACCTCTTTGTAGTTGCCTTGATTTCACTATTGAGTTCCAGAAGCCTGGAATCCCATTGACACTGCGTTAAAGTCAAAACATGTATTGGATTATCACTCTAATTGAGTAATTAACACATGGTAATTGCCGACACACCTGTCCTGAATTGGCTGTGCCAGTGCAAGCTAACACACTGGAGTTAAATACAACAAGTGGAGCCAGCTGCCCAAGGCACTGTCAATTTTGCAGTTTTTAACTCCATACCTACAATCAAACCCAGGTGCTCCCACACATCAAAATTCAACTCGATAACTATTCTGTAATAAAACTCCAAGAAACATATGTTCAGTCCTTCAATTGTATCCCTGCTCTATTTTCTGTAACCATAACAGATGCTACTCCAGCAGTGTCCTATTAAAATCACAGACTGCTCACTTCACAACTTTGCCTTTTCATTAGCATCAACATGTCACACAGATTTGCTGAACTACCTTAGCTGTGACTGGTGCCACTATAAATTTCACACTCCAAGTCATACTTTTTATTGTCATCTACAATGATCAGGAACATAAGTTTGTTCAGCTAGGAAGCAATACTAGAGCGATGATCATTGATATGTCTAGCAGATACCAGGAATAGGCACCACAATAACATTCAGAACTCAGTCTTGCATTTAATTTAGTTACATTAAAAATACATTTGTGTTATTGTTGACAAGGGGAATAAAATTGCAGAATAGAAATGGTAAAGCCAGTAAACTGTAAGTTTCTTCAATAAAAGCTTCAATGGCAAGTGTGATTTCAAATCTCTCAGTGGATTTTATTATGAAGGTGACATTTGATAATGAAACTACCCTTGGAATCAAAACTCCAATTAAGAAAATCATTTGTAACTCTGTGGTGTACAACAAACACATTTAAAAACAAACGTGACAGTCCTTGAAATTAGCAAGCAGCCCGGTTTTGTTTGGAAGTGTTCATGAGTAACATTTTTAATATCTGTGACTAGCCTGGAGCCTGCACTGTGGTACATTTTCTTGCACTCTTCAATCGTTGAAAAGACTGTTCTCCCAATTACATCATCCAGCTTTAGCCTGAGTGGCAAATATCGGAAGTACATAAGGCAGAAAACTTTGGGGAACTGAATGGCAGCCAATGTGTGTAAGTGGCTGTTCTTACAATATTTCCCACTTAGGCAACTGTCCGAGTTAAATTTTCTGTCGCCAGAAGAGAAATCAGAAGGATGATCAAAAGAGTATGAAGAAAAGACCAGCAATATGCATGAAGAATAAGAGGATTTTATAATCATGAAAAAAAATCAAGAAGATAGTGACAATATGAGCTCAAGATAATAATGCTGCAACGTAGAATAAATAGAAAAAAAGGGTTAAAGAATCACAGGAGGTAGGAGTGGGAGGAATTACAGATAAATACATAAATAAAAAAAACATTTTAATAATTCCTTTCTGCATCCACATTGCCTGCACATTAGACACGGAGCTCACATTAAAATATTTCTGGGCACAAACTTCACATTGGCCCAATTTTTGCCCTGATAGATCCACTGCCTGAACTGCGAGACTGCCCTTTCACAATAGCTGTGATCATTGGTTGCTGGGTAAAGGTGCTTATAATCTCTGTGAATCCAACATTCTCACACAGAACAAACTCAGACCACTCGATCCAAGTGGACTTTTTTTTTGAGTGTGCCTCCAAATGGGCAGCTGTCCAGTGATCTGACAGGAAAAAAGGGTGTGTTGATCCTCTATGTTCTCTTTATATTAACTGGGAGTAAAAATCCCCTTTTAAAGTACACTCTGTAAGTTACCAGCTCTGGAGATTTTAAGCTATAGAATATTAAGAGAAGTTAATGGTTGAAGAAATGAAGTGGAAAAAGTCTTCACAAAAGAAGAAGGGATAAAAGTGTCACTTTAGAACATTTGGCATCATGTTATTGATACGGATATATTTAGGGGCTATAAAATGGACACTTAGAAAGACACAAGTTAATCAGAGATAGTCAATTTAGGTTCAGAAAAGGTGGATCGTGCTTGATTAGTTTATTCAAGTCTTTCATTGAATTAACTAAGCACACAGACATAAATACTGAACAAAATTCAAAACCTTTGATAAATCTCAAATAGATTTCTCCCAAATAAATTTCAATGCTCAAGATTGTATGCAAGGAATTTGCCTTCAGGCAGCAGCCTAGAAATTGGATTTCACCCTTTTTTGGCATTGTGCATTCACGCTAATGCATAATCAGGTCCCCACAAGAAATCATGAGATTGGCTAAAAGGATATTTAAAATGAAAATAGAACGGTTTACAACAAGCAACATCTGCTACTACAGGACATGCAAGTGATGGGACCACAGCCACACTCAGTTCAGTGAGTCATTGCCAATGGACTGCAAAACAATAAGAGAAGGCGTCAGTCTTTAAAGGCACACTCCCTGTGGCAGACATGGAGAAGAGAAAGGTTGCTGTGTCAGATTATGACCTGATGTCAAGGTGAACCCTGGATGAGTGAAATACTGCTCTTTCATGCTGACACTTACACGCATACACACATACATACACAGGGTGACTCCACTCACACTCTGTGTGCACTTTAGCCTCTCCTATCCTCATCAACTTCCCTCCACCATTGACATTCTATTCCCTCCACCCCAACAGGGAGGAAATGCCTCCAAAGGGATGCAAGTGAAATGGGCTTTCAATGCCCTTCACCTCCACGTAGGCAAAGATTGTGAAGAATAGGAGCAAGGTAACAAGCAGAGAGGGGAAATGCTCTAGAAGTTCAAGCATCCACCAGACCTTGCTGCTGTAGCCATCTCATGAAGTGAGTTGTCCATGATGGTGACTAAGCCACAAACACCGATCCTGAGGCTTTGTCCCAGACTGTCCTCATGCCTTTCAATGGCTCACTGCAGTCTAACTGTTTCTATTTCTGGTAAAATCTGCCAATTAAAGACAAGTGATATAGATTTAAATAATTAATAAAATAAAACATAAAATAAATAATACATTTATTTGAAAATATATTCAGGTGAAAACAATTGATTAAAAGCATTAATATTAAATTCTGCATTTTGTTATTGCTTTTCACTTGTTCTACCTCGATGTACTGTTATTCTGAAATGATCTGTATGGATGGCATGCAAAACAAAGTTTTTCACTGTACCTTGGCACATGTGATAATAATACACCAATTACGAATTACCAATAATGAAGAAGAAAACACCTACCTGAGCTTTTTTTTCAATCCAGGTGATGGCACCATTCAAATGAATAGGGTCATGCTTCGTATGCTAACCATAGCAACCATAAAGCTAAGGAGCTGGTTGCAAAGTGCATCCAGCTGTTCAGTTTGGAATGTCTGAGTTCTGCCCCCAGACTCTGTGCTGAGTCCAGCAGAGGAGCAGGAGATCAGATTCCCCAGAGTCTGAACTCCAGTTCATTCCTGACGTCCGCATCACAGTGCCCAAACATGGAAGTCAAAAACAAGGTGACCCAGGCATTGCAGCAGGTTGACCTCTCTCAGCAGAACCAATGGCTAGTGAGCAGCATAACCTGGCCCATACCACAAAAGGCCTTGGCCTGAAACATCAACTGTTCATTTCCCTGCATAGATGCAGCCTGACCCATTGAGTTCCTCCAGCATTTTGTGTGTTGCTCCATACATGCTAACTATCTAGATTTTACATGGATAATCTACATTGCAGATGCACTGTTTGCACAGCCACCTTTATACCTAAAACTCTCATGGTTTCAAAACTAATGCAAAATGCTGATTATTATATAATGCTCCAGCATGGCAGTGTCCATGGTAAACGCTTTCTGTAAGCACGGTGTAATTACGTGTGATGCACTGTCTGTGAGCTCATGTTACCGCTTTGCACTTGTAGTTGCTGAGTGGGTTAAAGACATTAAATGTATTAGTAGGGTAGCTTTCTGGTTCATTTGGCCTTATGTTCAAGCATCACAGCTGGAGAATTTCCTTATCTGACACTGTATAACTGGCAATTCAAATATAGTATGACATTAATTATTTAATAAATAAGCAGAAAATTTTGAAATTAATGTGGCAATTTGAGTAATCACTGTTACTTTGCTTTTAGGTTAAATCTGACAAAGGTCAATAACGGGTTTCCATCTTAATCCTCTGAATGCCAGACATTCTGATATTTTTCATATTTTGATGTGTGAGTCAGGACTGTATGGTTTTAAATATGGATCCCTCAAATGTTTAATTAGGTAAATGGAAATCTCCTTAATTTTACGAATCCTTCTGAAGAACTGAGAGGGAATAGCTCTGTTCACCTGATTGCCATGAATCCTGAAATTTCCCCTCTACCTAACAAAAGTGCACCAATGTGAGACCTTTACCAGAAGCAAAGTGAGGAAATGTACCATTAGTCTCGGATTCATCTGAAACCAAGGCCTCAGGAGTGAAAGAGAAATGAGCTCTGTCACTTCACCCCAAGACATAGATATATTGATGCATTCGACTGTACCTTTTCATCAAAATTGCTGGAATTTGCACTTTGATATTCTGAACTCATAAATGTTGCACTCGTGTGCTGCATATGTATTGAATTCACATAAAGAGGTAACTTGCATGCTGAATTCTGTGTTCTCCGAACAGTAAAACAAAACTGTGAAGGATGATTGTTGTATAGTTTATATTGTTGTATAAATTTGATAAATTATCTGAAGCAGAAGTTGCTCCACAGGTCTCCTTGCTCCAGCTGTACACTTAACAGATGGAAACTAAAGGGCACATTTCCAAAGGATTTGCAAAGTCATATGAAAAATTCCAAGTTGTATTTTTTGTTTGCATGCCTTTTTCATTTCCTTCCAAATGTATTTGTTTTTGTGATAAGTTATCAGAGATTTGAGCACTTCTCTTTTGGAACAATTTGGTAAATTAAGGGATAAAATGTGAAAGAACACAGAGTTAAGTTACTTTGCTTTGCATTGCAAGAACCATTTGAGTACTCAAATTTGCTTTTGTTGACCTAAATGTTTTAAATTGTGCAAAGTACACAAGTCATCAGGGTACTCATATATGGACCTGTCAGATATAAGCTCCAATACCTAATCAACATTAGTCAAGCTGGGTACCGAATGGATTTGGGCTTGATTTACATTATAAATGTCCTACATTCTGCTCTCTTTAAAATCAGAGTATAGAAACACAGCTTAAAGACAAGGTTATATATTAAGGTTGGATATTAAGGTGATACTCATGGGATTACTTTCCTAAACATGTGGTAAAATTGGGAAGAACCATAGAACCATAGAACCATACAGCACAAAACAGGCCCTTCGGCCCACCATGTTGTGCCGTCCATCAAACCACCCTCACACTACCTAACCCCTTCCTCCCGCATATCCCCCCATCCCACACTCCTCCATATGCCTATCCAACAAGCTCTTGAACCTGTCCAATGTATCTGCCTCCACCACCACCCCAGGCAGTGCATTCCATGCACCAACCACTCTCTGGGTGAAAAACCTCCCCCTGACATCTCCCCTGAACCTCCCACCCATAACCTTCAAGCCATGCCCTCTCGTCTTGAGCACTGGTACCCTGGGAAGGAGGCACTGACTGTATACTCTATCTATTCCTCTCAGTATTTTATATACCTTTAACATGTCTCCTCTCATCCTCCTCCTTTCCAGTGAATAAAGCCCCAGCACCTTAAGCCTCTCCTCATATTCAATACTCTCTAATCCAGGCAGCATTCTGGTAAATCTCCTCTGCACCCTCTCCAACGCCTCCACATCCTTCCTATAATGAGGCAACCAGCACTGAACACAGTACTCTAAGTGTGGCCTAACTAGAGTTTTGTAAAGCTGCGTCATCACCTCGTGGCTCTTAAGCTCAATCCCGCGATTTATGAAAGCCAACATCCCATTGGCCTTCTTAACTGCTCTTTCCACCTGTGAGGCAACTTTCAATGAACTGTGAATATGAACCCCCAGATCCCTCTGCTCCTCCACACTGCCAAGTACCTTGCCATTTACCCAGTACTCTGCCCTGGAGTTTGTCCTTCCAAAGTGTATCACCTCACACTTCTCCGGATTGAACTCCATCTGCCACTTGTCAGCCCAGCTCTGCATCCTATCAATATCCCTCTGTAAGCTCCGACAGCCCTCCACACTATCCACAACACCGCCTATCTTAGTGTCGTCCACAAACTTACTAACCCAGCCCTCCACACCCTCATCTAAGTCATCTATAAATATCACAAAAAGTAGAGGTCCCAGAACCGATCCCTGCGGGACACCACTAGTCACTGCCTTCCAATCTGAGGGCACTCCTTCCACCACAACCCTCTGCTTTCTACATGCAAGCCAATTCCTAATCCACACAGCCAAGCTTCCTCGGATCCCTTGGCCTCTGACCTTCTGAAGAAGGACCAGATGATTAGGGAAATCAATGCAAAAGCAAAAGTCAGTTAAGTGGAAGAGGACTTCCACTTTATGAAAAACACTATGATGCTGGAGGAACTCAGCAGGCCAGGCAGCCTCCGTGAAGAAAAGCAGGCAGTCAACATTTCGGGTCAGGACCCTTCTTCAAGATTGAAGATAGGAAAGGAGAAGCCCAATATATAGGAGGGAAAAGCAGAGCAGTGGTAGGCAGGTGCGGGGGAGGAGGGGAGAACAGATTGCCAGGGGATGGGTCAAAGGTAAGGAGAGAAAGGAAAAAAGAGGGGGTAGAAAAAAGAGGGAGGCTAGGAAAGGGAAGAAGAGAAGAAGCATGTTGGGGGGGGGGGGTGAGGTGGTAAGGGTAGGGATTACTTAAAGCGGGAGAATTCAATGTTCAATTTCCACTTTGTTGAACAACCGAGTTCTCTCAGCCCTGAGTGCCTGCAAGGTGCCAACCATGAATGTCTCAGAGTAGCTTTTCACACATGCCACAGTGTATGGAACGACACCTTGTAGAGACTTTACAAAAGTCCACTGATTAGTATTCAGATTATTGCATGCAGCAGAAACCACAGATTCCTGCAAGGGGTAATCATCTGTAGTTACCATTGAAATGCCCTGATGTTTTGTGCTGACTTTACAATGCTGACATCAGGCACCTGAATCATTCATGTTATTAGTCAAATTGACCATCATCTTTTATGTATTGCAGATGCTTCTGTATGTTCAGCACTTGATGGTGTCTGGAATGCATTTTCCCTTTAAAGCTTGCATCATTAAAGCCTGTGTCTTTGCTTTCTCCAGTGAGTTGCTTCCCGAGCTGCCCTATATACACACTGCAGCTCACTTGCAAATGATCCTGTGCAAAGCTCTCTAATTAATTCCATGCACTGCTCAGGATGTAATTTTGATGTTTGTGGTTGATGAAGTGATGGTGCATCTTCAGGGCTCATCATTCATTGCAGTATAACTGCATGAACTAAGTCCTAATATAGTTGGGGTGTGGAATGAGGCAACTTTGGTTAGTACACAAGCAGCAAGTGGGGGCAGGAAGGATAAACTTATAGGGGCAGGTGTTAAGTGACTGAGCAGATAGAAAAAGCGGTAGAGGTATGATTGTCAGAAAGGCTTGTTAAAAGGGAGAAAAGGATTTTTAGTGCTCAAGCTAAGGACCAGTGCTGGGTAAAAGATAAAAAGAAGGGAAGTCTTTTGTTGGCAATCACTGGAAAGTTATTTTGTTTCTTCCTCACTGTAGATGGACAGGAAGAACATATTTTTTCACAATCTGCCTGCCCAGTCTTCTCAGCTGCTCGATAATTGGATGGGGCACCTGTCACCCCATTGAAGGGAAGGAGAGTTTATTACTAGTCCTCACTTGCTGCACAAGGATATCTATAGCAGTTTCTGAAACACATGATGGTGTGGCTTGCCATCTTGGTATCATGCTGTCCATCACCAGCAGTAAAAACGCCTCCTCCACCTGAAGAGGCCAGACTGAACTTGCTGCCTTGCAGGTTGTGGCTGGTAGCTCCAAATGGAGCTGCTGGTTTTCTGCCATTCCAACTACATTATGTTTTGGAATTATGTGCAAAGGCTCTGAATTCCCAGCCAAATGGTGGAGCATCAGGTCAGGCCAAGTGCAGGATCTGAGAGCCTATTGAGTTCAATGGGAATGCAGTGGCAACTTTGATGGAAGGTAAAGTTCTGTGACCAGATTTACCTTGTGTCAAAATTTGTCAACAGTATTCAAGGGGTGGAGCCATTGCACTTCATCAACAGAGGCTTGGCTACCGTTTGTACCTGGCAACTGACACTGGGATGCAGGGGGCCAGCAAGGTCAGCCCTCCATCTCTGACTGAGGTAAATGTCTGCATGAGGGGACCATAGAGAGCAATCCTGGTCCAGCATGATCTGATCCAATGAACTCCAAGTCATTGGGGTGATTAAAGGTGGCAGCTTACCTCCCATGTTTGAAGGACACCCAATCACAACTAAAAAGTGATGTTAATTTACAGAGAAAAGACACAAACAGACAATCAAACCTCTGTTTGCACAAGGCAACAAATCAAACCTAGTATTAATTCCACTCCATTTTAAGTTTTCCGTGGATATAAATCCATTCGGTTTCTTGTCTACATCTTGTCACTTGGTAGATTAGTTAATCTGTCATTACCATTCATCACATAAATCTGCTAATCTTCTGTGGCATTGCTTGCAGAAAGAAAATGATGAACTAAATCCTAAAATGTTAGTTGAGCTTTTTTGAGTTGTTGGTGTGGAGAATGTTCAGTCACACTCCTGATTTCTGATTTGTATGTAGTGAAGAGACCTTGAGGAGTCAGGAGGTGAATCAAGTCAATTGCCACAGAAGAAACCTGCCCTTATAGCTGACCCAGTTAGGTTTCTGGTCAGTTGTAACCTCTTGGGATACTAATGGTTGAAGATTCAATGATGCAACTGAATATCAAGAAAAAGTGATTCAGCACTCTGTATTTCCTCTTTTCCCAGCCTGGCGTAGAAAGAGCTATTCTGACGAAGGATCTTCCCCTGAAACGATAACTCTGATTCTCTTTCCATAGATGTTGCCCAACCTGCTGAGTATTCCCAGCATTTTCTGTTTTTAATTTAGGATGAGAATTTCAGCAGTGTATGAGCTGAGGCAAGGTTGAAATCATATTTGGAGTTAGAAACAGAAGGTTTTGATAGTGAGGATAAAGGTTCAAATTTTGGCAATGAGTATGACATCAAGGTCGCAAACATTCTGGTTTCATTCTGGATGGTTACCAGGGAGGGTAATAGAGTTGATGGCAAGGACACAAATTGTATGATATCAATCGATCAGAGATGATGTGCAGAGGGATCTTGGGGTCCGAGTCCATAGGTCACTGAAAGTGGCCACGCAAGTAGATGGGGTGGTAAAGAAGGCATGTGGCATGCTTGCCTTCATTGACTGGGGCCTTGAATATAAGAATGAGGAAGTTATGTTGCAGCTATATTAAACTTTGGTTAGGCTGCACCTGGAATATAGTGTGCAGTTCTGTCACCCCTTTACAAGAAGGATGTGGAAGCTTTGGAAAGGATGCAGAAAAGGTTTACCAGGATGCTGCCTCAATAAGAGGGTATGAGCCGTAAGGAGAGGTTGTTTACTCTGGAGCATCAGAGGCTGAGGCCTGATAGAAAGTTATAAAATTATGAGAGGCATAGATAGGGTAAGCAGTCAGAAGCTTTTTCCCAGGGTAGAAATGTCAAGTACTAGAGGACATGCATTTAAGATGAGAGGGGATGAGTTTAAAGGAGATGTGCGGGGCAAGTTTTTTTACACAGAGAGTGGTAGGTGCCTGGAACAGGCTGCCAGTGGTAGTGGTGGAAAGGGATAAAAGAACGGTGTTTAAGAGGATGATAGATGGACACATGAATATGCAAGGAATGGAGGGCTATGGATCATGTGCAGGCAGAGAGATTTTGTTTAACTCGGCATAGTGTTCAGCACAGACATTGTGGGCCAAAGGGCCTGTTCCTGTACTGTACTGCTCGATGTTCTGCATTCAAGCATGATAATTTCGGTCTTCCCAATATTTATCTGATGGAAATTTATGCTCATCTAGTATTGAATATCAAACAGTCAGAAATTTAGAGACAGTGAAGGGGTCAAAAGAGGTGGAGGTGATATAAAGCTGGGTGTCATCAACATGCATGTGGAAATGGACAAGGTGCTTTCAGCTGATGTTACTGCCATCCAAAATGTGGTAGGGAATGATAGCTCTTTGGAAACACCAAAAGTAACAATGTGGGCATGGGGAAGAAACCAATAATGGCATTCCTTGGCTCAGATTGGATAGGTGTGAAGGGAACCAGGCAAAAGCAGTTGGACGATAGTGGAGAGGAATCGGGAGGAGGATAGTGTGGTCAATCTCAGCACAAGCTGCGGGAGGTCAAGGTGGACAGCATGAGGTAGCGCATGTGTTTGGTGACTTTTACCAGAGCAATATCAGG
This sequence comes from Pristis pectinata, assembly GCF_009764475.1. NCBI lineage: Eukaryota > Metazoa > Chordata > Chondrichthyes > Rhinopristiformes > Pristidae > Pristis > Pristis pectinata. The sequence goes on along the minus strand of NC_067409.1, from coordinate 41,838,331 downwards.
ACTGTGGATGCTGCAGAAGGTGGGGTTCAAATATGGATAAGATGGGCTTTAGTTTTGGGATGTTCAACACCTTTAAGAACTTTGGAGCTGCAGCTGTAGTTTGAAAGGACAGAAGGGTCACAGGTCATTTTTAATCAGAAGGGATTGTATTTCACCTTTGCTCAGTGCTCTAAATGTGCTTTGGGTGTGGCACTCACTTCAAATCTGGCATCACCAAAACAAAAGTGCTGTCTTATTATAATATGCACATTCTCCCTGTGATGGGAGTTTGTTCTTGGTACTCCAGTTTCCTCCCTTTTCCCAAAGATGTGCTGTTAGTAGGATAATTGACAACTGCAAAGTAGCCCTTGTGCAGGTGGATGGTAGGAGAATCAGGGAGGAATTAATGGGCATGTGAGAGGGAATAGATTATAAGGAAATAAGTGGGGCAAGGGGATTGATGTGAATGCTCTGAGAGCTGGCCTGGACCCAAGGGTCTGAAACGTTTCCTATGTCATAAGAAAATATGAAATATATGAAATGGGTTTGCAGTGGAGAAAAGAAAATGGAAGTAGTCAGCAGGTCAAGCAGCATCTGTGGCGAGAGAAACCTTCCATTAGAGCATCCCCTGGCAAAAAGTCATCAATCAAAGAACAACACTATTGCTGTCCCAACAGATATTGTCTGATCTGTTGAATATTTCTATTTTTATTTCTGATATCCTTGACTAGTTAACAGACAGTAAGGTGCAATTGTGCCTTAGATCAGAAATATAAGATAACGTACCTTTATTAGTGACATGTACATTGAAACCCACAGTGAAATGCACCTTTTGCGTAGAGTGTTCTGGGGTTAGCCCACAAGTGTTGCCATGCTTCCGGTGCCAACGTAGCATGCCCGCAGCTTCCTAACCTGTACCTCTTTGGAACGTGGGGGGAAACCAGAACACCCAGAGGAAACCCACGCAGACAGAGGGAGAACGTACAAACTCCTTACGGACAGTGGCCAGAATTGAACCTGGGTCACTGGCGAAGGGCAATGGGGAATAATGTGATTGGGAAGTACACAAAACTGATTTTATGAACACCAAATGGGTTTAAACAATTTTCTGTGCCCGTATGGGGAGAGAATTCTCCAAAAATGACTACAACCCAGGAGCAGGTAGGTTCATGACCTGTTGGGGATAGAGTATCGGTGGGGGAGTATGGCTACTGAGAGTCTGGGAAACTCCTGAGATTATGATGGCAGGTTGAATATTATCTGAGGGCTAGGGAAAATATGAGATTGGGAAGGAGGCAGCGATCAGGTTTGAAGAAGTTGTGTTTAAGGAGTTATGGTTGATGACTTTCGGGATGCCACTGATAATGATGGTCGGGAGATCAGTGATAGAGGTTTGCTGTGGGCAGCGAAGGAGCGGTTCAGCAGTAGGGTTATCAGCGATGGGGAATACTAGGGCTGGTTAGCGAAGCCGGGGTTTCAATTGGTTTGCTTGCTGGGCTTGCAAAAAACACTCAAGGCTCAAATGATTATGATCGAGCTGAAAAGTTAGAAACCAGATTCAACAGTAAATTTAAAAGCAATTTTGGCACATTCTTAAAAAGGAGAAATTTGCAGGGAGATGGGCAGCAAGTATTTGGACAACTCACTCAAAGAGCTTATCCAGCTACAATAAGCCTCCTTCTGTAATATACGATCATATGACTTGTTCTACCTAGTCTTCCAGAATTCCTGGTCACAGATTAAGTTAGCTGCCTTATTTTCGATCTGTCAAGAGTCCTGTCCACCTTAAATAATTGTTTGATGTCAAAGAAAGGAGGAAAAATACAATGCTGAGGTTGATTCATAACAATGAAACTATGTCTTTTACCTTTTTTTTCCAAAAGAGATAATTCTAAGTATTAATTTCACAGTGTTGATAAAACATTCTATTAGAGACTATTCATACAGGTAGATTGGGAACTGTGTTTCTGTGAATGAAAAAAATAGATGTTTTTCACTCCCCCCTGCCCCTGTCCCCCGCTGAACCAGTTCAAGGGCCACCTCACGGACTTGAACTCAAACTTTTAAGCTGACACTTCAGAGCCACCATTGAGTGAGTGCACATTCTCAGGGATGGTTTCTTAAAGGTGGTCTTTTTCAGATCAGATATTAAATTAAGGTTTTGTTTACCTCTTAGGTGAATTTAAGAGGATCCATATTTTTATTTTGAAGAAAGGTATAGCGTTCCTAACATTTGTCATTCAATTAAAATCTCTAAAACAGATTTTCTAGTCATTGTCACATTCCTGTTTGTGGGAGCTTGCCGTGCACAAATTGGCTGTTGCTTTTCCTGCATAGGACCTCCTGCTACACTTCCAAACTACTTCATTAGCTATAAAGAACTTAGAAATGCCGTGATACTGTGAAAAGTGGTGTATAGGTGCAAATCATTCATCTAGATCATGGTTCCATTTACCAGCCTTTGATCCATATCCCTTGAAAAACTTTCCTCATAAAAAGCTGTCAAAATAATATATACATGAAGCTGTTCTGACGTCACTCCTGCTGTTATCCAAATTTATGTGATCACTTCCAGTTATGAACCTATGACAATCCATGGAACAAAGCCTGTGCATCACTTATCAAAACTAGTTCTTTTTCCAAAGGTAGTAAAGATTTCACATAGCACAGCACAGAGATGGGCTGCAGATAACTTATGTGTCTGCAAACTTCTTAATATATGTACACATGTCTAATTAACCTCAAGGGCATCTCTACCCTCAGCAGAGCACAGAAACTTGGTCAAAATTGTCAAAAAGTGTGAAGACTGGAGTTGCAGTTGCATGCAATAACAAGAAAAATCAGTAAATAATTTATGTTTCTTTCCAATTTGATTGACATTATGTGGGGAAATATACTGATATGGTGTTTCACTTTTTTTTTAAACAGATGAGTAACCTAACTCAAGAAGTGTCCCAATTAGGCAAGGACCTACACAGTGTCATGCATCTCTTGGAAGGCCTCTTGGCAGCACAAAACAACACACCTTTCTGGCCTGTTCATGGTGCTCAGCTGACTTCTTCAGTGGACAACTTGAAAACAAGAAGGGATTGGACATCACATCAGCCTTGTTTTCACATGCAGGGAGGGACAGCATCTTGCACGGTGGCAAACCCATCACAGAGCACAAGCACACCAGCTAGGTGGTCTTTGGACCCAGGTGAACAATGCTGCAATACTCAAGGAATAGGAATGATTTCACACAGGACAATGGAAAATGATCACCACTGCACCTTGTCTACACCAGCCCATTCACACCAGTGCTACTCTCCCCAGGGTGATAGCCTGCCACCTGTAAGATGTGTATCTCCATATTCTGATGCCACGCTAACCCCTCTTCAGTCCATTTCTGTAACACTTTCATCTTCAGCAAGTTCGTCTCCGGAAAGATCAAACCCACTGGTGTTTCCATGTAAGTCTCAAGAAAGCAGCGTCTCCAACCTGGGCCCGGTCAGTTCATCAGACCTTGGAAATTCACCAGAATCCTGGGAACTTGAGGGGATGATCGGGATCTCATTATCAAATGTGGCAACTTCCCATGTAGAAGTTGTGACAGGAACACACAAATTTAAGGATGACAGTGCCATTGACGTCTAAAAATAATGATGAATTGATAAGCAAGCACTGAAAGACATGGCCTACAGCTGCCAGTTATAATTACATTACTATTGCATCAGTGCTTTATTCTTTTGCATTCCGCTGATTTTGCAGAGGTAATAACCACAGAATATAACTTCAGGGCAATGCTGGAAATTGAACTTTATATGAAATAAACTGATAAAAATATAACAGATCAATCTTCACTGGAGAAACAGTGAGAAAACAGTTTTTAGGAGCATGCTTATGAATCCATAACCTTCTGAACCCAAAACTCATTTGCTTGCCTGGCCTGCAAACTCCTAGGGTGATCTGAGACCCTTGCAGACTAAGGACAGCTGGAAATCAAGGGCAAAGGAATACAAATGGCCTTTGTGGTAGAGGTAATTCTTCCACAAAGCAAAGGGTTTTGTTTAAAACCTCTGCTGAAATATCCCAGATGGATATGAATTGGATGGTTTACTCTGGGAGGTCGGCTGTCCTGCTGGTTCATTTTTCTGCGCTGCTGAGGCACAGGGACAATTATCACTGCATGCTGTCTCCTAGACAATCAGTCAACTGCAGCTGGTAGCAGAAGGTTAGCTGCTGCACATTGTATCATGTAAATCAATTTGTTCAATTATTTATCAAAAAATGACTATTTTTATACATTTGGTATGGAAACTGTATTTATGTCAGATGTTTATAATGACAAACTTTTTGTGGCAAAGCTTGAAGCGAAAATGCATTACAGAAATCCTATTTATGATGTTAGCTCGGAAATAATTGGGCAAAAGATTATCTAAGGCACTGTAGTTAAAACAATAAGTAAGACTAGATTATTTAGAATGGATTGCATGCTATCAAATATGAATGTATCTGCAGTGATCAATTATAATAACTAAAAACTAATTGAGAATGATATTTATTATTTATATTTCAATAAATTATTGTAGGGAATGTCAAAAACAAATCATGTAATCCCAGAAATAGGTGCAATAATATAGAAAGACTCATTAACTTTAAAGGTATTTCATGTTCTTTTGGATTCTTACAATTTAATAAAAAGAACTTGATAACTTCGTATGAGGTCTTGCACAAATGGTTTGGACTCTAGCATGATGTGCCAATCGAAGATTTTTTAAAAAATTAATGATTAGCGCAGATCCAGTGGCTTTTTCAGCAGCCCACTGGAAACCCATTCAGCAGAGGAGGCATATGTGGAAGTACCTACCTTAAATTACATTCACGTTCTCTTTCATCCTCTAAGAAGAAGTGGGCCACCTTTCTCAACAGGGTTATTAAGTTTCTTTGCAGCAGAGAACTCCTGGTTGGGGAAAATACCAAACTGACAATTCAGAGAACCAAATTCCAGTCAGCAAAATATATAGCCAACAAAGTGGATCATTTCTGAAAATAGGTGGTCAGGGACAAGACATGCATCCCAAGCACCTGGGAAGGAATCATGTGAAATTGTTGCTAGAAAATCATTGTTATATTCTGACAACTAGCCAATGTTACCTGTGTTACCTATTGCCTACATTCCTGTTTAATGAGAAGGGTTACTGACTTCACCAGGGTTGACAAAACAATATACTGTATACTTACCATATACCTTAATTATTCTCCCTTCATATCTGCAATAAACTTCCCCCTTTAATCATTCTACCCTTCCACTATTTTCTGCTTCTTATCTACTTTGGACTAAAAAATCATAGATCAGAATATTTTCTCCAAAAAAGAGTGTGAAGACATTTAAGAATCCAGCTATTGAAATCACTAACAACTAGTTGACAAGTACAAAAAGTAATTTAAAAGGCTGATGGAAGGTTTGCCTTTATCTCAATAATTCTGAAGCACAAAGGGGTTAATACTTTGTTGCCATTATATAAAGCTCCAGTTTGACACCACAAAGCAGTTAGCCATTGTATCTCAATTGTCATTGGAGGTGGTGTAGCGCAGAATCACTGGAAGGATACCAGGAATAAAAGGGCTAACTTGTTGGGACAAATTGCATATACAAAGGCTTAAATTGTCTGGAAGATTGAGGATGATAAATGGAGGGGATTATGATGATTTAATGAGGAGATACAACAGATGGAGGGAAATTAATTTCTCTAGTATAAGATTCAGGACAAAGGGGCATCTGGGGTGATGCCAACTAAAACATCTTCAGATGAGGGGAACAAGATGCTGGAAGAACTCAGTGGGTCAAGCAGCATCTGTGGTCAAGCAACCCAGTTTCAATCTAAAACATCAATTCCTTTCCTTCCACAGATGCTGTTTGACCTGCTGAGTTCTTCTTGCATCTTGTTCCTCGCTCCAGGTTCCAGCATCTGCAGTCTCTTGTGTCTTCAGATGAGGGGAAGTGGAAATCTGGAATCTCCTCCTGCAGAACAGCTGATAAGGCCAATCAATTAAAATGCCAAATGAAAGAATGATAGATTTTTGATAGGCAAAGTTATTGAGGGTTTTGAACCAAGGTGGTTTCAATGGAGATCAGGTGTGAACTAATTGAATGATAGAATAGCTTACAGGACTGAATAGCCTACCAATGTTCTTACATTCCTGAATTCCCTTGCTTCTAATCATTGCACTACACCTCATTTCCTCATCCTAGCCATTTCTCCGCACCTCTTGTAACACAATTGCAACCCTCACTTCCCCTCCCTTCACATCTTGCAAGAAATGTGCAGTATTTGTCTAAGGCAGACACAATCTCAAAATAACTTAAACAGCGCCCCTGACACATTCTCTTCTTAAAGTAAGAGGTTGCGTGTGCATGACACAGTAGGCATTGACTAGAGGATGCTGAGCCCATCAGAATGTTCTTTTCTCAGTGGAAGAAAACATTAGGGATAAAGGGTGAGTTCTGGCGTGGTCTCCAACAATGCTGATGGAGAGACAGTATAACATTTCTCTTTCTCAACATGATGTGCATTACAAACTGCAGCTGCTTTCACTGGTCATTGCTCCAGCATTCTCCCTTCATACTAAGAACTAACTTTTAGCTTTTCTTTCCCTTCAGGAGGAAAAGACAGCTGTCCAGAAAAATAGAGCATTGCTGACCACAGCAAGGACTGGCTCATAGATTGGCACCATGCATGATTTAGGGGTACATTATTGCTGGGATTTCCAAATGATTAATCATTCTCCACACTTATCCAGGAGCTACAGAAGCACATTTGGATACTAAAGTTTGGCTCACCAGAAGGCATTATCACATATCAATTCCACTGCCAAGGACACAGATGTAGATTTTGAGGGACCAGGTTACGCATGATGGCTGATGAGCCTTACCAGGAAATGGCTGAGTACATTATGCAGCCTGTCAGCAAACCTGTGAACAGCGGAATGGTTTCAGGTAGCCAAAACAGAAAAAGGTGTTGCTAGCCTACGACGCTGTATCTTCTCCCTGAACAAAATCATTAAAAACTCTCTGTCAGAAGTGAAGTCAGGTGCTATAAGCGCTGCTTACATGCTGGTAGATATTTTTAAATTAAATTTGAATGCTGCTTTAATGTCCCCTGCTGCCATTCCCTGTGGCCCACGCAGTGATAGGAACATCAATGTACAGGTCTACAAAGTTTCTTAACAGCTGCCAACATACAGAGATAGACTTAAAGAATAACTTGACAGGTTCTTTAAGTCACTGCAGGTTCGCACCTCAGTAATCGTTTGGAGAATTGTTTTGCTTCTATTCATCAAAATCTTCTGAGTGTGCATGGCTTTCAGCTTCAGCCTCTTGGGGTTCTTTTCTTTACCTGAAGGCATAAAACAAATGGAACATCATTTAGAAATCTCTCTATAATTGTGCTATTTAAAAGAGAGAAAATGTTAAACCGAGGAACTGGAAATTGGATCATGTAGTGCTGTTTTTTTCCCCAGTGTTTATGCAACCCGAAGTCAATTTCACACAGACTAAATCTCATTTGCAATCACTTCCAAGTAAAGCATCAATTGTGAAGTTGAAAAGGAAATTCCAGTTGGAATCCATACTAGTGTACCAGATGTTTTCCCAATAATAGGCAGTGCACCTAATAACAATGTGCAACACAGGCTTTAGCCCACACTGACATATACTGGACCTCAAAACTCCACACAACATCCATCGTAAAGCAGACTCACACAAATGAGAAGCATAACGTACTGGCCTCTTGCTTTACTCAAGACTTAAAGGGAGAATCTGCTGACATCTACAGACCTGACTGGGCAGCTTTAACACTCCATGCTTATGGGATTGCTCATACATTCAAAAGTGCCCAGTCTGCACTCAGCCTGGAGAGAAGGCACAAGAGACTGCAGATGCTGGAATCTGGATCAATACACAAAAAGTGGGAGGAACTCAGCAGGTCAGGCAGCATCTATGGAGGGAAATAGATAGACAACATTTCGGGTCAAGAACCTTCACCTGAACTCAGCAGATAGCTGCTGCCTGACCCGCTGAGTTCCTCCAGCTTTTTGTGTGTTGCTATCTGATTTTTGGAGAATGTAAGTCATGTTAAAATAACATTATATTTAGCTCAATGATTATCTTGCAGGTAGCACAAGCACAAGCTTGGAAGAGAAGCACTGGAATGGACATAGAGAAATAAAGGACTGCAGATGCTGGAATCTAGATGAAAAACACGATGACGCTGGAGGAACTCAGCAGGCCAGGCAGCATCCGTGGAGAAAAGCAGGTGGTCAACATTTCGGGTCAGGACCCTTCTCCAGGACTGGACATATGCAGGAACCTCTTTCCCAAAGCCTCCTTTCCCCAGATGTTATTTGTCTGAACTTTGAGGATTGATGATCTTTTTCTGAGTACTGAGCATTGGTACAATGGGTTTCTTTTGTCCCTTTTTCAGGCATTACTGGTCAAGGCCAACACTTTTGCCGACCACTAATTGCCTGTGAGAAAGTGGTGCTGAGTCACCTTCTGAGATCCTTCTGATGAAGGTGCTCTCATAAAGCTGTTGGGCAGGGAGTTCCAGGACTTGGAAGAAGCAGTCACTTATTTCCAAGTCAGGATGTTGCAAAGCTTGGAGAGGAACCAGCAAGAGGTAGTGTTCCAAGCACCTGCTGCCCTTGTCCTTCCCAGTAGTAGAGGACACATGTGGGAGGTGCTGTTAGAGCAGCTTAGGTGAGGGACTGCATCCACCATGTACCGGCGGTAGAGGAAATGAATACTTACAGTGGAGGATAAGTGCCAGGCAAGTGGGCTACATTATCCTGAATAGTGTCGAGCTTCTAGCATGTTGATGGAGCTATGTTTCTCCGGGCAGGTGGACACTATTCCATTATGCTCCTGATTTGTGCTTTGTAGATGGTAAGGATTTGGGGTGTCAAGATGTGAGTCACACAGTACAGGACACCCAGCCTCTGGACTTGCTCTTGTCACCAAAGTATTTGCATGGTAGGTCCAGTTGAGCTTGTACGTAGAACAGCACAGGAACAAGCCCTTCAGCCCTGATGCTGTGCCAAATTATTGGTTAATGGAGATTTGGTTAATGGAGATCCCCAGGACGTTGACGGTGGGTGATTCAGCAACAGTGATACCATTGAACATCAAGTGTACGTTCTTAGAGTCTCACACTGGAGATGGTCATTGCATGGCACTTCTGTGGAACAAATGTTACTTGCTGATTATTAGACCATAAAATGTGTCTTGTTCTTGCTGCAGGAGAGACTGCTTTATCTGCTGATTTGCCAGTGGAACTGAATGTTGCGCAGTCATCAGGGTAAATCCCTATTTTATGGTGGAAGGAAGATGGCTGTGCCTAGGGCACTGCCCTATGGAACTCCTGCAGTGATGTTCTGGGGCTGGGATGATTGACTTCTGACATCAACAATCATCTTGAAGAAAGGAAGATGTGACTCCAGCCATTGCAATTTTCTAATGGCCATTGACTTCAGTCTTAACAGGGCTACTTGATGCCACACTTGATTAAAAGCTTTCCTGGATCTATGTAGGTTGTAATTCAATGCAGTTTTTTGTGGAGAAAACTACATTGACTCTGCTGCACACATATTTTTAACCAACCTTCGTACCAACACCACTCACAATGTTTTGGCTCACCAGAAAGTGATGAAATTCAATTTTTAGGCAAATTGAGTCCAAACTCACCATGCACTTAACAAGGCATCTGACACCCATGCAATCCAATAATCTTGCTAGCACATCGAGGTGTTCATGCTTATGTTGGCGGTGCTTCACTTAAGGAGTCAGGGCAACATCTCTGCCACAGGTTGGTCCTAAAACTCAAATACATCAAACAAATGCAAACCTACTGGTCTATTACATTTGGTGTCGACAATATGGCCTTCTCTGCTTTGGAGAAACTAAATGCAGATTGGGTGATCTCTTCACTGAGTACCTAAACTCAGTCTTGATGCAGGGTCTCAAACCAAAATGTAGACTTACAGCTTTTGCCTCCACAGATGGCGAGCTGAATCCTTCAGTGTTCTATTTTTGTTCTGAGGAAGAGTTCCTGACCTGGAATATAAATGATTTTTCTTTCCACAGACGCTGCTTGACTGGCCGAGTTCTAACAGCATTTTCTGTTTTTGTTTCACACAAAAAGCAAGGTGTGTTAAAAAAAAAGAACCTCTCTTTCACGTTCGCAGGAAATTCCAACCAATAACCTGTTTTTGAAGCAACAAACGATCTGCTGGATAAACTCAGTGGATCGAGCAGCATCTGTGGGAGGAAAGGAGTTGTCGATATTTCAAGTTGGAACTGTGCATCTGCGGTCTCTTGTATCTCCAACCTGTTTTTAAAGTTTAGTCACAATGGTAAATGTAACTGATCATGGTGTTAAAATGTTGAATGTCAGAATATTGCAGATTTCTGCCCTCCTGCCTGATGGGCTATCAATTAAAGTGCTTTAACTGTTGCACATGGGGATATCATCCTAATTAGGACATGAAACTCCTATTGTTCACCACAGAAATATAATTACAGCACTGCAATTCTCACTGAAATTGCAGTGATAAAGAAAAGGACAAAATTAATTTCATTTGGCTCATGTAAGTTGCAGAGTTAGGCAGGGAAGAGAAATAAAGTGCCATATTAGAATTCTGCTGGGAGTGAAGGGAATTGCGGGAAAACCGGACCTTTTGGTAACTTTTTAGTTCAGTCCTTACCCTATTTCCAGGTTTCCTGTCCAATTAATGGCAGCAAACATAACGAGGGTCAGCATTCCAAGTTTGGTATTTAAACCATACTCCCCAAGCAAGGAATTGGTTTTGGGGTGCCAAGTGAAGGAAATGCCTTGTCTGGCACTTTGGTGGTGTGAACGTTTCTTACGTGTATAGATAAGGCCTGGTTTTAATGGCACCTGCCTAGACATTCTGTCGAAGAAGTGAGAAGTTGAGGAGAGATACTCTTCTTTGCTGATGGGATGATGAAGCATGCAGTGCAGACAGGAAGGTATGGTAAAAGGATGTGTAGAAATCACCAGCAGGAGACAGTGCTATGCTCTTGGATTCAGTGCAGAAAGTGATTTAATGACCTAAGCAGGTACACATTATCTTACATCCATTTTACACACGACTCAACCGCTCAGTCCAACTGTGCAACTTTCATTACATGAACAAATGAAATTAATTTTGTCCTTTTCCTTGTCACTGCATTTCAATGAGAAATGCAATCAGTGGTGAATGATAGGAGCTTCATGTCCCAGGGTAGAGTGGGCAATCTAATATGCACAGACGGAGCATGCGGTCACCTTGTAGCTCACAAGTAAAGAAGAAGAGGCATTGGATATCTGTGTTTCTGAAACTTGGAGATTGGAGACGAAGCTGTCAGCTACCCACATATTAGAAACATAGAAACATAGAAAAACCTACAGCACAATTCAGGCCCTTCAGCCCACAAAGCTGTGCCGAACAGGTCCCTACCCTAGAAATTACTAGGCTTACCCATAGACCTCTATTTTGCTCAGCTCCATGTATCTATCCAACAGTCTCTTAAAAGACCCTATCGTATCCGCCTCCACCACCGTTGCTGGCAGCCCATTCCACGCACTCACCACTCTCTAAGTAAAAAACTTACTCATGACATCTCCTATACCTACTCCCCAGCACCTTAAACCTATGTCCTCTTGTGGCCACCATTTCAGCCCTGGGGAAAAGCCTCTGACTATCTACCCGATCAATACCTCTCATCATCTTATATACCTCTATCAGGTCCCCCCTCATCCTCCGTCGCTCCAAGGAGAAAAGGCCGAGTTCCCTCAACTTGCTTTCATAAGGCATGCTCTGTATTCCAGGCAGCATCCTTGTAAATCTCCTCTGCACCTTCTCTATGGCTTCCACATCCTTCCTGTAGTGAGGCGACCAGAACTGAGCACAGTACTCCAAGTGGGGTCTGACCAGGGACCTATATAGCTGCAACAATACCTCTCGGCTCCTAAATTCAATTCCACGATTGATGAAGCACAATACACCATATGCCTTCTTAACCACAGAGTCAACCTGCACAGCCGCTTTGAGCGTCCTATGGACTTGGACCCCAAGATCCCTCTGAACCTCCACACTGCCAAGAGTCCTACCATTAATACTATATTCTGCCATCATATTTGACCTACCAAAATGAAGCACTTCACACTTATCTGGGTTGAACTGCATCTGCCACTTCTCAGCCCAACTTTGCATTCTATCTATGCCCTGCTGTAACCTCTGGCAGCCCTCTATACTATCCACAACACATCCAACCTTTGTGTCATCTGCAAACTTACTAACCCATCCCTCCACTTTCTCATCCAGGTCGTTTATAAAAATCACAAAGAGTAAGGGTCCCAGAACAGGTCCCTGAGGTACACCACTGGTCACCGACCTCCATGCAGAATACAACCCTTCAACAACCACTCTTTGCCTTCTGTGGGCCAGCCAGTTCTGGATCCACATTGCAATGTCCCCTTGGATCCCATGCCTCCTTACTTTCTCAATAAGCCTTGCATTGGGTACCTTATCAAATGCCTTGTTGAAATCCATATACACCACATATACTGCTCTCCCTTCATCGATGTGTTTAGTCACATCCTCAGAAAACTATATCAGGCTCGTAAGGCAGGACCTGCCCTTGACAAAGCCATGTTGACTATTCCTAATTATATTATACCTCTCCAAATGTTCATAAATCCTGCCTCTCAGGATCTTCTCCATCAGCTTACCAACCACTGAGGTAAGACTCACCGGTCTATAATTTCCTGGGCTATCTCTGCTCCCTTTCTTGAATAAGGGAACAACATCCGCAACCCTCCAATCTTCTGGAACCTCTCCCGTCTCCATCGATGATGCAAAGATCATTGTCAGAGGCTCCACAATCTCCTCCCTTGCCTCCCACAGCAGCCTGGGGTACATCCCATCCAGTCCCGGCGACTTATCCAACTTGATGCTTTCCAAAAGTTCCAGCACCTCCTCTTTCCTAATATCTACACGCTTAAGCCTTTCAGCCTGCTGCAAGTCCTCACTACAATCCCCCAGATCTTTTTTCTGTAGTGAATACTGATGTAAAGTATTCATTAAGTACCTCCGCTACATCTTCCGGATCCATACACACTTTCCCACTGCTGCACTTGATAGGCCCAATTCTTTCGCACCTTATCCTCTTGCTCTTCACATACTTGTAGAATGCCTTGGGGTTTTCCTTAATCCTGCTTGCCAAGGCCTTCTCATGTCCCCTCCTGGCTCTCCTAATTTCCTTCTTAAGCTCCTTCCTGTTAGCCTTATACTCTTCCAGATCTCTAACATTACCTAGCTCTCTGAACCTTCTGTAAGCTTTTCTTTTCCTTTTGACTAGATTTATTATAGCCTTTGTACACTACGGTTCCTGTATCCTCTTGTGACTCCCCTGTCTCATTGGAACATGCCTATGCAGAACTCTACACAAATACCCCCTGAATATTTGCCACATTTCTTCCATACTTTTCCCTTAGAACATCTGTTCCCAATTTAATCTTCCAATTTCCTGCCTGAGAGCTTCATAATTCCCTTTACTCCAAGTAAATGCCTTTCTAGTCTGTCTGTTCCTATCTCTCTCCAGTGCTATCGTAAAGGAGATAGAATTATGATCACTATCTCCAAAATGCTCACCCACTGAGAGGTCTGACACTTGACCAGGTTCATTTCCCAATACCAAATCAAGCACAGCCTCTCCTCTTGTAGGCCTATCTACATATTGTGTCAAGAATCCTTCCTGAACACACTTAACAAACTCCACCCCATCTAAACCCCTCACTGTCTGGAGATGCCAGTCGATGTTTGGGAAATTAAAATATCCCACCACAACAACTCTGTTATTATCACACCTTTCTGAGATCTGCTTCCCTATCTGCTCCTCAATATCCCTGTTACTATTGGGCGGCCTATAAAAAACACCCAGTAAAGTTATTGACCCTTTCCTGTTCCTAACCTCCACCCACAGAGACTCTGTAGACAGTCCCTCCATGACGTCCACCTTTTCTGCAGCCGTGACACTATCTCTGATCAACAGTGCCACTCCCCCACCTCTTTTGCCTCCCACCCTGTCCTTTCTGAAACATCTAAAACCCGGCACTTGAAGCAATCATTCCAGTCCCTGAGCCATCCAAGTCTCTGTAATGGCCACCACATTGTAGCTCCAAGTATTTATCCAATCTCTAAGCTCATCCGCCTTGTTCACAATACTCCTTGCATTAAAATAGACACATCTCAAACCGGTCTGAGCCCGTCCCTTCTCTATCACCTGCCTATCCTCCCTCTCGTAACTACTATTAGCTTTCTCTGTTTGAGAGCCAAACACCTCTACCCCAGTCTCCCCAGTTCGGATCCTACCCCCCAACAAATCTAGTTTAAACTCCCCCCAGTAGCCTTAGCAAACCTCGCCAGGATATTGGTCCCCCTGGGATTCAAGTGCAACCCGTCCTCTTTGTACAAGTCATAACTGCCCCAAAGGAGGCCCCAATGATCCAGAAATCTGAATTCCTGCTCCTTACTCCAATCCCTCAGCCACACATTTAACCTCTTCCTCATTCTATTCCTATACCCACTGTCACTTGGCACAGGCAGTAATCCTGAAATTACTACCTTTGAGGTCCTGCTTCTCAACTTCCTTCCTAACTCCCTATAGTCATTTTTCAGAACCTCATCCCTTTTCCTACCTATGTCGTTGGCACCAATATGTACCATGACCCCTGGCTGTTCTCCCTCCGTCTGCAGGATATCTTGGACGCGAACTGAAACAACCCAGACCCTGGCACCTGGGAGGCAAACTACCTTCCGAGTTTCTCTCCTGCGTCCACAGAATCGCCTGTCTTCCCACCTAACTATAGAGTCCCCTCTCACCACTGCCCTCCTCTCTCCTTCCCTACCCTTCTGAGCCACAGGGCCGGACTCTATGCCAGAGACACTGCCACTGTTGTTTCCCGCAGGTAGGCTGTCTCCCCCAACAGTACTCAAACGGGAGTACTTATTGTCAAGTGGTACAGCCACAGGGGTACTTTCTAGTACTTGACTCTTCCCCTTCCTGACTGTGACCCACTTGCCTGACTCCCGTGGCCCCGGTGTGACCACCTGCCTATAACTCCTTTCTATCACCTCCTCATTCTCCCTGATCGGACAAGGTCATCAAGCTGCATCTCCAGTTCCCTAACACGGTCCCTCAGGAGCTGCAGCTTGACACACCGGGTGCAGATGTAGCCTTCCTGGAAGCAGGGAGACTCTGGGAACTCCCACATCTGACACCAAGTACAGGAAACTGCACTCATACTACTTCCTTTACTCAAGTCACCTACCTCACCTCGCCCCTTTACGCCAAAGCCTCTTGAGCCAAAGCCCAATCACTCTGCTTCCTCTCACTCCGCTGCTCGCTCTGACGCTGCCCGCTGGATATGGCAGTTTGCTTTCTAAACTGCCCGCGCTTTACCTGCTGACGTCATGCACCTGCACAGTCCTGCATCCACTATTCCCAATGAGAGCTTATATTAAAAAACTTATTAAAAAAGCCTTATAAAACAAAACCTTATAATAAAAACCTTATAAAAAAAAGAAAAACTTATCTGTTCCAAAGTCCCGACACCTGCCAAAGCGAAACCCACGAAACCTCGAAACCACAAAATATTATGTCAAATCCAATTCTGCTGACTTGATTTTGAAAATGATTAAAATAAGATCACCTTAGATGATGAGTTCTTCCATAATAACGCCAGCAAGTTAAACTCTGTTTCTAAAATATAGTTCCTTGGCTTCAGTGGAGCTGACTTTCAGAGCGATTGTGCAATGTGCAGATATTATCTAAGTGTTTGCTGCAAGCAGCCAAGGACAAATTTCTACATCTTTTATCTCTTCCAAAGTCTTTGTTGTTTCAGTAACAGTCAGAAGTTGCTGACAACAATTGCTCAGCAGGGCTGAATCCTTCAAAGAGTGCACAGTCAATCATACAGAAGATGCATAAGCTCAGATACCCAAGTGTGGTGGAGCTGGAAAGGCACTTGGAGACACGCACTTTATGTGTGAGCAAGGGCAGCGGCAGGGGCAGCAATGGAGAGACTACACCAAAGAACAAACCCCTCTTCAGGCTCTGCTCAACTGGACAGTGTTAACGTACCCCAAGGAGTTCACTGAGCAGCAGCAGACACCTTCATTGTTGACTTCACATAGAGTCGTACAGCACAGAAATGGGCCCTTCGGTCCACCACATCCATGCTGGCCCTTTTTCCCATCAAAAATTGCAGAGACTTTACAGGAATACATTCAAGCTCCCAGGAAGGTGAGGTCTGAGGCCACTGATGCCATGTGTTCTTCCATGAGCCGGATGGAACAATGAAATGAATCCATCACCTTGAACACAAACTCCAGGTACCAAAATATATGCCTTTTAAATAAGCCAGCAGCTACCTTAACTTTGATGTTCCATGCAATAATTGTCAACAAAGTATTCAAGTCAAAGTCAAAATTGAGTTTATAGTCATATGCACAAGTACATGTATGCACAGGTGCAATGGAAAACTTACTTGCAGCAGCATCACAGGGACAAATCATCATATAATGAGCATTCATAAAAGAAACATAAATTAAACATAAATTATACACAATTTTTACAAGAAAGAACACGATTAGAACAAAAAAAAGTCCATTTTAGTGCAAAGTGGTCATAGTGTTGCTAAACTGTGGTGATTAGGGTTTTGCCAGTTGGTTCAAGAAGAGAATGGTTGAAGGGAGGTGGCTGTTCTTGAACCTGGTGGTGTGGGACTTCAGGTTTCTGTACCTCCTGCCCAATGGTAGCTGTGAAAAGATGGCATGGCCCAGATGGTGGGGATCTTTGATGATAGATGTTGCCTTCTTGAGGCAGCACCTCATGCAGATACTACCAATTGTTGGGAGGGATGTGCCCATGATGTATTGAGAAGAGTTTACTTCTCTCTGCAGCTTCTTCTGTTCCTGTGCATTTGAATTGCTGTACCAGACCATGATGTAACCAGTCAGGATACTTTCAACAGTACATCTGTAGAAATTTGTTAGAGTGTTCAGTGACAAGCCGAACCTCCTTAACCTTCTAAGAAAGTAAAGATGCTGACGCGCTTTCCTTATGATTGCATCTATATGCTGAGCCCGGTATTATTATCACAGAGAAGTTCAGCTGGGCCACGAAAGGGATGATAATAGATCGCGGAAATGGGGACCCCACTCTAAAGTTTCCAATTCCCACACACAGTTCACTTACCCATCAGCAGCCCCAATGCCACTTCATATTCCCATGAACCGAAGTCTGCACAGGAGCACGTAGAGTTGACTTTGGCAGAGTACTCAAGCCCTCCAAAACCTCGTGGATGTTGACCATCTAAGCAGCAATAGCGGGGATCAGACCAGCCTGCCTCTACCTCTGCCAAATGCATGCAGTTTGTACCATGTACTGTAGGTGTAGGGTCACCTGACACGACCATCTTCTTCAGGTTGAAAACTCTTCATCAGAACTGGGGAGCAGATAAAATGAATAACTTTAGATTACAGAGAAGGTGGTGGGAGGGATAGAAAGAACAAATGAAATATCTTTGATAGGGTGAGACCCGGTCAAATGAGTTAATGGAGACACCTTAGGGAAAGATTTGCTTCTTTGTATTATGTGTTGCTAACAGCAGGGCTTCAGAATATACCCAGCTGGTCAGACAGTGCTAAAGGAGAGAGAAAAAGTGATCCGAAAGCACAGGTGGATGACTTACAACAGAAGTGGCCAGTTCTGATACAGACAGAAAGAACAAGTTACCTAAAGTTGGAGAATTTGATATTGCTGTTGTGTACCAGAGACACACCACCAGAGGTGGAACAACTCTCACGGACCTGAAGAGATCCCCTTCCTCTTTCCAAAGATGCTGCCTGAAGTGCTGAGAGTTTCAGCATTTTCTGTTTTTACAGCTGCAAGCCTGTGACAGCTGGCTCCAGTTTCTAGTCATCCACGTCCCCATCTGAGGTCCAACCTAAGGCAGTGTCACCCATCCTGATAGAGCACAGATGGATCAAACCTCCAAATGTACACCGTAGCCTCTAAGTAAAATATTCTGTGCAAACTAGCAAGTAAGAAAGCAGCTGTGACTACCTGAGTATTTATTCAGTACCTTTGCTTCAGTTGCAGCGTTGTGACTACTTTGGCTTCACAGATAATTTCAGAAAGCCTTGGACCCTCGTTAAACTAAAAGCAATGCGTTAGACGATTGGCACGTTGTGCGCAGACAACCTTTGGTGTTCCAGCCTAAAGAAGAAAGTTTGGAGCCAACTTCCCGACCCGATGTCGGTTTCCCTCCGTAACCCCAGCGGCGCCCAGCTGCGAGCGCACAATTTAACATCAAGCCATTAACTGCCAATCCGGATGAACAGCTTTCGGAGAAAAACATTTGATCTGTCTTACTGCCAAAAGTAAGACGCAGAGAATTGGGTGCAGACAGTTAAAAAAACATCTTTATTCAAAATACTCTTCGTATCAGGCTAAAGAAGTTTTAAAATTAATTCATGTTGTATTTCCCAATCTCCCAACATAATTTCAGCAGATGAACGAAAGCTCCTGTGTGCAAATTTTATCTGGTGTTTCAATGGGTTATAGCAAGGAAACCAGAAAAAAATCGCAGGCAAATCGCATACACACTTGAGTATTTACACTCGATAATTGAAACTAACTCAAAAACATAATTTTCTATCCCACTAATAACCCAAAAAGTGTTTCTTCACCTACCCAGTAGTTAGGTAAAATATCGTGAGATCCAGCGGCCAATGAGAAAACCTTTGCCACTGTACACTAATTAACTGAAGCGCACCATGAAGATGCATAATTCTCGTAAATCCCGAAGAGCAAATGAATCGGAGAGTGGGTCCGGTTGATTCAAGCTTCGATCAAGTGGTCAGTTATTATAATAGAGAAGTTAAATGAACAGCAGGCAGTGCAAAAGCAGGATATAACAAAATCCCCCATCCTTAATAACAACAAAAGCGCTTTCCACAGAGCTTCCCATTAATGTGTGTTTAACTTTAAAAACAGATGTCCACTTTAAAACTGGACGGACGTCCGGTTAGGAATTGGTAGTCGACTAATTTAACAGTTAAGCTTTCCCAGTAAAAAAGACTGTTCCAATTCCTTGAAGATCAACTGAAGAAGATTTCTTTATTAGTCATATGTACATTGAAACACACAGTGAAATGCATCTTTTGCGTAGAGTGTCCTGGGGGCAGCCCACAAGTGTCGCCACGCTTCCAGTGCCAACATAGCATACCTACAACTTCCTAACCTGTACATCTTTGGAATGTGGGAGGAAACCAGAGCACCCGGAGGAAACCCATGCAGACATGGGGAGAATGTACAAACTCCTTCCAGACAGCAGCCGGAATTGAACCCGGGTCACTGGCGCTGTAATAGTGTTACGCTAACTGCTACACTACCGTAATAGTTTATTGCAGAGAGATGTTCAACAGACTATTTGCTTTCCTGATCGATTGCTGCACCTGCTTTTTGGCCTTTAGTGACTTGGGTCCCTTTGAACACAATATTATGTAATCACTCACCATTTAGAAAATAGTCTGTGCTTCTGCTTTGTGTGTCAAAGTAGTCCACATTTTTGTGCATTGTATTGAACAAGAACACAACAGTAGCAGGAGTAGGCTACCAGGTCCCTCAAGCCTGCCCCACAATTCAATATGATCAGGGCTGATCTGTGCTGGCCTCAACTCCTGTACCAATTCCCAAAGCCCTCAATTCTTTCATCTTGCAAATATTTATCTGGCTCCACCTTAAATACATTTAATGATCTAGCCTGCACCGCCCTAGGGGGCAGAGAATTCTAGAGATTCATCACCGTCTGAGAGAAGACATTTGTATATCCCTTGGTTCTATACCTGCTATGTTCTCACCCGTTCCTTCAGTTTATCTAGATACCCATGAAGCCTCTTGTATCTTCCTCCCTACTCGCAATCCCACCTAGTTCTGTACTGTCGGATCCGGTTATTTTCGAATCTGCAGGTTCTTTCAGGAGTCCAGGCATGAGTTGAAAACAACTTGGTGCTTCACAAAGTTTTATTGGAAAGTTTAAAACAAAGAAACAGTCACAGAGCACATGGCACTGGCTTTGATGAGCTGAGACAAAGGGAACAAAAGAAAGCTCAGGCCAGGGGACAGGAAGAGCAAGAGAGGGATTAACAAAAAGCAATGCCTTTTATACCCGAGATAAGAGATGCTCTTTAGCTAACAATAGTCCAATCAGGAAACCTATTAGATACTTGTGGCCAAACCAACCAATGAAAAAACCACATATTCACCTGATGGACGAACCAATAAACTAGTAAGCGGCCATTCCTTGTGCAGCCACTTGAGGTGTATTAAACACTATACATGTCAAAAACTAATTAAAAGAGTCGAATCCAACAGTATCATCAGCAAACTTGGAAAATGACATTTGGTGTCCTCAGCCAAGTTGTTGCTTTGGATCAGGAATAGCTGTTTTTATTTGAGTTGTCTCATAAATGCTCTGGTTCATGGATCATTTAATGTACATTGATATGCCAAATGAGTATGAGCAGAAATTTGAGAAAGATGTCCAAATCAGAAAACTAGTGCAATTTTGATGTAGATTTTGCCCAAAACAGAAACTTTTGCCAAGATTGTTATTTCCCATTTGATACAATTGGAATATATGCCTAGAAATTCAATACTATTATAATTTTAAACATTTTGCAATTAAAAATTAAAATCAAGCATTTTGCTTCACTCTGGAAAGTTGACTGGGCATTTTTGAATTGGAACCATCCACTCCCCTGAAGAAATTTCCACATCATTCCTGTGCATCCAAAAGTAGCACTACAGGGGAACTTGGATCATGTTGTCTCAGGATCAACCATTGTTGGGACAACTTGAGTTTTCTTCAAAAGCACCAGACCAAGATGGTGGCTGCCATATAAGACAACTGGTTATCTTGTTAGCTCCACCTCTTTTTGCACTGCGCTGACCTACCTGATCTTGTTCCTGACTGCATATCATTCCACCTATCTGTTGACCTCTGACCCCTTCCCCACCTCTCCCCTTGCAACTCTCTGATTCGTCACCCACCATCCAAATATTACTGATTCGTCCCTCACACATCCAAACTGCTGGTCTCCCAGTACTAAGTACCCACCAACCAAATGGCCAGTCTCCTGCTCCTCTCCCTGCTCCCCCCATCACCCCCCTCCCCCACCAATCATTCAAACTGCTGATCTCCAATCTCCACAACAGCACAGTACCAATCAAGCATGTGGCCACCAGCCATCCTGAACCTGCAGACCCAGGCACAAATGAAGACTTCAGCAATAGCTAACAATTGAAGCAGTCATTGACTCCCTGCTGCTTCACCCTTCTAGCACTACCATTAGGATACAATGGAATTTCTAGCCAAGTAATGCTGTTTCCAACCAGCCACCGAATGATCTACTGAATCATAAGGAATCATAGTACAATACAGATGAGAAGGGAGGTGTTGAGTCTTTAAACGAGCTTTCTGGTTCTTGTCATTTCTCTGTCCTAGACTCTCCTGAGTCCTGCTAATGTGGCTCTGTCAAATATTTATGCAACTTCCTTTTGAAACTTCTCACTTAATCTGCTTCCACCAGCCTTTCATGTTGTGCTTTCTGGATCATAATAGCTTGCTACAGAAAAATAAATTGCTTTCTTTTCAACTGTAGGCCAAGGAGAGCCCAAATCAGGATTAGCACATTAGAATCATTCCTTTTTGGTCAGCAACCATTCAGAGACTTTCCTATTCTTATGCAATAACCCCTTGTACCTATTCTGGAAATATAGTGACTTCTTTAGTCAAAGTGGAAATAAGAGATGCAAGGTGCAAGATGCAATAAGATGTTTAAATGTCTCTTAAACATAGTGATTGTATTTTATTCCACCATCTCCTCTGGCAGCTAGTTCCAGATATCAACCACTCTCTGTGCAAAAAAAACTTTCCCCTCCTTCCTATCACCTTAAACCAATACCCTCTTATTTTTGATACCCCTACCATGGGAAAAGGATTCAGTCTATCTACCCTATTATGGTTCTTATAACTTTATGTGCCTCTGTCCGTTCACTCCTCAGCCTCCTTAACTCCAGGGAAAACAAATCCACCCTATCCAATCTCTCCTCATAACCAAAGTCTTTCAATCCCGATAACATCCTGGTCAATCTTCTCTGCACCTCATCCTTCCCATAGTGTGGCAATCAGAACTGCACACAGTACTCCAAGTGCGGTCTAACCAGTGCTTTGTAAAGCTGCAACATAATGTCCCAACTTTCATGCCCTGACCTATGAAGGCAAGCATGCCCATGTGCCTTCTTCACCACTCTGTCTACCTGTGTTACCGCTTTCAGGGAACTGTGGAATTGAACTCCAAGGTCCATCTGTTCATCAACATTCCTTAGCACCCTACCACTTATTGTATATGTCCTACATGTATTTGACTTCCCAAAATGCATCACCTCACACTTGTATTGGTATTGCTTAGGACAGCTTGTGAAGAGTTGCCATGCTCTGGTGCCATTTTGCCTTCAGTCAGAATTAATTTACATCTGCCAATGTTCCGCCCAGTTTTCCATCTAAGCTATATCCTGCTGTGGCCTTAGACAACCTTCTCCACTGTCTACGACACCACTAACTTTCACGCTATCCACAAAGATACTAATCATTCCTCCTACATTCACATCAAAGTTGTTCACGTAAATTACAAATAACAAGGGTCCCAGCACCAATCCGTACTGCACCCCACTGATCACATCCTTCCAATCATAAAAACATCCTTCCACCACTACCCCCTGCCTTTTATCACCAAGCCAGTTTTGGATCTAATTAGCCAGTTTACTTTGGATTTTATGTGTCTTAATCTTCTGGATCAGCCTACTATGTGAGACCTTGTCAAATGCCTCACTAAAATCCATGAATTCAATGCCTACCACCCTGCTTCATGTGTCTTATTTTTTATCTCCACAAAAATCTCAGTCAAATCAGTGAGGCAGGATTTCCCCCACACAAAGCCATGATGACTATCCCTGAGCAGCCCCTGCCTTTCCAAATGTATATAAATTCTATCCCTTATGATTTTCTCCCAATAATTTCCCTACTACTAATGTAAACTCACCAAACTGTAGTGAATGAAACAAAGCTAACGGTTAGCTCAGTAGAATGTGCTAGCATGTAACAGATTTAAGTTAATTGTCAAACTGTAAGATTTTGAGAAGAAAACAAAAAGGTTGCAGTTTAATCTTAGTGTAAAGATATCGAAAGTTACAAAGGAACAAACAACTCGTCTAAACACTTGAAGAATTGAAGAGCCATAATTGGCAGAACTATGGACCAAGACCTGAAGTTGACTTAACCTAAGGCCCATTTTTGGCCTGCATGGATATAATGGGCCAAATGGCCTCCTTCTGTGCCTTATATCACTATGATTCTATGAATCTACAAAAATACAAGTGCACCTGAATGAAGCCACAAACTTGCCAACAGCATTTTAAGTTTTGTACTAGGAGGATTGAGTAAAAAAAAGTGATAAGCTGATGATGTATTTATGGCCTGTGGTTTGAATGCACATTTTGGGTGTCCCATAATAGTAAAGACAGTGAAGTTGAAGAAATTGTATGGAGTTGAATCTGGATGATGCAGAGAAAATTGAGATGCTGGGACAGCTTCCACTGGAGCAAAAAAGATTAAGAGGCAATTTAATACAATTGTTTCTACTTAATAATAGATTGTTCTCCTATCATGAGCAGCGTAAGGCTATTTCCTCTGGTGAGAGATCATCAATTTGAAACTGAAAGTGTAAGGAGAAAGGTTAGGTAAAATGACATTTTGCAGAGGAAACATTGAGTACTTTGCTACAGAGACTGTTTGAGAATGATGTAATTGCCATTTTGAGCTAAGAATAGATGAATTAAGATTAAAGAAGATACAAGGCTATGGGGAAGAACAGGTCCATGGGAACTGAAATGAAATGTTTTTGAAAGAGACAGCACAAGCAAAAAATGCTGCTTCATGTATTGTAAACTTCAATAGTTCTGCAGCACCAATAGTAAAAAAATACACTAAAAATGTTGAAATATTCTTGATTGTTGATATCTTGACTGATTTTTATTCAAACTGTTTGATTAATTTAAGTCTGTTAGTGCACTGAACCATAGAATTAAGATGAGATGCTTTCTTCATGTTTGATCTAAATATGAATTAAAAGCACATCTTTCTTGAGGACAGGCAAACATAAAAAAAAAGTTTCTGAATGACATTTAAACTAGATCCTGGCAGTGAAATATATTTTTAACAATTATGCAGCAGCATTTACACAGCTGGTGGAAAGAAGGTCAGCTCAGCAGTGTTTATACCTTCTGGAAGGTAAGACACAAAGGAAAGAAAAATCGCAGGCTTTTCCTATCACCATACTGCAGTGGCAAGGGTCAATCATTGCAGTAAGAGCAATTGAATATGAACTAGTTTATACCCTTCCTTTTTCTTTATTTACCATTGTGCTTAAATTGATAATTCCAGAACCATGCTCAGTCTTCTTTCCTCTTAAAAATTATGAAGCCTCTTAAAATTAGCTAAGTTAATGTTTCTTGTAATTGGTTTTATTTTGCTTTGAAAATCAATATGAAGTATTGATCTTTCTCCTCATATTGATAAAATCCTTTCCCTACACATTACTGGAAAAAGTGCTGCTGTTACAGTAGATACTAGGACTTGTCCAAAGCATTGCTGAATGGCATACATAGTTTCAGGCAGCCAGGCCATTATGTCCTTTGTGTGGTATAATGTTTTGATTGCTATTTTTGTAAACATGATCTAATCTGGCCAGGCATCTGTAATCACTTCAGCCACATTGTTTAAGTGAGTTGGACAGACATATAATTAAGTGTAAAGCGGAAGATCTAAACTTGCAAGAACTGAGAGTTCAGAACCCATATGAAATCTCTACCAAACGAAAAATAATGAAAATCTTCCTGGTGTAGAGAAAATCAAATAAAATTATTTGTTGAATTTAGTCTCCTATGCCTGGTTGACGTGGATATTCATTGATATTTGTGCAAAGAAGTGTGGTTTACTCAATTATAAGCTGTCTCTATCCATCCTATTTGATCAAAATGCAGCAAGTGTCCTCCATGAAACTTAGGGGATCATTTGTCATGGAGTCATACAGCCTAGAAACAGACCACTCAGCCTACCACATCCACACCAACTGGTGGGTACCCATCCATATTAATCCTGTCTTCCAACACTTGGCCATAGCCTTCTATACCTGGACAATTCAAGTGCTTATCTAGACACTTCTTAAATGCCATCAGTGTCTCTGCTTCCACAACTCTCTCGGGCAGTATATTCCACGTAATCACCACTGTCTTGGTGAGAGAGGTTCCCTTGGATCCCCTCTAGATGTCTTCCCCCTTACCCTAAATCTAGGTCCTTTAGTTTTATCTACATCTGACATGGGGAATAGTTTCCTGCAGTCTGCCTTATCTATACCTCTTATAATACATGTCCTGTCTAAACCTGCTCTGCTCCAGGGAAAATAGACCCAGTCTCTCAACTTCCTCCTCATATCTGAAACGATCCATCCCAGCAACACCCTGCTGAATCTCCTCTGCACCCTGTCCAGCGCAATCACATGTTTCCTATGGTGTGGTGACCAGAACTGCATGCAGTACTCCAGCTGAGGTCTGACCAAGGTTTTATAAAGTTGGAGCATAACTTCCCTGCTCTTGAGTTCAGTGCCCCCACTAATGAAGACCGGCATCCCATATACCTTCTCAGCCATGCTTTCCACCAACACTGCCACCTTCAAGGATCTGTGGACTTGTACATCAAGGTCTCTCTGTTCGTCAGTACTCCTAAGGATCCTACCATTCATGGTGTACGTCCTAGCCTCATTGGTATTGGTATTGGTTTATTCCTGTCACTTGTACTGAGGTACAGTGAAAAACTTATCTTGCACACCAATCATACAGGTCAATTCATTACACAGTGCAGTTACATTGAGTTAGTACAGAGTGCTTTGAGGTAGTACAGGTAGAAACAATATCAGTACAGAGTAAAGTGTCACAGCTACAGAGAAAGCGCAGTGCAATAAGGTGCAAGGTCACAACAAGGTAGATTGTGAGGTCAGAGTCCATCTCATTGTATAAGGGAACCATTCAGTTGTCTATCAGTTGTCTACAGGACAGTGGGGTAGAAGCTGTCCTTAAGCCTGGTGGTGCATGCCCTCAGGCTCCTGTATCTTCTACCCAATGGAAGAAGAGAGAATGTCCTGGGTGGGCGGGGTTTTTGATTATGCTGGCTGCAATGACAACGAGAGGTAAAGACAGAGTCCAAGGAGAGGAGGCTGGTGTCCGTGATGCGCTGGGCTGTGTCCACAACTCTCTGCAGTTTCTTATGGTCCTGGGCAGAGCAGTTGCTGTACCAAGCCGTAATACATCCAGATAGGATGCTTTCTATGGTGCATCAGTAAAAGTTGGTGAGGGTCAAAGGGGACAAACCAAATTTCTTTAGCCTCCTGAGGAAGTAGAGGCGCTGGTGAGCTTTCTTGGCCGTGGCATCTACGTGATTTGACCACGACAGGCTGTTGATAATGTTCACTCCCAGGAACTTGAAGCTCTCAACCCCCTTGACCTCAGCACCATTGATGTAGACAGGTGCATGTACACCACCCCCTTTCCTGAAGTCAATGACCAGCTCTTTTGTTGACATTGAGGGAATGGTTGTTGTCATGATTCCAGATGATTCCACTAAGCTCTCTATCTCCTTCCTGTACTCCAACTCATCGCTGTTTGAGATATGGTCTACAATGGTGGTATCATCTGCAAACTTGTAGATGGAGTTAGAGCAGAATCTGGCCACATAGTCATGAGTGTATAGGGAGCAGGGTAGTGGGCTGACGACACAGCCTTGTGGGGCACCAGTGTTGAGAATAATCGTGCCGGAGGTATTGCTGCCTGTCCTCACTGATTGCAGTCTGTTTGTTAGAAAGTCAAGGATCCAGTTACAGAGGCAGGTGTTGAGTCCTAGGTACTCCCAAAATGCATCTCCTCACACTTATCAGGCTTAAACTCAATCTGCCATTTCTCAGCCCATTTCACCAACACCCCAATAGTTCTCTACACTTTCCACAACTATACCTGCCACACTATCAACAACTCCACCAATCTTCGTGTAATTTGCAAACTTATAGATCATAGCTCTTATATCCACATTCAGATCATTCACATATATTACAAACAGCAAGGGTCCCAGCACCGATCCCTGTGGAACACCACTAGTCACAGACAGCCAATCACAAAAAATTTGCTGCCATGGCTTCTGCCATGGGAGAGTCTGATGACTTGACTAATAATCTGTCTGACTGGAATCCAAAGCCAGTTGACTGACACACTGTAGCACTTCCGCACTAGTCACAAGATTCTTCTTTAAACAAAGCTGTTGTTTTGCATTCAGCTTCCCATATCACTTCGTCAGTCATATTTCTTATGTATACAGTAGTGTATGGGGAGACTAGTATTATAATGAGCTACTTCATTTTAGTCTAAAGAAGTACCTTTTTACCCCATTGATTGACAAATGATAAAAATTGCAGACTACCTTTACAATTCTAGCCTTTATTCCAGTGAAGCCTTTAGTAGATAATTTCATTGAAGTTAACTCAGCTGAATCCAGGTACCAGAGATGCCAGCAGGTAATTCAGTGAAGGAAAATAAAGAGAAGCATAAAGAAATGACAAAAGAAAAAGTTGGAGAAATATGGGTCAATCGGCATTTAAAAAAGGGAGGTCAATATTTCACTTGAGTTCTTTCATCAAAATTGGCCAGGGAAACTTGAAATATTAATGACCTCAGTGCTTATGGTCTTCATTCTCCAATTGTCCAAAAATCTTTCAGCTTTAAATATACCCATTGACTGTTATCTGGGGCAGAGAACTCCAAAGGTTCAGAAAGCTCTGGGGGGAGAGGGAGGATCTCTCCCAGCCTTAAAGAAGTGACCTTATCCTGAGGCGATGTCTTCTTATTTTCGAGCCTCACTGTACACTGAGAGACTATAGCAGATGGGGTTGTCCTTCCTGAAGCTGAGATTATTAATGTATTCTAAATCATGAAAATCAAAAAAACTGCAGTTGCTGGAAATTTGAAATAAAATCTGAAAATGCTGGAAACTCTCAGCAGGTCAGGCAGCATCAATGGAAGGAGAAAAAGGGTCTTAAATCTGATCTATCAACTCCCTTTCTCTTGCCATAGATGTTGCTTGACCTGCAGAATATTCCAGCATTTTCTGTTTTTGTTGTAACACATGAAGGATTTTGATGAAGTGAATAAGCAGAAATTGTTTCCATTAGCAAAAGGAATAGGAGACTTAATTGGCTAAAATGCCAGAAGGAAGATGAGTTTATTTTTATGGAACAATTATTATAATCTGAAATGAATTCCCCTAAACCATAGGTAATCACACGTAATAGTGACATTTGAAAAGGAACTGGGTAAATACACAAGGGGGAAAAATTGCAGGGCTGCAGTGAAAAAGCAGGAGTGCAGCACTAATTGGGTCTGTTAAAGCACTCTCACTTATACCAATGGACAAATATCCTGAAGTGGTGTATGATCCTTTGATTCAATAAAATCTTATATTTAGTATACACTGTTAAATTGTTTATCTTGCAATCAATAAATGACTAGTAGTATTGCTTGCCAGTATTCAGATCTCATTTTATATAAAAAAATACCCGCTATCAAGATTTATGTGAAAAGAAATAAAATGTTACTTAGAATATTTTTAGATACTTGTCTGGTTTCAGAACTGTATTATTTAATAGAAAAGCAAATTACCTAGAATGCCATCCCAGTAACCTCATTTGACAGCTGCTTCATAAACAGAGCACCTGCTCATTTTTAGACAGTCACTCACCAATGAAAAGCTCCTGTTATCACGACGATATCTGTCTGGGGCTCCAGGAAATGCTGTAGTGTCAGCCAACAGGCTATGGCCTTATTGTGACAACCTGATTCAATCATCATGTCCAGTGATTTATTCCAGAACAGGCAGCTGGTTTCAAATACATCCCTAGAGAAGCAGAAAAATGTGACCTAAATCTATACATGGTGGAAAGGACACGATTGACAACTCAGTCTTATGACTTAAAAACAGAATCAAATGAAATATACATTCATGGAGTCTGCAGTTTCGCAAAACAAATAATCATTCCGTAGGTGCCATGTATTAAGTTTCAGTTCTGGAGAAGTTGTTTAACTCTTTTGCATCCAGACTCACCTACAGATGTCTTGTTATGTTTAGAATCAACATTTCTACTGCACTCTCCAGTGTGATACACTTAGACTGACAAGATGGAGGCTTTCCCTACGGAAAACACAAATTTGTGTGTTATAACGTTGGAAAATATAAAAATTTCTTTAGACTTCTCATATATTTTTCACCAACTAACTCTACACAGAAGCAAAGAAAAACAAAAATTTATGGCCTAGAAAGGATGACATTTGGCCCATCATGTCTACATTGGCCAAAAATGGAGCCATTTATTAATTAGCATTTCAAACATATACAGGCAGTTCCCGGTTTACACAAGGGTTCCATTCCTGAGAACTGTCCATAAACTGACTTTTCTGTAAGTCAGAGATGGACAATTTCAATGAGGCTCGATTAACATGAACACTTATTTACTGTCTTCCCCCATGCGGTTACAATGGTACAGAATCACAAGATCACAAGATCACAAGACAAGGGAGCAGAAGCAGGACATTTGGCCCATCGAGTCTGCTCCAAGGAAAGGGAAATAGAAATGAGAAATGGGGGAAGAAAAAAAAACTATTCTAATCCCAATTTCCGGCCTTATCCCCATATCCCTTGATATCCTGACTATTTAGATATTTATCTATCTCCTCCTTGAACGCCCCCACTGATCTGGCCTCCACTGCTGTACGTGGCAAGGAGTTCCACAAATTCACCACCCTCTGGCTAAAGAAATTTCTCCTCATCTCTGTTTTAAAACTGTACCCTCTAATTCTAAGATTGTGCCCTCTGGTCCTGGACTCACCCACCAAGGGAAACAGCCTAGCCACATTTACTCTGTCCTTTCCTATCAATATTTTAAATGTCGCTATGAGGTCCCCTCTCATTCTTCTGTACTCCAGCGAGTACAGTCCAAGAGCTGACAAACGCTCCTCATACGTAAGCCCTTTCATTCCTGGAATCATCCTTGTAAATCTCCTCTGAACCCTCTCCAACGTCAACACATCCTTCCTAAGATGTGGGGCCCAAAAGTGCGCACAATATTCCAAATGAGGCCTCACTAGTGCCCCGTAGAGCCTCATCAACACTTCCTTACTCTTATACACTATACCTCTCGAAATGAATGCCAACATAGCATTCGCTTTCTTTACCACCGATCCGACCTGGTGGTTAGCCTTTAAGGTATCCTGCACGAGTACCCCCAAGTCCCTTTGTACTTCCGTGCTTTGGATTTTCTCTCCTCCTAGATAATAATCTGCCCGCTTATTTCTGCTTCCAAAGTGTACAACTGCACATTTCTCAACATTGAATCTCATCTGCCATTTCCTTGCCCATTCTCCTAAACTGTCTAGGTCCCTCTGCAACCTTCCTATCTCTTCAATACTCCCTATTCCTCCCCCTATCTTGGTGTCATCCGCAAACTTAGCCACAAAACCATTTATTCCATCATCCAAATCGTTAACGTACAAGGTAAAAAGGAACGGTCCCAACACCGACCCCTGCGGCACACCACTAGTAAGTGGTAACCAACCAGAACGAGATCCTTTTATTTCCACTCTTTGCTTCCTGTCAACCAGCCTATGCTCCACCCATTCTGTTATCCTACCCTACCCGAATGTCCCACAGAATGTCCCACATCCATTCGCTAGTTTTGATGGCCTTAAAGTACCAATTGATATTACATTGTTTGATGAAGTATTTTACAAATGTCAATAAAAGAGATTTGCCTTATCAGTTTCCAAAGAAAATCTCTTAAGTTGCCTCCCAATGTGAACTGGCAAATGTGTTCTTAAAGACAATGGTATCTGTTTGATTACTGCTGGGAGGTTACACATAGCACTTTTTTTTTGAAGACAATGATTCTCTTTTGAATGAACTAGTTCCAACCACTATTCCATAACTCCTGAAGATGTTTGCGTTTACGTAACTAACTTGAAAGAAATCTTTAAAAATCAGATTTCCATAAGTCAGGTCATCCATAACCCGGGGAGCCCTTGTAATTATGTAAATTAATCCCACTTCCTTGTAGATGACGTCTCTTCAAGTGATCATCCAGGTACCTTTTAAATCTGTTGAGTTTCTGCCTCCACCACCCTTTCAACCAATGACTTCCAGACTCCCACCACTCTTTGGGTATCTTTTCCTCCTCAAGTTACCTCTAATCTTTCTACCAATTAACTTAAGTTTATGTTCCCTAGTTATTAACCTCTCTGCTAATGTAAAAGGTTCTTCCTGTTCACCTGGTCCAGGCCTCTCAATTTTATACCTCAATTAAATCTCTTCTACTTCTTCCTTATTCCATAGGAAACAGCTCCAGCCCAGCCAGTGTCTCCGTATAACTATAATTCTTCCACCCAGGCATCATCCTCTTTAACCACCTTTGCACCCCCACTCGTGCTACCATATATGTCCTTTAATATCGTGCCCAGAATATTACACAGTCTTCTATCCACCTGTGGCATAACTGGTGTTTGACCAGTTCTATCATGATCTCCCAGCTTTTGTACTCTTGAAGTCAAGTATCCCAAATGCCTTCACAGCCATCTTAGCTACTTCTCCTTCGATCTTCGGGGATCAATAAATATGCATTCCAAGATCCCTCTGATTCTCTACACTTGTTGGTATCTCAACATTTATTTTTTGTTGCTCCACTTGCTTCCCTCAGACTCATTACCTCTCATATTTAGTGCGTGACTTAACAGATTGAAACAGTTTCGAATGGAAGCAAAACTGGCTGGAATTGGACGGAAGGCCAATCAAGGAAAAAATGAAATTGGACAGTGCATGTTGCTAGCCTAGTGACCTGGAGGTCTGAACTAACAATCAAGAGGCATAAGTTCAAATCCCACCACAGTCGCTGTGGAACTTAACTTCAGTTATTAACCTGGATTTTAAAAATAATATGTACAAGTCCTAGTAATACTGAGCACAAACCTGCCAGATTGTAGAAAAGCCTATCTGGTATTTTACTTTTGTTCAGGGGAGGAAATACGCAACCTTATTCGGTCTGAACTATATGTAACTCCTGACACACAGCAGTGTGGCTGACACTTAGTGCTCTCTGAAAAGGTCCAGCGAGCCATAACCACTGTGTTAAAATGGAAAAGCAATAAAACCAGACAGACCATGCAGCATCAATCTCGGCACTGAATTTTTCATTGGCAGGGTCGACCTTACAGAGGTCTTTCTGACAAATATCTGGGGACTGGTATCTAAACTGGTATCTGAATTGCAGGCCACATCTTGCAGTCAATGTTCCAGATGGCTTCATCACAGTTCCTGGGCAAATCCTGACCCAAGGGCAGAACAAACCCACCAGAGATAGGTGTACAGTACAAGGGTGCACAGTACAAGGGTGTACAGTGAGAGGGAATGGCCCTGGGAGCTCTCAGTGTTGACTCCAGACCTGTGAAGTTTTGTGACATTGGGTCAAAATGGATTAAGAAACCTCCTTCAGATGTACCATCCTCCCTCAGATGAAGAATCTGCTCCTCAGTGTTGAATAACACTTGGAAGAAACACTGAAAGTAACAAGGGCTCAAATTGTACTCTGGCTGGGGGATGATTCTCAAAGTGCACCACCATGAGTGGCTGGTAGCACCACCGCTGACAGAGCTGAAGTTTACAGCTGCCTGTGGCAGATGGTGAGTGAATCAACACAAGAGATAAACCTACTTGAACCCGTATTTACCAACCCACCTGTAATAGATACATCTGTCCATGACAGGACTGGCAGACAAGACTGCTACTCAATCCTTGTGGAGACAAAGTCCAATTTCACTTAGGTCGGAATCATGAAGCTCCCTATCCTGTGGTGTGCCTTCACCAGAAGAACAGCAACAATAGAAGTTGGTGGCTCACAACCATGTTCTCAAAGGCAAAAAATGTTGGCCTTGCCAGTGATGCCCTGATCCTGAAAAGAACAAGAAAAATGTTTGGGCTGAGGACACCCTGCGTCATGTTGTGTGGTTCTGCCATTGTGCTAACTGGCATAGACTCAGAACTGATCTGATGACTCAGAACTTGGCATCCATCAGATGCTAAGGATCATCGGCAGCAGCAGAAGTGTATACAACTACAATCTGTAAACTCCTGGTCCAGCATATCCCTCTGTCTGTTAAGCCAAGAAATCAACCCCAGAGAAGTGAGGATTGTAAAAGGCCATGAAGGGAGCAATACCTGGCATACCTAAAAATGAGATGCCAACCTGGGAAAGCTGCAGCACAGAACTATACGCATACCAAACAACACAAGCAACATGCAAGTTCAATGATTTGGATGACAATATACAAGGCTTAGTTAGTAAATTTGCAGATGACACTACAGTAGGTGGTATCGTAGGCAGTGAAGATGGTTATCAGGATTTACAGAGGGATCTTGATCAGCTAGGGAAGTGGGCCAAGGAATGGCAAATGGAGTTTATTCGGATAAGTGCAAGGTGTTGCATTTTGGGAAGACAAATGAGGGTAGGACTTCCACAATGAACAGTATGGCCCTGGGGAGTGTTGTAGAACAGAGGGACCAAGGAGTGCAAGTACATGGTTTCTGAGGGTGGTGTCGCAGGTGGACAGGGTGGTGAAAAAGACTTTTGGCACACTGGCCTTCATCAGTCAAAGCATTGAGTAAAGAGGATGGGATGTTGTATTGCAGTTGTACAAGGTGCTGGTGAGGCCACATTTGGAATATTTTGTTCAGTTTTGGTCACCCTATTATAGGAAAGATGCCATAAAGCTGGAAAGAGTGCAGAGGAGATTTATGAGAATATTGCCAAGACTCAAGGGAGTGAGTTATGGAGAGAGGTTGAGCCGGTGGGGGCTTTTTTAATTGGAGAGTAGAAGAATGAGGGGTGATCTTACAGAGGTGTATAAAATTATGACGGGCATAGATAGGATGAATGCGCACAGTCTTTTTTCCAGGGTTGGGGAATCAAGAACTGGAAGGCATAGGTTTAAGTGGGAGGGGAGAGATTTAATAGGAAGCTGAGGGGGCAACTTTTTCACCCAGAGAGTGATCAGCATACAGCATGGAATGAGCTGCCAGAGTAAGTAGTTGAGGCAGGTACATTAACAACATTCAAAAGATATTTGGAGAGGTACATGGATAGGAAAGGTTCAGAGGGATATGGGCCAAATGCGGGCAAATAGGACCAGCTTAGATGGGAATCTTGGTTGGCATGGACCATTTGGGATAAAGGGCCTGTTTCCATGCAGTATGACTCTATGATAATAGACAGAGCTAAGTCATCACACAGCCAATGGATCAGACCAAAGCTCTGCAGTGCTGTCACATCTAGTCATGGATTGTTGGTGGACAGTTAAACAGCTAATTAGATGATATCTTAAGTAATGGTAAGGCCCAGCATATGGCTGGTAAAGTCAAGGTTTAAGTATTTGCACTTATGTTCTCCCAGCTGTACCAAGAGGATGGTCCGTCTCTGCTTTCTCTTGAAAATTTCATCAACACAGAAGCCAGTCTTCAGCTAATTCAATTCACTCTACATGATTATCAAGAAACAACGGGGAGCACTGAATACGACAATGATGATGGCATCAGACAATATCCCAGCTTTAATACTGAAGACTCTAGCCAAGCTTTTCCAGTACAGTTATAACACAGGCTTCTACCCAACAATGTGGAAAATTACCCAGGTATGTCCTATCCGCAAAATACAGGGCAAATCCAATTCAGCTAATTACCACCCAATCCTACTTTCAATCGTCAGCAAGTTACTGCAAGGTGTCTTCAATAGTGCCACAAAGAGACAAGTACTCACCAATAAACTGCTCAGTTGCACTGCACCCTTGGCTCTCTAGTATTTCTGAGTGGTTCTTTTTGTCTTTTTCTGTGAAGGTAGATACAAAGTATTCAGTTAATTTCTCTTCCATTTCTTTATTCCCAGTATAAATTCTCCTATAATGAATCCACATTTGCTCTCTCTTATTTTTTCTTCTTCTTGTACACCTATAGAAGCTGTTACGGTCTATTTTTTTGTTTCTTTCTTGTTTATTCTCACGTTTTATTTTCCCTTTCTTTATTTTTAGCTGCCATTCAGAAATTAGTCAGATACCTAAACAAGAAGAGAAGTCTCTTCAGGGCTGCAGAGAGTTCGGTCAATGGTGAGGATGCAAGAGATGGAAGTGGGGGTGGTTTCCCAGGCTAAGAGAATTGGATGGTTAAATTGGGATCCTCCCTTCCCCTAAAAACAACTATAAAAGCAGGGAGCACAGAGCAGAGTCCGGGAGAGTGGCCATCAACTCCAAGGTGGAACTAATGCTAGTCTTGACCTACTTTGGCTTAACAACATAATCATTTCAAGGAAACAACCAAAGTGAAGGCCCTGTTGCCCTTCCCATTGCACCAAGACCAAGCCCACAATCATACTACTATTTCCTTACCTGATCAATTTGATCAACATCAGTTATGGGTTGTATATTCATTCTGTGTCATGCTTGATTATGTATTATAATAATTACAATAACTGTCATTTCTTTATGAGGCAATAACCCACATTATTCTATAACCCATTTCAGCAATCTGTTGAGATGGAGCCAAAGTCTTACGGTGAGGACAGGTATGGAATAAAGAAGCAGTATTTGTTGGTTCACGAGAACTGACAGACTCAGTCAACAGATAAGCTGCAAGTTTAGTCGTCCAGAACCGTAGAGAGACCGTGCCTTGGATACTGCAGGTGTAACCATTGTTACAAACCACTTGCTGAGAGTAGAGGTGTGGGCTTTGCTGAAAAGCTCCTGAGAGGGAAATCAGCAATTAATGGGCTCAAGTTCCATTCAGTGTTCTTTTCACTTACCTGGTAACAAGGAATAGATTATGTAACTAATTGAGTTTTGTTAGTAAGCATACACCCTTTCTCTGAAAGACACAAGGATAAAAAATATCTAGTATCAGTGCAGAAAGCTAATTACTTTCACAAAAAGAAGCCTGCCATTCATCCCAGACTGGCCTATATATGATTTTAATCCCACACCAATGTGATTAACTTCTAACTATTTTCTAAAGTGGGCAAACCACCAGATCAATAAACAGTGTCTGAAGAGTGGACTAGACAATGGTATGGGAGGAAAGACTTGGAAGAGGGAAGGAAAACTTGAAGGGATAATTAAAGTGGTTGCTGAAAAAAGGAATGGATAATGAGCAGTGTGCCTGACATCAGTAATAGATAAAATGCTGGAATCTTGCATTAAGAAAGTGGTAACAGGGTACTTAGAAAATAATAATAGTATTGGACAGTGTCAGCTCGGAAAACCTGTTGGAGATTTTGAGTTTGTAAGTAGCAAATAAGACGGGAAAATAAATGGATGTGGTTTATTCGGGCTTTCAGAATGGCTTCAACAAGCTGCCACACAAAAGATTATTATACAAAATTAGAACATATGGAATTAGGGTTAATATATTGGGATGGGTTGAGGATTGCTTACAAAATAGAAAACAAAATAGGAATAAACCGTTTGTTTTTGGATTGGGAGTTCGTAAGTAACGGGATGCTGTAAGGATTGATATTAGGACTCCAGAATCGATGTTAATGCTTTACATAAAGGAACCAAGTGTAATGTATCCAAGTTTGCTAATGACACAAATCAAAGCTGGATGCCAATATAGGTTGTGAGGAGGATGTAGAGAAGCTCCCAGGGGATTATAGACTGTTTATGTGAGTAAGCAACATGGCAGGTGGAATTTAAAGTGGAAAAATGTGAGGGCATCCATTTTGGTGAAAAAATATATTACAAGAGTTTTGAACAGAGAAAGATTGAAAGGTGTTGCTATTCAGAGGGAGCTGGGTATCATTGTACATTAATTACGGTATAGTTAATGTGCAGGTGCAACAGGCAATTAGGAAGGAGAACAGTATGTTGGTCTTTATGGCAAGATGATATCAGTACAAGAATAAAGACATCGTCATGCAATTATAAGGGCTGTGATGGGACCACACCGGGAATGTTTGTACACTTCTGGTTTCCCCACCTGAGGAAGGATATACATCCAATCGAGGAAGTGCAGTGAAGGTTCACCACATTGAATCCTGGGAAGTAGGGTTGTCTATGAGGTGAGCTTAAGCAGTCTGGGCCTATACTTTCTAGGGTTTAGAAGAATGAGGGGTAACCTAATTAGCTTGCCAGGGTGAATGCACCTCAGCCAGGAAACAAGGCTTTAAGTCGCAAAATAAAGGGTCAAGCATTTGGAACTGAATGAGAAATTTCTTCACCCAGAGCATGAGTGTTTGGAATTTTCTGCCCAAGTAGGCTGTGGAGCCTCAGTAGCTGAGCATGTTAAAGAGAGGGATAAGTACTGAGGTAAAAGATCAGTAGTGATTTTATTGAATGGCAGAATGGACTACTTTTTCTTATGTTCTTATGGAATACAAGGAATAGAGAAATTAATTAGAGTTCAACAATTCAGCACTGGAGTTGGGATGAGGATGGAAAATGAAGATAAGGAGATGTAACAAGTCAGTAAGGACAAAGGAAGATGCAGGGAATCAGAAAGGGGAAGGGAGGCAACATTAATGGGGGAAAATGGTAGATAATGAGATGGCTCTTGACCAGATAATTATTATCTCACCAAAACATACAACCTCAATTTTCTCACAATCTACAATAAATTTATGCTATTCAACAAATCTTATAGCATATGAAAGAGAGCTTGGTGTGAATAACAATGAATGCATGTGCCTAATCTGTTTCCATATGTATGGCAGAGGATGCTGTGCGGTAAGTCCTAAAGATGAATGGGCCTACACCTTGCAACACACAGTGGAGCTCTCTCCACCGGCAGGAGGCATTTGTTCATTCTAGAAACTTTTATTAGCCTATAGTTTCTATCTAAATAGTGCATTGGTGGAAGAATGCAAGTTGGTTAACAACAATGTTGGCAGAATGGATCAAACCAATTAAAAATCTGAGCAATTACCCACATGTGCAAAGCAGTGGGTCAATGACTGAAGGAGGACAAATATATGCCCGGCATAGAAAGTATTTCTAAGATTAGCATAAGATCTGGCTACCATTTCCATCAGGTTAGTTTTTTGTAATTGTTGCTAGTTGTCAGAATTAACTAGCCAGGCATCCACTTCAACCTACAATAAAAACAGTTAATAAACAGTTAGCTAATGAAAATACTGCAGATTATTTCCCCATAAACTTATGGTAATGAAGTCAGAACAATTTATTCCTGTCACTATATATCAGTACTGTAAAGCACACTGATAAAATGCTTGGCACTTCCACAGGCTGCACAATATTCGAAACCATTGAAGCTGTGCATTTTTTTTGTAAATAATAAGAAACAAGAAAATGATAAGAAATCTATTTTCAAATTAAAGTGCCTAGATTATAGTAAATTGTTACTGATGTCTCAAATATATATTTTAGTATTATATTCTAATTTATGGAAATAGCATTACAATAATGTTAATTTGCATCATTTTCGCATGTTGCACTGACAGAATTAAACCTCGTGTTGTGATATAAGTTATCACTATGTACAAAACAAGTAGGTTTCCTATTTGTTTGGCCTAAGGAAAAGAAGATTATTTAATAATTTATTGTACAATATTTAGTAGTATGTGCTTTTTAATCAATACTTTTAATCAAAAGTATTATGCTGAAAGTTCCCTGGGACTGGTTTTATGGGCGAAAGGGTCTCCTTATGTTCTGCAACTTCTCTGATTCCCTTCAGTGTGGTTTGTTAAGGCCTTTGACCTGCTTAAACACATTGTTACCAATTTCCATTTGCCCTCCAGATGGGACGCAAACACAGTCTGTTAGGCCAGATGGTCATTCATTATCATTCGGAGGATACTGATTAAAGTTTGTGACTTGCCAATCATCAACAGTGGCTAAAGGACCAACATTCCTTTTTACTATACAGTTAGTGCAGTAATATGTCCCAGGGCTTTGCACAAAACTTGAACCAACCAGAATTTGAGACTGAGCTGCAAGAGGAGATATTAGGATAGGTGGTCAAATCCTTGGTCAAGGAGGTGGGGGTTTCCTGGGAAGAAATGGAGTTGAAGGAGATAATTCCAGGATTGAGACTAAGAGAGATAAAGGCAGATTTATGGCAGATATTATGGCAAACAGGGTTATACACAGGAAATGCAGAAATCTGTGAAGGTTGGAGGTTACAGATGTTGGGACAGCTGAAGCAATGGATGGGCAGTACAGTGGTGCAGATACTTCCTCACAGTACCGGAGACCTGGGATCAATCCTGAGTCTGGGAACTGTCTGTGTGTAGTTTGCAGGTTCTTCCTGTGACCATGTGGGTTTCCCTTGGGTGTTCTGGTTTCATAGAGAGGTACTGCATGCAAATCAGGCCCTTTGGCCCAGCAAGTCTGCGCTGACCATCAACCACCCAGTTACACTAATCCTACATTAATCCCACTTTTATTCTCTCCACATCCTCATCAACTCCTTCCTGGCTTCTACCGCTCACCTTCACATGAGAGGCAGTTTACAGTGGTCCATTAACCTACCAACCCACATGCCCCGAGGATATGGGAGCAAATCAGACTGCCAGAGGAAACCCACGCGGTCACAGGGAGGACGTGCAAACTCCACAGAGACAGTGCCCGAGGTTGGAATTGAACTCTTGCCTCTGGTGCTGTGAGGCAGCAGCTCTGCTAACTGTGCCACTGTGCCACCTACATCCCAAAGGTGTGGGGTTTGGTAGGTTAATTAGCCATTGTAAATTGTCCCTAGTGTGTAGGTAAGTGTAGAATCTGGGGGGAGAAAAAAATGGAATTAATGTACGGTTAGTGTCGGTGCTGATTTGCTGCACCAAAGGGCCCGTTTCCATGCTACAGCTCTCTATGACTATCTTGAATAAATGAATAAGGAATTTTTAATCCATGCATTACCACATCAGGAGCCATTGTCAGCTGCTGAGCAAAGGTATGACTGGTAAATGGGGGAGGCTGCAGGTTTTGAAGAGAGTTCACGTCAAAGGCAAATGAATACATAGTTTAGAATCAGTTTTATGCATTTCCTTGTGAATATATACAACTCAGTGAACTCTTTCTGCTTTCTATTTATTCCCCAAGTATTTCTCTGCATCATCTGATAGGTATGTGCAATCCACTAATTTATCCAGAATTAGTATTTTCGGGCTCACAAGCACTTTGCCCTGAGTTCCCTCAATTTCTGTTATGAAATTGCACACAAGCAGGGAAAGTCATTTCCAGGAAGAAGATCCATTCTTTCTTCACCTTGGAGGATGAGACTGCGAGCCAACAAACAAAACTCAAGAATGTGTGTTGGAAACATCAGTAAAGCCACAGCTCA
The DNA here is from genome assembly GCF_009764475.1 of Pristis pectinata. Classification (NCBI taxonomy): domain Eukaryota; kingdom Metazoa; phylum Chordata; class Chondrichthyes; order Rhinopristiformes; family Pristidae; genus Pristis; species Pristis pectinata. The sequence goes on along the minus strand of NC_067409.1, from coordinate 41,797,706 downwards.
GTTATAAAAGCCTAGAGCTGTTGTTCTCATGGTGTGCCACACTGTGCTCTCAATTTGTTGTGTTGGTTGCACCCACACAGCTGCTTCCCAAGTACTCATTTTAAAAAAATTGGTTTGTACCCGTTATCTGACAGCTGTTCAATACAAATCAATATTCTGTAATACTTCTCATTTATACACCAAGTAAGGTTAAATAAGCAAACTAAATAGAAAGATATTAACACTGAAATAGATCTGGACCACAGCAATGTGCTGATTGGGCATAGGTGCCCACCTGATCATTGTTGGACAATCACTGGTTGTAGACTCTTCAAAGCTCACAGACTCTCAATTCCATTACCATCAGGGGCTGGCACATATTTTGTATGGGACTAATTTTAACAGAACAGTAGAATGTAGGGGTATTTTTAGTGAATTTCCTGACGACAAAGTCCAAAATCGAGTTTATTGTCATGTGCACAAGTACATGTATGCACGGGTGCAATGAAAAACTTAGTTGCAGCAATATCACAGGCACATAGCATCAGATACATAACATTCACAAGAAAAACACAAATTAAACATAAATTATACACAATTTTTACAAGAAAGAACACAATTAGAATTAAAAAACAAAATCCATTGTAGTGCAAACTGCAATGGGACATCAAGGGCAGCTTCTTCACACAAAGGGTGGTGCGTATTTGGAATGAGCTGCCAGAAATAGTGGTTGAGGTGGGCACATTAGCAACACTTAATAGCCATCTGGATAAGTACATGGATGGGAGAGGTTTATAGGGCTATGAGCCAAATGCAGGCAGATGGGACTAGCTCACTGGGCAACACAGTCGGCATGGACGAGTTGGGCTGAAGGGCCTGTTTCCATGCTGTATGACTATGGTCATAGTGTTGCTATACTGATTAGGGTTGTGCAGGTTGGTTCAAGAACTGAATGGTTAAAGGGAAGTAGTTGTTGTTGAACCTGATGGTGTGGAACTTCAGGCTTCTGTACCTCCTGCCTGATGGTAGCTGCGAGAAGATGAATGGTCCGGATGGTGAGGATCTTTGATGATAGATGTTGCCTTCTTGAGGCAGCACCAGTTGGGTGGAACAATGGTGGATGGAATTTAATCCCAAATGGTAGGGACCGCAGGAGCATTGGTGTACAGAGAAACCTTGGGGTAGAAGTTCATAGCTCCCTGAAAATAGTGGCGCAAGTGGATATAGTAGTAAAGAAGGCATTCGGCATGCTTGCCTTCATAGGTCGACGCACTAAGTATAAGAGTCGGGACATCATGTTGCAGCTGTACAAAACATTGGTCAGGCTGCACGCAGAGTATTGTGTACAGTTCTGGACACCACACTATAGGAAGGACATAGTAGCATTAGAAGGAATGCAGAAGAAGTTCACCAGGATGTTGCCTGGAACCCAGCCTATCCTGTTATATTGGATAGGCTGGGTTTATTCTCACTGGAGGCTTGGAGGCTGAGGGTGACCTTATAGAGGTTTATAAAATTATGACAGTCATAAGTAGGGTAAATAGTCAGAATCTTTTTCTTGGGGTGGGGGAGTCTAAAACTAGAGGGCATAGGTTTAAGGTGAGAGGGGAGAAACTTAAAGGAGATCTGAGGGGAAAGTTTTTCCACACAGAGGGTGGAACGAGCTGCTAGCGGAAATGGTAGCGGCAGATACAATTGCAGCACTTAACAAGCATTTGGACAGGTACTTGGATAGGAAAGTAGTATAGGGGTACAGGCCTAATGCAGGCGAATGGGATTAGCATAGATTAGCATGGACAAATTATTCCAAATATTTCTTTGCTGTACAACTCTATGACTCTCATTTAAAAGCTGGAAACTGTCAATACATTTGTGATTTCCTCTCCTATTTATATGAGCAAAATGTGAGTGGGCAGGTCATCAAAGGCATCAAGAAGATCAAAAAGATATTTATTGTGCTTCAATACTGTAAACATGAGTTTCCTTGGCCTATTTAGTGCAATAACTGAAATCAGGATACAAGGACCAAATGTAATAAGGAGTTCTAAGGTTTACATTTTCTGACACATTGTTCTTGATTTTAGCCCTGCCTCTCCCCAAAACGCCTGTGATATGTTTGGGATTAGAGGACAAAATATCAGAATCAGGCAAACCATCTCCCTTTTCACCCTTATTATTTTGACGTTAGAAATAACCCCACTGAATCGGCTGCTAAAAAATTCAGATGCGGTCCTAAATAACATGCTCAGAGTTGTGTCCAATCGCTGATCGGTAATTAATCATGTACTGGAACTTTTGTCTGCCCAGGGAGAGCTGGAAGGCTTCCCCCAAGCCTCACAAGAAAATCTGCAACCTTCCAATCTCCAGCCTCCTCCCCAGTCACCAGCTATTTAATCATTGCCTGATGCTCATGCTCCTTTCTGTTGCCGGTCCCATGGGGCAGGGGCCAAGGGGATTCCAGCTGCCAGTCAGGGCATTCACTGGACTGTAACTTTTGGAGAAGTTTGTATGTGTCTCATTATTATGGTGCACATGAGTGTCCATAGCATCATCTTTCTTTTAGATAATTATTGCCATAACCCAGCTCCTGCTTCACTCCTTCTATATGTGCCTGTACATCACTAAGTTGAGGAGGACTTACACACCCCTGGCCTTGCCAGGTTCTTTCGTAAAGTTCAGGCTATTCCTCACATCCTGTGGCTGCCCCATCACATCACAGTAACTCTGTTAGATCAAAAGTGATAAATTGCCAGTCAGGATAACTAAAATGCAATTCCTCTCCTGTCTTAATATTGACCAAAGTGTCTCCTTTGAATAATCATCAGACCCCCATCCTGACATTGGCTGCAAGTAATTGGTATGGAAAATTAAATTTTGATCATAAGGACAGTTGCCATCTGTCTCCTTCTATTCCAGACAGTCCAGCTTTTAGATGAACTCTCTGGATATGTCTTAAATGTAAACCAGATACCGCAGCGATTTCCGAAGTGCAGTCATTATTGAGGTTTTTAATTAATTTTTCATCATTAGCAAAGCAAGCATAAAAGCACTGATGCTGCAAGTCAGGCAAAAATGGAAATGTACTGGCCATAGGTATGGGCACAAGAGTGTCTCAGGGACCAGCCGTACTGTGGCAAAATCTTGTGATGGAAAGGCCTCTCCCCAAATCGACTGGGCCACAGCATGTAGCACGCTCAACCAGAGAGCAGTGGAACTAGGATTCAGATAAGCATGAAAGGAGAATTTGTAGTGGTGATCTGAAAACTGTTGTTCACAGTGGAATGGTGGGAGATCCCTTCATAGAGGATAATCCTATTTTGACTTGGAAGTCACCCTCCAGTAAAGAGGGGATACGAGGATGACCTTATTCACCCAGAGAGTGGCGTATGTTTGGAGTACACTGCTGGAGAGAGTGGTGGAAGCAGAGTCACTGACACCATTTAAAGAGCACTCGAATCACCTCAGCATAGAAGATTTGGGCCAAGTGCCAGAAGATGGTATTAATGTGGATGGGTGCCCACTGGTTGTTGTGGATATGGTGGGCCGAATGGTCTGTTTCCATGCTGTATGCTGTACAACTCAATGACAAAGTTGGCAGCTGCATAGAAGTAGGATTCAGAGTGAGTCATCTCACTCCCTCAGGCCTTTGCAACTTCTGCAGGTAACAGAAATATCTGGAGCACCGGGCAGTGTCTGGTACTGAACGGGCACTACACAAGGAAAGATAGTAGGGCCAGGACTGAGGCAAGGCAGGATTCATTGTGGGATGGAGGGATCCCCATGGACCATGTGGAGCTCGGGAATCAGACAGGTACGGGCAGTTACAGAGGTTATGGTGAGGATTGCCAGATCATGGGGGTATTGTTTGGTATTTAGGAGCGCATCAGTTGTCAGAAGGGGAAATCAGTGTGAACCATAGAACCATAGAACAATACAGCATAATACAGGCCCTTCAGCCCACCATGTTGTGCCGACCTTCAAACCACTCCTAAGACTATCTAACCCCCTCCTCCCAGCTATCGCTCTATCTTAAATTCCTCCATATGCTTACCTAACAACCTCTTGAACTTGACCAATGTATCAGCCTCCACCACCACCCCAGGCAGCGCATTTCATGCACCAACCACTCTCTGGGTGAAAAACCTCCCTCTGACGTCTCCCTTGAACTTCCCACCCATTACCTTAAAGCCATGTCCTCTTGTATTGAGCATTGGTGCCCTGGGAAAGAGGCGCTGGCTGTCCACTTTATCTATTCCTCTTAATATTTTGTATACCTCTATCATGTCTCCCCTCATCCTCCTTCTCTCCAATGAGTAAAGCCCTAGCTCCTTTAGTCTCTCCTCATAATCCATACTCTAATCCAGGCAGCATCCTGGTAAATCTCCTCTGCACCCTTTCCAACGCTTCCACATCCTTCCTATAATGAGGCAACTAGAACTAGACACAGTACTCTAAGTGTGGTCTAACCAGAGTTTTGTAAAGCTACATCATTACTTCACAGCTCTTAAACTCAATTCCATGATTTATGAAAGCCAACATCCCATAAGCTTTCTTAAATACCCTATCCACCTGTGTGGCAACTTTCAGTGATCTGTGGATATGAACCCCCAGATCCCTCTGCTCCTCTACACTGCCCAGAATCCTGCCATTTACCTTGTATTCCGCCTTGGAGTTTGTCCTTCCAAAGTGTACCACCTCACACTTCTCTGGATTGAACTCCATCTGCCACTTGTCAGCCCAGCTCTGCATCCTATCAATATCCCTCTGTAAGCTTCGACAGCCCTCCACACTATCCACAACGCCACCGATCTTTGTGTCATCTGAAAACTTGCTAACCCACCCTTCCACCCCCTCATCTAAGTCATTAATAAATATCACAAAAAGTAGAGGTCCCAGAACCGATCCCTGTGAGACACCACTAGTCACAGCCCTCCAATCTGAATGCACTCCCTCCACCACAACCCTCTGCTTTCTACAGGCAAGCCAATTCTGAATCCACACGGCCAAGCCTCCCTGGATCCCTTGGCCTCTGACCTTCTGAAGAAGCCAACCATGCGGAACCTTGTCAAACGCCTTACTAAAATCCATGTAGACCACATCCACTGCACTACCCTCATCAATCTTCCTGGTCCCCTCCTCAAAGAACCCTATCAGGCTAGTGAGGCAAGATCTTCACTTCACAAATCCATGCTGGTTGTCCCTAATCAGTCCATGATTCTCTAAATGATCATAGATCCTATCTCTTAGAATCCTTTCTAGCAGCTTACCCACCACAGACGTAAGGCTCACTGGTCTGTAATTCCCTGGACTACCCCTACTACCTTTTTTGAATAAGGGGACAACATTTGCCACCCTCCAATCCTCCGGTACCATCCCCGTGGACAACGAGGACTCAAAGATCCTAGCCAACGGTTCAGCAATCTCCTCCCTCACCTCACGGAGCAGCCTGGGGAATATTCCATCAGGCCCCGGGGACTTATCTGTCCTAATATTTTCTAACAGCTTCAACACATCCTCTCTCTTCATATCTACATACTCTAGAACATTACCCTTACCAACACTGTCCTCAGCGTCATCAAGACCCCTCTCCTTGGTGAATACTGAAGAGAAGTATTCATTGAGAACCTCACCCACTTCCACAGCTTCCAGACACATCTTCCCACCTTTGTCTTTAATCGGACCTACCTTTACTCTAGCCATGCTTCTGCTCTTCATGTACGAATAAAAAGCCTTGGGATTCTCCTTAACCCTACTTGCCTAAGCCTTTTCATGTCCCCTTCTTGCTCTCCTCAGCCCCTTCTTAAGTTCCCTCCTTGCTACTCTATATTCCTCATGAGCCCTGTCTGATCCTTGCCGCTTACACCTTATGTATGCTGCCTTCTTCTTCCTAACTAGTTGTTCCACCTCTCTTGTCACCCATGGTTTCTTCACCCTACCATTCCTTCTCTGCCTCACCAGAACAAATTTATCCCTAACATCCTGCAAGAGATCCCTGAACATCGACCACAACTCTATAGTACATTTCCCTTCAAAAAATGTCATCCCAATTTACACTCTCAAGTTCTCACCTTTTAGCCTCATAATTCAGCTTTCCCCAATTAAATATCTTCCCGTCCTCTTTGCTTCTATCCCTGTCCATGACAATGCTAAAGGTTATGGAGCAATGGTCGCTGTCCCCCAAATGCTCACCCACCGATAGATCTGTCACCTGACCCGGTTCATTACCTAAAACTAGATCTAATATGGCATTCCCTCTAGTCAGCCTGTCAACATACTGCGTCAGGAATCCGTCCTGGACACACTTAACAAACTCCGCCCCGTCTAAACCTTTGGCACTAAGCAGGTGCCAATCAAGATTTGGGAAGTTGAAGTCTCCCACTATAATAACCCTGTTATTTTTGCATCTTTCCAAAATCTGCCTCCCAATCTGCTCCTCAGTATCCCTACTGCTACCGGGAGGCCTATAGAATACTCCCAGTAGAGTAACTGCTCCTTTCTTGTTCCTAACTTCCACCCATATTCACTCTAGAGAGGATCCTTCTACATTATCCACCCTTTCTGCAGCTGTAATAGTGTCCCTGACCAATATCGCCACCTCTCCTCCTCTTCTCCCCCCCATCCCTTTTAAAACACTGAAGACCAAGAGTATTCTATATCCATTCCTGCCCTGATGTCAGCCATGTCTCTGTGATAGCCACAATTTCGTAGTCCCACTTATCCAAGCTCTCAGTTCATCTCCCTTATTTCTGATGCTTCTTGCATTTAAGTAAATGAACTTTAGCCCATCCGCCTTACTACTTTTATAGCCTGTACTCTGCTTCTCCTTCCTCAAAGCCTCTCTACCTGTTAGATCTGACTTTTCCCCATCCCCTTCTTCCTCTGACCTACTCCTCTGGTTCCCATCCCCCTCGCAAACTAGTCTAAACCCTCCCGATCCACCGTAGCAAACCTGGCTGCAAGGATATTGGACCCCTCAGGTTCGGGTGTAACCCATCCTCTCTGTACAGGTCCCACCTTCCCCAGAAGAGATCCCAATGATCCAAAAATCTAAAACCTTCCCTCCTGCACCAACTTCTTAGCCATGCATTTATTTGCCATCTCCTCCTATTCCTACCTTCACTATCACGTGGCACTGGCAGTAATCCCGAGATTGCTACCCTTGAGGTCCTGTTCTTCAGCCTTCTGCCTAGCTCCCTAAACTCACTTTTCAGGACCTCATCCCTCTTCCTACCTATGTCGTTGGTACCAACATGAACCATGACTTCTGGCTGTTCTCCCTCCCGCTCAAGAATCCTGTGGACCCGATCAGAGACATCCCGGACCCCGGCACCTGGGAGGCAACATACCATCTGGGATTCATGCTCACTGCCACAGAACCTCCTGTCTGTTTCCCTGACTATCGAGTCCCCTATCACTACTGCCTTCCTCTTCTCCTCCCTTCCCTTCTGAGCAGCAGGACTGGTCCCAGTGCCAGAGACCTGGCTACTGCTGCTAGACCCCTGCAGCAATTGATATATTGGAGGTGGTTGGTTAGAAGGGGAAGATGGACTGTCAGAATGATAGATTGATTGTTGGGAGGGAAAGACAAATGTTGGGAGGGACAATTCTCTAGGAAGGGTGAGATTGATAGTTAGGAGAAAGAGATTGTTAGTTGGGAGGGGAAGATCAGTAGTTGGGAGGGAAACATCAGTAGCTGAGGGAGAGATCAGTAGTTGAGGGGGAAGAAGATCGATACTTGGATGGGGTCAGTAGATGGAAATATGGTAGTCTGAGAGTAAAGTGGTAAATCTGTGCGCAGGGCTGGTGACATGTGAAAGAATTGCTATTGGGGAATGGGGCTGGGGAGCTAAGGGAGTGCCAGTTTGGTGCATTACTTAAGGAAGATCTACTTGACATATATTCAAAAAGCCAGGCTGCACCTGCTCATGCACGTCCCCTTTACATCACACTGAAGTGGGACTCATAGAAACCAAGAAGGTCTGCTTCCCCGTGTATAGTTCATAGATGTGTTTTGTGTAAACAAAACTTATAGAAGTGGCATCCAGGCATGCAGTGCATGGAGGACACAGTCTTCATGATTCAAAGAATAAGTTCTGGATTTTCCAATGCATTTTACTTTTCATTGAAATTGAATCACCACATTGCACACAAAATTGTGATACTACGCAGTATATTTATAATTTATACACATAAACTCACCCTTATATTCATTAAACTTGATGAATCAGTCCATTCAAGAGGTAGCATTTGAAGAATCATGTATAACCATTACTCTTTTGTGCACAACTTTCCATTGCAGCAAAACTAATTTCTGTTGAAGATAGAACCTCAAAAACAGCAAATGGATGTTAGGCTTCTGTTGCTTCTTCTGTTGTTTTGAGCTTTGTCATTAGGTTCAATTAGCAGTGGTGCAAAAGAAATCCTGATATTCCTGTGCATAATCTGTGCAGTACTAACCTTCCTTTGGGGCTGAAGCACAAGATAGTGATTTGACCTTTCCCTGAAAACACTTTGTTGGACACCACCTAAATGTTAATAAAGTAAAAACTCTTCTTCATTCATAATATTGATAGTTTAATGTCCACATTGATTTGTGCAATTGTCTAAAACTGAGAGTGGCAGATTGTAAGCTTATTTTTCATCTCCATCAATTTTCATATCTATTGATGCTGAGAGAAAAAAAATCTGCAGAAATATGAATGGGGCTGCCAATTCTCCATCATGCATTTTGCATTATCGAACCAAGTCAAAATTGCCCGTGTGGCAATTTGCATTCAGGAGTAGATTGCCACCTGGTGGAGATTTCCACTGACAAACTGGATGAAGTTGTTTCCCCACATAAATTATGTTTGGGATAGTCTTCACTGACTTATGTTTATATTTGGCAGCTGGCTCAGACCAAGGCAAAATGTAAAGAGCCCCACAATCCAGAGTGGTCATGGAAATGCACTGTCCTGTTGGGAAACTACTTCAATCAATCAATTGCCAGTGAAAATAGAAGCAACAAATTAGTAGAGAAATAAAGCAACAGATTTGTTATTAAAAAAATAAATTATAATTCGAGCATGTGTTATTATCTCAACAGAGTTACAACATAATGCAATAACATCAGACAAAAATACATATACTATAGAGTGGTTAAAATTCCAGTTATTTCCAACCAGAACTTAAAATGTTTTATTGTCATTTAAATGCTTGCTGAATTATTTGTCTTGGGTTATTTGTATATGAAGTCTATTGACTAGTAGTTAATGAGAAAGATTATTAAAAAGCTAAATAATTGCATTTGTGGGTCCCTAATGCAAACCAGCTTATGAATGATTTATAAAGACAAAAGTATCATTCCAAAATATGTCTACAATATCACTAATTGTTTTCTAATTATTTTGTAGGTTTTATTTGTTTGAAAATAGTCATTAGTCTAATCCTTCCAATTGCACCAGTTTATTTGGCACTTGAAGTTAGAGGAAAATATTGGAACCCATTATCCAATGGAAATAATTCAAATATATTTAATAGGAGGAAAGGCAATAATTCAAATCCAGTGAGGGTTTTAAAAAATACTCAATAAATTTATCACAGTTCTTTGAAAATGTTGGCTTTTATAGATATTGCCTTTCAGAAAGAAGCTTGGAGTCCTCAGGAGTTAAGAAAATTAGAAACTCGTAAAGGAAGCGAAGAAGCTGCAAATCAGCAAGGATAGAAAGTGGATGCATGATCAACAGTAGCAGCTGTAATTTAGCCTCAGAGAATTATAAATATCCAATTTTTTAAAATTATGTATATTTGATAGCAAATAGAAAATTTGTTACAAAAATTACAAATTAACACTGTACTTATGTAAAAAAAAGTGACATCTCTTACATACCAGCAACAAAAGAAACACACCGAGTCATGTATAAGTGTTAGAAACTATTTTGTTAATAACTACTTATCATAATAAGAAAAATAAAAAATAAAAATGTTAGAATGTTGGAAGTAAAAATGTTAGATATCAAACATTAACCCCAAAAACTAAACCCGAAGTGTGTGTGTGTGTGGCAAATTCCCAAACTCCAAGTTCAGGAATAGTTCTCAAAGTTCAGTTCAGCAAGCCATAAGGTGAAATGTGAGCAAAGGCTTTTGCAAAACCACCGTTGACTGAAGAGAAGATGTAGAGAGAGAATAGAGAGAAATTACAAAATCCAAATGTTCCACAATGGAACCCATATGACACCTCAGTCACTGATGATCTCCATTACTTTGTTCCAAAGTATCTGCCACCCTGAAAGGCATTCGAAACGTGGCCGTCCACACAAATACCTGTTTCCTGCTACAGGTTAACGACAAAGTGGACTCCACTGGATTACTCCAAAAATCCATACGTGGATTGTAGTGACAGACACAGTTATTGTTTCCCATCCATCGATACAGAGACCAGCAAGCAGGGTGTCTCCCTCCCTCTCTCTCTTCTCTGACTGTCTGCTCCAAAACATCATCACGTCCTTATCTCCTGTTGTTGTCGTAATCACACCACACAGAGACACAGACACACACACACACACACACACAGACACACACACACACACACACACACACACACACACACGCACACACTACTGTACTATGCCTTAAAGGGACATTCCCCAAATAGTAACCTAATCCGTAACACATCAGTAAAGATAACTTCAGCTAATAACATTAAGCGTAGTTAATGTTGAACATAGTTCCTTATTTTAAGATGTTGAACAACAAAGTATGAGACTTTTCAAAAACTGATTCTTAGGATAGAGATGTTATTGGCAAACCTAACTTTTATTGCCCATCCCTAGATACTCTTAATCTCTTCGACAAAATTGAGTGACTTGCTGGTCCACTTCTGAGCCAGCAATGTTGGGTGCATGACTGCTATCATATATAGGCCAGTCTAGGTAGGGAGAACTGGTTTCCTTCCATTAAGTTCACATGTGCTGGATTATGGTGAGAGCTTCATGGCCACTTTTTTCGATACCAGTGTTTTTTAAATTCCAAACTCAAACAATTTCAGACTCCCATGATGGAATTTGAATGTGCTGTTTGGAATTTCACAAAAACCACATTAACATGTCCCGGTCACAAAACCACATTAACATGTCCCTGTTCTGTCCAAACAGATTTATAAGGTCAATCAAGGAGAAGACACTGTATCTCCATAAAGCATTATTGAAACAATGCAAGAGTATATATTCAGTTTTAATCACTCTGCTTATGATTGGTCGTACATAAAGCTGAAATATTATATTCAATTCAAAAGCACAAATATCAAAAGCTTTATATTTGAAGAAATTATTAGAGCATTTTTTCTGAAATCAGATTTCTGGAAAGACACTCCATCATTATAAATCCAGGGACATATTTTATCACTCAATATATAGCCATTCAATATAAAACCCAAAACTACTTTTAAAAAAATACTCGGAAGGTTAGGCAGCATCTGTGAAGAGAGAAACAGAATTAACGTTTTCATGTTAATGACCTTTCATCAGAAGGGGATTACCAATTCTGATGGCAGGCCATTGACCTGAAGCACTTGCTCTATTTCTCTTTTAATATATATTCCCTGACGTCCTGAGTATTTCCATCATTTCCTATATTTTGTTTTTATTTAACTATTTCATGCTTGGGTAACAGTGTCCATCCCAAGGTTGAATACCCAGAGAATAAGTTGTTCCTTGGCACTGTAAGGATGGTGAATCCTTGGAATTCTCAAACCGGGAGGGCTATGGAGACTCAGCCATTGATTGCATTTAAACCAGAGATCGATAGATTTCTGGATATTAAAGAAATCAAGGATCATGGGGATGAGGTAGGAAAACGGTGTGGAGATGGTAGAATGACAGAGCAGGCTTGAGGGGATGAATGGCCTAATCCTCCTCCTATTTCTTATGTTCTTTCTACTTAATTTGTATTAAATAATAATTCTACTTTTTAAGCACTGATTTGCATTTTGTTAGGTTATTTAAACAAGGTAAAAAAAAACAGAAATAGCAACTTCTCATACCTGTTTCGCCATTCAATAAGACTACAGCTGATCTTTTACCTCTTCACAATGTACTCATATCTCTCAATTCCCTTCATATCCAATGCATAGTTCAAATTATTCAATGATGTAGTTTGCTTTGGCAAAAGATTACTCAAATATCAGGATATGACTGATCAATAAAATGGACGATGTTCAAAAACAAGTAAAGGAAGAAGGTACATTGCACTGAAAAATGCTAAAAGGTATTGATAATATGAGCAGAACTATTTACTTCACAGTGGCACAACTAGTAGAACTGCTGTTTCACTACTCTAGCAACCTGGGTTCAATCCAGACTTCCAGTGCTACCTGTTTAGAGTTTGCACATTCTCTCTTTGATTTCATGGGTGAAATCCCAAAGGTGTGCAGGTTGGTTGGTAGGTTAATTGCCAATAGTGTATAGGTGAATAATAGAATATGGGAGAAGTTGAAGGGCCTGTTCGATGCTGTGTGACTCTATTTTAATGTGCTATGACGGAAGCAATTGAGAATATGGTAATTTGATTGTAGGACTAGAAGAAATCAAAAGCAGTTAATATGTTAATATGATTAAACAAAACAGAATGCAATATGTCAGTAAGACTGGCCAATAATGAAAAAGGGGCGTACACATGTATTGGTGCTAGGACAACTATTACTAATAATTTATGGTAACACTTTGGAATCAGAGCGATAACTACAATATCGGTGGACAATGCCAAATGAAGGGCTATAGTTACTATAAAGGGATAGCGTAACCACATATTTTAATAATCTAGGTTTATAACTTACACTCAGTTCCATTATGAATATGAGATGGTACATTTTGGTAGGAAAAAATAGAGTTCAAATTCTCAAAAATGACAGGGGAAAAGACAATGATAAGTTGGCCACTATTATTGCTGAATACTGTAATATAACAAACAAAAGAGAAGTTACAAAATCAAATTATCAAAGAATATTTAAAGAAATAAAAGTACTCAATACATGTATTGACTATAACAAAACAAAACTTAAGTAGGAATAAGGACGGCAAAGGATATGTGAGATAAAGATCAGTGGTTTTGACAGAAGTCTTGAATAACAACTTTGTCTCAGTTTTTCACGAAAATAGATATTGAAATAAACACTTCATTAGAGGATGAGCTTAAACAGAATTTTAATAAGGTTGGGAAATAAAGTGAGAAAATAGCTAACAAACAAATCTAAAAGTAGATCAAATTAGAAATCCTGCCGGTATGCAGGAAACAGCAGATTCCAGTATCCAGTGGTAAAATGGTAAATAGAGAATTGCATTAAAATCAGACATTTCCGTGCGCCCAAACCTTGTCACAGGTTTCACACCTGCTGTTGTCCCACATCCTCTCCAAGTGCTCATCTCTTCCCTTCCAACAGCCACTCCCTCCGGAGAGCAGGCACCACTTATCAAACTATAACAAATTTTATTTGTTAAATAATTGTAAGGAGTATTGGTTTATTATTGTCACTTGTAAAGAGGTACAGTGAAAAACTTGTCTTGCATATCATTCATACAGAACAATTCATTAGACAGTGCATTGAGGTAGTACAGGGTAAAAACAATAACAGAATACAGAGTAAAGTGTCACAGCTACAGAGGAAGTGCAGTGCAGGTAGACAATAAGGTGCAAGGTCATAACAAGGTAGATTGTGAGGTCAAGAGTCCATCTCATCGTATAAGGGAACCATTCAATGGTCTTATAACAGTAGGATAGAAGCTGTCCTTGAGCCTAGTGGTATATGCCCTCAGGCTCCTGTATCTTCTGCCTGAGGGGAGAAGAGAAAATCTCTAGAGATCTGGGTTGGTGAGGTCTTTGATTATGCTGGCTGCTTCACAAAGGCAGAGAGAGGTGTAAACAGAGTCCATGGAGGGGAGTCTGGTTTCCATGATGTGCTGGGCTGTGTCCACAACTCTCTGTAGTTTCTTGTGGTCCCAGGCAGAGCAGTTGCCATACCAAGCCATGATGCATTCAGATAGGATGCTTTCTGTAGTGTACCGATAAAAGTTGGTGAGTGTCAAAGGGGACATGCCAAATTTCTTTAGCCTCCTGAGGAATTAGAGGCACTGGTGAGCTTTCTTGGCTATGGCATCTACGTGGTTGGACCAGAACAGGCTATTGGGGATGTTCACTCCTAGGAATTTGAAGTTCTCAACCCTCTCAACTTCAGCACCACTGATGTAGACAGGTGCATGTACACCGTCCCCCTTTCCTGAAGTCAATGACCAGCTCTTTTGTCTTGTTGACATTGAGGGAAGGGTTGTTGTCATGACCCCATGTCACTAAGCTCTCTATCTCCTTTCTGTACTCTGACTCATCATTATTTGAGATACGGTCCACTATGGTGGTATCATCTGCAAACTTGTAGATGGAGTTAGAGCAGAATCTGGCCACACAGTCATGAGTATATAGGGAGTAGAGTAGAGGGCTGAGGATGCAGCCTTGTGGGGCACCAGTGTTGAGAATAATCGTGCTGGAGGTGTTGCTGCCTATCCTCACTGATTGCGGTCTGCTGGTCAGAAAGTCAAGGATCCAGTTGCAGAGGGAGGTGTTGAGTCCTAGGTCTCGGAGTTTGGTGATGAGTTTGCTTGGAATTATAGTATTGAAGGGGGAGCTGTAGTCAATAAACAATAGTCTAATGTAGGTGTCTTTACTATCCAGATGCTCCAGAGATGAGTGTAGGGCCAGGGAGATGGCGTCCACTGTAGACCTGTTTAGATGAATTGCAGTGGGTTGAGGTTTTCCACGAGGCTGGAGTTAAGGCGTGCCATGACCAGCCTCTCGAAGTTCATGATGGTGGATGTTGGAGCCACTGGTCAGTATTCATTAAGGCATGTTACCTTGTATTTCTTAGGTACCGGAATGATAGTGGTCTTCTTAAAACAAGTGGGAACCTCAGATTGAAGCAGGTAGAGGTTAAGTATGTCTGCAAATACCCTCACCAGCTGATCAGCACAATATCTGAGTACACAGCCAGGGACACCACCCAGGCCAGATGCTTTCCTCGGGTTCACTCTCCAGAAGACTGATTTTATGTCCTCGATGGTGACCATGGGTTCAGTTGCATTGGAGGCCGTCAGGATGGGTGGTGACAAACCAATCTGCTTCTGTTCAAAATGTGCATAGAATGCATTAAGCTCATCAGGAAGGGATGGGCTGTTGTTGACTCTGCAGCCCAACTTCATTTTGTAGCCCATTGTAGCTCATTATAGAGTAATGACAATGAAGTGGTTTTGACCTTGGAATCATACTTTCCCTGTCAACCTTTTATTAGTGGATGCCTTCTTTCTGCTTCAACTGAGAAAATATTTGCCAAAGACAACATGTATTTACTGAATGTGTTCATTCCAACAATGTCACAGGAAGCCAGGGTAAACTATTTTTGGTGAAGTAAGGGAAAGTATTGAACAAGCAACTGAAAGAACGGATAGCCTGATTACTAAATCTCATAGTCAGTTTGAAAGCACATTCCTACTGGGACATTGTGCTCTGAAATCTCTGTCTTTATGTAGTAGAGAAGCTGCTAAATAATACATCTGTTGTTATGAAAGATGAGCATTTCATGGAGTGATGTATAAAAATTCAGCAGGTGGCTTTTCTCCTGTGACATTTCTTTCAGAGCAGGTTATAGATGCCAGTGCAGTGCTGTCAACTTAAGGCAGAAAATATTATTTCTACACCAATCTCTGTATGCCCTGGACAGATGGGTCACAAGGATATCAAATTTTATAAATCTTTTTTAATGTATTAAATTAAATACTATTCTTGTATCAAGGAATAGGTCATAAATATGATTGGATCTTCTCCAGATCCACAAATGTAGTGTATAATAAAGTAGCTCTGATATCACTGGTGTCCATTACTGAAGGCCTTAGTTCATGCTGCAAAGGGAACCCATTGTACCTATGTAGTCTAAGCCCAACAACCACACTTCAGTTTGTTTTTTGAGCCACGCTACAGATTGGGCACGTTTGAAATCCCAACACACAAAAATTCAGTCTGCTATACTGATGACCTTTTGACATTCCAGCTTTTCCCAGTTGGTTGCCAAGATTGATTCAAGTATAAATTTCTTCAGAGAACTTTAATTAGCAGGGCAGGGAATAGAGAGATTGTCAAATTGACAAACCATACAGTATAAACATTCTTGACGTTTCATCATTATCTAAACATCTTTGTCAGTTCCAAATGTATAAAAAGGACTAAAAAATGCATCAGTTGAAATCCATATGTTTCACAGATACTCTGTAAAGGTCTGGTAAGCAAGTTATAAGCAATTTCTGATGATAGTCTCATCAATACAAGAGCCTGTAAAGCACGCTCCAGATTCAGACAGGAGCCTTATGGGGTCCATGAAGTCAGTAGGGTCTAGTATTTTAACAATGCTCGTACCTGGGAAGCTGTCATGGCTACCAGTCAGGCTGAAGCATGTCTGCCACTGGTCTGTAGACAGAAGTGCTGCTCTAACGTTTGTCTAACATTTCCTTTAAGGAGGTCAAGAGGAGCTGTATTCCTTCAGCCCCATGAGAACAATCACCTCTCCTGCCTTTGGGATTTCCCTTCCCGATTCCCAAGACTACGCCAAAGGAAACCCCTGCAACTGCCTATGTGCTAGTGAATCCTCCCTGTGTGCCAGTAAGAGGCTTCCAATTGGCTGATGTTTATCCCCCACCTTCCAGCCATCCTCATCCTTAAGATCGCATCATGCAGGCAGCTGACCCAATGGCACTTGCTCTCCTATCTCACCCAGGCCAAGTCCCCTCAGGGTTAGCCAACTTTTACACTTTACAAAGGTTGGAAACATTTGGAAATGTGGTTCACCTTCTGTGGGTTTCTGTCACTGGTATAAATAATAGCAAAAGTGTGAATTTAAAATTCTGCCATTGGATTAAGGATACCTGTTCTTTTAAAATCCATGCAGGTGACTAGTCTCTTTTGTTTGCATTCTGCTTGAGGAGTCAGGGCTAGAAATTCTAGTGCACCCAAATGGTGGGTTAGATAGATGCTGCAGAGGGGCGGACACATGAACAGGCAGGGAACAGAGGGATTTGGTCTATGTGCAGGCAGATGGGATTAGTTTACATTAGCACCGTGGTCAGCGCAGACGTGGTTGGCCGATGGACCTGTTCCTGTGCTGTACTGTTCTGTGTTCTATGCAAAACATATGGAAGTGATAGGAACATAGAACATAGAAAACCTACAGCACAATTCAGGCCCTTGGGCCCACAAAGCTGTGCCGAACATGTTCCTACCCTAGAAATTACTAGGCTTACCCATAGCCCTCTATTTTGCTCAGCTCCATGTACCTATCTAACAGTCTCTTGAAAGACCCTATCGTATCCGCCTCCACCACCGTTTCCGGCAGCCCATTCCACGCACTCACCAATCTCTGAGTAAAAAACTTACCCCTGACATCTCCTCTATATCTACTCCCCAGCACCTTAAACCTTTGTCCTCTTGTGGTCACCAATTCAGCCCTGGGGAAAAGCCTCTGACTATCCACCCTATCAATACCTCTCATCATCTTATATACCTCTATCAGGACCCCTTCATCCTCCGTCTCTCCAAGGAGAAAAGGCTGAGTTCCCTCAACCTGCTTTCATAAGGCATGTTCCGCATTCCAGGCAGCATCCTTGTAAATCTCCTCTGCACCCTCTCTATGGCTTCCACATCTTTCTTGTAGTGAGGCGACCAGAATTGACCACAATACTCCAAGTAGGGTCTGACCAGGGACCTATACAGCTGCAACAATACCTCACGGCTCCTAAATTCATTTCCCCAATTGATGAAGGACAATAACCATAGAGACAACCTGCGCAGCCGCTTCAAGCGTCCTATGGACTCGGACCCCAAGATCCCTCTGATCCTCCACACTGCCAAGGGTCCTACCATTAAGACTATATTCCACCAACATATTTGACCTACCAAAATGAACCACTTCACACTTATCTGGGTTGAACTGCAACATGAGAACATCGTGGAAATCGATTGCAGTGGTGAGAATGCACCTGTACAGAATTGAGTTATACAGGAGCTCAAGAAAGTTATTCTGTTAATTGAAATGGGTTCAGATACTTACTATGTGTTCGCAAATCTTTCAGATCATGGAAAGCAAAATATGTTCCATTTAGTGAAATAGTGCATATGATACAGGATCGATTCAATCCTATCCCCTCAGAAATTATGGGGAGCTTCAAATTTCAAACTAAAAATCAGAAGACCTACGAGATTGTCAATGAGTACATAGTCTCACTGAAGACCTGATGCAGCACTGTAAATTTGGCACTTCTTTAGACTGCGCTGTATGACCCTTTTTTTTGTGAATTTGGTCAGTTATTAAAAATACAGAATCGCTCATTTGATCCTGCATGTAAAATGTGACTTCAATGGAAATGGAAGTAACTGCAAAGGCAAAGAAACCTGAAAGCATTTAAGATTACAGAACCAAACCAGTAAAGACACAATTACTGAGTTGGGAATGGCCAATCAAACCTTTCCCAAGGGCAGTCATTAATTATTGTGAGAAAGGCATTGATAATCCTTTGTATACATACAGGGTAAATGGATAAAAGTGAAACCTGTTAAATCCTGTACTACAACATATCAAACTGTCAAAGAATTTAGATCCATTTTCTCATGTGTGGTTAACCAGAAGATAATGGTCCTCAATTTTGTTCAATTCTGCTTGAGTGCTTTATGAAACAAAATGATATTAAACACATGTATTACAAAGGTGTTAGAGCTTAACAATGAAACATTGATCAGCAAACTTTTTCTAAGCTATATAAGAATGTCACATTCCACAATGGGTTCTACAATACATGTTTAATAATACACAGAAGATTCAGTTCATGATTGTGCTTAGTTCAGCCAAGTCTTAAGGGGAAATTGAAAGAAAGACAGCAGAAACAGAAAAGAAATCATGGCTTAATAAATGGAGTGAAACATTCACAACAACATGACAGAGTCTGATGGATACACCTTCTCACTACTGTGACTTTTGGAAGTGGATTGGTGGAGTGATAGTTGAGGTATGTGGTATAAAAACATATGCTGTAAAGACGGAGACAAAATTAAAATAGTAACTCATTAATTGCTTCAAGAAATGTACACGGGAATATTAAAGAGTTACACGATTAAGCAGAAATTGTTCTGCTCCTGACTTGCAAATGTAACTGAATCTGTACATTAGTGTTTATACTTCATGTATTTATGTGAAGAGCAGGAGATGAGGTTAGCTCCTTCCTGGTTGGCAGAATGTTAGAAATGCTTTGTGTCTTGACTGAGGTCACAAGTATACAATCTAACCATTAATTTCCATAATAATAAAAAAAGAAAATGCTGGCAAGACTCAGCAGGTCAGGCATCTGTAGAAAGAGAAACAGTTAACATGTCAGGTCCAAGACCCTTCATCATTAATTTCCATACATGTCACTGAGACTGAAATTTAATTTGCAATGTTTCTGTGAACTTCAGTCACTTAGGTCCCTGACCGGAAGTACCCTAACTATTGCACACCAAAGCTTTTCTAGAGGTGTTAGTTCCACAGTTTAAAAAAGGTGACAGCATTATTGATTTAGGTAGTAATACAAAGGATAGGAAATCAAATAATGTTAACAGATGTTTGATCTCTTGTGCCCAACGTAACACAAGGTTTATTCAATTTTGATACTTCATCTGCAATGTATGCAAGACATGTATTCAGATGTATTCAGTAATAGAAAAACTTGCTAGATTAGACTGAAAACATGAAATGACAAGTGTGGCAGAGCTTCTTGCGTAATTGTGATGAAACTGATTGATGGAACATTAACAGAATGACTGTTCCCTCTCTTCCTATTAATTGCAGTTGTTTTCCACTGAATAAGCAATGTCATAGTAGATGACATCTTTGCTTTGAATCTTAAATTTTACTAAATCAACACTGACATATCATATTACTTCTCTGTAACTGTAACACGTTATTCTGCATTCTGTTACTGTTTTCCTTTATACTACCTCAATGCACTGTTGTAATGAAATGATCCGTATGGATGGCATGCAAAACAAAGTTTTTCACTGTACCTCAGTACATGTGACAATATTAAACCAATATTATCAATTATACATATCTCCAATAACATAATTTTTTAAAAAGATATTTTAAACCATTTAAACAACCTCTGGGTCTCTTTGGAATTAAATCCAAGAATATGCTCATTTGGGGAAGGGGGTCTCTCTCTGATTAGGGCGAATATGGGGCCAGGAACAGGAAGCTCAGTGTTGCCCTGAGCTGGAAGATGTGCCCGTGTTCCAATCTGGTGTACTGCATTTGGTGTCCACAATGCAGTCCCCTCTTCATTGGAGAAACCAAATGCAGATTTGATGACATCTTTGTGAGCACCTCTGCTCAGTCCTCAGGGGTGACCCTGAGCTTCTGTTGCCTGCCACTTTAATTCTCCATCCCACTCCTACTCTGCCCTGTCGGTCTGTGTCCTCCTGTACCGTCACAGTGAGACCCAATGCAACCTGGAGGCACCCTGCAGCCTTCCAGACTCAATATTGAATTCTACAGCTTGATTTCCTTGTCTGTACCTGTTTTTCATCTGTGAAATTGGCTCAGGTTGTTTGATTTTTTTCCCCACTTTTTTCTTCTCTTTTTCCCCTTTGGGAGTGGAGAATATGCTCAGCCAAACTTGCCAACCGTGTCCTACTATGCATTACACATTCTTTTGTCTACACTCCCACTCTAACTGCTTCCATTCACTCAGTGACTGGATAACCTTGTTTACAGCTTATCCCCATGATCACCTTAGTTTTACCCTATCAGAGACAGCCCCCTCCCCGATGCTCCCTGCAGCTTAATTGAGGTTCTTCTGTCTTCTTCTCAGTTCTGATGAAGGGTCTTCAACATGAAAAATTAACTCTGTTTCTCTTCCCACAGATGCAGCCTCACCTGCTGAGTATTTCCAGCATTTTCTGTTTTTATTTTACATCTCCAGCATCTGCAGTTTTTATTGTTGCTTGTATCCCATGTCTGATTTAGAAATGAACTGTCATTCACCTTCAACTCTCTCTGCCCAGATCAACTAATTTGCCACAAACTGAATTAAACTGCATGTGTCTGCAACTCATTCTAGCTTCTCTTCTACTTCCCCTCGGGCTCTTTGCTGCTTCCCCCGACTCTCTTGCCAGCAAATTCAAACCATATAATCTTCTTTCCTGGTCCATGCTGGATGATACTGCTAATGGTTCTCTCTCCTCGGGTAGTTTTTCTTTAAAATATCCCATCGTTACCATTCTCCTCAAAGCAGCAACCCTTGACTCCTCAGTTCTTGTATATTCCCGCCCCAAGGTCCTAGCAGCCTGACCAGTTCCCACCCAGTTTACCCAGGACTCCCTTTTGCATCCAGACAATCAGGTTTCTGCCCCTCAGCAGACCTCAAACAGCTCTGAACAAAGTCACACTCGACACCCTGTGTACTTCTACTGAAGGCTTCTTCCTCATTCTAGTCAACTACTGCAACCTTCATCAACGTTTGCCACAACATCTTTCTCCAATGCCTCTCCAATGTTGTCCAATCAGAAGGACTGTATCACCTGTTTCCTTGCTCATGTATCCAATCATGCCCAGGGAATCACTGGCAATGGCATCTCTTCCTGCTCCCACACTGTTATCACTGCTCATGCTGCTTCTCCATGCTTTCCTTTCTCCTAATTCTCACCTAGAAGCTGCCAGCATCATCATTCCCTGTCATAATGCTGCCTAGCCACCAACTTTATCCTTCTCACTGCCAACTAATTGGGATTGAACCAAACTGTTCACAGTCGTGTTGTGTTTCACCTCAAGAAGAACTTCAGACCACATATATATGCTACCTCTCAGACCTCTTACGTCTACCCATGAGACATTCCTCAACTCTTCTTTTGCCTCAGTTCATCTGCTGCTGAAATCCTCATCTACATTTTATCACTTGCTGACCCTTCAACTCCATTGCACATCTCATTGGCTTCCTTTGTTCTATTCTCTACAAATCAGAGGTCACCCAAAACACTGATGCTTATCCCCTTACTTGCACTGTCTCATTCACCCCTGACCCCTGATCTTGCTGACCTTCATGGTGCTCAGTTGAGTAAAGGCTTGATTTTAAAATTCTAATCCTTGTTTTCAGATCCCTCCCTGGTCCCACCTTCCCTGCTCCCATCCTCCATCCACTTCTCTATAACCTTGACCTGCATCCCTCCAAATCTGGCCTCTTGATGTCAGTGAATCTTACCATTCTAACTTTTGAAACTGCCCCTTCAGCATCAAAGCCCCTAAGCTCTGGGATTCCCACCTAAACCTCTACACATCTCCTTTCTCCTTTTTTAGGATGCTTTTTAAAATTTCCCTCATTCACCAAACCTTTGGTCATCTGTCCTAAAGCTGCTTAAGTGTGTCAGAATCAATTTTCATTAGATAAAGCTCCTTTAAAATATGTTGTTAAAGATAGTATATAAATTGAATTTGTTCTTGCATGACGCACCTGGATCACATCTCATTCAAACACATAATTCCAATAAACTCAGTTGCTCCAATTGTATTCTAAGCTTAGAATGACTGTCCCAACAAAAATAGTCCCATTTCCAGCTTTTGTAACTCTATGGTTCATAAAACATAACTGAGCACTGTGGTTTGCAGCTCTTCTTGGGATCCCATGTGGCATTAAGGGACTGAAAAATCCAGTGGTTTTAGGTTTTAGGCTGAAGGGATTTTATAGAAAATATATTCTGATTAACAATCTTCTGCTGTTTAGGTTGTAATTTAATTGCAAAATGAACAATTAAATTAGTTATACAGTCATAGAGCTATACTGCACAGAAACAGGCCCTTCGGCCCAAATCATCCTTGCCGACCAAGTTGGTTGTGGCAAAAGCAATGACAATTCAGCTAATTTTATCAAAATCTTATGTAAAACCTGACTCAAGAAAAAGATATGATAAGAAGCAAGTTTTAAGAGTACAAGAGTTCAGCTAGGATGTTTTTCCCCACACATTTCATGCACACACTTGTGGGGAGATTAAATCATTTCTGCTGCACCACTGAATCAGAATTTTTCAGCCTCAGTCCAATGATCTCTTTTCACGTGCAGTTTTAAAAGACTTTTAAGATAATTTGCTGTGGCAGATTAAGTCAAGGTAATTTGACAAGAAGTAATGCAGCTCAATAAAATGAAATGAGTCCGAGTGAAGCACATGTATTTAGGATTCCTTCATTGATGCCTTATGAAAATTAGTATTAAAATCAGCAACATCAGGCAACTATAAGGGATTCCTTTAAATGGCTGCATATATACACTACTTATTTACGTAATTTCTTTAAAAGTTCAGGAAGTTGGCAAAGGGGAAACTTTATTCTCAGCTAGTTATAGTAATAATGCAAGCAGTTTAAGGTTACATGTCTCTCCTAAGAAACCACTATGTAAAAAAGGGATTTTTGTATTTACACACTTCACAGAGAAAGCTTCATCAAAACAAAAAGGGAGTAAAATACTTCAAAGCCTATAAGTTCCCACTCCTGTGATACATATTTACTGTCATGAATATAAGATTAAAAACTTCATAGAAAGCTTCCAGTTTTTATGCTATGTTGCTTGAATATGATTAGATAACTCCAAACTTGTGCCTCTATCTTCCCAAGGTTCATTGAAGGATAATTTAAACTTAATTTAGCTACAATATCCACAACTAACCATAAGTCATTTCTCTACTTAGTGATTTAGTGTGCTTATGGTTGCAGTTTTATTTCGTGTGAATTATTTCTTTACTCATGTCTTTATGGTCTTTTCTTGCAAGTTCCTAGCTAACAAAGTCTGGGCATATAGTGGGCTGGATAGTCCAACAAGCTAACTGGCAGTTTTTGGAGCAAACACCACTATTTACATGCTTTTTGGATCAGAAGGTAGAAGCTCAGCTGACATGTGCCCTGATCACTTGATCTTCCATCCTTCCAGCTACCCTGTGCTCCATTTAAGCTGGTACCTCACAACATTGCCCAGCTCCTGTGGATCGTGGAATCTCCTGGCCTCTATGCTGGTGTACAGCCTCTGCTATTGCTGATCCAGGCAGTGCCAAGATGTGCCAGCGCACATGGACTGTGGGTAGCCTCTTACTGAGTGTAACCTTGGGAAGGCCAGATTCAATCTGGAACTTGTGGGGCAGAGGGGGAAGGGGAAAATTAGATGAAGACAGAACTCCCCCTTCCTCCCTGGTGATTCTCCTTATCTGAGGAAGGATGTTCTTGCTATTGGAGTGAATGCAGCAAATGTTCACCACACTGATTCCTGGGATGGAAAGACTGGTGTATGGAGAGAGCAGGGATGACTGGACCTATATTTGCTAGAGTTTAGAAAATGAGAAGGACCTCATAGAAACTTATGAAATTCTGATGGGACTGGACAGACTAGATGCAGGAAGGATATTCCTGATGGTGGGGAAGTCCAGAACCAGTGGTTATAGCTTAAGGATATGGGGTATGCCATTTAGGACTGAAATGAGGAGAAATTTCTCCTCGCAAAGAGTGGTGAACCTGTGGAGTTCTCTATCACAGAAGGCAACTGAGACCAAATCATTAAATATGTTTGAGGAGGAGTTAGATATAATGCTAATGGCTAAAGAAATCAGAAGATTTGGGGAGAAAGCATGGATAGAGTACTGAATTTGAATGTTTGGCCATGATCATATTTGAATGGCAGAGCAGGCTCAAAGGGCTGAATGACCTGCTTCTGCTCCTATTTTCTATATTTAACATGAAAACCTTTGATGATGATTCTCAGCAACATCCTCTGTTGGATTTGGGGATGGCCTCATACCCACCGCAAAGAAGGACACAGCAAGTAATGCCACCCAAGATCTAAATGATCATCACTGAAAGAAATAACATCATCAGTGCCCACGAAGATCAATCACATGGTCTTCAGCTTATTTCAATGATGGTGAAGCTGTGCAGAAGTCACCTGACAAGTTGACCGGAGAATTCTGTCAGGGTTCGGCAAGGACACCAGGGGATAATGGAAAAGCATGGGCAATAGTTGACCTGGCCCGTTGTTTAATTCTGCCCTCCAGATGTTTGCAATACCAGACACCCAGCAGTGTAATGGTTAGGACATTGGACCAGTAAGCAAGTAAACATCCCCCAGACCAGTTTAAGAATGTGATATTGGCTTTAAAAATCCAGAAACAAACCAACTGTATTAGTGAAAGTAACTGTAAAGCTGACAGATCATCATAAAATCAACACTTGTTCACTTATTCTTTTTGTTTTGTCTTTGATTATTCATTTTCTGTGATCTGGGTTTCACTAGCAAGGCCAGAATTTATTGCCATTCCCTAATTGCCTATAACAAGGATGGGGTGGACTGCCTTCTCGAACTGCTGCAGTCTTTCTTGTGATGATACTGTTGGGAAAGGAGTTCCAGGATTTGGACCCAGTGATGATGGAGGAACAGCAATTTATTTCCAGATCAGGGACGTATGCGACTTGGAGGCGAACCCGCAGCCGGTGGTGTTCCATGTGCCTGCTGGCCCTGTTTCCCCTTGGTGGCGGGGGTCACAGGTTTGGGAGGTGCTGTCTGATTAGCCTGGGTAATTAACTGAGAGCTGTGGGGGCTGAGAAATTGAATATATTCAAGGTGGATATTGACAGATATTCAAACAACAAGGGAGTCACGGTGTATGGGAACAGTAGTGTTGGAACCAGGATTGAATCAGCCATGACCTTATCGAAAGGCAAAGCAATTTCACGGGGCCAATTGGACAACACCTACTTCTTTCTCTTATATTCTTATATACCTCATATATATCCCCTGCTTTCCACTTTACCCACTCTATGATACATCCTGCCTCACTTTCCTTCCAGTGGCTTCAAAGTCTCTCCTCTTTAATTCTGCCCACTTTCTGAGATTACCTAAAATTGAAATTTCATTTGCTGATTCTTGGCCAATGAGCTATCAGTACCAGATGACAGTGCAAACTATTATAAGCCACCAGTAAATGACCGTGGTTTTTAAATAAAATTCTTTTGATGAATAGAGATAGTGAGAAGACTAAACCTAGTAACCTCTGATAAATTCTGTTATTGACTTTTGAAGTCTCTAATTGCTACATTTAAGAACTTGCCAGTTAATGAATAACTATAGAATAAACAGTCCCCTGCTGTTTGCTGAGGTTACATTGTTCTGCACTACAGCTTCTAATGAGGAAAATAATTGTCAGGGCTGCAAATACATTGATGTTCACATTGACTCACTCTGTGCCTCATTATGATGCTGATTTGGTTCCCTTAAAGCTATCCACTTATAAATGATCTATGTTGCCTGATGGCCATTTGTTCAAGAAGTAATACCAACAATGTAAGTCTGGATTGAAAACAAAATAACACTTATTACTATCAGGAATAATTAGTGCTCAGTTACTCAGCTAGGCATCTGCAATGCACAGTTAAATGTGAGATGTTTGACAGGTGAATCAAACAACAAAAGCAGTCAGTAAGTATAATTTCCCTGTTGTCTATGATTAAGAAAACATAGCAAGTGAAAGTGCGATAAACTAAAACAAAGCTGATACAGTAAAACTCCAATAATCTGGCATACTTGGGACTTGGATGGTGCCGGACTAATGGGTTTACTGGACTATTGGATGTTATTCCTACCACAACACACTTTTAAGTAGTTTGTTTTAGATGTTATGCGATAGATTCATAAATTTCCCAGTGAACCCAGTAACTTTAAAGGGAGTATGGCAAATGGGGCTCTGGTCACTTTACAGAGTGCGCAGAAAATGGGGTCCAGTGAGTGTGAAAGGGGCATGAGAAATGGAGCCCCAGTGAGTGGAAAGGATTGCAAGATCCACTGCCCCAGTGTGGAAATGGAGTGCAGGAACCAAGACCGCCTCCCTGAAACTCTGATCTATGACACTTTCTATCTTCAGTATGCTCCGCAGTGAATTCAGCTGCTGCCCCAACTGATCCATGCAGTCTGAGAGAAGCTGCAGCTGGGCACTTCCTGCAGACATAGTCATTAGAGACACTTGAATGCTCCCCAATCTCTCACATCTCACAGGAGGAGCAGTTAGGAACTTCACTGACTGCTATTACTGCCCCTCTAACTAGTGGACTGAAGAAAAAGAAAAATCTTACCTTGCCTTATCCTATTGCTGTTCACCCTCCTCACTGAAGTCCGGCATTCACCAAAGCCCGCACTTTGACCTCAACAGCAGCATTTCAACTTCAAAACAGCCCTTCTCAAATTGGCCACTCTGATAGAGCCTGTCTCCCTTTTATTCACTGCTAATCCTCTCGTTATGAAAACAAACAGTTCCTCACCTCAAACTTGCTTTTTAAATGGTCGCTGCTTCTCTTCCTCGCTGCGCGGCAACAATTTAGATACTTTGGGGATTAAGTGATGCTAAATATTCAAGGATTTTATCAGTTTAATTTTCTCGGTAAAATGTTTTTATTATATGGAGTCCAAGATTATAAGAACATTACAATCAAGGAAGGCCAAGACACACTAGGATCAACCTGCTTATATTTCATCTCTCCCTGCCCATATTCCAAGTTTCATGAGCTCCTCCATCTGAATTTCTGATTAAAATACTCTACCTGATAGTTTATTCCAAATGTTTATCATAATGTTTGATTTAAAAAGGCTTGAGCTCTAAATTTACATTAAAATTTATGTTCTATGTCAACCATATAATTTAATATTTTATACACCTTAACACAATCACCCGTTAACTATTTTCTCATGATGTTGTATTGCTTAATTATTTCTAATTTACAATGAAAAATAACTTAGACCTGTTTCCCACGCATCATGAATCAGTTGGAAATGCACTCATTCTCATCTCTATTTGCACACTGTGGCACAAGAAAATGAAACAAGACAACTTAGGAGAGACAGTTTCCTTCAGCTCAGAATGAAATGGGCCATTTCAAAACCAGCGATGTGATTATTTGATATCACAGCCACGTTGACATATTCTCCCTCCTGCAATGCTCTCCTAATTAGAGTCTGTTGACAATCTCTCATTATTGAAAGAACTGACTGAAGCAGGCCCCACTAGTCTAGAATTATTTTACATAAGAACTTGCATGTGAATATTTGAATGAGAAGCATGACAAGGCCATTCGGCTCCTCAAGCCTGCTCCACCATTTAATAAGATCATGGAAGACTCAAGAAGATTGACACCATCCAGGACAAAACAGCCCATAGATTCCATAGCCCTAAACATTCATCGTCTCCACGACGGACACATCATGACTTCAGTTGTGCCTTCTACAAAACGCACTGCAGTTACTTGACCAGGATATCTAGAAAGCAGCTCAGATCTCGGCAATCTCCCTCTCAATGAAAATAAAAGCTTTTCTATTTTTCCTGCTAAAATGGACAAATTTAAAATTTCCCACAAGATGCCCATCTGCCATTCCTTTGTCCACTCAATTAACCTATCTATATACTTTTATAGCATCCTCCTCACAACTTAATCTCATATCTATCTTTATGCCTTCAACATATTTAACAACTCCCTTCAGTTGTGGACCTTGGATATTGCTGGAATACTGTTAAGTCCTTTAGTTATAGAACACAGGAGCTTCAAATGTAGGTGCTTCATTCTGTTCCAATGGCAAGGAACTCACTTCACTCGGTGTTTACATCATAAGATAAGATATCTTTATTAGCCACACGTACATCAAAACACACAGTGAAATACAAGATGTATTATTTATATCTGCTGACATTATATGATGACATCTCTGACCAATGATTTGTGTACAAAAAAATTCATACCAATAATCCACATACGGACTTCCTTCTACCAGTTCCACTGTTGGGGAAATCAGTTGGGCTGCAGATAGCCAGGGTAATTCATTAAGAGGATTTGGGGTTTGGGGTGCAGAGGGACGACTTGGGGGGAAGGGGGTTGGTGAAGGAGGAGGATAAGATACACTCACAGGGGGCCAGGACCACTCAGATAGGGGAGGAATTTCACATATATCAGAATTTGGCCTCAGCAGAAGACATGATTGGGATCCAGAGATGAAATAGGGTATAGATTAAGTAAGCAACTTGGAGGGCCTGAGCACAAGGAAAAGTGGATGGAATAAATTAAGACAGTAGATAGTAGTTGCCTCAGAATCTTCAGCAGCAAACCAGGTAAGGTCTGGCAACTTAAACCAATGTCAAGGCAAATCTGAACACTCCAGTTAAGGCTTGCCTTCAGTATGGATGGTCCATGGTGTTTGCAGGCCTCATAACAGTACAAGAACATTGGTGCAAGTTATGTCCAAATGTGCGTTGTGTGACCTCAGTGTTCATACCTAGCATCCTCTTTCCCTATGTGTATCATGTACACAGAAAACATAGAACAGTTCCTGAGGTGCCTTCCCTGCGCATTAAGTGTTTCTGGGTTTTAATAAAACTTGATCATGAAAGGCACAGGAAGTTTGCACCAACTGATAGAATTTCTAGGTCTGTGGTTGAACAATGGAAACAGGAGTGGCTTTTCACTGTCATCAATCTTCCTCTGTCTCTCCTCTAACCATCTGCTCTGCCCCTTGCATAGATATTGGTTAGCAACCCAGTCAGTTGTTACATAACTTCTTTCTTCATTACCCAGTGCTGCCAAATATTCTTGATCTTTGAGACACAGAAGCAATAAATCAGGTGATGGACAAGCTCGAGCTGGATTTGATGCCTGCTGCCCGGTCTCCCCCTCACTTAGAGAAAGAAAGGACTGCAGATGCTGAGGAAGGGTCCTGACCCGAAACATTGATTACCTGCTTTTCTCCACGGATGCTGCCTGGCCTGCTGAGTTCCTCCAGCATCATAATATTTTTCTTCACCCCCTCACTTGCTTGGTCCACGTACAAAGATCTGCATGAGCTGGTCCCCACCCCCAACATCCTGGAAGAGTTGAGCTGAGCTGGCAGCCATTTATAGTGCATAAGGATAGCAGGAAGTGGGGCGCTGGCCTCAAAGTCTGTCACGGCTTTGTAACAATTTTCAAATTTAAAGTCTAATGAGATTGATTTAAGGAAATAAAAAAATTAAAAATAAAACTGTGGAAAAAATTAAAGTACATTCAAGCACCAAGAAATAACTAAAAAGATAAAAGTAAAGTAAAATAAGTTTTAAAAATGACTGAACTTACCTTTTCCCATGTAATTTACTGACCTGAGAATCCCCGTTCAAATCACTGCTGACACTGGACTAAAGACTGGATTTCCCAGTTTAATGGTGGAGAATCCCAGCACATTTTAGCTCTGCTGCTGGATTCTACATGGAGTCTGGCACTGAATGGAGCAAAATCATGGATATATCAACACATTCTGGATTTACAGCAGGTCCACAAATGTCCACAGCTTACCAAAGAACAGCAGAATGTCAACAGTTCCCTTTGGGTCTGCCAGCCACAGCCAGCTCACTTTGGACTAACATCTCTTTCTCATTCTCCTCCATGACCTTTCTTGATGACCAAGGGCTTTTACTTCCCTCATCTTCCTCCCTGATCTTTCTCGTAGCCTCTGAACTTTCCAACTTTCCTGACAAAACAGTGTATAACTGGGAACAACTTCTTGTTCAGCCAATGCCCAGTGAACCTGAAATCTCTGACCTGCAATCAGCTCAGCTCCTGATTTCTGAGCCAACCAGGAACTGTTTTCACTTTAGCCCAAATTTCCAACTGAGTCACTTTGCATCCAAATTAACATTCACTAATGCAACCTGTTCCACTGTGTGCTTATAATGGCCACCAGTTTGCACCAAAGCACCTCCTTTAACCACATCTTCTCACCCTTTTCCCAATTTATCCCTGCTAGCTTTTACACAAGTTATGCAATGTGACAGTACTTAGTTTCCTGATGAACCCCTTTCTTCTACTAATCTAATTCTTGTGCCCAAAGAATGAGCTCACAGTCTCAACCTACTTTAGGTTTTACCTCTTTCCCTGCAGCCATCAGGCCACACAATGCCAGCTCTACTCCAGCAGTCACGCCATACGGTGTCCGTGCCTCTCAGCCTCCTCCCCCCACCCCCCCCCCCCCCCGATTCATTGAGAGCTCATGTACTTAGCATTCCACTCATTCCCACCCAGTCCTCCCAAGTAGTCCCCCCTCCTCTAAATAAAAGTCAAAAACTTCATCTTTGTTGCTTTTGCATATTAGAGTCAGCAGCTCTTTCAAGTTTTCAAAAGCCAATTTGTAGCATAATCCCGGCTTGTCTGATTCACTTGCTCAGTTTGTCCTGGCAGCAGGGAGCTTCACTTGCATTTATACACATGAGGAAATGACAGGTATGCTGCCCTTGATTTCCTGACTTGCACTGTCAGGGAGTGAAATTCCCTGCTGGGTCTGGGAAGCACAAAATGGATTTATTCCAATTACAATGAGAGAAGGAGAAAACTGAGATGGCTCCAATCCGCAGACATAACCCAAGATATACATCAAATTATTGAGAATTTATAGCAAATTGCAGCATCCATCCTGACTACAACTATCACTAGCACTCAAATCATCATAAAAGCTATTTACAAATTAATGGAACAACTGCATCAGGAGAAAATAATCAATTATTACTGTTCAGATTTTCATTTCAAGTAATAACCAGAAAGTCAGTGCTGTTGCTAAGCTATCTCTGAGCTGTTTATATTGCAGGGTAGCTGAGGCCAGTATTCTTTTAATACATATTTTTAACTGTGTCTTCAGTCCCTTTGATGTTTCCAAAGTAAGAAATTGGAAACAGGATTGTATCTTGGTGAATCATGATTGATATTTTGCAATGTAAACTGAAGACTGTGTCATTACATGGTGTAGATGTGGGACTGTGAGGCCTCAGATGGACAGGAACTATCCTGCTCTCCACAGCAGGAGGCTTTGGACATGTTATTACTCTGACCTCATCTATTTACTACTTCACTGTCTTAAGCCTGAACCCAGTGGAAGTCAGTAGGTGGCTGTTGAGAGTGGGAATTAAGGATTAATGACCATTGGATATTGTTGCAAAGGCTTTGTACTTTGTGGAAGAGGCAAATCTGGCAGGGGAGGCTCAAGATTTCAGTGTAGGACCTAGAGAATCAGTCCTACTCCTCCTGGCCAGTAGGAAATCATTTTATTTTAAGTATAGACAGAAGATGCTGGAAACACTCAGGTCAGGCTGCACCTTTGGAAAGAGAAACAGAGTTAACATTCCAGGTCAAAGACCTTTATGAGTTCTGATGAAAGGTCTTTGACCCGAAACCTTAACTCTGTTTCTCTTTCTACTGACCTGTGAGTGTTACCGGTGTTACGTACTAGCAACAATAGAAACAAAAAAAGCAACGTATAAGTGTTAGAATCTATTTATTAATAACTATTTATAATAATAAGAGAAATTAAAACATTAGATTTTAAACATTGACCCCAAAAATAAACTCGAAGTGTGTGTGTGGCAAATTCCCAAACCCCAAGTCTAGGAATAGTTCTCAAAGTTCAGTTCAGCAAGTCATAAGGTAGAACGGTGAGCAAAGGCTTCTGAAAATCACAGTAGATTGAAGAGGGAATGTAGAGAGAAAAATTACAAAATCCACAAGTTCCACGATGGAACCCATATGACGCCTCAATCTCCATTGCTTTCTTCCGAAGTATCTGCCACACCGAGGACACTCGATTCGTGGCCGCCCACAGATATACCTGCTTTCCAGTACAGGTTAACGACAAAGTGGACTCCACAGATTGCATGGTGACAGTCACAGCTATTGTTCTTCATCCATAGATACAGAGACCGGCAGTCAGTCAGTCTCTCTCTCTCTTGCTCTCCCTCTCTCTCCCTCTCTCTCTCTCTCTTCCCCCCACCCCAACAGCCAGTACACTCCAGTTATACTCTTGCAGTCGTCAGATAACACTACACACGCGCGCGCGCACACACACACACACACACACACACACACACACACTACTACATTACTGTCCAGGTGCCTTAAAGGGACATTCACCAAGTAGCAACCTGGCTTGTAACACTGGTATTTCTGTTTTATTTTATTTCAGATTTCCAGCATCTGCTGTTTTTTTGGTGTTCATTTTATGTAAAGCTGCATATAATGACTTTATTCTCATAACATAGTAATGTTTGGTAATTGCTCAGAGTCCAGAAATATGTTCAGTCCCACCTCCAACTCTGTTTTTCAAAAATGTATTTTATTCATAAAATAGTTATATTAACAAGCCTGTCACTATACCTAGCATGCCATTACATTCGCTTTCACTGTTTATAATGTGTCATCATGTCTCCAAAGTTATTTCCCCAAACATTCCTTCAGTGAAATCTTTGTGAGATTATCACCAGCCCCTGGGTGTGCAGTGGCAGGAGGGCCTTATACTGTGGTCTTTCCCACACAGTCTTTGCAGTGGCTGCATCAGGTTTCAGTGCAACCCTCAGTATGTTCTCCTGTAGCTCAGAATATGCCAATTGGCAGTATTCAGTTGCGGACAATTCCTTACACTGGAATACCAATGAGTTTTGGGCAGACCAAAGTGCACCTTTCACCCAGCAGTTGACGTTTGTATCAGTATGTGTCTCTGGTAAAAACAGTAGTGCACAGATTCCTATGTTATGCAGCTGCTCGGAATGAATATCAACAGCTCTTTCCAGACTTTCTTGGCAAGCACATAGTCCACAAGGAGGTGAATGATGGTCACATATGCACCACAGATACCTCAAGGGCAGTGTGTAATGGATTGAGGCTCCAACTGTGGATGAAGGATCCAACAAGGATCCTTCTCACCACCAGCCAAATGAGGAGTTGGTGCTTGTTTAAGAATTTTCATGATGAGGCATTCTGTCAGATGGCTTTTGCAGTTAGCTGAGGGAATCTTCCTGCAGGATACACCATCTTCTTCTCCCACAAAGCCCCAAGGCTGTTCTGTGCAGAACACTGCCAGATCAACATGGTTCAAGGGTGCTTTCCACAAGAGACAGATGGTGTGGCACAGTTCAACTGAATTGAAACATCCCATATTAATGAGACCAGGCTCACCCTTCACAACACCAATGTTCATATACAGCTTTAACTTTAATGCTTCAATCCTTGGGATTGTTACCTCTCTTGTACCCACATCCTTCCTGATCGATTTGGCAGGTAGAAGCTCAACACATAGTGACACGTGGTGTTTGTCTACCCAAGTTCAACACATAGCTTGATGCAGCCACACACAAAGGTGGTCATCAGGATGAGGGCTCCATTGGGTACATTTTTCCTGAAGATCTGTACATCACATCCCTACAGACACAATCCATTCTGGATCTCCAGATGGAATGGAGGATGGCTAAGATGACTTGTTTGGCAAAGGAGCAAGGAATGGGCCATATCTGCACCACATACAATAACACCATCAGCACATTGCACCAAGTTCTTTCCCACAATTGAAAGGGAGCACATCCTCAACTGTTTCATTTTGGTATTTACTCCAACCAATTCTTGCCACATGCCCACAGCCTCTCTGAACCACATTCCCAGCACTTTCATGTAATCAGACCTGATAGTGAAAGGTGCAAAGGATCAGAAAGACAGTTGCCAAAGAACATGACCCTGCTTTGGCTGTGATTCACCCTGGGCTCCATACTGGTTGCAGATGCTGGTCACATGGAGACACAAGAGAAGCTGGAATCTGGAGTCAAAATAAACTGCTGAAAGAACTCAGATGGTCAAGCAGCATCTGTGGATTCAGAAGGATAGTCTATGTTTCAGGTCAAGCCCCTGCATGAGGACATCAGGAAACATCGACCTTGATGTTTCTTGACCTTGATGCTACTTGACCCACTGAGTTCTTCCAGCAGTTTTGCATATGCTGTTCAGTCTGCAGACCAACAGTGAATCCAGACAGAAGACGTCATTCATGTACAGGAAGGCTTTGACCTAAACACTGCTCTGCCTAAGATGGTCACCTCTCCTTCCTGTTGCATTTGGCAAAAGGCTCAATATAACAGAGAGACAAAACAGCAGAAAGACGAAGGGGCTACACTCCCAACTCATTTTTTATGTCTTATTCATATACTTTATTCATAAAAAATATATACAGGAAATACAAACAGAACACAACTTTCTTTACATTTATTGAGCCATCAGATCAATGCATTCTCTAACAATGCATCAATGCCAGTCATGTTTCCTCTTGAGTGATTCAATGTTGTCTGTAGACACTTTTTTAATATGTTTCTTTCTGTGCCCCAAGTGATCCCTGTTCTCCTCCTGGCACTTTAATGTTGGCATGAATGTCATTAGTGCTACTTCTTTCCATTGCAGTCAGCCTTCAAAACTCAACTTGCATATTTAAAGCAGACAACCGTTTGACTAAAGAGATCAAGTTAATTATCTGTGCTTGAGCAAAGACTGTAGAGTTGGGTGGATGAATTGTTTGAGACAGTCCAGCAGTTTTTGTCAGAAAGTGATTTTAAATTTTCACTCAGTATGTGGATAAAACAAAGTTACATCTGTGTGGGATTGGATTTCTGAAATATGCAAGGGTGACCAATGGCCTAAAGTGGTGAACAAAAAAAACATTTTTTTCTGCAAACATAGCAATATGAAACATAAAACAGTACAGCACAGGAACAGGCCCTTCAGACCACGACACCAGTTTAAACTAACCCCATCTGCCTGCACATGATCCATATCCCTCCATTCCCTTCATGTTCATGTACCTGTCTGTGCCTCTTAAACGTTGCTACCGTATCTGCTTCCACCACCTCCCTGGTAGCACCTGCTACTCTCTGTGTAAAAAAAACTTGCCTCACAAATCTCCTTTAAACTTTCCCCTCTCACCCTAAATCCATGCCCTCTAATATTTGACATAGGGTCTACCTACCCTATCTATGACTCACATAACTTTATCTACTTCTGTCAGGTCACCCCTCAGCCTCCGATGCTCTACGGAAACAATCCAAGTTCATCCAACCTCTCTTGATAACTAACGCATTCCAATCCAGGCAACATCCTCATGAACCTTTTCTGCGCCCTCTTCAAAGCCTCCACATTCCTCCTTTGGTGTGGTGATGAGAACAGCACAATGTACACAAATATGGCCTAACCAACTGCAGCATGATTTATGAATATCTGTGCTGACATCCCAAAGGACACAAAACTACAGTGTGAACTAATTAACTCAATTTAAATTTGGTTTAAGTATTGTAATCCAGGTGTAAAATGTTTATCTTGCCCATTGATTATTAATGTCAAGAATGAGAAATTGCATTCTGAGGAGAGACCTGGTACTGGGGTTAGTTTCACCAAAGCGGAGAAAGTTTAGATATTGCATAGAATTTACAAAATTTTTAATATAGTAGGGAAAGACATTTTTCTTTGATTCAAGAGTCAAAAAATCAAAGAGCCAGAGTACTGCACAACACAGAAAAAAGCTGATTGGGCATTGTAAAGGCTCAAGTTATCCAATTCTCCCAAATCCACTGCACTTTTCCACATAGTCCTGCAAATTTCTCCCATTCCAGTATTTATCCAATTCCCTTTTCAACATTACTTTGAAGTCTGCTTGCTCTAATCCTAGTCCAAAATAACACCACCTTTTCAGGCCATTAACCCTTTCTCTCTCTCCACAGACTTGTTAAGTTTACCCAGAACTTCCATTTTTATTTTACACTTCCTGTAGTCACAGTATTTTGCTTTTGATTAAAAAGGCTCAACTAATTTCAGGGTGAGTCAGGTCTTCACAGTGTTATGACCAGCTGTTTGCATCTCACTGCAATGCAGTTTCCTTGGTGATAAGATTCTGGAAGTAACTACCAACAAATGGCAGAGACAGTGTTATGTAAGATTTCCTGCTTTTTTTTCCTAAATATGTTGGTTACTTAACATTTTGTTGTTCAATAAATTGTGTGCAGAGCTATCATGACAGCACCATTCAATGTATTCAACGCTTAAGTATACATTTACAACATTTAAAACACATTTGGACAGGTACTTAAGACAGGAAAGGTATAGAGGGATAGGGGCCTAATGCAGGCAAATGGGATTAGCATAGACAGGCATCACTGTTGGCATGGATGAGGTGGGCAGAAAGGGCCCATTGTTGTGCTGTATGATTCTATGATACTATAAACAACATTCAGAGTTTAAAAGGTAAAATATATGGAACTCAGTGCCCAGAACCATTTTTATTTTATGTGCTTATCCAATCTAGGGTGCTAATTATGATAGGATTACTATGCAAGGCACCCTTATTTCAGCACCTTCATCACTTCTCTTCCAATATAATTTAGATAAAATCATACAAATTATATTCAATATTAACAACAGAAATAACTATAACATTTCCCTATTTACACATTTGGTCAGCATGGACCAAAGGGCCTTTTCCTGTGCTATATGACTCTGTGATTCTGAAGTTTTCTTGTTTTTTGTGAATGGCACAACAGAGTTTCCATGAAATATCACCAGTGGTCAGTAGCAATTCATTTTGAGATGCGTCCAACTTCACTATCTCAGTTTTAGTACAAGGTGAGGAAACCTGGTTCTGACAAACATTCATCTGCTAGAGCTGATGAATACAACAAACAGTGTCCTAGGCCATCTTGATGATTGATGCTTCATCATTTGACTATTATCCAGATGAAACACAAATCAAACTGGTCCAGTGCAATCAAAGATCTGTTCTGATGACAACATTCTTTGTGTGACATCTCATGAAGATTGCAGGATCGTCCACACCAAAGTGTCAATCACAGTTACTACCTTCATCCTTCTGCCTTGCTGTTTGTGACACAGTACAGCACAGAATTCTGCTTTCAACAAATGCAAGTGCATTCTGAAACCTCAGGCCATCAGTATCTTTCCAGGTGTGTGTCCTGCGGTTGTCTGTGGTGTATTCTGGTTGCAATATAAGAAATTGTCTTTATTTCACCTCCTGTTTACTTTTTTCAGTCCACCTTTCTCACTTTTTACTGTCTTTTCTGCCAACTCATTCAAGACTAAGTGGTAAGGAACCGTATGCACATTCTTGACTCTATTCCGTCTGAGGAATTCAACAAATTCAGCACTAGTGCAGTTGTTTCCTTTGTTTGTTGCAAGAACTTCTGGAAGACTATTCATTGCACATGGCCAGTGAACATGTCAAAATCAAGTTTATTGTCATATGCACAACTACATGTATGCACAGGTCCAATGAAACACTTACTTGCAGCAGCATCACAGGCACAAATCATCAAATGTACAACAGTCACAAGAAAGACATGAACATAAATTATACACAATTTTTACAAGAAAGAACACAATTAGAACATTAAAAAAACAAAGTCCATTTCAGTGCGAAGTGGTCATAGTGTTGCTATACTGTAGTGATTAGGGTTGTGCCAGTTGGTTCAGAATGCAGGAGGGTGGTTGATGGTTGGCATGGACACAGTGGGCCAAAGGGCTTGTTTCTGTGTTGTATCTCTCTTTGGCTCTCGGACTTTATGGTCATGTACAGTGAAGATCATTCTCAGCTTTGAAATCATGCTTAGAATGTAGGAATATCTATAGAAACTGCTTCCATCAGCTTAAAATGTACGGCTACATTGACGTGATCATTCTTCCCATAAATGGACCCTGCAAAATCCACATGTGTCCTCAAACATGCAAAGGTAGATTTTTGCAATGCTCTTGAAATTGAACGTAGAACAGTAGAGTACAGAAACAGGCCCTTCAGCCCATATCTGTGCCGC
Organism: Pristis pectinata; assembly: GCF_009764475.1. NCBI lineage: Eukaryota > Metazoa > Chordata > Chondrichthyes > Rhinopristiformes > Pristidae > Pristis > Pristis pectinata. The sequence continues at coordinate 41,758,985 of NC_067409.1, read as the reverse complement.
CCATGATGCCAAATGAACCTAATCCCATCTGCCTGCACATGATTCATATCCCTCCATTCCCTTCATGTTCATGTGTCTATCTAAATGCCTCTTAAACACCACAATCATATTTGCTTCTACCACTACCCCTGGCAGCACATTTCAGGAACCTCCAACTCTCTGTGTAAAAAAACTTGCCCTGCACATCTTCCTTAAACTTTCCCCCTCTCACCTTAAAGCTATGCCCTCTAATATTTGACAATTCTACCCTGGGAAAGAGACTCTGATGATCTACCCTCTCATAATTTTATAAACTTCTATCAGGTCTCCCCTCAGCCTTCAGCGCTCCAGAGAAAACAATCCAAATCTGTCCAACCTCTTCTTATAGTTAATACTGTCCAATCCAGGCAGCAATCTGGTGAACCTCCTCTGCACACTCTCCAAAGCCTCCACATCCTTCCTGTTATAGGGTGACCAGAACTAAACACAGTACTCCAAATACAGCCTAACCAAAGTTTTATATAGCTGCATTGCTGATGTTCATTCACGTTGTCCTCCAACTGCTTATGTATCCGGCTCCACCAGACAAAACTTTCAGCAACTTGGTTGATATGAGATATATCTGGGAGTCCTTCATGCAACTGGTTCAAAGTAATCACTCTTCCTCGAACTAATTCCCATGAGGAAAGTTAAAACCAGAGCTCCATGGATGACCAACAGGATAGAGAGCAAAATAGAGCAGTGAAAGAAAGCATGCGAAAGCTACCAAGTTCTTAACACAAGTAAGCACCAGGCTGATTATCAGGAGTTCAAATGGGAAGTGACATAGGAAAGAGAGAGCATGCAGAAAAACAGACAACAAACAGAGGACATGTGAACAGGTAAAGGGTTTTTAGAAAAGGGGTGGAGACAATCAGAGATCAACAAGGAAATTTCTTCATGGAGGCAGAGGGCCTGGCTGAGATACTGCATGAATACTTAACACCTGCCTTCACCATGGGAGAGGAAGCTTCTGGAGTTTCAGCAAAGGAAGATTTGTTAAGATTCTGGATGTACTAAAAATTGAGAATCGTAAGCTACTGTGATTTTGTGCTCTGTGTGAAAACCCAGTGCTCTCTGCCCATGAAAGCTACTGAAGGAAGCCTTTGAGGTCACTGTTCATGAGTTATGCCAAAAATGAAAGGTGATTGGACCCTACTGCACCACCTACTGCACCCCCTTCACCAAACTCTTCTTCCCCCATGATTCAGATACCTTTTATCTCAGTACTACCAACCTAGTCTATCAGCGTTCAATCTTCTGAAGCAGGTTCCCTGTTGAAAGGCCTCCAGCCTATCACATAGGCTGTCTGTGGATGTGAACCCCACTTAAATGAGCCGTACTGGGCTCTCAGGAAACCACTGGGTTTCCCAATTATAAATTTCAGCATTACTCAATTTTGCCTACTCACAGGGCTCCCCTCTAGGTACTGAAATCCAGGCTGTAATTGTCCAAAGCCAATATTTATCCTCAAGGTTCAACTTAACTCCAGAGTTAGTGATTTATTTTCACGGCTAGATATCTCTCTTCCACGGATATTGTCTGACCATTGCAGCTCATAATCCTCCAAGTAAAGAAAAGCATATGAACAGGTCATTTCCAAATGGGGCCCCCAAAATATTCCTCAGTGAGGCCTTCCTGACTTTGCTTAAGTGAGTGATGTTAGTCAATGAGAAAGGCATTTTGTAATTGTGTTTACGTCTGTTAATATTAGATCAGGATAGCACCTCTGCATTATCTCAGCAACATAAATAAGTGTGCAATCCTTCTAAAATAGACAGCATTTTCATTATCCACATACCAGATGGGAATAAAAGTTAAACTTAAAACGATTTCTGATTTTATAGAACCTCCCATCACAGAATAATGTCAAAACTTTATCCTCCCTTCCATTTACTACCTTTTGAGGATGGTAGCAGGATTTTCTTACTGGAACAGAATTTTTACAGTAGCTACTTCTGAAGGGAGCAGTAAGAGCCAGTAATAGGATCAGTTTTCTCTGCCATCTGTACCAGAAATTGATGCATTTGGAGAAGTGAAGCATCCAGGACAGTATTAAGAGTTGGCCGGCAGAAAGTGGATCAATTAAGATAAACCAGCGTGAATTTGTTAAGAGTAAATCGTGTTTAACCAATTTTATAGAAATTTTTAGGAGGCAAAGGATTGAGTTGATGAGGGTGATGCAATCAACATGATTTCCAGAAAGACTTCTGACGAGATGCCGCAAAACAGGCTTATCAGCAAGGATGAAGCACCTGGACATTGATAGCATGGGTTCAAAGTTGACTAAGTTACAAGCAACATGGGGTCATGGTGAATGGTTGTTTTTCAGACTGGAGGAAGGTGAATAGTGGTATTCCCCAGGGATCAGTGTTGTAGCCATTGCTTTCTTTGAGCTGTATTAATGACCTAGACTTGGGGATACAAACCACGATTTCTAAATTTGCAGATGACACAAAACTTGTCAGTAGAGTGAACTGGGAAGATGGTAGCGATAAATTGCAGCAGGATATAAATGGAATCGACAGACGTGTGGCAGATGACATTTAATGCAGAGAAATGTGAAGTGTTGTTCTTTGACAGGAAAAATGAAGAAATGCAATATAGAATATAGGATGCTGTTCTAACAAGGTGCAAGAGCAGAGGGACCTGGGGTATGGTTGCAGAAGTCATTGAAAGTGGCAGGGCTGATTGAGAAAACAATTAATTAGGCATACACAGTTTCAGGTTTTACCAATGGAGGAGAGGGTATAAAAGCAGGGGAATCAATGTGAACCCTTATAGAATGGTGATCCAGCCTCAACTGTAGGTTGTGTTCCATTCTTGTCACCTCATTATAGGAAGGATGTGAAGGCATTAGGGCGGGTCCAGAAAGGATTTGCATGTATGGTTCCTGAAGGAAGTTACAATAGTTTGGAGGGACTGTGACTGTTTTATTTAAGAGACAAAAAGGCTGAGTGGAGATCTGATAGAAATATAGAACATAGAACACTTCAGCACAGTACAGGCCCTTTGGCCCACAATGTTGTGCCGACATTTTATCCTGCTCTAAGATCTATCTAACCCTTCCCTCCCACATAGCTCCATATTTTATGTAATGATGAAGGGTCCAGACAGAGTGGATTGTGATAGGTGGTTGGTGTTGATGGGAGGAATGAGCATGAGAGGTCACAAGTTTAAAATAAAGAGGAAGAGAATTAATATTGAGATGGGAAAAGCTTTTTATGCAGTGAGTGGTTGGAATCTGGAATGCATTGCCTGCAGGTGTGGTGGTGGGAGCTTACATTTGTGGTCTTCAAGAAGGAAATGGGTAAATAAATGGTGGGGAAAAAAATGCAAGGTTACAGAAATGGGCTCAGAGGTTGGAACAGTGAGTTGATCTGTAGAGGGCTGGTGTGGACACAATGGGCCAAATGGCCACCTTCTGTGCTGTAACCATCCAATGATTCCATGATGATTCTAACAGGCTAACATTGCCAGCAATGAGGCCCAGATTATACCATGGTGGCTCTCATAGGCCCATGTTGGCTTTTCCCAGAGAGTAGTGAATCTGTGGCATTCTCTGCCCAGGGAAGCAGTGGAAGCTACCTCATTAAATATACTTAAGACACAGTTAGATAGATTCTTGCAAAGTAGGGAATTAAGGGTTATGGGGAAAAGGCAGGTAAGTGGATCTGAGTCCACGGCCAGATCAGCCATGATCTTATTGAATGACGGAGAAGGCTTGATGGGCCAGATGGCCTACTCCTGCTCCTATTTCTTATGCTCTTATGTTCTTATAGACAAGTTACTTCATCTGCAAGCCCAGCACCAACTTAATGCAAATCAGAAGAGAAATATTACTGGTGTCTGACCTTGCCAACCTTACATCATCACCAAAGCTAAAATTACTCTCAGGTAATCCTTGCTTCACGTTTCTAGTGGGAATTTTGTTTTCACTGAAGCATTGCTACTAAATGTTACATATTATCTCCAAAATATCTTCAATATTTTGCCATAATAAATTAATTCCTTTCCTGAGTTTATATAAACTCTGAAGAACACACATTTGTTTTTTTCTCTTTCTGTGATCACTTGGGAATGCGATGGAACAAAAACTTTCATTCTGCACATATAAATGTTGTAGTCAATTTGCCTGCCATCAGCTATAAAAACAAGCTTTGATCTATATAGGGAAACATTTGCCTTATTATTTGGATGATTAGAGACTTGGTAAAAGAAAAGGTTTTATGATGCTTCTTAAAGGAAGAAAGAGGGGTGAAGAGATGCAGAGGCTTTGGTGGGGAATTCTAGAGTTTAGAGATTTGTTCAGTGAAGAAATGGTGTCAATAATTAAATTCACAGATACTCAAGAGGTAAGAATAGGAGGAGTGCTGATACCTGGACAATTTTTGGAGCCAAAGGAGATTACAGAGATAGAAAGGGGCAAGTTCACAGGATGATTTGAAAACAGGTTTGAGAATTTTTTAAATTGGGGTGCGGAACAAGCCAGTGGAGGTCAGCAAGCACAGGGGTAACGCATGACCAGGATTCGATGTGAGTTAGGATATGAACAGCAGATCTTGATGACAAAGTTTATGGAGTGGAAAATGAAGGAGGCCAGCTGGAGGTGGGTTGGAACAGGCAAGCCTGGAGGTAACAAAGGCATGGGGGAGAGTTTCATCAGCAGTAGAGCTGGTCAATGTTAGTCAAAGAGCGGCACAGTAGTATAGTGGTTAGCATAACGCTATTACAGCACCAGCGACCCGGGTTCAATTCCCACCGTTGTCTGTAAGGAGTTTATACATTCTCCCCATGTGTCTGTGTGGGTTTCCTCCGGGTGCTCCAGTTTCCTACCACATTCCAAAGACGTACAGGTTAGGAGCTGTGGGCATGCTATGTTGGCACCGGAAGCGTGGCGACACTTGTGGGCTGTCCCCAGCACATTCTCAGTAATGCAAAAAAATGCATTTCACTGTGTGTTCAATGTACATGTGACTAATAAATATCTTATCTTATGTATGATAATGGAAGTAAATGGAGAAGGCAAAGGATTAAATGTAACACAAATATGGGTTCAGCTTCAGACAGATGTCAGGGAGAGGGGTGGAATCAATGGCTAGGAAATGAAATTTGTGACCGAGACTGAACACAATGACTTCAGTCTCCCCAATATTTAATTGAGGCAGGTATAAGACTGTGTTAAAATCTGCACACTTATCAGGTAAAACAATAATCTTCCCCTTTCTAAATTGTGTTCACAGTGGAAGAACTAAGGGTCTTAACGTCAATATTCATTATAGGTATGAATTCGGCTTAGAGCTTCCTTCTCTGAATAAGGACAAAACTGCACATGACAATTTAGTAGAGTTGTTTTTTTAAATTTAAAATAAAACATTTGGTTGAATCGGAAGAAGCACAAGCATTAAGAACAAATAATAGTTCCCACAGTACTTGAAATCTGCTCCAAATAAGGAGGTTATAAATAGTTACATTTCAAACTGAAGTCTGATGCCAATGGTGGATCTTGAGCTGAGACCACCAGCTGTAAGCCTACTGCCTCCTGACATGGGAAAAACCCATACCTTCTATCCTGAAATAATTAATGCTTCCTGTTCTACTGCGCAAATCTATCACAGCCAATATTTTAATATATTTTTCTTTAATTATCATGAAAAAAATTCAATTAATGCTTCTTCCAGTGTTACAACACAATGGTGTGATATTTCAGGCAGAGTCTCTTGGTAATAAAGCCTGTTGTACATCCTTTTAATGCTTTCTATAATAAGTATATTTAGTTTATATCATAAATCACTTCAGTGACAGTACTGCAGTAAATTGGTTTTTCTGCTGCACACTGGGAAAATGTTCACAGTAGAGCTGAGAACAGGCTGTACCTGACTCATCTTTCAAGTTTAATAAAACTCCTGTGGGAACACATGGGGAAAAAATTAGGGCAATATCATTAATTGATTATGCTGCTGCTACAAATAAAGCCTATCTACATCAATGCTTTTTAGAAGGGTTTTTAAGAATTAACAGCGTGAAACATATACCATCAAAGATTAGGGCAAGAGGAACCCCTTGACTGATCTGTGTGAGGTTTATTATCAGCCCCAGTTACACGAACAGCAAACACTCCACTTCCTTTGACTTCAGTTACAACAAATTTCAGAAATGGAGTACAACTGACTGCTACTGACCAAGGGCAAGATTTTCCATTGCCATGTTTGTAAGTTTTTTATTCAGTGCTAATAACAGAAAATTAAGCATTTTGGTCTGATGATCGTTCTTATCATAATACATATTGTATCCCTCTGGAATGTTTCTTTAGGCTGCACAAAATGCATATACCAGAATGACTGGGATAAATTCCTCAGCACAGGGTTAGGCTTAGTTCAGGAACTGTAGTACTGTTACATTGCATGTTCAGATCATCACTAGATGTGGGCCAATCTGAACCTTATTTATGGCTCTCCATTACTTGAAGTGCCAAAGAATAATACAAGCCTCATTTTTAACATAATCTGCAAGCAAAAATGAGGGAAGTTCAAGACAACTGATTTGAAGCACACTCAAATTAATGATGATGCAGATTATACTTCCTTTTATACTGGAATATTTTGCTATCAATCTTGTGATAAATGATAAGATAAGATATTTACTTATTAGTCACATGTACATCAAAACACACAGTGAAATGCGTCTTTTTACATTACTGAGAATGTGCTGGGGGCAGCCCGCAAGTGTCGCCACTCTTCTGGCGCCAACGTAGCATGCCTACAGCTCCTAACCTGTATGTCTTTGGAATGTGGGAGGAAACGAAGCACCCAGTGGAAACCCACGCAGACGGGAGAATGTACAAACTCGGACAGCGGTGGAATTGAACCCGGGTCGTTGACGCCGTAATAGCATTATCCTAACCGCTACACTACCGTACTGCCACTATTGTTTTATTAACACTAGTTAGCAATCAGGCTGAAACTCAAGCTAATACTTTGCAGCAAAGGAACTACTAGTTAAATCTGACTAGCATGTACTTCAAGTTCAGGGTAATATCTGGAGCAAGGCCAAAGACAGTTCTCTCGGTACTAACTCAGTCACTTCAGGCAGGCTGGGAGGCGAATGTAAGAAGTGCCTTGCTTTATGTAGTTGTCAGTCCCAGCTCACACTTTTTTTCAATTTAAGCATTTTACATTTATGCTTCATTCAATGCAATTAACTCCACCAAGCAGAGCATTCTTTTTACTTAACCTTCCACGACGGCCAAAAGCAGGAGTTGGAACTAACTCCTCATCAACGGGTCGACTGCTGTTATGATAGCTATAAAATACCTCATAAGATGCCAGTCGCATATTATAATGCACACTCATCTCTGAGAGAAATTGCATCAGGTGACCAAGAACTGACAGGAAAACTCCCTAACCAGCATTTTTTTCTGTTTTCCTTCCAGGTTACATCCACAATTTGTCAGGATGGCAGAGCAGAATGTGGCCAGTACATCCAAAGGTGATTATTTCTGTTGTGTAGAGAAATTGGTTGATACATTTCTATTCTTTCTCCCCTTGCCTTGAGCCTTCCTTATCCAAGAGGGCAATTATTTTAAAGTGTTTCTCATCCACTAGTCATTAAGGAAGTGTTGTTGCTTGTTGACTGAGGAGGCTTTCACTCACCCCTCTATCTGTAATGTGTCTTTTTAAGAGGGAGCATTCATTGTATAGTCGCCCACAGGGAAGAACCAATCCACTAGTGTTAGTGTATTATGCAAACTGATTGCATCTCTGGTTCAGTCAAGGAATTACAACTGTTAAACATTATTAAATCATTTTATATTGCTGCAGGCTTTACTTAAATTGTAATACAACAGAAAATAAACACAATGCAGGGCATTTCATTTTCCATTTATGTTAGGTTCTCTTTAATCTCAGTTTTGATTGAAAATTTACTATTGCTGTATTTTGTATAATTTATCAGTGTTGACTTGACCTAAATCATTTATATATTTTGATGGTAAATCTAGTAATAGGATGTGGAATATTCTAAATATTGAGAGAACGTAAGAATATTAGGAATTGGAGTAAGCATCATGGTTAACCATGATATCATAATTAATCTTTTTCCTCAGTGCCATTTTCCTGCACTAACTCCATATCCCTTCACTCCCTTAACATCCAAAAAAAATTATCAATCTCTGTCTTGAATCAGTACAGTGACTGAGCCTCCCCCCAGCACTCTTGGATGGTGAATGCCAAAGGTTTATCACTGGATGAAGAAACGTCTTCCCACCTTTGTCCTGAAGGCTAAACGTTATTTTGAGACTTTGATGCCTTGTTCTATACATCCCAGTCAGGGTAAACATCATCCCAACATCTCCTCTGTGAGCCCCTTAAGAACTTTATATGTTTCAATTAGGTCACCTCTCATTCTTCTAAACTCGTGAGAGTATAGGCTCAGTGCACTTAACCTCTCCTCATACAACAAACCTGTCATTCAGGAATTAATCTGGTGAACCTTTGTTCCATTTCCTCCTATTGCAATTATAAGTTTCCTAAGGAAGGGATACCGAACTTGTGCACAATACTCTAGGTACCATCTCACCAGGTCACTATATATCTTGTACTCTCATACTCAAATCCTCTTGCAATAATCACCAACATGGCATTTACCTTCATGACTTGTTGCTGTACCTGCATGTTAATCTTCGGTGGTTCATGTGCAAGGAGAGTCAGGTCCCTCTGAGCACCAGCATCTTTAAAAATACTACATGTGTCTATTTTTTTCTGCCAAAGTGAAGTGATTTCTGCATTAAATATGTCTATCTAAGTCAGTGTAAGAAATCTTCATTTTCCCTCAGATATTCTTGGATATCTAAGCTTTCAACCATATAAAACTCTTTATTTTCCCCATTATATCAGGTTCTTTTCAGTGGAGGGATTCAATAAAATGCTCAATCTATGCTTTTTAGCAGGGATATATATATTGAAGTAGCAAGTAGGACAAAGTATTGTATGTTATTAAATGGTCAGCAGTTACCTATTGACTGAGAAACTCTTAAGATAAAGTTGGGGAGAGGGGATGGTTGGCTGTAGAATTGGAAGGGGGCAATTTTCAATTTCTGAACTCCCACTTTTGCCTGAAACTTGGAGAGTCAGTAACTGAACATAAACTGGAAATTATGTCAGCCATCCCATTAGTGATCAAAGCACAAAAATGCAGTCAGTTGTGTCCAGAATTCACCTTGAAACAAGAAGAGAGCTGCCTAAATATGTAAATCAGTGATGTACACAAGTCACCAGACCTCAGTAGTAGTTTTCAAGAATAGGCACATAGTGTTCACCATGTGCCAGCCATCCAGTATATCAGACATTGAATTTATCCTGTGGTTCTTGAAAATAGGCTTCCAATTTTGGGAGGTGATGCAAGATTAATAATTACCTACCGAGACTCTAAAATACCCCAGCCTACAGTCCATCTATTGAGCCCACAATGTGGGATTACCCTTTCCCCCCAGAATTAGAGAGCTTCCCTGCTTGGTATCCATTGCTCATGAGCAATGTGCTGATGAGTATAGGTCTCTTCATTGCTCAGGCTTCTCACCAATCTGGATGGGCAGCCTCTCTCAACATTCACTGGGTATCACTTGAAACTTTACTTTCAATTTTTAAAATTGCAGAGTCCCTTGGCAAAAGGAAAAGAGGAAGTTAGTTCCCAATCTATTACATAGAGTCCTATAATAATCTTTGCCCTGAGCATCTTATTCAACAAATATCAAAATCATAGAATCATGGAATTATTATAGTGTGGAAGGAAGACAAGGTGGTTTACTGGTACTGAACTGGCTTTTTGAAAGAGCAATTCAATTAGTTCCATTCCCCTGCTCATTCTTCATAGCCCCTGCAATATTTTCCCCTTCAATTATATGTCCATTTCTCTATTGAAAGTTGCTGTTGAAATATTATTCTATTTTTTGAGCTTCATATACCTAAAATAATATTGGTCTAAAACTGTTTAATTTCAGATGTATCACAATAAATAGCACTAACTCTATCTCAAATATAATAGTACATCCCAGTTCCAACACTTACACTGGCTTCATCAAATTTCTGCCATAACTTAAGTGTCTGAAATGGGTTACTAGGGGTAGTTGTGGAAGCAGGCAGTTTGGTGGAGTTGAAGAGACTTTTAGATATGAATATGAAGGGAATGGAGGGATATGGATGATAAACAGGAGGAGGACACTTAGTATAAATTGGCATCAGGATCGGCACAACATCATGGGCTGAATGGCCTGTCCAGTGCTGTACTGTTCTGTGTTCTATTAAGAACTAATATCAAAAAACATGTGGTGCAGGAGACAGGAATTATTTTATCATGAACCAGATACAACCATTTAGACTGATTATGTTTTGCATAAATTGTGTGGGTTTTCGTTACAAAATGTGATGACCGTCAGCCAATAATTTAAGTGCATACCATATGCAATATACACACTGGTGTCAGCTGTTAAATTAGTTGCCAAACACTATGATTTTTTGGTCCTTTAGCAAAAACATGAGCTATAATCTTCAGCAGCGTGTAATTTGTCGCAGATATCTGAATATGGCATTTCAACTTGAGAAGATTTAAATTCCTGGGCAAAGATTTTGATTCCAACATTGTTTCCCCCACATAATCTAGCATTTGGGTATAAAATAAAGAAATACAAATCGTGTAAATAAAAAAAGAGAATGCTGGATGAGTTATCATCAGTAGAGGGGGAAATGAGAATGAATTCAGGTTGGTGGCTTTCCTTAGTACTCCAAATGTTTTAACCAGTTAATGATAAAGTTTACTTTTTGCATTAAGTACTGTAGTATAAATAGATGAATTCCTCATTTAAAGTAACGAAGATATTTCATATAAATTGGATCAGTAATATTCCTGGTAATTCAAGAACTGATATTAAAATGACAGTTCTGGAATGAAGATCCAAAATACGTAACACCTCAATGTAATTATTTGTTGTACCACAGGTTTGAATATGCCATAGGTATTACCATTTATCCCAAGACAGAAATTTGGTAAATGCCAGTTTCACTTATAAATGGGTGTTGTTCATAACACAAGTGTTCAAATTGTCACCTGGCACCAAGATTGCACTATATTTTTCCACAGTGAAATTCAACTGCCATTTTTAGCGCATCTTTTCTATTTGCTCAGATTCACTTGACGGCCATCAATTTTGCTCTGATAACCAGGTTAAGTATTTTTTGCCAACCCTTTTCAGTTCTCATGAAAGGTCATTGACCTCAAATGATAACTCCATTATTCTTTCCACAGATGCTGCCTGACCTACCAATGTTTCCGTTTTTATATTATACTTTGACATCAGCAACAGATTTAGGAAACTATAAAAGCGGGAAAAAATACAAAATAAGACTTTGATTTTCCATCTTCACTATACAAATCTGTAATGGAAAGTCTTTAATATGGAAATCTGCTGATGAAGAAATGCAATTTAACAATGCCCCCAGGAATTCTCTCAGACCATGCTACTTACATTGTTATTTACTTGTGGGGTATACAAGCCCTTGACTAGAACAGGGAGAGTGATTTACTTTTCAAGTAGACTGTTACAAATGATATTAGGACTAAATTTCATACCACTCAAATCAGCAAAAGTCCATCATGAAGTTCTCACACACTGGAATCAACCAACATACTCTCACCTATCATTACCATATATGGAAATCAGTCAGTAAAATAAGCTGTTACTAAACAACAGGAAATATAATGATTGGGAACATTTAACATGTTATATTGAATTTAAATTGAAAAGAGGCACTTGTACCTCTGTCATCATTTCTAAAATGGTAACTGCTTCTGATCCCCAGACCTATGAACTATTTAAGCATGGGTTATTAAAGTGATCAGATTTAAAATTTACACTATGACTGTTGGTGGATCATATTCTTAAAAGTAAATCCACTGATTTCTCATACCCTTGATTTCTGCTAACCTTATGCAGAATCTAGAAATATGTGCAACTTTCATCATTATAATAATCTTCTATCATTGTCAATTCTCATCATCTCAACATCTGAAAATTAAATAGTGTGAAATATAAAACATTTAACATCCTCCACTGTGGCTGTTAGACAATATTTCTTGATTTTTAATATACTGGCTGCTCAAAATTTGACTTAATGGCTATATTGAAATCAAGTAGGAGTTTAGATGTTAGAGGAAGTATATATACACAGGAAAATCAGATCTTAATGTTTAAAAGCCAATGATATGCTGTATTTGAATGTTAATGCATATTGATGATGAATACGGTGTAGTGGAAGACAGATTGTGATGTAGCCAATCAAATAATTTCTCATTGTCTATTAGAAATTAGAGTATGATTATTAAAACTAGACAAATGTATCAACAAAGAAGTGCATACAGATTACAACTGTCCAGTCCAAAAAGGAGTCCAACACTGAATAAATTTACAATTCTTTTTATATCATCTGTCAGGAACCAAGAACATTTGAATGTTGGACAGGTTCCCAAGATATGGCATGCAAAATCAGAAAATGTTGAAACCACATAGCTGATCCATCATGAATTGCAAATGTTAATGTTTTGGGTATAATCTTCCGTCAAACTCACAGAAGGCAAGAATTGACATGTGATATCCCACTTCACTTCATGCACTCTGTTTTGGTGTAATTTAACATAATTTACTGGAGTTTGGATTGGAAATACACCTAATTTTTCAATGAGATAGATTAAGAAAAATGCATTCCTCTCAAGCTCGTGATTAATATAGATTCATCAGTCAGTTAGTCACTCCTTAATAGGAGCAGTTGAGCCCATCAGGTAAAGGCACTGAGTAACCGAGAAATACAAGAAAGAAAAACCTTAGGCTCAGTCCTCAACTTATGCTTCGTTCTTTGATTTTATTCAAGGCAATAGTAAAGGAAATAAACTAATTTATAAAGGAAAATAATCACTAAATGTTCAATTCCATCTAATGGCAGTGATTGGACATTGGCAACAAGTAAAAACAGAATGATAGATATGAGTTAGAATGCATCACCACTTGATGTATTTTATTCAAATTGCCATCTCAGCTGACAATATGGAGATCTGCAGTTCATAGATTCTCATCACCCAGTTACAGTAAGTGCATACTTATAAAAGTTCTTCAGTGACCCTTCCCCAGCTATTCATCAGTCTGGGCTACAACCAGCAAAAACTTGACATCAGTACTTCTAATCAAAAATCCTACCCATCATCAGGACTTCTATTTCCATCTGGGCACTGCTGGTTGCCCAGATCCTATCTCACACTCATTCAATTCTACCCACTATTCCATGCTTGGACTTTCCATTTTCCACCATCTCTACACTCCCATTTTATTCAAAAACCATTTGCAGCCTCCTGCACCAGTCCATCCATCCACTGGACTCTCTGTCCTCAAATGGATTGAATTTTAAATTCATGTCCATGTCTTAATATATGTGCAGCTATCCCCATCACCTTCCACCCCAACTCCATTCCCTCCTTCCTCCATCTCACATCACAATTTTAACAGCATCCCCCAACCTTACATGCCCTCACACATCATTTTATCTACCTGCTCTGGCCTTTTCTATACATGTCCACTCATTCCATTCTTGCAGACAAAATCTATGAAAGTGGGAGATGGAGAAGCACGGGTTCTTACCTTTATAAACTTCCTTGTTATCCACTGTTTTTGATGAGTTCTAGGCAACTCAGCAGTCTTCCACTGAAACAGGTAGAATTGACAGGTGTGAGAGTCAGTCTGTGCTGGTGGTTCATCTCCCCACAATGGGTTTTTCATGCAGTAACTGTAGAGTTGTAGATATATAGCAATACGGCACAGAAACAGGCCCTTCGGCTGCACCGACCATCAACCACTCATTTACACTGATCCTACAATAGCATCCAATTGGTCCACAACAATTCTAAAGAACCATCTGCTATGATAATTAATCTGGACTTCACATATTGTGGATGATATTTGTTTCACCATCACCCAGTTTTCAGTGGGAGCTGGGAACAAAGCCAAAACCATAAGGATGAACTTACTGCTCAATTTATACTGTTATCCTATTTCTTGGAGAGCCAGAAAATAGGCATCCAACTGGTACCAGGAAATAGCCTTATTTACACAAAGGAATGGTTTTGTTACTGGACTAGTAAACAAGAAGTCTAGATTAATAATCCAGGAAATGTAAATTTAATTCCCACCATAGAAGTTAGAAAATTTAAGTTCAGTTTGAAACAATTGAGAATAAAGGACCATGAAACTATCAGATTGTCATATAAACTCAATAGGTTCACTAGTACTCTCAAGGGAGGGGAATATCTTCTATACATATCATGTCTCATCTAGATGTATCTGAACCAAGAAGCCCAGTCCAGAGGACCTAAAACTGAATATTTTTAATGAGGTGAAGAAACAGGCTTTATCTAGCAGCTTGTAAATATGACCAGCCATTGGCAATCAATTTGCTTGCATGCTAGTCACAAGTTCTACAAGGGACTACCCTCTTACAGTGATCTTAAATCACTTCTTAATCTTAACACTAGTGCTGTCTACCGCTGTTGGCAGGACGTCCATGTACCCCTGTGGAAATGTCATTTTCCATCGCTTTAAATTGCCAGTGGTCTCTTTGGCCCTGCTGCTCTGGTCGACTCCTCATGGAGTCCAGCCCATGGATTCAACCAAGACAGCACAATCTCCCACAGACTTCCCAGCTGCTGGAGGCCTCGCTGGAATATGCAGTACAGTACGTGGGCAGGTGGCCAGAATTTGGGGGCAATGTCAAATTATGCCCTCTCTTTAATTGTACCCAACATTTCTTCACTCTGTCAAGATTAAGACTGACAAAAATATAAATAATTGTACCTTTTTGATCAGTAAATCCACTCATTAATGTGATATATAAAGCATGGTAAAAAGAATACCTTTTAATTTCATTTCATCATATAACTGCTTTCCACACTCTCAGATGAGCTCTAGTGAAAGACAAGTAAATAGCATTCAGATATCCTCTCTTTGCCCCCTAGTCTCATTGCTTATATCCTGAACCACCCATTTTGCTGCTTCTTTGAGTAAAATAACTGAGTTCCAAATTAGAGGCAGTGTTTGTGCTGTTAGCACATGGCCATGAAAATTGAGCTGTGAGCTTATTTCATCTAACCATATTTATGGTCAACCACTGGAGAAATCCAGATTCCAGAGGTGAAATGCAAGCACGTTGATCCATTTTGTCAACCAGTTTGGAAATGTAGTATTTCACTGATTAAGGAAATATTATTTAGTCTGAAGATATTTGCAACTTTCCCTGAGTATACTTGCAATCAATACTGAAAATGAGAAGTGAGTCTGCCACTCTGAGTATTTGACAAGAATTGCATAAAGTGAAATGATTACTTTCACAATAATTTAAATACCTAGAAAATACATAACTACATTTATAAAGTTCTTCAACACCTCAACTTCTATTGTAAGTGAAACTGTTGAAATGAATAAAAACAGAAAAGGCTGCAAATATTCAAAACATCATATAGCATCTGTGGAGCGAGAAAAACAGAATTAACATTTCAATTCATCAGAACTGAGAAAAGTTAGAAATGGAGTAAGTTCTAAGTTGCAGAGAAAGCACGAGAGAGGGGTGCAGAAAACAAAGGGGAAGGTCTGTTTTATATGGAGATAAGGAGAGATTAAATGACACAATTGCTGGTGCTAGCTGAAGGCATGACTGGGGAGGTGCAGATAGGAGGAGATATATTTCTAAAGCAGGATGGTGTGCACTTGTTCCCTTGATCCTCTTGGTGGTAGAGATCATGGATCTCTGCCCTTTTTCCAGTCCTGATGAAGAGTCTCAGCCCAAAATGTCGACTGTTCATTTCCCTCCATAGATGCTGCCTGACCCTGATGAGTTCCTCCAGCATTTTGTGTGTGTTGCTCCAGATTTCCAACATCTGCAGTCTCTCTTGTGTTCCAGTGAACTTCAATCAAGTTTTCCACTTTCAGGGAAAAGTCACTTCTACCACTGGTGGACACTCTTCACAGGAGATTCTGGCAACAAAGACAATTCTCTTTTGGAAGAAATGATCTAGGTCCAAAATAGTTCTGAAGAACTCTTCAGATTCTCCTGAAAAATCAGATATGATTTTGCAACAACTGAACATAGATTACCTCAAAATATAATTTCATGATCCAAACATATTGTGGCTCAATGTAATTATATGTGCAATAAATCCAGTTATGAAAGGAATGACATTAAAATTGCTCTAAACATATGAGAAATAAAATATCCATAATTATCACCAGTTTCACAGAGATCAAATAAGTACTGGAGAAGGTAATGCCAAAAATGCAAGATCCTCTGGCCATTATTATAGTTGTTATGGAGGTATGTACAACCATGAGATAATCATATGTATCATCTCTACCAAAAATGGTAAAATCGATTATCTAATAGTGTAAAATATTCCTATGCTTTTGTGAAATTACTAACTGAAAAACATTAAAAAGCAATTTGTAGTTACTTGATCCTGCAGTATTTTCTGCTGCGCCAGATAGTCGCAATGATGTGCTGTGGACTCCCTCTACTGGTTGAATTCAATAAAGCAGCAAAGTTACTCTGAACTATTGCATTCTTCTCCATCTCCCCAGTTCTCGCCTGACTGTTAGTTGTTTCATCCTTGACCTTTATTTACACTCAGGGTTTGTTCACGGGGGTCTAGACTGCAGCAAAGCCTATAACACTGATATTATCCTTAAAGAATATTACCCTGATTTTATTAATCTTCTATTGACAGCTCAACTTCAAATATGTTCACTCCAGTTTCTGTCAACTGTATAGAAAATGACCCAACATGACTTGAAGCTTCTCTTTTTACATGCGCTTAATGTTTTCTTTACCATTATATTTCTTTTGATATGTATTTTTGATGTTTGTTATGTGACATACTATCCTTTAGAAGAAATGTTGTCAACATTAATACATTCGAATGGTACAGTCTTTTTATATTGTAAGAGGGTATGTATCTCTGAAGATCGAGTGAAGAGGCATTGGGGTCTCGGTGTAACACTTCTGGTAGTCAATTGGAGTTAGCAAAGTGGGTCAGACTATATCTGTGGAAAGAGAAAAAGAGTTAACATTTCATGGCGAAGACCCTTCACCAGGGCCACAATCTTCTATTCTAATGATGGGTCTTCAATTGAAACATTCGCTCTACTTCTCGCTCCACAGATGCTACCTGGCCTGCTATTTCCAGCATTTTCTGTTCTGATTTCAGATTTCCAGCATTGGCCTTTTTTTAAATTTTCATTTTGGTTTTAAGGATACCTGATTGTTTGCAAAGAGTGTTCTGTGTAGTAATTATCTACCTAAGATCCAGGTGCTGAGTGAGGAGTAAGAGGGGTAAGAAGAGAAAGACTTGCATTTATATAGAATCACCCTTGGCCTCAAAGTCAATAAAATATGTTTGAAGCATTGCCACTGTTGCAATATAGGAAACACCACAGCCAATTCTCAAACAACAAGCTCCTACGTACAATAATCTGATAATAACCGGATCATCTATTTTCATGATGTTACTTGAGAAATAAATGCTTGACTGATAATATAATAGACAACTTAATCTGCATGTCTTCAAATCATTTTATGTCCACCTTGGACAGCAGCTGAGGACTTGATTTAAAGTTCATCCAAAAGGCATCACGTCCAGTGGTGCAACACTCCTTCAGCTTAGATTTTTGTGCTGAATTCTCTGGAACTAACAATCTCGTGACTCATTGCTGCTAATCAAACCACAGCTGACACTGGCTAAGTTAGTGAGCAACGGCTTGGTATATGGAATATGAGTTGGCAAGAATATCTCAACGCACCTTACAACCCATAATTGGTACTTGAATCCTGTCTCATGTTGTGTGATTATTTTTCTCACTGATTGGTTCAACAGACAGTCTGCAGCAGCCTCATACCAGTCTTCTGGTTGCCAATGCTCAACAAACTTCCTCTTCTGCTTCCAAATTTTTTCCCTAAAGGGTAATGCGCCAAAGAATCTCAGTAGCTGCTGCCACCCTTCATGCCGCTCCGGCTGCTACTTTAGAAAAGCAATGTTGCCTTTTAAATGCTACACCAGTGCTGGATGTTTTTCCACCCTGCAGGAGCAATGTTACTGATTCAAACCCATTAGGCACAGACAGTGAGAGTTCCGGGAGGGCTGTGTTTGACTGTGGTAATGTTCCCACTGAGTCATTAACCTGCCATTGGAAAGGAAGTCCAAATGCATGATTTCAAATATCCAGAATTCATTGATTACTGTGTGTTCCAAAGAACCCTCTGCACCGACTGGTGAATCTACCATACTGTGGGAGATGCTGCAAGTCACTCGTGCCTGGAATTCTTTCTGTTTGGCTTTAGTTGACCCTAAAAGCAGCTGGAATCTGACTGGTGATTTTTCAGAGCAATTTAAATGCTATGTATTAGGAGTCTCCAAAACTGCTCATCTCCGCTTATACTTTTCGACATGGTTTCCTGTGAGGAAAGAGTGTACAATCCACAGTGAACAAACTAAAACCGTACAGGCAGATTTGATTTTTCTAGTAAGTGAAAAGTAATGTCTTATGGTGTAGGGACCACAAACATGTCGGATTGCTGACAGATGTAAGTAAAATTTCTTCTTTTCCTGAATGAAAACTGCCAACAACATATATTCATGTCAATATTATGAAAATAGTGTCATGTCTTAGAATGGAAATTTAACTTCCCAGTTCTCACAAACATTGAATAAAAGAAACCAGCTAACACAGAGATAAAGTAACAGAGATGGTGGGAGAGAGCTGTACACCAGAATAACAATTCATTCACTCTTTCTCCCATTCAGTTTGGGACCCATATATGCATGTATATGTGTCAATGCAAATGGTTGGGTACATGGTGAGGATGTAAAGGGTTAAGAAACTGGGACTATACATATAACCAATGGAAAAAATAACTTGCAAGCAAGAGCAGGCAAGCTACTGACTTGGCTAGGTGATAATTGCTGTGTCCAGAACCTTGGTGACAGGCCAATATACTAGACAATAAGGGTGGTGGGTATAATAAACAGACTGGAGGAAGTTTGTTTTAAACAATGAGGGTGATACCTGTCTTTGAATCTCTTGATTGTAAATCAATTATATTGGACAATAGGTGCGATGTCTGCCTTTGGATCTCTGAGGCCTAACCGAAACTCGTGGAGCCGAATTCATTAAGTGTGCGTGACAATATCTGTATAAATTACTGTCTGCTCCTTTGGACTGCGGAGACCTCGGGAAGCGACTCTCAAAGAATGCTAAAGAGACCCCTCCCAGGCAGTATACTGCTAATAAACGTATTTTAACTGAATCAACCTGGTGGCACTGTGTTACTTTGCAGCAGACAGAAGTGGGAACTTAAAATCGGGACAACAATTTGGCGAGTCAGCCAGGAGTCCAAGACGAGGTTTCAGAAACAGCATGAGCGATCGACAGGGATAACAACTACCTGAGACGGAAGGGCCCACAAGGTAAGATTCACCTTGATCCCTCTCAGGAAGTCGGACACCTGATCGATCCCTTCGCTTGTCGAATATCCTCTGAAGGACTCCTCGCGAACCTGTTTGAGTGCCACAGGTAAGATGGGTTTGGGGTTCAAGTCCCCAGTTTCAGGTTTAGCGTTTGAGTCCCCAGGTTTGGGTTTTAGGTTTGTGTATTTTAAGGTTTTGAGCTCTAAGTTTTGAGATCAGTTCTCCGGTACTACCACCCTGCCTTAGACTGGTTCTTAAGAGGGGAAATCCCCACAGAAAGGTCAGGAACCTGGAGCGGGTGAAGGAAAGAGACCGATCTTATAGATAATTGCAGCGATTTGTACGGTACAGTGGGAAAAAAATTGGGACAAACTCTCGATAAGTCTGGGTCCAATACCCCACTATCTAAGTTATGTAAAGACGATCCGAAAAATGAGAATAACTTCTGTAAATTATCAGCATGCCTCAATAAAAAAATTGGGAAATGAAATATGGCCATTAGGGGGAACTTGGGATGTGGATAAGTGCCTAAAGACAGAAAGGGTGATTTGGGAGCGCAGTACAGAGGAAAAATGGAAAACAATAATGTGGACCTGAAAAATGGCCAAAGACCTAACAAATAGATCTAAACAGAGTAGCTGGGAACATAATGCACGTAGAAGGGGGATTAGTGTATGCGATGAAAAAGGAAACCCCAAGAGTTGGGAAGTTCTGAAGTCTCAGTGTGAAGACCACGATGCTGAGAGAAACAGAAGGGAGAGGGAAGGGGTAGATCAGAAAAATAAGGAAAAACGTAGGTATAAAAATAGAAAAAAATAAGGATAAAGTGGCGGTACCTCCCGACATGTCTGGCGTGCCCCTGTTGTTCCAAAGTAATGATACTGACAAAAATGAGGAGGATTGGATGGTCCGACCTACAGCCCCTATCTACCCCCCCAATTTCACTGCCGCCCCCATATAATGCGACTAGTCCGCAAACCGTTCCGCTCTCACCACCAACGACTACTATCCAACTTCTGTCCCAAGGACAATTCCATGGCCCTATTGTGTCCCGAACTAGAAATCATCTTAGACGGAGAGAAAGCTCACATATGAATGGTCCTAAGGCCACAGACAAGCGACGGAACTTTTTGGTAGGGGACAGACCTTTAGTAGATCCTCAGGTGGACACCGATTATGACTCCCGACCACTGATAATGACGACCCTAAAGATCCCGGCCCACCACCTATGTCGAATGAGGTAAAGGGTATCCAATGCACCCCAATGGCCCAAGAGCCCCAGTGTATGGACCCCCCTTACGCGCCACTACTGCCCCCTCGTAATTACCCAGGACCCAGGGGACCCCCATAAACCGCACCAGCGAGTGCCAGGTCAACAGGATGCTACCTTTGCGGGGCACCTGACCATTGACAGCAGGACTGCCCCCACTACCGCCAACAGCAGGCTTGACCCCCAGGAAACGACAATCTTTTTCAACTAGCAACCCATTTTCCGCCTAACTAGCTGTTGGGAAGTAGCCATTCCATGTACCCTACCCTCACTGATAACCCGGCCAATGAACCTATCATTAGTTTATTAGTTGAGGGAAAACTGATCCCCTTTATGATAGATACAGGGGCCAATACCTTGACCCTCGAAGCTCCTTGTATCGCCCAGCATGATTTTAAACTGTCCATGGCCACGGTTTTTTTGAGCAGTTAAGGACGGTACAGCATTTTTAGTTCAACTGCCTAATGAATTGTGGGATCAGTCAGCCTTGATGTCCCCTCACATTACCCTGTCAGTTAATGAGGGTCATAAACCGAAGGACACAGGCCTTTACGGGGTTCCCCAGATACTGCCAGAAGGGACCCTGACTTATTACCTCAACCCTTTTTCGGTGACAGGCTGTTTACGCCACCATCAGCCCCACCAACTCCCTTCGGATGAGCCAACCCCCGATTCATGGGCCGCGTCGAAAGCTGAGGTAGGGTTCACCCCAGTGACCCCAATCCAAATCCGTGTAAGACCTGGAGCACAGCTGCCTTCCGTCCCACAGTACCCCCTTCGGAGAGCGGCAGTTGACGGAATAACCCATTTAATAGATTCATTCTGCAAACAGAGCATCCTGGTTCCTTGCCAATCACCCTGCAACAGTCAGTGGTTGTTTATTCCTCCCATACTGTAACGGCACTCCTGACTTCCCATCAGACTCAACACCTTACCCAGGCCCGTTTAAACCAATATGAGGTAGTGCTCCTGAATAGCCCACTCCTTGCTTATGTAAAGAACTTCCTCCAGGCCATCCTCCTCCCTAACAAATTGGCCATCATTAAATGCTCGGCTCACCTCTCAGATGCCTCCCTAGTAACACAGGGCAATAACAGGGCAGACGCGGAGGCTAAATTGGCAGCACATCAGGGATCTAAAATCGTTTTGACTGTGGAAAAACAGGCAGTTGCTTGCAAGCCAACAATAACAATGCAGGGCACCCCAGACATGGTCACTGTGCAGCACTTACAGGGGGATACCCCTGACTCAGAAAAACAAGTATGGAAGGTGCACGGGTGTACACACTCTGCGCCACATGGCCTCTGGACTACTCCAGTTGGTCAAGTATGTATACCTGATTCCTTGTTACCGATGCTTATTGACTGCCTACATTCTGACACCCACCTTGGCAAGGAGGGAATGATTAACATTTTACTACGTACCTGGTGGCATGGCAGATTGGGGGAAGCAGCACAACGATCGTATTTAATATGCTAACAAACCAGTGCTGGGAAAGGGGTGAAGTGCACCCCAGGCAAAACCCCCTTGTCAGGTGGTCCTTTTGAATGTATACAACTTGATTTTATTAAATTACCGCGTGTTTGTTGTTATAAATACTGTCTTATTATTATTGATGTATTCAGTAGATGGATTGAAGCTTTTCCAACCACCAACAATAAGGCCTCAACGTTGGTGAAGTCATTGCTTACAGAGATCATACCAAGGTTTGGGGTACCCCGACAGATAAGTTCAGACAATGGTCCCCACTTCATAGGGAAAATAAATAAGGAGTTGTGCAAGGCATTGCATATTGAACAGCAGTTCCACTGCACCTACCACCCCCAGGCAGCAGGTATAGTAGAACGAGCTAACGGCACTCTGAAGAATAAATTAACTAAATTAGTATCAGAGACAGGTCTAAATTGGCTGAAGGTTCTCCCCTTAGCATTATACCACATGAGAATTACCCCCCACTTGGCCACCGAGGTGTCGGCTGCCGAAATTGCCTATGGACATCCGGGAAGAACCCCATGGGATGCTGACACCCAGCACCCACCCAGGTTGACCTTAATATCATGGGGGATGAACTACAAAGGTATTTCAGACAACTTACGTCCTCTTTAAAGTTTCTTCATTCACAGGTGGAGAGTGCCTTTAAACCACTGGAAGGATAGGATGCGGAGTTGCCTGACCTGGACATCGGAGATCCAGTACTGATACGGGATTGGAAGTGCCCAAATCTGGGACCTTGGTGGAAAGGCCGCTTCCAGATACTACTCCAGACTTCTACAGCTGTGAAAGTACAGGGCCAGGAACACTGGATTCATCTGAGTGACTGTAAATGATGGCCATCGGAAGGAAAATGATGTTTCTTAAATTTGGACTCCTTACCATTACCGGTACTCTTGCATGGGCATTAGAGGATCATTTGTTTTACAAAACACATATACAACTACACAGGAACCGCACCGTTTGCTACCCCTTGGCAGAATCAATGGAAGGTCTTTTTGTAGCCACGCCAAGCTGGAGCCCCAGGGCTATCTTAAAATATGAATACTCAGAAACAAAGTGTATTGGGCAGATGGGAACTTAGAGGAGGGTGTTGCCATGTAAATGCTTGCAAAGAACAATAACAGATCCTAGGAGCACAACTAGCTACCAGTCCTTCTCCCGCTGCTTCAACAGTAAAGGATGGGGTTGTGGGATAATGATTGTACAGCACACAATATCATGTGTCACCACCACCTATACGGAGAGAATATGTGGATTTAGGGGGGATGGTTTAGGTGTGAGTGTGCTACCACTGGGTGTGTTAAATTACTTGCAGGGGAGCGATGGGTTTGTGGGGAAGGGAATGGGATCCATGTAAAATTGTCTAATGTCTCTTTAGAATGGCTAACCTGGGAGAATTACCTGAGAGAGCATGGGAGAAATGTTGTTGGAATCTCTTGGTATTCTCAGATGCCCAGTCCACAGCAATCGGGTAATGTAACCTGTTACTGGGCCAAGGAAGGGTATGTGTTCCTCTCTAATGGTACTTACACTACCGCCACCCCCACTCTGCCAGCCTGGTTTGCAATAGGAACAATCGGGCCGGTCACGGTCCCCTGCCCCCAGAAGGCTCATGTCCGAAGACTTGTGGCACAGTCAGTTAGTGAGGAGTTCTGTGAGGACTGGAGGGATCCTATTACGTTGGGATCTCCCTTATCGTCATTAGGCTATGGGTTTCTGAGTACTCTCTCTCTGGGGGGTTCGGCAGGAACTATAGCCGTAAAAAAAACCGGAACTACCTTATTTGTGGACTGGCCGTGCTGGGAAACAGTACCATAAAGGGCCTGGAGGCAGTCAACCAGGAACTTGCGGAGCTTCGACTTTATGCCCAGGAGACCTGGTATGCTGTGGACTACCAGTTGGCTCAGCAAGGAGGAGTATGTGACATCGTAGGGGACAAATGTGTCACCAATGTGAGAGATGAGTCCTGCATTTCCCATGCCATTCAGGACATTCAGAAGCAGGTAGATAGCTTTAGACAGGGACTTACAGGAGGGGCGGGTTGGTTGGGGTGGCTACTAGGAGGATCATGGGCATCATACCTGCTGCACGGAGCAGTAGGGCTAATCGTTATTATTATAGTATGCTGTGTGGTGCTGGCCTGTTTAAATACCAGTTATTAATAAGGCCCCATTCTCGGCGCCTCTCTAGATTATCATGAAATGATAACAGGAGGGAATGAAGAAGTAAAGGGTTAAGAAACTGGGACTTTACATATAACCGATGGAAAAAATAACTTGCAAGCAAGAGCAGGCAAGCTACTGACTCAGGGCTAGGTGATAATTGCTGTGTCCGGACCCTTGGTGGTGGGCCAATATACTAGACAATAAGGGTGGTGCGTGTAATAAACAGACTGGAGGAAGCTTGTTTGAAACAATGAGGGTGATACCTGTCTTTGAATCTCTTGATTGTAAATCAATTATATTGGACAATGGGTGCGATGTCTGCCTTTGGATCTCTGAGACCTGACTGAAACTTGTGGAGACGAATTCGTTAAGTGTGCGTGACAATATCTGTATAAATCACTGTCTGCTCCTTTGGACTGCGGAGACCTCAGGAAGCGAATCTCAAAGAATGCTGAAGAGACCCCTCACTGGCAGTATACTGCTAATAAACACGTTTTAACTGAATCAACCTGGTGGCACTGTGTTACTTTGCAGCAGACAGAAGTGGGAACTTAAAATCGGGGCAACGCATGGGAGATTACGTGTTTATGTATAGATGGGCTTCGTGTGAAGGCTGAACATTATGTGAATAAGACGTGCAGGTACAGGGGCAACTGGAATCTTGACCATGTTGCCTGCAGTTGTATATGGATGGCACAGTGGTGCAGAAGGTAGTGCTGTTGCTTCGCAACTCCAGTGGCCTGACTTCAATCCTGATCTCAGGTGCTGTCTGTGTGGAGCTTGCACTGTGACCGTGTGAGTTTCCACAGGTGCTCTCATTTCCTCCCAAACCCAAAGACATGCTCGCTGGCAGGTTAAGTGGAATTGCCCCTAGAGTTAGTGGTGGGAGGAGAATCAGGGAGGAGTTGATCAAAGTGTGAGAGTGTAAGGATTACAGGAGAATGGGATTGATGGGATTGCTTTGAGAGCTGGCATTAACTCAATGGGCTGAACAGCCTCCTGATGTATTGTAAGAAAATACAAGATATATGTGTATACTCTTATAGCACAGAGTTTCGGGTAATGATATGGATTGTGAGTTAGTTATTGGACAGAAAGCAAAGAATGGGATCAGGTAATAATAGGCCAGTTAGCCTGACTTCAGTGGCTGGTAAGATGTTAGAGTCCATTACTAAGGATGTTTCGGGGTACTTGGAAGCTCATGATAAAATAGATTGAAGTCAGCGTGGTTTCTTGAAGGAGAGATCTTGGAATTCTTTGAGGAAACAACAGGCAGGATAGACAAAGGAGAGTCAGTGGACGTTGCTTACTTGGATTTTCAGAAGGCCTTTGACAAGGTGCTGCACATGAGGCTGCTAAACAAGATAGGAGCCCATGGTATTACAGGAAAGGTACTAGCAGGATAGAAGATTGGCTGACTGGCAGAAGGCAAAGAGTGGGAATAAAGGGGGCCTTTTCTGATTGGTTACCGGTGACTAGTGGTGTTCCACAGGGGTTAGTGTTGGGTCCGCTACTTTTCACGTTATATGTTAATGATCTGGATGGCAGAATTGATGGCTTTGTGGCCAAGTTTGTGGATGATACAAAGAGAGGTGAAGGGGCAGGAACTGTTGAGGAAGCAGGGAGTCTGCAGAAGGACACGGACAGGTTGGGAGAATGGGCAAAGAAGTGGCAGACGGAATACAGCGTCATACACTTTGGTAGAAGGAATAAAGGCATAGACTATTTTCTAATTGGGGAGCAAATTCAGATATCAGAGGTGCAAAGGGACTTGGGAGTCCTAGTGCAGGATTCCCTAAAGGTTAACTTGCAGGTTCAGTCAGTAGTAAGGAAGGCAAATGCAATGTTAGCATTCATTTCGAGAAGACTAAAATATAAAAGCTAGGATGTAATGCTGAGGCTTTATAAGGCATTGGTCAGACCACATTTGGAGTACTGTGAGCAGTTTTGGGTCCCATACCTAAGGAAGGATGTGCTGGCATTGGAAAGGGTCCAGAGGAGGTTTGCAAGAATGATCCCGGGAATGAAAGGGTTAATTAATGAGGTGCGTTTGATTGCTCTGAGCCTGTACTCGCTGGAGTTTAGAAGGATGACAGGGGATCTCATTGAAACCTACCAGATATTGAAAGGCCTGGATAGAGTGGATGTGGAGAGGATGTTTCTGGTAGTGGGAGAGTCTAGGACCAGAGGGCACAGACTCAGAATAGAAAGGCGTCCCCTTAGAACAGAGATGAGGAGGAATTTCTTTAGCCAGAGCATGGTGAATCTGTGGAATTCATTGCCACAGTCAGCTGTGGAGGAAAAGTCATTGAGTATATTTAAAGCGGAGGTTGATGGGTTCTTGATTAGTAAGAGTGTCAAAAGTTCCAGGGAGAAGGCAGGAGAATGGGGTTGATAGGGAAAAATGCATCAGCCATGATCGAATGGCAGAGCAGACTCGATGGGCTGAATGGCCTAATTCTGCTCCTATGTCTTATGGGAATAAATGGATCGTTTTCAGGTTGGCAGGCTGTGACTAGTGATGCACAATGCTATTCACATCCATTTCATGGATTTTGCTGAGGGGACTAAATGTCATGTTTCCAAGAGTGTTGCGAATATGAAACCAACTAGGACTGTGAGTAGAGGGGAGAATGTAAAGAGGCTTCAAGGGGATATAGACAAGCTGAGAGAGTGGGCAAGATTGTGGCAGATGCAATATAGTGTGGGAAAAATGTAGAGCTATCCAGTTTGGTACACAAAAGCAAAAAAGCCGCTTGTTTTTTGAATGGTAAGGGATAGAATAAAGTTGATGTTTGAAGGGACCTAGATGTTCTCTTGTACACATGTCAGTGAAAGCCAACATGAAGGCACAACAAGTGATTAAGAAGGCAAATGGTATATTGGTCTTTATTACAGAGAATTTGAGTATAGCATTAGAATATTGCTTTTGCACAAATTCTTGGAGAGACTGCACTGGAGTATTGTTTACGGTTTTGTTCTCCTTGCCTAATAAAGGATATATTTGCCATTGAAGGTGTGCAATGAAGATTCACTAGGCTGGTTCCAAAGATGGCAGGTTTGCCATGTGCAGAGAGATTGAGTTTACCAGGCATATATTTTCCAGAGTTTATTAGAATGAAAGGAGATCGCGTTGAAGGGCCAAAAGGCCTATTCCTACTCCTGACTCTTACATTCTTACATCCTTATTGCAGTGACTAGACCAAATAGCTTCTTCTGGAAACTGGTGAAATATATATCTTTGGCAACTAAAGCATTGATTCAAACTGGATTTGAGTTGGTAACATCATTATCAGAGTCAATTAGATTCTAAGTAATAGAATTGTTAGTCATTTCTATGGAAAAAAATCAATGCAAAACAGCAGTGCAGTTTCATTCTCTCTGTTTTTATTACTCACCAATCATCATTTTGCAATGAAGTCAAAATCATCTTCCATTAGTATGAGTACAGTTCCAAAGGAACATCCGTAAAGATTTCTTTGGGGACTTGTACACATTTTCTTTCGTCCAAAGGATGTTTGTCATTGATGTAAACTATGTTTGTGTAATTGTGACAACAATCAATTTCAGAATCTCTAGTCATACATTTACAGATCATAAGTGTTTCTTCAAAGAAACTTGGGGCAACTTAATACTACATTCTAGCTTTCCACTTCTTCACCCACTCCCTTTATCTACCACCATCCCAATATCAACAGCCCCACTGTGAACAGCACTTCAGCATGTGGATCCCACCAGTGAATATCATTACAATCTTTACTATAGTATCCAATGATCAACATTGAGTCTCTAGGAATTACCTCAGTCAAAAAATCAGTCACGGTTTTTATGCACTATTAATCTTCACTTTCTGAGGCAGTCCCTCAGGATTAAGGATAAATTGCTTCCACTCTGGTTTTGTGGGTTCTGAGGTGTCTAATGCAGCCAATGTGGGAACCACAGACTATCAACTTACACCCGAGATTCCTCTGAATATCAATGCTCCTAAGGGTCCCACCATTTACTGTATGCTTTCCTCTTACATTACATTTAACCTCCCAAGGTGCAACACCTCATACTTGTCTGGATTAAACTCCCCCTGCCATTTCTCTGCCAATATTTCCAACTGGTCCATATCCCTGACAACTTTCCTTACAATTGACAACTCCGCCAATTTTCGTGCCTTCTGCAAACTTACTAATTAGCCCACCTACACTTTCATCAAAATCATTTTTATATATACAGATCTTGGGTGTAAATCCATAGTTCCCTGAATAAGAATTTAGGGTGGTAAACTGGACATAAGGCATACCTGCCTTCATCGGTTGGAGCATTGAGTATAAAGATCGGGAAGTCATGTTGCAGCTGTATATAACTTTGATTGGACCATTTTTGGGAGTATTGTGTGCAGTTCTGGTCACTGCATCGCAGGAAGGATGTGAAAGCTTTGGAGAGGATGTGGAAAGAGTTCACCAGGATGTTACCTGGATTAGAGGGAATTAGCTATAAGGAGAGGTTGGACAAATTTGGATTGTTTTCTCTGGAGCATCGGAGGTTGAAGGGTGACGATGGAAGTGTATAAAATTATGAGACGCGTAGATAGGGTAGATGGTCAGAGTCTTTTTCCTAGGGTGGAAATTGCAAATACTAGCTTTAATGTGATAGTGGGGAAGTTTAAAGGAGATTTGCAAGGCCCTTGAGTCTATCCCAAAGAAACATATTCAGTCCAGTCTTGCCCCTATTTCTGAGCAACAAGAAGTTAAAAAGGCCACATCCCAACTAAAAAAGTAACAAAGCCTCGGGTGAAGAGTCTCAGTCACAAATCAACAACCTCATCGCCCACATCAAGGAGACCTCAAAAATGCTGTAAATGCTCAAGAAATGAATCAAATCTGGCTGGTAACCGCAGAGGGATCTCCCTGTACAATTAATGCTGATCCTATGCTGCCCTTTCCACTGAGCATCAGAACTGATCCTCCAACATTAATCATCCAATCCCCCAGTCTTTTCCTATTCTCCTCCCAATCTTCTTTCTCTTCTATCCACTCTTTCCCATTCTGGCATTGTTCCCTTCTTCAAAGCTATTTCTTTTTCAACTCTTCTTCCTCTACCAGTTTCCTCCTGCCCTCTTCTCCAAGTGTCTCTCCATCACCCATACCACATTATCCTCCATACCCACTGTTCCTCTCTCTGCTCTTTCCAAGCCTTTCTCCCCTTTCCTTCCTCCTGAGGATAGATT
Source organism: Pristis pectinata (assembly GCF_009764475.1). Classification (NCBI taxonomy): domain Eukaryota; kingdom Metazoa; phylum Chordata; class Chondrichthyes; order Rhinopristiformes; family Pristidae; genus Pristis; species Pristis pectinata. The sequence goes on along the minus strand of NC_067409.1, from coordinate 41,729,275 downwards.
TCAATGATATCATCCCAGCAGAGAGAAGTCATATAAACATCATACAGTTCTGGTGCTTTATTAATGGAGCAGGCATGTTTAGGCTTCTCTAATTGTTAAATTACAAAAATAATTCTGTGTCAATTACAGTCAGATGTAAAAAATGAGTTGGTATTTGTTAGCTTTATAAATTTAAGCTGTATGGTTGTAAAATGTATGGTTAAAAATTAAGATACCAAAATATTCATAACATTATGTAGTAAATAAAAATGTATCTTTCTCAGACAACACAATGCTAAACTGCATTAATTAATCAATTTTCAATCACATCTTTTCTACTTACTTTTTTTTCAGAAACATATTAAATATATTTTGATTCATTAATGGATGCTAAAAGTTACAGCTGTAAAATGTTAATCTGTTTTCAAAAGGAATCGGAGAAGTTTACCTCAAAACTGTTTATTTTGCTTTGATCAAGGTGAAGCAGTAAACTGCTTAACATTTGCTTTGTAATGGGCTTTATGAAGTTAATATATTACACTGCTGCTCAAACCTAATTTAGAAGTTAGTGTAATAAAATTAATGCAATGCATTCTGTGTTTATTAACATTGTCATGCATATAAAAATGAGTGTAATTTGATTTGCTGCATATTTCAAATTAGATACTGTTAAACACTTTGGACTAATATTATTTAGAGACTGCAGGTCCACCATATGATTATTTTAGGTATCCATTCAGAATGTGCATTGTATTTATTTTTACACAGTTTGAGAACTCTGAACAGTAACTAATTCAATATTTTTTTTTGAAGAGATTCAATTAAAGTAGATAATCGATTTATTCTATCATTTATTAACCAAAGAGGGCTGATGCTATATTTTTAGAGGACTAACTATTAAAATGCTCTAAAACTGCTTGAACATGTATAGTTTGCCAAAAACAAGCAATTAACTTCCCCCCCCCACCCCGACAGTTGAAATCAAATTCAAACTATCATTTAGTATTTTAAACAAACATGCGGCAATGCCAACATTTATTACCTATCATTAATTTTTCTTGAGACGATGATAGTGAGCCACCTTCTTAAATGTTTGAAGTCCTTCTGGTGCAGGTACTCCCAGAGTGCTGTTGGAGAGTTCCAGGATGATGAAGGAAAGGCATTATATTTCCAAATCAGGATGATGTGAGACTTTATTAGATTGTGCAAGTGGTGATGTTGTTCCTATGCACCTGCTACTTAGTAGATTTGGAAAGTGCTCTTGGAGGAGCCAAGATTAATAACTACTGTATTTTGAATAAGGTGCACATTGCAGCCGCTGTGCAGCATTGGTGGATGGAAGAAAAATTTAAGTATAGTCTAGCGATCAATCTGTGTTCTGAGTGTTGTTAGCGATCTACATATCCAAGCTATTGAAGTGTATTGGTTCACACTCCTGACTTGTGCCTTCTAGGTGGTGGATAGGCTTTGGGATGTCAGAAGGTGATTCACTCACCACAGGATAAACACCCAGCCTCTGACCTACTCTTAGAGCCATAGTATTTATGCAACTGATCCAGCTGAGCTTTTGTTAAATGGTGATTCCTAGGCTGTTGATGGAGGAAGACTCGGAGTTGTTTCTCTCAAAGACTCTATGACTCAACATTGGTAATGCCTTTGAATGGTTAGAGTAGATGGTTTGACTCTCTCTTGTTGGAATTGGTCATTGCATGGTACTTTTGTGGCACAAGTATTAATTTCCATTTATCAGCCTCTGCCTGAATGCTGTTTGGTTCTTGCTGCATGAAGGCATGGATTGTTTCATTTGCGAATGAATATTGTGCTATCATCAGCGAACATCCCCACTACTTATCTTACAATGGAAGCAGAGTCAATGAAGCAGCTAAAGATAGCTAAGCCTACCTCACTCCCTTTGGAAGTCCTGCAGTCCTGGAGTTGGAATGATTGACCTCCAACACCCACCATCTGCCTTTGTGTAAGATATGGCTCCAGCCACTGGAATGATTTCCCCTTGGTAATACAAGTGGATAGGGTGGTAAAGAAGGCATATGGCATGCTTGTCTTCATCAGTCAGGGCATTGAGTACAAAAGTTGAGAAATCATGTTGCAGTTGTGTAAAGCTTTTGTTAGGCCACATTTGAAGTACTATATGCAGTTCTGGTCGCCATGCTATAGGAAGGATGTGGAGGCTTTGGTGAGGGTACAAAAGAGACTCACCAGGATGTTGCCTGGATTGGAGTGTATTAGCTATAAGGAGAGGTTGGACGAACTTGGATTATTTTCTCCGGAGTGTCAGAGGCTGAGGGGCGATCAGGTAGAAGTATGTAGAATTATGAGGCAGAGATAGGGTAGATAATCAGTGTCTTTTTCCCAGGGTGGAAATGTCAAATACTAGTGGACCTAGGTTTAAGGTGAGGGGGGAAAGTTTAAAGGAGATTTGTGAAGAATTTTTATGCAGAGAGTGGTAGGTGCCTGGAACATGCCACCAGGAGAAGTGGTAGAAGCAGATACAGTAGCAACGCTTAGAAGGCGTTCAGACAGACACACAAAGCAAGCAGGGAACAGAGGAATATGGACCACATGCAGGCATGGTAAGCACAAATATAGTGGACCAAAGTGCCCATTTCTGTGCTGTACTATTCTGTGCTCTATGTTCTATGTCCATTGACTTCAGTTTTACCAGAGGTCTTGTAAGTATAAGTAGTTATAATGTACATTTCCTTCAGTTTTGTACAGCATTTTTGGGTGACTGAAATTTTCATATCACAGTGTGAATATTTGTTGGGAAATTTGTGTGATGGTGGTAGATCCCATATACTTTAAAGACAAGGTAATCTATATTCTAATTAATTTTGCATTTACCACTGACCAACAGAATTGATAGTCAACAGGTACAACTCATGTAGAAAAGCAGTCAACAAAGCCATTATGTAATGAACAGAAATGCACATGAATTTTAAAGAACCTCATGATATTGCTCTGATTTCAACGGTAAATTTCAAGAACTGCCATAAATCCCATGAACACGTCATTAAATCAAGAAATACACTAAAATAATCCAGTAATTTTCATGTTTAAATTGGTAACTTGCCTCTTCTGGGGGGTTACACACAAAGAACACACCAGAATTAAATGTTGATGGAGGTGAAATGGACAAGCTTCTGGATGAACTCACATTTTCCACAAACTTAATGTCATGCCATCACTTTAATGCACATTCTGCTCCACTTGTTAAACCCCCTTTGGGTTTAACAAATCAGGACATGACACGCTTGTAAGCAGCAGACGTAGTAGCAGCAGAAGCAGGCAAAGTAAGAGGTAAATGTCAGCATTCTTCAGGATAGAAGGATCACACAGGACCAATGCTGCAACCACTTTATTAAAACCCAAGACAATAGCTGGGGATGAGGATGGGATGGGGGTTGGTGGAGGATGGAATTACCGGTAACTGGGCCAGATTGTGGAGATTATGCGAGAGACCAAAGATGATGGTTTCAGTCATTGTAACATTTGGTTGCAGGAAGCTACAGCTCAGGAGAAGATATTGGACAGCCTGACTGACAATACAGAGGCAATGAAGGGTAGATAGAGCTGCTGGAGAATTGCTTGTCTGGGATACCTTGGAAGTCAAGCCATGCCTGCAGATGATGCTAGAAAGGGGATTGGAGAAAGTGTTTATGCTGGAGATGAGCTTGCCACAGGCGAAGAGATAAAAGTGGAAGCAAACAGAAGCACTTCTAAAGAGCTGCAAAACAGAGAGACATTGAAGAAAGATAGAAGATTAATGCACTCTAGTCAAAAACTTCTGGCTTTTGTCAGAGTCACTTCAATGCTATGGGAGGATCAGAAATATAATTGGAGAGAATTAAACAAGGAATTTCATCTGAGGTGAGTACAGATCGTCAAGGGGGCAACATGAAGCTAGAGTTATGATAGTATCAAGGTCTTTCTCAATTTGTGCTCCCTTCAAATATAGTTCCAGCTGGAAACATGAAAGCTATAAATTTACATTATATTATTTAAAATACTCTTTTGCTACTTAACAACAGTAAACAATATTGTTGCAAATGATTAGTGATTCAGCAAAGAATCTCACATTGTTACAAAGACATACTGCCATAGACACCTTCTTGTTCAAAACAATGGATTTGTATTTCCAAAGGTGATTTTCCAAACATCTGCCATTTACTAGTTCTCATTGATATTCCAACAAAGTAACAGCAAGAATTGGTTTGGGGAGCCATTGTGAAAATTCGTTCTCAAGTTGTTTTTTTACTGTTTTTAGCTTGAAGAAAATGTATTTTCACATAATTATTTGACAAAAGAGCAATTGTGAGTTGAAATATCACATAGTAAACACCAAGGAATTTTTCTGGGTGTTTTACAAACCAGATTACAAACATGCCAAAAAGAAAATAATTTTTCAAACAAACCACAGAGTTATATAGATATTTTAATGTTTTCAATGTCAAAGCCCATTATTTCTTTTCATACTTAAAAATACTTATATGACCTTCACAAACACCACTGAAACTCGCTGCATGATATCTGACAAGTTCTGACTGATTTTTGTTCCAAAACTACAATTAAAGGATTACACTGAGAATAAAATTCCAACTATTTAACTTAAAAAGTTTGTTTTCAGTGTTGTGCCCATAATGAGCTGACAAAAAAATTGGAGTTAAAATTTGTGTCTCAAATTGAAATTTTGAAACTGTTCAAAAACTTTAAAAACAATTACAAAATTTTATGCATTTAATTTTTAAGAAATCTTAGATTCCCTAGAGAAATACTAAATCATTAACAAGTTAAAGTCTCTGATGTCTGGATTTCATCCAGGACCTCACGGAATGTCTCTACGGAAACTTCTCCCTTTGAATGTTTCTTTGCAGCGCGCTGCCATACCTCTTCAAAGGTCTCCCTAGGCATATCCACTCCAGCCTTACAAAATATTTGCTTTATCTGAACCAATAAAAATGGAAATGAATGTCAATGCAAATTCAAGACCAAATTACTGCATTCTTTGTGATTAAAAATTGAATCTGCAAAGATGATTTAACCGTCAAAAGGAAAATTGAAACAGAGGTTTATCCAAATGAATTTGATTGAAAAGTACTAAAAGTTACCTACAACATATTTAAACACAGACATTCACGAAATATAATAAGCAGGACATTTCATATTAATTCATCTACTGCTTTAAGGGCCCAAGCTATTTAAAAAATATCAGCATCTTACAGAAACTTGGATGTACAATTTGTATATAACAATACACAACATATCATGAAGGCCACTACCTGGTGTCAAGTTAGCAACCACAATGCTTTCATGTTGCATCACTCTGCTATACCCTCCATACTTAAGGAACCATGCCAAAGCAATATCTAGCTATATGGAATAAGAGCTATGTGCTCTGACTACCTGGTTTTTAACTTCAGTGTGCAACCTATGCACAAGAGCACAATTTGCTTACAACTAAAGCCCTGCTGCCAGCTGCCAGAGCAGTGATAATTGAGGATCCCAGAGTAAGCTTCTGCTGCCTGGGATCATCTGGAGAAGTCTTGCTGTAAAAGCCAAGTGGATGTCCAAATTCACTGTCATTTGCTGTGAATTATGCAATGTCGTGATCATGCAGCCTTAATCCTTGCAAGCAACTGAGGAGTAGGATATGGAGAAAGAGGGAGAAGAAAGTGTGTGGAACCCCCCCCCCCCCCCCCCCCCCCCCCCCCACCCCAACCACCCCCCCCCCCCCCCCACACACACACACACACACACAAAACTACCCTTTGGTTTGGCTGTCAGATTACAGTTTGTCATACTGCACTTCAAAGGAACACGGTGCTAATTCACCATTCCATAATTTTTCACTCTGTTGCTGAACATCTCACTGTCCAATTGACATTGACAGAATAAAATTCAACCCTAAATCAGCCTTCCACTCCAGAATTATTTATTCAATTTTGCAATAGTGCTTAGAAATATCAATTAATCACTATTATGCATTCCTTAGTGTCTGTCTACTGCATGATTTTATTTGCCCTGGTATTGGTATTGGTATTGGTTTATTATTGTCACTTGTACCGAGGTGCAGTGAAAAACTTGTCTTGCATACCAATTGTACAGATCAATTCATTATACAGTGCAACTACATTGGGTTAGTACAGTGTGCATTGAGGTAGTACAGAGTGCATTGATATAGTACAGGTAAAAACAATAACAGTACAGAGTAAAGTGTCACAGCTACAGAGAAAATGCAGTGCAATAAGGTGGTGCTCCTGTGCAGTCCTCTGTAGATTCAGAATGCAGTGATGGAGGCTACAGACATCCTTGGAGGATGACGGTAAATCTCCTGTGGGTGGAGAAGGCCTGTGTCATTTTGCATTGCCTCATTAGAAATGGCAATAATCTGGCTTGCTTTCAGGTCAACAGAAGGGCATTAGCAGAGAGGCAGTGGTGAGATCACAAATACAGTGAGAGGACAAAATGTTCATGCTCCATATAGCAAAGGACACTCTCCTGGAGGAGCACCTCAACAATCCTAGTTACCTATTGGAGAACAGATTGGTGGACTGCTACGATACCTTCCAAGTGCCTTTGAACATTGGTATCCAGAGATGTGATCCCATTAACTTGAGCTTCCACTATTCTACTCAATGATGGATAATTTCTGCTTGTGCTGGATCAAAAGGTGAGACATCAGCCATTGGACTTGGGTCTGCAAGAGTTGAAGTGGAGCTGACCATCACTTCCATGATGGAAAGGATAAGCACCAAACTTCCTGCAAAGCATTGTCCCTCCCCATGCTCCTTGGCATTGACCCCATGTTTTCTTGCGGGCCTGCCAATGCTCTGAGCATTTCATTGTGCATATATTGAGCTTTTCTTTTTGTAGGTTGTGCCATTGAATGTTAATCTAAGTCCATAGCAGCAGAATGCATGCACAACTTAATCCTTGAAAGTTTGCAACTGGGCTACCCTGTCTTTCTGCCTTGTCCAGTTTATTCATACCAGGTGACTCACCACTTACAGATCACATGTTTCACCTAACCTCTTTGAAATGCAAAATATCTGGGCCTGAGCTATTGGTTTCAAATGCCAGATTGAGTGACACTGTGCCTTAATATTTGCTCTCAAGCTATTAAACCATTGAAAGGCCTTTTGCTGAAAAAGGAGGGCGAAGTTATGGTAAGGGAAAAGTGGGGCACAAGAGGTGCATATGTTAACACCATCTGCAGCCTGTAAATCAGAAGAACTTGAGGGAAATGGAATGTTAGGAAGAAGATTATGTATGACCATGCTTGTATATACTAAGATGTTTTCTCCACTGCTGCCAAGGGGCAAAGGCTACTTAAATGATGGTCAGCATTTTCTGTTCTAGGAGAGTAAATTGTTGCAAGAGCACACTTTTCAGTTTGTCTCTGTTGTCAATTCTGGGTCACCTTGTTCTAGAGAGAGAGAATAAGAAAGGGAGAAAGTGAAAAAGAGAAAGTAAGAGAATGAGGAAAAGGCAAACCAGAGAAAAGAGTGAGCGAATGGGTAGAAGAAAGGGAAAAGTTGGTGAGAATGGATTTGGGTGCTACGCTTGAATAACAAGCAACCTCTGTGAACTGGATACGGTTGTGAGGCTTGGAGAAATATGAAGTGTGTGAGGATGTGTTTCCACATAATGTGAGCTGTGACTCCTGATCAATAGAGATTGTTGGCCATTAACTAGTAATGGTGTGATACACTGAGCAGTGTATAAGGCTAATAGTACAGTTGGATGATGACCTTCCATGCAGCATCACTGAGCATTTTTTAGTACTGCAACCTGGTCCTTGACATTAGATTCCTTGCAATTATACCCACAGTTGGGCCCCTGCGTTACCATCAAATCATTTGCCTAGAGGACCACATAGGCCATTTCATTAAACACCAAGTCATAACAAAGGCTTCTCATCTTTGTCAGAAAATCTTCATGCCCACTCTTGCCTACGTTCTACCATCTTTTTCAGCCAGCTCAAGTGGCCCCTGGAATGGATTCTGCCACTGGATCCAGCCATAAAGTACTCATCTTGTTTAAGGGTGTCATTAATCACTAAAAGTGCAATTCACAAAATTAGAACCAGTGCTGATATCCTAAAGAAATCAACAGCATATTTATCATGAGATAATCACTGAAATCATGATGAGTACAAATGCCATGTGTGGCCTGCAATGGATTGAATGGGCACAGGTTAATCACAGCTCAATATCCCAGCACCCATTTTCCAGCACTATTCAATTTAGCCACCATTGAACAGGCAACTAATGCCTGAAAGCTTTCTGGTTCCAATTTAGCTTGTGGTACTATTTACTTTCTGAGCAGCAAAAAGCAGCAAAATTATCAAAGTCAATAGGAGCACTGTTTTCTAAAGAGGTCCTGGCTAAATATATGTAGAATTGCCCTGGTCTCATTGAAGTCACTTTTCATCCTACAGTATGGTTACCCTTGGCTCCAACTGAGAGAAAGAAATACATAGGAGGAGGAATGAGGCCTTCAGCCACTCAAACCAGCTCCATGTGGCTGACCTGTACCTCAGCTCGATTTTTCTATCTTTGACCCATATCCTTTAACACCAAAAACTTGTAATAATCATCAATTATTCTGATCAATGCAAGTTTGCTTCATCGTGTTTGGACGAGGAAGAATTAAATGATGTTTGGCAATGACTTACCTCTTCTTTGGACCTGTCTAAAAACATGTCCTTCTCATAAACTTGACTTTGAGCAAAGATAGAAGGATTCAGCAAGCCCGAAGCAGTTGCTTCATCACCATAGTTAATCGTATCACTAATACGACGAAAACGAGGGGCTGCTAAGTCAGTACGAATAGTAGGTACACCACAAGTTCGAAAATCTGTTTAAAACAAAATATGAAAACATATATCAAGAGATTCTTACTTAATATTTTAATCAAAATTAGACTTTAACAGCAGATATATTCCTTCCATGCATTGTGACTTAAATGCAAATTATACTTCCAACAAATCTTCTTGTTGAACTACAGTTAAGTTCTTTTCGATAGAGCATCTGATGTTGTTATAGATCATTAGTAGCATGTCATAACACTGCTTATAGTAAATTTTTGGTTCATATATCTAACTTCTTAATTTTCACTTGACACATTCTCTTTGGATAAATTTTCATCTTCAGCATTCAAAATGCTGAGCCTCAGATAAGGATCATACGTCAGGAATCCAAGTGCTTGGCCAATTTCCCATCCATTAACGTTAATGAATAGGACTTTTCTCTTTGCAGAAAGGAAAGACGGTGAAGAGACTCGATGAAGGTCTTCAACACTTTCAAGGGCATGGAGCATTTATATCCGGAGAAATTTGCAAATTAGTTATTAGAACTGGGGCTAGAGAGAAAGAGAAAGTTTTAGAATGTTAAATGAAAAATAACATTTTTTCTGTGAGAATATGAAAAAAAATGTTAATTAATTGCCAGTACAATGGTGGAATGGAGAATCATTGTTTTAAAAGAAGAAATAAATGAATTCCCACTGGGAAGAACAACACAAGGTTATTAATTCTAGAGATAAAGTAGGAAAACTGATGATGGATTTCAAATAGTAGGCCACATGGATCAATGCACCTGAAATTTCCAGGGTCATCATTAGATCAGTGGGTTGACATGATCATTAAAGAATAGCTGTTTATGCCATCTTCTCTGCTGCTTTTTCTTTGATCTTCCATTAAAGGCACAGCAGAAGATTAGGACAACACCATATACGTTCTTCTCCTGTTTAAAACATTATTACATTACCCTGTGAAAACTTGGGAAGATGAGCGTTAAAATTCCTCAAGTACTACACAATGAGCTAGAGGCTCAATATATTTCTAATTTATGGCCTAGGAATCAATTTGTTTGCAAAAGTGCAACAACAACCATTTTATTCATGGGCAGCCATTGTGTACTTCAGTGGAAACTTTCTTGGACAATGTTAACCAACCACCCTCTCCTACCCCATCCCCTGCTACTTCAAAAGAAGTGTTACCCAGGAAGTGATGTCACTTAAAGCAAATCTGGCATGGAAATAACCTCAGATGTGCAAGCGTGACTCACACTGGAAGTGTGCTGTGGAATTTCTGGAGTGGTGCAAAGAATAGCCAATTTTTAATCATGGAGCAATGAAATAAAATTCACCTCTATACTTTCTTCTGATCACACCCTTTTCTCCAGATCAACGGAACATAAAGACATGAAAAACAAAAACAGGAATAGGCTGCCATCACTTATTATAGGAGACAGGAGTTGCATACCATTGGATGAAACTAATTTCAAGTATTCAAGAATTAATCTTAACTATATCATATATTCTGTATAAAAGCACAAAACTGTTAATTTAAAATAACAATATCTGTTATTTTAAATTAAAATGAAAATGAAGTCAGCACACTTACTTTCTGGTGAATAACTACCAACAACTGCATTAATCAGTGAAGAGCTTGTGCGATAGTGGCCATTGGACTTATCTTCTTTTCTGGTTATAGTTTTGAGTGTCTTGACTGAACTACCAATTTCTAATGGTACAATATCATCCGGTGCTACTAGCCCACAGCCAGCATCATTTGTCGCATTTCCTGTTGAAGAATTAGTTTCTCTTTAGCAAAGGGGCATATGGTTGTTAAAAGTAATATCAGTTGATACTGATATCTGAAGATAGCAGTCAGGTTGCATCTGTAGTGAGCAAAACAGAGTTAATGTTAACTCTGCTCTTCTCTGCATAGACACTGCCTGACCTGCTTAGTATTTCCACCATTTGCAATTTTTCCAAAATATGCAGCACTGATGTACCTTTTGTAATAATCTTTTGTTCTGTTTCTCCCAGAGGCATTTTATCTTTCCAGTTCAGAAAATTTGCAAACTCTAAGAAGTTGATGGTGCCAACCCCTTCCACGTCACAGTAGTCAAATAATTCATCCATCAGCTTGGGGTCTAACTTAAGGTTAAACTGTAAAAGGACATCTCGTAGCTCTTCTCGGTCAATTTTACCATCACCATTCTGGACAGAGTCAAATGAAAGAAGAATAGAAATCAATCATTTTGCTTCTGACTGTCAGTATCACACATCAGGAATTCAAGTTAAACCTTCCCCAAAATTTTCTATCCATTCACCTAAATGAGCAAAAACATACTCCTGGTTGATCGTGGTTGGGTGGACTCTGGGCAATTAGGGGGGCACAGTATAGCTAAATTCCCATAAGGTATACAAGGTAGATGAGAAATAGATTTTCTGTCATTGAGACTGTGTAGGTCCTCATACAGCAGCCACCATTGAGTTGAGCATTGTACTGAGAAAGCAACTATTAATTAAAATAGTAGTAAAATAGACTTAATTAACCAACATTGTTGTACAATTTCTCCTTGCACAATAAGAAAGGTAGTTTTATGAACCAGGAGCTGCAAACACTGTTACAAAGTTTCTCTCCATTCTGCACCCCGCCCTGTTATACCTCACCACCACAAGAGCAATAAAAGTATCTCTGACATCAGAAGTAGAAAGAAGCAGCTGAATTGAAATAGCATCCAGTCAATCATCAGTATCTTGCATGCAATAGACTGATGTATAAGTCCCTTGCATTGCAAATGCAAAGGATGTCATGGCCAATAGAATCCCAGCATGCTGTCAATGAAAACTTGAATGCAAACTTATTCCACAAAGAATCACTTAGGAAGAGTGGTAAACTGGTAAACTAAGGATCAAGGTGAAGCAAACTAAAGCTGTCAATTTTCATACACATAAACAAAAGGGAATAAATGAAATATACAAACATACAGTTGAATGTATGTAGAATGACATGAAATAAAAATCAGGCCTATCATATTCAGCAAATACTGCAGTGTTATATGCTATCTACCTTAATAACTCGTATCTCTTGAGAGGCAAAAGAGAAAGTTAGCTACACTTATTCAGGAAAACATTTAAGGAATTGTTCTCCAAGTCCCTAAAGCAATCAGGAAATTCCAGCTAGTTATTATAATTTAAAAAATCCAGATAACTAACAACTTATCCTTTATTATTTGGAATTCTTGGGAACTTATTGTTCCTTTCAAAGAATGTAACCTGGCATTTGTAAGAAGTCTGGTCCAGATATTACCCTACAAAAAGATATATTGACTGGCACATAGTATGAGTTTTTTCTGAGAAGTTTGTATGCATTCCCTCTGGTTCTCAAAGTAGTGATAGGTCTATTTCTACCACAAATAACTAACCAAATTCCTTCATTATATACCTTCTAAATTAAATGCTTTCTGAATACTCAAAACTCAAAGCGTGTTTCTTGTAAGATTATTTATTATTCTCAGCACACTACTTAATGGCCAAATGATTAGAATAAGGTTAAATTAAAATTGGAAAACAAACATTCAAATTAATGGAACCAGATTTTACTTGCTCATTAATTAAGACTGAGTACCAGTTGTGCAACTGTTACATTTTTAGAATGTTAAAAGAAGGCGAATAAAGAATTTACTTACTTTGTCATAATGTCGAAAAGCTTCAAGAAGTGTTCTGAAATTCTGGAAGTTAGTTTTTTTCAAATGCTGCCGAATGGTAGTTAAATTCCCCTTTTCCCTGTCTTTTTCTCGGCGGAATTTGGTAGGAGTCCTATTGTAAATAAGATCTCCAACACCTGAGATAAAAATGCATTCATTGCAATGATGCAAGCCAAATTTTTAAAAAAGAAGCATTCATTAGATTTGCATACAACAATTGTAGTGCTCAGAATTTGGCTGCAAATTTCAGCTCCATAGAACCTATTGTTCTGGGGCAACAGATGCCAATTTGCTTCAATTCAGCTTGCAATGCACTTATACATATTTGTAACATAACTCAGTAAAAAGATGAATGGTTCTTGACCTGAAATATTTAGTCCATTCCTTTCTCAACAGAAGCTGCATCAGTACTTTTTTCTTTAATGCTGAAAAGCATGTTTGTGTATGTGAAGAACTCACATAATATTGCATCAGTATTTATGAAGGAAAAGGAAATAGAGGACAGGGAATTTAAGCATAGAGCATGCTAATCTGCTCGGGCATTTTGACATAAAGAAGGAGGTAGTGTTGGCTCTCTTAAAGAACATTAAGGTGGGTAAATCCCCAGGCCTGATGGGATATACCCCAGGATATTGAGAAAGGCAAGAGATGAGATTGCTGGGGCCTTTACCAATATCTTTGTGTCCTCTCCAGCCACAGGCGAGGTCCCGGAGGACTGGTGAGTAGCTAATGTTGTTCCATTTTTCAAGAAGGGAAATAGGGATAATCCTGGAAACTATAGACCAGTGAGTCTCACGTCATTCGTAGGGAAGTTACTGGAGAGAATTCTGAAGGGATAGGATTTATGAGCATTTGGAAAACCATGGCCTAATTAAGGACACCCATGTCTTGCTAACTTGACTGAGTATTTTGAGGAGGTGACAAGAGTGATTGATGAAGGTAGAGCTGTGGATGTTGTCTACATGGATTCTATCCATGGGGCGTTTGACAAGGTCCCTCATGGGAGGTTCATCCAGAAGATTAAGATGCATGGAATCCATGGTGAATTGGCTGTTTGGATTCAGAATTGACTTGCCCATAGAAGACAGAGGGTAGTGGTTGATGGGACTTATTCTGGCAGGAGGACTGTGACTAGTGGTGTTCCACAGGGATCCGTACTGGGACCTCTGCTGTTTGTGATATATATAGGTGACCTGGATGAAAATCTTGATGAGTTGGATAATAAATTTGCAGGTGATTGAGGCTGGAGGAACTTCAGCTCAGAATTGATGAGCTGGAGTTGCAGCTTCAAACACTGCAAAGCATCAGGGAGGGAGAGAGTTATGTAGATGCTGTGCATCGGGAGGCAGTCACCCCCCCCCCCCTTAGAGCAGGTATTTCAAGGGTCCAGGAGGCAGATAGATGGGTGACTGTCAGGGGAGAGACAGAGAAAGGGAACAGGCAGACAGTGCAGAGGACCCCGGAGGCTGTTCCCCTCAAAAACAGGTATTCTGCTTTGGATGCTGTTGAGGGGGATGACCTACAGGGATCAAGCGGCAGTAGCCAGGTCTGTGGCACTGGGACTGGTCCTGCTGCTGAGAAGGGAAGGGAGGAGAAGAGGAGGGCAATAGTGATAGGGGACTTGATAGGGGAACAGACAGGAGGTTCTGTGGACATGAGCGAGAATCCCAGATGGTATGTTGCCTCCCAGATGCCAGGGTCCAGGATGTCCCTGATCAGGTCCACAGCATTTTTGTGCAGGAGGGAAAGCAGCCAGAAGTCGTGGTACATGTTGGTACTAACGACATAGGTAGGAAGAGGGATGAGGTCCTGAAAAGTGAGTTTAGGGAGCTAGGCAGAAGGCTGAAGAACAGGACCTCAAGGGTAGCAATCTCAGGATTGCTGCCAGTGCCACGTGATAGTTAAGGTAAGAATAGGAGGAGATGGCAGGTGAATGCATGGCTGAGGAGTTGGTGCAGGGGGCAAGGTTTTAGATTTTTGGATCATTGGGATCTTTTCTGGGGAAGGTGGGACCTGTTACACCTGAACTCAAGGGGGACCAATATCATTGCAGGCAGGTTTGCTAGTGTGGTTCAGGAGGGTTTAAACTAGTTTGCAAGGGGGATGGGAACCGGAGGGATAGGTCAGTGGAAGAAGTGCATGGAGTAAAGCCAGATCTAACATATAGAGAGGCTTTGAGGAAAAAGAAGCAGAGTATAGGGTATAAAAGTAGTAGGGTGGATGGGCTAGAGTGCATTTACTTAAATGCAAGAAGCATCAGGAATAAGAGTGATGAACTGAGAGCTTGGATAAATGCATGGAACTATGATATTGTGGCTCCTGCAGAGACTTGGCTGTCACCAGGGCAGGAATGGATACTGAATATTCCTGGATTTCAGTGTTTTAATAGGGATTGGGAGGGGGGGGAGAAGAGGAGGATGGGTGGCGTTACTGGTCAGGGATACTGTTACAGCTGCAGAAAGGGTGGATAATGTAGCAGGATCCTCGCTAGAGTCAGTATAGGTAGAAGTTAGGAACAAGAAAGGAGCAGTTACTCTACTGGGAGTATTCTATAGGCCCCCTGGTAGCAGCAGGGACACTGAGGGGCAGATTGGGAGGCAGATTTTGGAAAGGTGCAAAAATAACAGGGTTGTTATCATGGGAGACTTCAACTTCATAAATATTGATAGGCACCTGCTTAGTACCAAAGGTTTCGACGGGGCAGAGTTTGTTAATGTGTCCAGGAAGGATTTCTGTCACAGTATGTTGACAGGCCAACTAGAGGGAATGCCATATTAGATCTAGTATTAGTTAAGGAACTGGGTCAGGTGACAGATCTCTCAGTGGGTGAGCATTTGGGGGACAGTGACCACCGCTCCCTAACATTTAGCATTGTCATGGACAGGGATAGGAGCAAAGAGGACAGGAAAATATTTAATTGGGGAAGGGCAAATTATGAGGCTATAAGGCTAGAACTTGCGAGTGTGAATTGGGATGGCACTTTTGAAGGGAAATGTACTATGGAGATGTGGTCGATGTTCAGGGATCTCTTGCAGGATGTTAGAGGTAAATTTCTACTGGTGAGGCAGAGAAAGAATGGCAGGGTGAATGAACCATGGGTGGCAAGAGAGGTGGAACATCTAGTTAGGAGGAAGAAGGCAGCATACATAAGGTTTAGGCAGCAAGGATCAGATAGCTCTCTTGAGGAATATAGGGTAGCAAGGAAGGAACTTAAGAAGGGGCTGAGGAGAGCAAGAAGGGGACATGAAAAGGCCTTGGTGAGTAGGGTTAAGGAAATCCCTAAGGCATTTTTCACTTATGTGAAGAGCAGAAGGATGACAGGAGTAAAGGTAGGACCGATGAGGGATAAAGGTGGGAAGATGTGCCTGGAAGCTGTGGAAGTGAGTAAGGTCCTCAATGAATACTTCTCTTGAGTATTCACCAAGGAGAGGGCCTTGATGAGCTGAGGACAGTGTTCGTAAGGGTAATGTTCTAGAGCATGTTGATATCAAGAGAGAGGATGTGTTAGAGCTGTTAGAAAATATTAGGACAGGTAAGTCCCCGGGGCCTGACTGAATATTCCCCAGGCTGTTCCGCGAGGCAAGGGAGCAGATTGCTGAGCCTTTGGCTAGGATCTTTGAGTCCTTGTTGTCCACAGGAATGGTACTGTAGGATTGGAGGGTGGCAAATGTTGTCCCCTTATTGAAAAAAGGTAGTAGGGATAGTCCAGGGAATTATAGACCAGTGAGCCTTACGTCTGTGGTGGGCAAGCTGTTGGAAAGGATTCTTAGAGATAGGATCTATGGGCATTTGGAGAATCATGGTCTGATCAGGGTCAGCCAGCATGGCTTTGTGAAGGGCAGATCATGTCTCACAAGCCTGATAGTGTTCTTTGAAGAGGTGACCAGACAGATTGATGAGGGTAGTGCAGTAGATGTGGTCTACATGGATTTTAGTAAGGATTTGACAAGGTTCCACATGGTAGGCTTCTTCAGCAGGTCAGAGGGCATGGGATGCAGGGAAACTTGGCCATATAGATTCAGAATTGGCTTGCCTGTAGAAAGCAGAGTGTTGTGGTGGAAGGAGTGCATTCAGATTGGAGGGCTGTGACTAGTGGTGTCCCACAAGGATCGGTTCTGGGACCTCTGTTTTTCATGATTTTTATTAATGACTTGGATGAGGGGGTAGAAGGGTGGATTGGCAAGTTTTCAGATGACACAAAGGTTGGTGGTGTTGTGAATAGTGTAGAGGCTTGTTGAAGATTGCAGAGGGATATTGATAGGATGCAGAGCTGGGCTGAGAAGTGGCAGATGGAGTTCAATCTGGAGAAGTGTGAGGTGGTACACTTTGGAAGGACAAACTCCAGGGCAGAGTACAAAGTTAATGGCAGGATTCTGGGTAGTGTGGAGGAGCAGAGGGATCTGGGGGTCCACATCCACAGATCCCTGAAAGTTGCCTCACAGTTGGATAGGGTAGTTAAGAAAGCTTATGGGATGTTAGCTTTCATAAGTCGAGGGATCAAGTTTAAGAGCCATGAGGTAACGATGCAGCTCCATAAAACTCTGGTTAGACCACACTTAGAGTACTGTATCCAGTTCTGGTCGCCTCATTATAGGAAGGATGTGGAAGCATTAAAAAGGGTGCAGAGGAGAATTACCAGGATACTGCCTGGATTAGAGAGTATGGATTATGAGGAGAGACTAAGGGAGCTAGGGCTTTACTCTTTGGAGAGAAGGAGAATGAGAGGAGACATGATAGAGGTGTACACAATATTAAGAGGAAGTAGATAGAGCGGACAGCCAGCGCCTCTTTCCCAGGGCACCAATGCTCAATACAAGAGGGCATGGCTTTAAAGTAATGGGTGGGAAGTTGAAGGGAGATATCAGAGGAAGGTTTTTTACCCAGGGAGTGGTTGGGGCATGGAATGCGCTGCCTGCGGCGGTGGCGGAGGCAAGTACATTGGTCAAATTCAAGAGATTACTAGCTAAGCATATGGAGGAATTTAAAATAGAAGGATATGTGGGAGGAAGGGGTTTGATAGTCTTAGGTGAGGTTTAAAGGTCGGCACAACATGGTGGGCTGAAGGGCCTGTATTGCGCTGTACTGTTCTATGTTCTATGATACAAAGATTGGTGGTGTTGTGGGTAGTGTAGAAGACTGGCAAGGGATACAGTGGGATATAGATCAGTAGCAGATATGGGTGGAGAAATGGCAGATGGAGTTTAACCCGGCCAAATGTGAAGTGTTACACCTTGGTAGATCAAATGTAAAGAGACAGTACGCTGTTAATGGCAAGACCTTTTGTTGATGAGCAGTGGGATCTTGTGGTCCAAGTTCATAGCTCACTGAAAATAGCTAATCTTTATGCACCAATCTTTATGTACCAATCTTTATGTTATGCTCATGTGATCTCAGCACTATCAAATTGGATTCAATGCCATGTAGTTAATCGCAGAGGATTCAACATTTAGGACCTGCATTATTTAAAGGAATCAGCATGGCTTGCAGGTTGGTTTGAATAAGGTATCAATTGTTTTTTCCAGGTCTTGTTCATTTGTGAAGTACACAAGAAGCCTTCACTTCAAGTATTTAGCAACATCCAGATTTTGCTGGGAATGCCACTGACTGCACTAATGTCAAATCACAGACACCTCATATAAGTGCCATGACGATAAGGGCTTTACTTCTCTCATGATGATCACTGCTCTAATTGCTCTAATTGAATTGCAGAACCGGGTCTAAGAACTAGAGGGCCTACTCCAGTTCCCATGTTCCTCCATTTCACTTTGCTCTGACACCTTCAGGTATTTAAAGTCAATTAAACATTGCTTTGTGGTGGAACCTTGCATTATGCTTTGGTTCTTTAAATTGGTATAGTAATATATTTAAACAAAAGCTCTCCGCATTTTCAAACTCTATCTCAGAATCACCTCCTTATTGCCACATGCAACCATCCAAATTCTCTTTCAGTATTACAAACCAATGTTATTGAATCCTTATGAACCTTCCATCCAGCGAGAACCTCATCAATATTCCACATACAAATTGTCATATTGCCTTATGTTGTAAGAAAGCATATAAATCAGACACAAGCTACAAAAATATCTTTCTCAGTCCCTGTATTTAATAATGTATTCGTATATAAGATTTGGATTCTATTACTAGTAAGTTGTAAGATAAGAAGAAATTTATCCACATAATCACAATAGCCAAATACAATGTAACGTTCCAATGAAACAGCTCACAATGCATTATTTTTCTACGCTAAGAAAGCCAAATCAAAATTAATTTCAGGGATTTCCAGAGTCATAACTTAATCCTCTGTATCTTTAATGGCTGACCTCTGCTCGTACAATTAAATAGGGCAACCTTTCACAGCCTCAGGGCATCCCGCAGGCTTTACAAACATTGGACTACATTGTAGCTTTATGCCACACAGCAAAGTTGTCTATCAACTCATGAAAATTAACCAAGGTGAATTGTCTACTTCCACAGGAAGGAAGTGCAAGTATAAATGAAGCTTAATATTTCATAATTATATTATTAGTTTTCATCCACTTTAAATCAAAGTAATTGCCAATGTTAATATGGCATGTTTATCCATCTGGAAATTTCAGTTTAGCTTTAAGTCATTACCATACTCATCAGGATGCAGTAGGACACCAAATGTGTGATCAGGAGGAACCTTCAGAGTATCTACAATTCTGAAAGAACCAAAGAGAGAAAAAAAATAAGACATTTTTTTATGGAAGCAATATATTTTGAAGTGGGTGAATAAAAAGAATAACAAATTTGACTCATTGCTTAAAAACTGGGCCTCAAGGGTTCCCAAATTGACAGCCAGGAATATTGGCACTATTCCCTGCAGAAGAACATCTCGCAACATTGTGCGTAAAAACATACAAGGCCCACAGCTCAAGAAGCCAGTTGTAGATGGTTTCACGAGGTCCCCTGTGCATGGTTAATTTGCCTTGTGGCATCTAGCACCACCACTGATGGCACTCTGGGAAACTAACCCTGTAGAATACCTGTAATAAAATGACTTGCTTGAACGTGGAGCCAGGGGAAACATCTATGTGCTCCCACTAGCTCCTCAACTCTCTTCAGATTGTCACTGTACCCAGCCCCTCTGGCTCCTAGATCCACAATTTTGAGATTTCCCTCTCTCTTACCCAGTCTTCCTCCAGCCTCACACCACCATTTACCTAATGATTCATATCCAAGGCTATTACAAACTAGCATCAACCTAAAACTCCATCATTTACCTTCCAAGCCTCCGTTGGCAGCCTCATTCTATATGAAAGAAATCTGATCCCACATATTCAGGGCTCCAAGCATAAGATTGTGAGAAATAGGAGCAAGAGTAGGTCACCTGGCCCCACAAGCCTGCCCCACCATGCAGTATAATCATGGATGATCTGCCCCAGGTCTCATCTCCTTTTCTATGCTAGTTGCCCATAGCCTTCAATTCCCTGATCTTTCAAAAATATATCTACTTCCATTTTAAATATCCCCAATGATCTAGTTTCCACAACCCTCTGGGGTAGAGAATTCCAGAGATTCACTGCCCTCTGTGGGGAAAAATTCCTATGCACCTCAGTTTTAAATGACCATTCCCTCATCTTGTAACTATGTTGTTAGGGAATTGTCAGACATGGGACATCTTTCAGGGGTTATGGAATAAGCGTAGCAGGCATTAATACAAATGAGAACCAGTCTTCAAAAACCCTGTCGAAACGTAAAGTACTAGCAGTAATCAGTTTTGAAACCTGGCGACCTATCGTTCCAACCTTTTGTTCAAATAC
The DNA here is from genome assembly GCF_009764475.1 of Pristis pectinata. NCBI lineage: Eukaryota > Metazoa > Chordata > Chondrichthyes > Rhinopristiformes > Pristidae > Pristis > Pristis pectinata. Next base: position 41,708,991 of record NC_067409.1, on the reverse strand, counting down.
ATTGTCCCTTTCTCCTTTGGGCCAATCCTGTTCAGATTTCCCTATAAGTTGTATCTAATTCACCCTCTCATACAAGTCATGTGTTTAACATTATTAGTAGCATCTGCTACTCATAAGATGAAGGTTTGGACATCAGGGCAGGATATATTCAAATCTGCCTCTAACCCCGAGTTTTGTTAATTATACATTAGATTAATAAATGGATTATATCAACAAAGTAATGCTCTCCAGTTAAGTAGCACTTACTGATCCATAACGTATGTTTGGATGGAGCACAAACACATACAACTACTAATGGTAAAAATGTGCAAAAATCTAATGTCTGTTGATTGTTGATCATGTATGTTTTATGCATTTCTGAACATTGAAGTTCCAGAAATTGATTGATATTGTTTATAAGTGTCAATGTCTGCAATTTAGAGCAAATTGAAGAGTAAGTATTGATGCATACATTTGTGTTGTTATATCCTTTAATTCAAAGCTGGAGCATTGTGACTTTTTGTGAGCTGCTCTCAGCAGAGCTATTCATTACATTTATTATAATCATTCTACCCCAATTCTAAGAACGTGCACTGCACTTTCTCTGTAACTGTAACACTATGTTCTGCATTCTGTTTTCCTTCCTACTATTTTGATGTACCTATGTATGGGATAATCTGTCTGGATGGCACACAAACAGAAGCTTTTTACTGTATCTTGGTACATCTGACAATAATTAACCAATTTCAGTTCTAACATACATCTGTTTTTGGGATTTGAGTAATATCTATAAGACGACATCTATTATCTTCTATTTTTCCCTGGAGAATTCATTTTTCAGGATCTCAACATTGCTAGAAAGGACAGCATTTACCGCCCATCCCTAATTGCCCCAAAGACATTTTATGACTAAACTGTATTGATGGTGCAGGAATCACATACAAGTCAGACTGGGTAAGAATGGCAGATTTCCTTCCCTAGAAGATATTACTGAACCAAATGGGTTTTTCTAACAATCCTTTGGCTTTTAGTGCTTAGTCTAAACCAGGGAGTTATTTTTAATGCCAGATTATTAACTGAATTTAAATTCCACAGCTTTGATCACAGGACTCTGGAATGTTGGTCCAGGCCTCTAGATTACTAGTCTGGTAACTTAAGTGCTATGCCACCACCATATCCAGATAAAAATGGAAAAATAGTAAACGTTATTCAGCAGTAAACAAAATTAAATACAGGTCATTGTGGATAAATAACTATAAATAAAGAATATTCACACTGAGTCCAAAGATAACCTAATAGCAGAAAGAAGATATCTGCATAAAATTAGGCAAATGAGTAATGGGGATTGGAATAATAATCATGGGGAATTTCAGCTATCCTGAAATTAACTGGCCATAAGTGATGGGTAAAGCCAATTAAGGGAATGGAGTGTAGGGGACTCCTTTCTAACACAGTGTGCAAGAAGACCAAAAAGGGAAGATTGACAACCTAATTTGATAATCAGAGATAAACAAGAGCTGGCAAAATAATTAAATTCAGGGTAAATCTAGCCAACAGTGTATCTACCATAATATAAGGCAGAGAATAATTGAGAAGGAAACAAACAGGATAAAGATCCAACTAACAGATTTTGAATGCCTGAAAATAAAACCTGTAATGGTAATACAATGACAAGAAATGATGTGGAACGGAAATGGAAAAATTTTAAACTATATTCTGAGTCCAGAAAAAGTATACGCAACTAAAACAATGAATGAATTAAGCACTATTGGGCCACTATGGATGAATAAAAGATACTGGGGGAGAAATGCATCCTTAGTCACCAACACTAATCATGTATTTTTCACCTTTAACTTTGTTTTTGTCTTTTGTCCCTTAGGGTCAAGATGACCTGCTTCTACTCAAGTTCTAAAATTTCCAAGGAGCCTGATGAGGTCATCATGGGATCGACAGACTCTAGTGCAGGTAGAGGTTCTTGACAGGGTGGGCAAATAGGTAGTTTAGGAGCTGTGTGCTCCCCCCATCATTTACACTGGGTTTTCGTGTTCTCGATTCATATATGTACAGTCTATTCTATTGCATACAGTACCTTGGTCACGAACAATAAAATTTGGCTGCTGGGAGGCCTCACATGAAGCTAGCATAGATCTCACAGGCTGCAGTGCTGCTTAAGGGGAAGAGATGTTTCCTGGCCGTTGCGTTTACTGTTTCTGAAGAGGGTCCAACTATGCATTTTTCAAATAAATAAACTTCAGGAAAGTCATAATAAATATTGTTTTTTTCCAAAAATTTAATTTTGACTTACGGATCAAGGACTTTTCCAACTTGATGGTGGGTTTTTTCTCTGAAGTCATCAATTTTTTTTGATATGATCATTGCAGATTTTTGCCTATATTAAAAGGAAGTGAAAATTAAAATGTATGTGTTAATAATATTAATATTTAAACAATGCATAGGAAGGAAATATCATGAATTGTGAGGGAAGAATTTATGAACGTGCAACAAGAAATAAAAATGCTGGAAACACTCAACAGGTCAGGCAGCATCTATGGAATGAAACATTAACTCTGTTTCTCTTTCCACAGATGCCGCTGACCTGCAGTGTTTCCAGCACATTCTGCTTTTGTTTCAGATTTTCAACATCTACAGGTTTTATGAAATATAAATATATTTATTAGGAAAATACCAATTTTACTTAACAGTGCAATACTGTTGCTTTTATATAAACTGTGTGCTGATAGCTTTTGAGCATGCTGTTTGAAATTTCATTCAAAGGTGAGCAATATCAGGACTTATCTGACAAAAGCTCATCTGACAAAAGCTCAGTTAGCACATTCATTTATTCAGTGTGGGCATCACTGGAGAGGCCACTATGTATTGTACAGCTCTAATGTTAGAGGTAATCCACCTTTGTGAATTGGTTCAAACCGTTAGGTGAAGGTAATCCTACAGTGCTATCCAATAGGGTTATGCCAGAATTTTGATTTAGCAACAATGAGATTTAACTTGAAATTCCTCCCCGGTCAGTAGCACGAAATAATTACATCACTGTATTGTCCAAAATTCATTCGTTTGACTTCAATTGAATACACTTTAGTGGAGGAGTACAACACAGTGAAAAATATATAGCATGCTTTGGGAATGCTATAATAATAGCATATAATAACCAAGAATAAATTTCTTGACAAGTGATAGATTTTCAAGTCAGGAAGATGAATGGCTTGGAGAAGAACTTGCAGGTAGTGCTGTTCCTGGGCACCTGCTGCACTTCTTCCAGGAGGTGGAGGTTGTGAATTTGGAAAGTATTATCAAAGAAGTCTTGGTGAGTTGCTGCAGTATGTCTTGTAGATGGTGCAAGCTGCCAGTAACAGAGGAAAAAGTTGATAGAGTGCCAATTTAGCAGGTTGCTATCTTTTAAATGATGATGAGCTTCAAGCTGGTGGGAGAGTGGGCAAAGAAGTGGCAGATGGAATACAGCATGGGGTTATGCACTTTGGTAGGAAGAATAAAGGTGTAGACTATTTTCTATATGGGGAGAAAATTCAGAATCAGAGGTGCAAAGGAACTTGGGATTCCCAGATCGGGATTCCCTTAGGGTTAACTTGCAGGTTAAGTTAGTGGTAAAGAAGGCAAATGCAATGTAGGCATTCATTTTGAGAAGACTAGAATATAAAAGCAAGGAAGTACTGCTGAGGCTTTATAATTTAGGGCCCCATATCTAAAGGAACGATGTGCTGGCCCTGGAGAGGGCCCAGAAGAGGTTCACTAGAATGATCCCAGGAATGAAAGGCTTAACATGGGGGGAGCATTTGATGTCTCTAGGCCTGTACTTGATGGAGTTCAGAAGGATGAGGGGGGATCTCACTGAAACCTACTGGATAATGAAATGCCTGGAGAGAGTGGATATGGAGATGTTGTTTCCATTAGCAGGAGAGTCCAGAATCTTAGGGCACAGCCTCAGAATAAAGGAACATCCCTTTAAAACTGAGGTGAGGAGGAATTTCTTCAGCCAGAGGGTGGTGAATCTGTGGAATCCGTTGCCACAGAGGGCTGTGGAGGGCAAGACAATGGGTGTATTTAAGGCAGAGATTGATTGGTAAGGGGGTTAAGAGTAATGGAGAGAAGACAGGAGAATGGGGTTAAAAAAATTGATTGAATGATTGAATGATTGAATGGTGCAGCAGACTCAATGGGCTGAATGGCCTAATTCTGCTCCGATGTTTTATGGTCTTTTTGTGGAGACACGAAACACTGCAGATGCTGGAATCTGGAGTAAAAAACAAACTGCTGGAGGAACTCGGTGGGTCAGGCAGCATCTGTGGAGGGAAAGGATTGATGTTTCAGGTTGAGACCCTGCATCAGGACATCAGATGCTGCCTGACTCATTGAGTTCCTCTTGCTGTTTGTTTTTTTGCTTGAGATTCCAGTGTTTTATTGGAACTGCACTCATGCAGGCAAGTGGAGACATTCCATCATACTCCTGACTTATACTCAATAGAGAGTCAAGAGATGTGTCACTTGTTACAGAATAAATTCTGTTCTGCACTTGTGTCACTGGAGTTTTCAGATCAGCCTGCAATGGAGACTAATAAGATGGGAAATATAAAAAAAGGTCAAGGAAAATGAGTGGGAGAAGCACCAAAACCATGATTTAAACCCCATTATGGTCCTTTTGTTAAGTTTTAAGATGGTCTTACACACTCCAATGCCAATTCCCATGTCACTGATCTTCTGACAGCTCAGACATATTTCTGTCTCAGTCCGATTTAAAGCCTGTCAGTAAATTTATAAATCAGTCAATGTACAAAGCCAACTGCTATGTTTCATTAGGGATGTCATGTTTTACTGAAGAAAAGAGAAGCAGGGTTTCCCCTCAGCACTAATCTTTGTAATGAATACTTACTGTTGCATTTCAGTTAACCAGCGCAATGATTTTGCAGCCAATCTTCCATCATTGAAATAAGGAGTCTCTATTCCAAATGCACTTTCTTTGCTGATTCTTGACCAATTGTATTTTCTATCCACCTGTTCCCCTATGGAAATAGTTCAAATCAGTTTAAATATTGGAATCCCTCCCCTTATTTTTGCTCAATTATATGTATCATTATAAATTCTTGTGCTGTAGGGAAGAATTCAAAACAGTGTGAACCAGCCTTACTATGCATGTTGATGACAATAAAAAAAAACTGCATGTTGGTCACTTTGATTTAGGTTGATGATTTTATTTAAAAAGATTTCAGGAAATACCTTTCCCACCTTCAGAAAGCAACCTGCTACTGCATTGCTCACTAACCATGTAATCATGGAATCTGCAACCACATGAAAATGGAATTAGTGTGACCTCTGGATGTTTGCTAAATTAATCCCATCTATTGGACACTTGAAGAATCCAGAGTCTTAAACTCCTAGAGCCAAGGAGCAAATATATTGGCCCTTTGCCCCACAATGAAAATTGCTCTCCTGATTACTACCAAATCCAGACTTTATGCCAAATGGAGCCACTTATCATATTCCAATTTTAATCCTCACGTAGAAAACTACCATAGTTTGTATAATTGTACATACCTGTCAGAGATTATTGTTATTGCCGACCTATGTTATTGCAAATAAACAAGAATAAGTCATGTGTCCTTACCAACATTGTAATCATTATGTGTTACAATATATAGTGGATGTCCACTTTGCGATTCTTCATAAATTTGTTGTCGAGTCTTTGGTGGGTTTACAAGCTCTCCAGCAGTGATATCTGAAGTAAAATTTTCAATATTGATTTGTGTTCAAAAGTATAATTAATGATTAATTACCCATATTTAAACTAAACATTTATTATTTTGCAGCTATCAAAATTGGTTTTAATTTTCACTGCTGCCAAAGTCAGAATATTATGTCAGAAGGTGGTGTGCTCAACCTACATCAAAACATACTCATAATTCCATACATTATTAGAAGTCCAACAAATTTTTTGAAGATGGTGCCTTTCAATAATGACATAATGTTTTAATGGGTCCTTTGTGCACGTCAGATAGTTTTTTCTGGTTAAGAATCACAGACCTCATAATCTAAAGTATGGGGTCAGCCATTTAACACTTCACATCCATGCTGGTCAAAAATTGAGGTTAGATTAATTCCCTTTCTCAGCTCTTGGCACACAGCTCTGTAGTTATGGTTCTTTGTGTGTTCATGCAGGTTCTTTTGTGCATATGACATGCAAACAAATAGAGACCACTGCATATGTGTAATGTCAAATGGTCTTGCATAATATTCATTTGTGTATCCTTGGTATGGACTGCTTACACAGTAGCAGGGCTTAACATTACCCAAAGGAGAACAACTTTACCCTTTAATAAATTCTCATTTAGATTGTCTCTAATAGATTCTCATTTTTCTCTTTGCTCACTTCCACCACCCGATCTGAAAGACAACCACAGGTGTGACCATAATCATTTACCCGTTGCCCCCATTACAGAAGTACATGCCCATCACTTCCTTAACCCCTACAATCCCACTTGACCTCATTCCCAAGATCGTCCACAGCCCCACTCATATTAGACTGCAGCTCAAAAACCTCCTGATCCTCCACCACCCAATCCAATCCTTAAAATCCCACTCAAGGTGCAAACCTCTCTATCACTATCTGGGCCCCTATCAACTACTTCACTCCAGAACCCAAGATCCATAATTTCTGTTCTGGCACCATGACATTAGTATGTTGTCATGGAGGAAGCTGTGAAAATAGGTGTGGACCAACCCATCTCCATAACCCTGCTGTGCTAGTTTAATGCACCTTGTATAAAAATATTCAAAGGCACCTTACAGAGACACTTGTACTAAGCTGCGAAGGAGGTATTGGAAGACATGTTGCTAGACTTAGGCATGGTTTGTGTGGTTCTTATAAGAGGTTGGACATGGTGCAGCAGAGAGAGTCACAACGTGCTTTATTTGAGGCTAATTCTGCATGGCTTTGATATCCCACCAGCTAAAGCCAAGAGCTGCTGGCTACAAGAATGCATGCAAGACAGGAGAAGCAGGTGTGTTCCTCTCCAGGTCCTAAAGCAAGCCTGCAACAATTTCTCCCCCATGATCAGTTGAACCACCTCACCAAAAAGAAAATTTGGCTAATTTCCACTGCCTAACCATAAGCTCCCTTTCACCATTTCAGATGAAAGCCCACCATCTCTTGAGTCTGGTCCACTGTCTTTAATACTGGGGAATGAACCCAGCAATGTCTAGCTACTGAAATGTAGCACAGGAATGCCATTAGGCAGCCAAACAATCTTCTGTCCCTTGCCATTTTCCTATTGACATTAAATGGAATGAAGGATCCACTTCCAACAAAACAGAAAATTTATAATGCAGGAGGCCACTTGGCCCATCATGTCCATCCTAATCTAATCTGTCCTTCCAGCACTAGATCCTTTGCTCTGCAGGTCACAACTCTTAAAGTACCCATCTGAGTAATTTTAAAGGTGATGAGGGTTTCTGCCACTACCAACCTTTCAGGAGAGAGTCCCTTTCTTGGTGAATAATTTTCTTCCTCATCTCCCCACTAATTCCATAACCATTTATTTTTAATCTGTGCCCCTGGTTTCTAATTTCTCTACTGAGAAAATAGGTCTTCCCTATTTAATCAATCTAGCCCTTTCATAATTTTATACTCCTCAGTTCAGTCTCCCTTTGGCCTCCTCTGATCCAAGGGGAAAAAAACCTAGCTAATGGAATCTTTCTTAAACTACAGGTTTTCAGTTATGGCATCATCATAAATCTCTTCTGCATCTTGCCCAATGTAATCACATCTTTCCTGCAATGTGTTGACCATAACTGTACTCAGTACTCAAGCTGTGGCCTAACTAGTATTGTATGCAGTTCTGTCAAAATCATGACGTTATAGTCTGTGACTCAGCTAATAAAGGAAAGCGTTCTATATGCCTTATTAACCACCTTATTGGCCTATCCTCATTAAGGACCTATGAACATGTATTATAAGGTCTCTCTGTTCCTCCACACTACTTAAATACAATTAGCAACTAGCAGTTAACTACTTGGTTGCTCGCTTCCTCCTTTTATAACCAACAGAATAGCACTTGCTATCTTCCAATCCTCTGATATCAGCCATGTAGCTAGAAAGGATTCAAAAACTGTAGCTACCTAAAAGGATCATAAAGGAATTACAGATTAGTTGTTGGACCATTCTTTTCTGCCTACTGGTTCAATTGTATGCATTCTTGGAGGTCTTGTACATTTTATAAAAATTTTAAAATTCTCAGAAACCATCATTAATGGTGACTACGAATAGCATGACAATGGCATTAATAGTGGTTTACCAGTCCTTTAGGGAAGGAAGGCTCGCCCTTCTTGCCCAGCTGTGTGGCTGACTCTTAGCCATCCTCTGTAATTACCTCATTTCAAGGACAATTAGGGCTGAGATATAAATGCAAGCTTTGCTAACAATACATATATCTCATGAAAGAAAAAGCAAACAATAATGCAAGAAGTCGCTTCCTAAAATGCATGGGCTATTAAGGCTCCCTCATGTGATTGACAATGGAGAGGCCAAGCAGAGCAGGACTGATTGCTACAACAGGGATGATATGGATGATGAAAAGCAGCACATTCAGTAAGAGAATAAGAAATAGGAGTCTCTTAAGAAATATGGTCCCTCACTCTCTCTGCTACTGAATATGATAAAGGCTGATCCGATCTAGGTCTGGGCACTTTATTGCCTAAACCCATTATCCTCAATTCCTCTATCCACTGGTATTTAATTCCACTTAATTTCTTCATTAAGAAGAAATATTTTTATCTAACTCAAAAAGAATGAATGTCTGAATTTCACAAAAAACATCATAAATCAAATCTGCCTAAAGCAGAGCAAGGATCGTATTACATTTGTATATTTTTATGTCCTTGTTTCTTCTTGGGCTGTTGCTAGAAATAAATGCAATATCTCACAGCTTAATATAAATGAGATCCTTGAACCTCTCCATACAAACAGAAACAAATTCACCTAATTACCCCACTTCTACACTGGTGAAGGATGTAAAGAAAAAGCATTTTCTCAAGTAATAGGTCTAACAAGCAGTAGACCCACAACCAGATTCTAGGCCATGTGCGTCATTCATCCAGCCAATGCAGAGTCGTAGAACAGAAGCACACTATTCAACTTGTACCTGAGCCAATTCTTCTAAAACATTATTCAATCAGTCCCACTCTTCTGCTCTTCCCAAAACACCTCAACTGTTTTTCACTTCAGGTTTTTATCTGATTCTGAATCTGAGTTTTGAATTTGTGTCTACTGTCTTTTCACTGTGGATTGAAGATCATGAAAATTACATACAAGTTGTTATTTCTCTCATGATGTCTCCAATTCCAGTGGTTTTTCTCTGCACCTAATCCAGAGCCTTGCTACCCTTACGCAAACCTGGTCATCGTATTGACATAATACCTACGAGTGTTTTACAGGTTAGCAGTGCGCTCTTGACTTTGTACTCAATACTTCTAATTAAAAAACAAAGGATCATGTATGCCTTTTTGACAATATACATGAAAGTTCTGGTTCTGTTCCTACAACTCCTTTAAAATAGTATCCTTATCCCTTACCTCAGATGTTTATTGATACATAAAATATTTTAGCTTATCTTTTTTTTTGTCTTTTAAGACGTGTTTATCTGTTTATTAGCACCTTTGATTACTCTTTTCCCAAATGTGGTATTATATATATCTAGTCCTTTGGGTAGTCCTGGTGCTTGATTGTGAGACTTTCCCAGTGGAGCTCGTCGATGGCTTGGATAAGCTGCAGTAATTTTGTCTGAAAATATGTGCTGGACCCGTGTCCTGATTGGAGGATTTATCAAAGAAGCAACCTAAATAACAAAGTGAAATGAGAAGAAGTTACAGTATGATTAACTTTTGATAATCATCTTATTGTTAATTTATTTTCCAGTGGTGGTTAAATGCCTGCACTTCTGCACACTGTGGGGTCCATTCTTCCATGTACTGCTTGACTTCATTGCCATCAAAATTGTTGCTGGGTGTACATTTGTAGATTTGAGTCCACATAAGGACTTGAGAACAATCAGTATTGACACCCCAATGGAGTAATGAATGAATATTGCATTGCCAGAGTTACTGTTCTAAAACTGACGTCATATTTGCTTGGAGAGTAAAGATCCCACAGTATTATTTAATAAAAACAATGGAACTCTCCAGGTGTAATGCATCCCAATCTTCCCCAGTCATTATCAGTAAAAATAAACAGAGTGGTTGTCATTCAAACAACTGTTGTAAATGCTCCATTGAGGAGTTCATTGACTGCCATTTTTATCTGTGTAGTCATCACTGCAACCTAGCAACAATTAACTGTAGCGGTTAGCGCGACGCTATTACAGCACCAGCGATCGGGGTTCGATTCCCATCGCTATCTGTAAGGAGTTTGTACATTCTCCAGTGTCTGCATGGGTTTCCTCCGGGTGCTCCAGTTTCCTCCCACATTGCAAAGACGTACTGGTAGGTTAATTTGGGTTTAAAAATGGGCGGCGCGGACTCATTGGGCTGGAAGGGCCTGTCACCACACTGTAAATAAAATTTAAAAATTAAAAATAATATTCCATGATACAAGAGCATGTGTAAATTGTCCCTTTGTCAGATAATGTACTTGAACTGATCCAAGATGGATCACATCATCATCATTCTGTCTGTTTTGCTCAAACTTTCCAGATCTTTAAATACAACATAAATATGGGTGAAACTGTGAAAGAAACAAGTTTGTTTTTCTAAGCATAGACCATTTTGTGCAAACAAAATCCACACCATTAATTGATATTTTGCCTTATTTTTAATGTAAGATAATTGAAGAAAATCTAGTTTTATTGTAGTAATTCACATTCATGATCTTTTGTGTTTCAACTGAGAGATTGCAGGGTTCCAGTGTGTGAATCATTTATAAATCATGGATCGGATTTTACAAGCAAAATCTGGCAGTCCTATATGGAATGCCATCATTGATCTGTGCTTAGTGCCAGATTGTTCAAGAAAGGTTGGCACAATATTGTGGGCCGAAGGGCCTGTATTGTGCTGTACTGTTCTATGTTCTATGTATTTCATAAGAACAACCTGGCAGGACTGAGCCATAGGACCACTCAAACCTGATTCACTCTTCAATATGATAAAGATTGATCTGATTTTGGCCTCAGGTCCACCTTCCGACTTGTTCTCCCTAACCCCCGACTCCCTAGAAAACAAAAAAATTCTCTCCCTCTCTCCTTTGAATATATTCATTGATTTGGATCTACAGCTGTCTTGGGAAGAAAATTCCAAAGATTTGCAATCCTCAGAAAAGATATTCTTCTTCATCTTCATTGTTAATAGGTGACCTCTTTTTTCTGGAAAGCCATGCTTCACCAGCTGTCATTGTTTGTTCAGTGTTGTTGTGGGCAAGTTCTCGCCTCTCCTTTCCCCACCTCCTGGGCACCTCATGATTCAGGATTTACAAGGGGAAGGGCCTTTCATATGCAGGGCCTCATTACAAAATGGTACATATCAACAATTTGATCTCATTTTCCTTACCTTCAAACTGTGTTGTGGGCCAAATTAAATCTTTGTATTCAACCCTGGTTAATTGGTTAATAACATTATGAAAACAATCAAGACTTAAGATTTTTTTTAACCAATATCTTTTCCAGATTTTAAAAGACAGTTTTGTAATATAACTATATGGCTGCAATTAAGATAATGATGGTAAAAAAATGTTATATCAAGCATAGAAATTGAATCAACTGGCATCAGCTTTACATACACAAATCATGCAAAAATTGATTTTACCCAGACTTCATCAGCCCAGTGATCATTTTATGGTGAAATTGCACCCAAGAAGAAATTAGTCCAGTCACTTGTGTGGAGATCCATATTAGCACATTTTTTTTGTGTGTTTGAGGCATGCACATAATGACATCACTACTCACACAATAACTATTTCCACCCTTTCCTATAAAGGTTGGACATTTGAGCTCAATTTATGACTGTTGTGGAATAGTCTCAGTACATCCAGGAGCACCTGATACTGCTTTGTTGAATTAATCATCATTTAAAGGAGCGCTCTTCTGACATAGGGAGATCTGACTTAGTAGTTTCAGAATCGCTGCAGGTTTCTCAAACACCATTTCTATTCATGTAGAACAGCTAGTTGCTTATGTGTACCACCCCTTTGCTCCAGGAGAACTGTGAGCTGCTTCAAGCAGGATCGACATGAGACAGATGAAAACAGACTTTGCATGGCCCCCACTCTGTGCCTCTACAGCAGCTGTCATCAAAACCAGTAGGCACTCTGTAATGGGACTGTTGTCAATCCACAACAAAGAAGTTCACATGATCTCCAGAGAGGAGTTCATGTTCTTCTGCCTTGGTACAAATTTCTGTGTTGGCTTAGAGATGGACTTCTCCTCAGTCCTTATCAGTTCCCATCTTCAGTTAGACAGTCCTGATAACCATCACAGTGCATTTGCATTAGCCCTGTCATGACCAACATCCCAATCATGGTCCTCATCTAATCACCCTTGAACAGAATGGATATGTGAAACACCATCTCCAGCCAACCCCTTGCACCAGATTCCCTCATGGTGGTGCCTGATTGCAGCCCATTGATGCGAGTGTAATCTGTTGTGACACTCATCTTTCTGAACTAATCAGCTTATCCCTCATGCTGCCAGTCTCAGAGATATTGCCATGTGGTGCCAGACACAATGACACACAGTGGTTATCATCATCATCATCCTCGCCCTCCTTCCCCTTCCATTCCTCCAGTATCCCCCTCACTCTTGCTCCTCCTGTTTCCTCTGCTCGAGCTACAGATGAAATACTGTTTCTTTTACCTCAAGGAACAGCATCCTATCTTTTAACTAAGCATGTTACAGCTCTCAGCCGTTAATCTGGAATTAAATAATTTCAGACAAGCAGTCTATAAAGTTTGTATCACAAAAGAAGAGGTTCTGATGAAGGTAATTGGGAATGTTAACTCTGTTTTTCTCTCTCCATAGATGCAGTCTGACTTGCTGAGTATTTCTGTTTCATTTCAGCTTTCCAGAAGCTATAGTCTTCTGTATCTCACAATTTCAGTATTTTTTTGTGCTCTCTCCTCTGTTTTTATTCATCTCATTTTATTTACATTTCCTCCAAATAGATCAGTTGCACTTAGTAAGCCTTCACCAGCCATTTTCACACAGCACCAATCCCATTGTTCTCTCTATCCTGTACATTCTCTGCAACCTAAAAGATGTTTGATTTTGAACTTTTCCTAATTCTAATGAAAGCTCATCATCCTGAATCATTTGTTCTGTTTCTCTCTGCTCAGATACTGTCTGACTAGTTGACTATTTTCAGCATTTGCTCTTTCTATTTCAGACTTAGTGATACAGAATTGTGTTTCATTCAAAGGATCGTGTCTGTATTGTTCCAAAGAATGACTATTGTAAACATAATTCAGCATGTTTTACATTGCTTTTCATATTTAAAAAACGTAAGAACAAAATAGGGTATTGCAATAAAAGTAGAAAAAGCAAAATAATATTGCAACATTTCAACAAGTACTTACAGAATGAGAGGGTTTGCTAGAAACTCCATGTTGCAAAAGTGATGCAATATCAGGATCATTTGCCTTGCCATAGAAAATTGTGGCAGCACCAGGTTTGGGATTCCTACTATTGAAAAACTTTTTTACCGTGGGTGGTGTAATAGGCTGTAGGAATAAGCAATGAGAAAAATAAACAAAACATTGTTTTTATGTCAATTATTCAGGCCATAATGTCTGATTTAGATTAACCAAGAATTAAATAATAGGCATCCGAACATCTAATAATAGCTCCAGAATTTATGATCTTTATTCTTAGGGAACAACTGCTTAATGTATTCATCGACATGCTTTTATCTACAATGTTAGCAAAGATATTAACTCAATTAATTCAAATGGATATGTAAGCAGCAAGACAAAAAAAATGTGGCTGAGCCAACAGACCAATGAACATTGGATGAATAGATGGATGAATGAATGAATGAATGAGCAGTAAGATTGCCTGAAATGTATCTGAGAAAGAATAATAAATTCCAGGAGAAATAAAAACATTTTGCACAAGTAATATGGACAAGCCAATTGGAAGGAAATGAGCATAATTTAAAAGAAGTGTCAATCCCATTTTAAATGAACTAAGGTTTAGGGAGCTAAGCCAAATTGGAACATAAATGTGGCCCTCTTGTGAGAAAAAGATTTTCATTGCTGTGCAAAAATATTTATAGGGTAACTTTATAAGTCTATTTTCCTGCCACAAAGCATCATCTAGTAAGATCACATCTTGAGAACCTTCTCAATTAATAGTATGTGCTGCCAGTGACCATCAGGGTCATTTGTAATGGACGTGTGTCAGTTCAGAGCCTCAGTCACTGGCAGCACATATTATTAAGTCATATCATTACTAAGGTATTTTTTAAGCAGCTGAAAAATTAAAGGCAGATCAAGCCATTTTTGGCATATTTTGTTTCAACTCCTTAGCAGTTAACCATTCTATGACTCATAAATTAAGAGCGAAATTTCGAGCTATGAATTTCTGAATGAATCAAACTTTGGATTTGTTCATACTTAGTTAGATTTTTGATGAACAGAATTTTCAGCACAGGAGTCAAATTGCTCCAGTACATTTATGCCACAGTATAAGACTGCCATTCTAGATGTGCTTTTCCAATACTTTTTTCCTTCATCTGTGGTCTTAATAATTATTCATGCAAACTTGTCATTACCTCTTTGCTTTTGCACTCCATGCATTAGCTGTGTGTTTACTCCAACCAAATGCCAAATATTTCTCAAAACATATGTGTTACTTTGAGGCATGACCAATATGAGGTATCATGTTTATGAGGCCACAATTATGGCCAGTGAGGCTGGGTGACTTTAAAGTACACAGGTTAGTTACAAAATGAATTAAAACTTCTCCAGTTGATATACCAAGACAGGACAAAAAAATTTCAATTTTACACTTCTAGCAAAATCTGTCTTAGTAATTAGAATAATTGGCTGTTTCAGCCAAGTCAATCTGCAGTGCATGGAAACAACTATCCCAAATATTATGGGGCCAGATAATTTGAATAATTAGCAGAAAGTCCCAACACATCTTTGGCCTGACCACAATGGAGCTAAAGTTTGTATGGATGTGCACATTTAAAGGTAAGTGGCCACATAAGGGAACACAATCTTTCTTTTATCAATATCCTTTCCAGTTACCTTGCATTAGTCAGTATTCTTCTGTTCTTTTATACAAAGATACATTCCCTTGGTTTTAATATTCTTTTCTTTCCATAGGATAAAGCTTCTAATGCTATTAGCAATAATTTTCCAAAAAGGAAAAATAGAAATCCAAACAATAGGACAGAAAAGCAAACTGAGAATATACCTGTTGTAGAAGTATTATGCAGAATATGTTAGCAAGTAGGACATCAGCTGAGCATTCTGCTTAGCTTTCAGGGCATGCTGTCTGCAGGAGGACAGTGCATATTCCCTGTCAGAAGTGTGTGGCCCAGCTCACCCAAGAACAAAGTGCAATATTTTGGCTTGCCTGAAAATTTTTGAACTCCAAAACCATTCTATGGCAGCAAGAAATGTTTCCTATCCGTGAGGAAAATGATGAACTCGTAAGTCATTGAAAACTATATCCATGAATACTACCTCATTATTCCTTTTTTGCACTATTTATTTTTGTTAATTATAGATTTTTATGTTGCACTGTACAGCTGCCACAAAACAACAAATTTCACGTCATATGTCAGTGACAATAAAACTGATTCTGATTCTTTGTCACTTGTTTGAAACAATGATTTGTCATATATCACGGTGTTGGCTCAGTGAAAAGGCAGAAAGGAAGCAGTCTGCTGTATCAAGCTAGATCAAGGAATCCAGTTTTGGAACTTCAGTAGGTTGTAGTCTGGCCATCAACAAAAACTCAAAAAAAAATATTTTCCTGCCATAAAGCTCAGCCCATCACAAATTTGGCAATTTGTCCTCAACGTACTTGCCTTCCCTTTCCATACTTGCACTTAAATCAGATTATGCAGTACTTGCAATGCCATGTAAAATCACTCCTAAAAGGTCAAATACTGCTTTAAGGTCTCAAAATCATCAGTTTTGAATATAACACCTTGAAAATATTTACAGAAATAGAATAATATGTTGGAAAAAATGCTCTATCTTCATAGTTCTTAACACTATTTAGAAAAATTGATTTTTGGAGATTTGATGCCAATGCTCAATCATTAATATATAATCAAGATTGTTAATGCAATACTTAAGCTTGCTACATTCTTATAAATAACATCTCTCATCCAAAATGCAAAATGGTTGTTGTGCCTAGACAAATAATAAAAATCCGACATGGCTATTTCTAAAAGCACCTGGTGGTTCCCTACTATCCTAGCTAACATCACAAGAACAGTTCTATTGACAATTAACTTTATTTGCTGGCTCTGGATTTAGTGGCTTCAAGCAAAATAGCAGACACAATGAAAGGCCTGGGGCAGCTAAACAGCCAGTAAAAACTGTTGTCTGAGATGCTGCTTTCAGAGTATAAAGACTTTCAGAACATGACAGACTAATTCAATCCTTCAGTAGCATGTTTACCTGTTTCATAATATGAAAGAATCCACATTCCACATGTGTGGGATTGTGGCACAGAACTGGAAGCATTGTATCATCCTTGGAATTGGAGCAGTTCCAGGACATCTGCACCACAATCTTCACAGTGGTTCATTATTGTGGATTTGAACTCTCTAACGAATGCCCAAAGAGTGCTACAATACAGGCTTTCATTTGCACTAAAGCTCTCTCAATGGATTGGCTCACAAGGTTATTGTTCAAACTAGGAGGAAAATACTGGCAGTCTTGGCAAAGCCGATCCAGATCCATCAGATTAGCAGGCAATGTGTCACAAAGCCCAGGAAATGGAAAAGGTTAAAACAACAGTGAATGCAGAGCAAAAAAAAAAACAAATTGCTAGAAGAACTTGGCAGGTCAAACGGCATCTGTGGAGGCAAAGGGGTGGTTGATGTTTCGGGTCAAGACCCTGCATCAAAACTGAGAGTGTAGAGGGAATATAGCCAATAAATATGTGACAGTGAGGGGTGAGACAGAGGCTGGTAGATGATAGATAGAACCAGATGGGAGGGGGGAGTGTTAAGGCAGAGGCTGACAGGTGGAAATAGATGAAAAAAAAGACAGATGGAGCCGATGGGGGAGAAGAGAGGGAAGATATAGAAACAGAGGCTGGTAGGTGATAGGTGGACCCAGATGAGGGAGGGATGATGGGCAGATGGAACCAGGTGGGGATGAGTGAAGGTATATCTCTCCATATCATTCCAGTTTCACTGCAGGCAGCTTCCCCTCATGGACAGCCATGGACCCCGAAAGCAAGAGGGCTTTGGATGCAAAATAAGTGCTGCGTGAACCTGACCCAATTAGTGTTCTAAGAAAAGCTAAATGAAACATCTCCCAGCTCCATATAGTTCACCATCTACCATCCTTGCAGCCACAAAATACAGTTGTATTGTCCTTGCGAGCTAACCACTTCAATGTACAACAGAAATGGAGTGAGAGAAATCTAAGTGCTGGAATGCTTTGGAATCCAAGTCACCATTTCCCTCCAGAACATGCTGGTTTACTTCATGTTATGTCTCAAAGTACAGTACTCTACGGTATTATTCTCTGAAAGAAATCCATCTAATTCATACATGCAAGTCCTTCCCACTCCCTAAAGAGCTTTTTTTCTAAACATTTTTCATTTGCTCACTGAATTTACACCCAACCCATTCCACCTCTGGTCCTACAGCTCTGAAAAGGGCGAGATCCTCCAATCTATTCCTGCTTTTGCTTTTGCTTTTCCTTCATTTTGAAGTAGTGTCAGATTAATTAGTAATGCTTCATAAGGCACACACACACACGGCAAATTCCATGGTCACTCTGAGAAAATAGATTTGTTGGCTCAGTCTGCAACAAATATGGATGTTTCTTGAAATAAATTAAAAAAATAAAGGCTTTCCAAGTATGCTTAATAGATGTGACAGGTTAGAGTAACCAAGGCCTTTCAGATTTCTATGGAATATTTTATTGCAGTGGAAGGTCAAAATGGAGGAATGATGTGTCCTGGGACATGACAACTTTAGTGTAGGTAACAACTTTAGAGTTTCTACTTGCTGGTGTCAAAATGCCAAGGCACCCCTTTTAGTCAGACTTTACAGTCTCGCCCTCTTTAAAACCACTAAGTGGATATCAGATTCTAAATTCTGGCAATAGCAGCTAGTATCCCTTTCAAATGGAGTTTAATTCAGATGTGCAAAGTGTTGCATTTTGGGAAGTCAAATCAGGGTAGGACTCAGTGTGAATGGTAGGGCCCTGGGGAGTGTTGTAGAACAGAGGGACCAAGAAGTACATACATAGTTCCCTGAAAGTGGAGTCACAAGTAGACAGGGTGGGGAAGAAGACTTTTGGCATGCTGGCTTTCATCAGTCCGGGCATTGAATATAGAAGTTGGGATATTATGTTGCAGTTGTACAAGAGGGCGCACTTGGAGTATTGTGTTCAGTTTTGGTTGCTCTGCTATAGGAAAGATGCCATTAAGCTGGAATGAATGCAGAAAAGATTTACAAGAATGTGTCCGGGACTCAAGGGTCTGGGTTTTAGGGAGAGGTTGGGCAGGCTAGGACCTTACTCCTTGGAGCATAGGAGACTGAGGGGTGATCTTATAGAGGTGTATAAAATCATGAGGGACATAGACAAGGTGAATGCACTCAGTCTTTTTCCCATGGTTTGGGAATCAAGATCTAGAGGGCATAGATTTAAGGTGAGAGGGGAAAGATTTAATAGGAATCTGAGGGGTGACTTTTTCACACAGACAGTGGTATACATATGGAATGAGCTGCCAGAGGAAGTGGTTGAGACAGGTACCATAACAACATTTAAAAGGCATTTAGACAGGTACATGTGTAGAAATGGTTTACGGGGATATAGGTCAAATGCAGGCAAATGGGACTAGCTTAGATGGTATTGGTATTGGTTTATTATTATCACTTGTACTGAGGTACAGTGAAAAACTTGTCTCGCATACCAATCGTACAGGTCAATTCATTACACAGTGCAGTTACATTGAGTTCATTCAGAGTGCATTGATGTAGTACAGGTAAAAACAATCACAATACAGAGTAAGGTGTCACAGCTACAGAGAAAGTGCACTGCAATAAGGTGCAAGGTCACAACAAGGTAGATCGTGAGGCCATAGTCCATCTCATTGTATAAGAGAACCGTTCAATAGTCTTATCACAGTGGGGTGGAAGCTGTCCTCAAGTCTGGTGGTACATGCCCTCAGACTCCTGTATCTTCTACCTGATGGAAGAGGAGAGAAGAGAGAATGACCCAGGTGGGTGGGGTCTTTGATTATGCTGGCTGCTTCGCCAAGGCAGCGAGAGGTAAAGACAGAGTCCAAGGAGGGGAGGCTGGTGTCCCTGATGTGCTGGGCTGTGTACACAGTCCTCCATACACTTGCTGATAAAGTCTGTGATGGTGGTGGCATACTCATCAAGGCTGGCAGCTGAGTCTTTGAACATGGACCAGTCCACTGTCTCAAAGCAGTCACGTAGGAGCTCATCCGTACCGGATCCTCCTGTTTCAGTTTCTGTTTGTATGCAGGGAGAAGGAGCACAGCCTGGTGGTCTGATTTCCCAAAGTGAGGACGAGGGGTGGCTCGGAAGGCATCTTTGATGGTTGTATAGCAGTGGTCAAGGGTGTTGGCACCCCTGCTGGAGCAGGAGATGTGCTGATAGTATTTTGGAAATACACTCTTGAGGTTGGCCTGATTAAAGTCCCTTGCGATGATGAATAGGGCCTCAGGGTATCCTGTCTCAAGGTTGTTGACCACGGAGTATAGCTCATTGAGTGCAGGCTTCATGTCCGTCTGTGGTGGGATGTAGACTGCCATCAGGATAGATGAAGCGAACTCCCTTGGCAGATAGAATGGTTGACACTTCACCGTTAGATATTCCAGGCTGGGTGAGCAGGAGCTCACCAGGACCATCACGTCTGAGCACCACAAGTTGTTGATTAAGAAGCAGACCCCTCCACCTTTAACTTTGCCTGAGGACGCTCTGCGGTCCATTCGATGGATTGAGAAGCCCTCAGGTTGAATAGCACGGTCAGGCAAGGCAGGTGTGAGCCACGTTTCAGTGAGACATAGTACACAACAGTCCCTCAGTTCTCTTTTGTAGGTCAGTCTTGCCCTGAGTTCATCAACTTTGTTCTCAATGATGCTTTGTTTTGAGCATTCCTCTCAGCAAGAGCACAAAGGCCTACACTGCTCTAATTAATGACTCCCTGAACCCAAGGGAAGTTTAGAAATCTAAAGCCATAGGCTTGCCTGCGTGGCAGTCAGAGAAACGAAGAGCAGACCCTTCATCAGGGTCTCGGCCCGAAACGTCGACTGCTTATTTCCCTCTATGGATGCTGCCTGACCTGCTGAGTTCCTCCAGCACCTTTTGTGTATTGCTCCAGATTCCAGCATCTGCAGAATTTTTTGTGTCAAAGTTATCTGGTCAATGAGTGAATGGGAATAGTTAGAGAGTGAGAACATAGACAAAGGAACATTGATAAAAAATGTAGGTTGTGAAATGCAGAGTTGAAAGACATGTCTGGCAGGTCAGGCATGGTATGTCCTTCACTCCCAGAGGGACAAAAAAAGGAAAACAAGCTGAAGAAATATCTCAGATGAAAGACTGATATGGACAGAAATCAAGTTACCTGAAGTTGTAGAATTCAATTTTGGTAATGGAAGAGAAGAAATGTGAACTGAGAACATTGCAGAAAATGTATTGGTGAACTTGCTCTGAAGGAACTGGAGTACTATGAGAACGATGGGGGGCGGGTGGGGGAGGCTTACATAATTTAGTGATCTATTGGTTTCTTGAAAATTTAAATGTTACTTTTTCTTCCATTAAAAAAAAATCCCTTTAGGCGAGGTTAAAAAATGCTTAAAGCATATTTTTATACAGTCTAAAAAATACACTTAGAAGAAAACTGCATCCATAGTCCACCTTCAACAAAATATCTATGTTCCCTTTCGGGCTTCATTGAGTGAATATTTTTTCTTACCCCCCTAATATACTAAAGATGGTACGCGTGGTATGTAAACACCGCCCTTCAATCCCCTGCTTTATGTCCATTAACCATGTCACTATTTGTTTCCTCATGCCCCGTCCCATCTAGGCTTGTTAATTTTTGTGACAATCTTTTGATCAGTCTCACTTCCGATAAACTCCCTTTTCCAAAACAAAATCTTTCTGCGTTTTAACTGGCGTCAGACAGATACATTTCCATTGTGCAAAGACTAGACATCAGTATTACTTATGCTTCTCAGCTTCTATGACTGCAGTGCATTTACATACCCTGGGCTGAATTTCAGTCAGACATTCCAAAACGCTTCCAGTAATAGGCACTAATTTCCCCGCCTGCAAAACAAACATTAATTACTGCCAGTCTGCAGCCACTATTTGTGTTACACCTTTTAGTTCAGAACGTCTTCTGTTGATTTATGTCATCTAAGTACAAAACAAAACAGCAAATAATTTCAGGAATCACATAAAAGTTGCACTTGACGACAATTGGCATGGATACGACTCGGAGCAAAATGTTGAAAAGGGGAGAAAAAAAATCCACATACTGTACATAACACGGGGTCCGTATCGGTGAACTTTCCCTTATATACGGGTTTTAAGGGTTGAAGGACCCCCGGCATGATGAGTTTATTTTATAGTTACGGCGGACACTTTGAAAATGTTTAAATGCAGATTGCTGGCGTCGCCTCCGCAGCTCGCTCCGGGATTTGGCTCTTTTCCTCTGGAATGTTGATCTTCACTGTCACCAGGCAACCAGCTGCACGTGAGCACCGGGCAGAGGGCAGCTGCAGGTGAGCGCTGGGCAGGTGGCAGCTGCAGGTGAGCGCTGGGCAGGTGGCAGCTGCATGTGAGCACTGGGCGGGTGGCAGCTGCAGGTGAGCGCTGGGCGGGTGGCAGCTGCAGGTGAGCGCTGGGCAGGTGGCAGCTGCATGTGAGCGCTGGGCGGGTGGCAGCTGCAGGTGAGCACTGGGCGGGGGGCAGCTGCAGTTGAGCACTGGGTGGGGGGCAGCTGCAGGTGAGCACTGGGTGGGGGGCAACTGCAGGTGAGCAGTGGGTGGGGGCAGCTGCAGGTGAGCACTAGGCAGGGGGCAGGTGTAGGTGAGCACTGTGCAGGTGGCAGGTGCAGGTGAGCACTGGGCAGGTGGCAGCTGCACGTGAGCACTGTGCAGGTGGCAGGTGCAGGTGAGCACTGGGCAGGGGGCAGCTGCATGTGAGCACTGGGCAGGTGGCAGCTGCAGGTGAGCACTGGGTGAGGGGCAGCTGCAGGTGAGCACTGGGCAGGTGCCACAAGTAAACTGGTGGTAGCAGTTGGAAACAGCTCAGACCCATAATAGCCACAAATATTCTGACCTCCAAAATATATTTTACCATTGTCGCAGATTATTTGCTGTCTGCAGGTAACCTTGCCTTCTTACAATATTCAGGAACTGGGAAATATCACAACTTATCCCTTTTATAAGTTATCTCTTTTAACTGGTGCTGGTAAGCCCATATTTATCACACAGCCTTAATCCCCCTATGCGGGTGGTAAAGGATTACAAACCGAATTGTTTTAAGATATGTATTATGAACAGCAGGAATTCTTAACCTCTGTGAAGAGACACAAGAGACTGCAGATGTTGGAATCTCGGGCAACAGAGAAAATGCTGGAGGAACTGGACGGGTCAGGCAGCATCTGTGGAAGGAAATGGACAGTCAGCATTTCAAGTCAAGACTCTTCATCCGGACTGAAAGACAGAGGATAGATAGCCAGTATGAAGAGGTGAGGAGAAGGGGTGGAGCAAGAGTTGGCAGACAATAGGTGTATCCAGGTGAGGAGGGGTGATAGATGGAGGAGGGAAGAGAGGAAATGGCAGCAGGGTCTGGGAGGTGACAGGTGGCGGCAACATGATGGAATCTGATAGGAAAGGAAGGTGAAGCATGGAAGCAAATAAGGGGAGGTGGGGTGAGCAGATGGGACCAGTAGGGGAAGGGGCCCAATGGGAGGAGTGTGTGGGTGATGGGCAGATGAGGTGGGTGGAGGAGGGGAAAAATTGGGAAAGAAACAGAGTGATGGGGGCTGGGTGGGTGTAGGAGGAAATGAGTAGATCAGAAGGAGAGAGAAAAGGGACAAAGAAAGATATGTTTTGTTATAAAGCCTTTTATGATCTCAGGATAAACCAACATGTGTTACAGCCAATTAAAAATTATTTTGATGTATTCTCACTTACATTATGTGGAAAACCTAGTAGCCAATTTGCTGACATCAAGCTCTCGCAAGCAGTGTGATAAATGCCAGATAATCTGGTTTAGTTATATTGATAGAGAGATAAATATTTGGAAGGACACAAGGGATTGGACTCTGCCCTCTGGTGAAAGATTGCCACATTAGCCTGACCATTGTCTAGGACTTGCTGCATGCGGACATGGGCTGCTTCATTTGCTGAGGAGTTGCAAAATGGAATTGAACATTGTGCAATGATCATCAAACATCCTCACTTCTGACCTTATGGTGGAAGGAAGGACGTTGATGAAGCAGCCGAAGACAGTTGGATCTAGCACACTGTCTGAGGAACACCTGCAGAGATATCCTGGGGCTGGGATAATTGATCTCTGACAACCATAGCCATGCAGATAAACTATAAATTGAGTTACCTAATTGATAAGCTGAAGAGGGAAGTTAGAGCGAGAACATGAACAAAGAAACAGCTATGTCCTTTGAGCATTTCATGTAAAGAAATACTTGCACATCTGCATTATCTTATGTTTCAGAATCAGAATCAGGTTTATTATCACTGACAATATGTCATGAAATTTGTTGATTTGCGGCAGCAGTACAGTGCAAGACATAAAAATTAATATAAGTTACAAAAATAAATAAATAATGCAAAAGAGGAATAACGAGGTAGAGTTCATGGGTTCATGGACCATTCAGAAATCTGATGGCAGAGGGGAAGAAGCTGTTCCTAAAATATTGAGTGTAGGTCTTCAGGCTCCTCCCCAATGGTAGTTAAAAGAAAAGGGCATGTCCTGGATGGTGAGGGTCCTTAATAATGGATGCCGTCTTCTTGAGGCACGTCCTCTTGAAGATGTCCTCCATGGTGGGGAGGGGAGGGTTGTGCCATGATGGAGCTGGCTGAGTCTACAACCTTCTGCAGCCTCTTTTGATCCTACATATTAGAGCCTCCATACCAGGTGGTGATGCAACTAGTCAGAATGCTCTCCACTGTTCATTTGTAGAAATTTGCAAGAATCTTTGGTGACATACCAAATCTCCTCAAACTCCTAATGAAGTAGAGTAAATGTTTATAGGGTGGCTTTAAAGAAATTAAATACAAGTGTTACCTGAGAAAAGAACATGTGCCTGTTACCTAAAAATATTATTGTTGAAGGGCAAGGAAAAAGAATAATTGAAATAAGGGTATGGTTTAATATGTATAAGTCTGGACATAGAACATAGATGTTAGAATGTTCTTGAAGCAGTGCTGTACATGCTCAAAACAAGGCCATGCAAGATTGATCACCATGTTCATGTGATGTTATTAGCTTGTACCTATTTTCATCTGATTACGCTATAAATATAACATCTGCATTTTAACTTATTTCTTGTACTGTATCTTTTATCATAGTACACTTACTGTATATACTACTGAACAAGGCTATCCCTATTCTCTGAGACTAAATCCAATATGGAAAATTTAATGAGGCAACACATGTCATAGAGTCAGATTTACATGGCATGGAAACAGGCCCATCAGCCCAACTCAAGCCCAAGAGTCCAAGAGTCGTGCAGTGTTGGTCTGAGGAAACAGATGAGCTCCTACGTGACTGCTTTGAGACAGTGGACTGGTCCATGTTCAAAGATTCAGCTGCCAGCCTTGATGAGTATGCCACTACCATCACAGACTTTATCAGCAAGTGTGTTGAGGACTGTGTACCAAAGAGGACAATACAGGTGTTCCCAAACAGGAAACCATGGATGAACTGGGAGATCCACTCCCTACTGAAGTCGAGGACTGCTGCACACAAATCTGGTGATCCTGACCTGTGCAAGAAATTGAGGTATGACCTTCGGAAAGCTATCAGGGATGCCAAGAGGCAATACTGACTCAAAATAGAGTCCCTGACCAGCCGTCAGTTATGGCAGGGCTTACGTGCCATAACAGGCTACAAGACGAAGTCGGGCTGTATAGCTAACAACAGCGCATCCCTTCCTGATGAACTTAACGCACTCTATGCGCGTTTTGAACAAAAGGGAAGTGGATTGTCACCACCCACCCTGACAGCCTCCAATGCAATTGAACCTGTGGTCACAGTGGAGGATGTAAGATCAGTCTTCCAGAGAGTGAACACGAGAAAAACATCTGGCCCAGATGGTGTCCCTGGCCGTGTGCTCAGATCTTGTGCTGATCAGCTGGCAGAAGTATTTGAAGACATATTTAACCTCTCCCTGCTTCAATCTCAGGTTCCCACCTGTCTTAAGAAGACCACTATCATCCCGGTACCGAAGAAAAGCAAGGTAACATGCCTCAATGACTACCGACCAGTGGTCTGATATCCACCATCATGAAGTGCTTTGAGAGGCTGGTCATGGCACGCATCATCTCCCACCTCCCAGACAATCTTGACCCACTGCAATTTGCCTATCGCTGATACAGGTCTACAGTGGACGCCATCTCCCTGGCCCTACACTCAGCTCTGGAGCATCTGGACAGTAAAGGCACCTATGTTAGACTATTGTTTATTGACTACAGCTCTGCCTTCAATACAATAATCCCAAGCAAACTTGTGACCAAACTCCGAGACCTAGGACTCAACACCTCCCTCTGTAACTGGATCCTTGACTTTATAACCAACGGACTGCAATCAGTGAGGATAGGCAGCAATACCTCCGGCACGATTATTCTCAACACTGGTGCCCCACAAGGCTGCGTCCTCAGCCCTCTTCTCTACTCCCTATACACGCATGACGGTGTGGTCAGATTCTGCTCTAACTCCATCTACAAGTTTGCAGATGATTACCACCATTGTAGGCTGTATCTCAAACAGTGATGAGTTGGAGTACAGGAAGGAGATAGAGAGCTTAGTGGAATTGTGTCATGACAACAACCTTGCCCTCAATGTCAACAAAACAAAAGAGCTGGTCATTGACTTCAGGAAAGGGGGCAGTGTACATGCACCTGTCTACATCAATGGTGCTGAGGCCGAGAGGGTTGAGAGCTTCAAGTTCCTGGGAATGAACATCACCAACAGCCTGTCCTGGTCAAATCACGTAGATGCCATGGCCAAGAAAGCTCACCAGCACCTCTGCTTCATCAGGAGGCTAAGGAAATTTGGTTTGTCCCCTTTGACTCTCACCAACTTTTATCGATGCTCCATAGGAAGCATCCTATCCGGATGCATCATGGCTTGGTACGGCAATTGCTCTGCCCAGGACTGCAAGAAACTGCAAAGAGTTGTGGACACAGCCCAGCACATCATGGACCCCAGCCTCCTTTCCTTGGACTCTGTCTTTACCTCTCGTTGTCTTTGTGAAACAGCCAGCATAATCAAAGACCCCACCCACCCGGGTCATTCTCTCTTCTCTCCTCTTCCATCAGATAGAAGATACAGGAGCCTGGCAGCACGTACCACCAGACTTAAGGACAGCTTCTACCCCACTGTGATAAGACAATTGAACGGTTCCCTTATACGATGAGATGGACTCCGACCTCATGATCTACCTTTTTGTGATCTTGCACCATATTGCACTGCACTTTCTCTGTAGCTGTGACACCTTACTCTGTACTGTGATTGTTTTTACCTGTACTACATCAATGCACTCTGAACGAACTCAATGTAACTGCACTGTGTAATGAATTGACCTGTATGATCGGTATGCATGACAAGTTTTGACTGTACAAGTGACAATAATATACCAATACCAATGCTTGTCCATACCGAACAAGTTGCCTACCTGAGCTTGTCCTATTTGCCTTCGTTCGGCCTATATCCCTCTAAAACTTTCCAATCCATGTACCTGATTTTTATGAAGTATGTAATGTAAATAAATGTATTTATTCATCATTGATGGGGCTTGCATTCTTCAGTATTATCTGAAAAAACAGGAAAAAAATGCCCCAGATTACCTACGTGGATTTTTTTTTTCAACAGATTAAAAACCCTTGCTGGCAATAAATGTCAACCATGCAGAAATTACATTATCAATCATTTTGCTTTACGAATGCCTGGTAATGATTTTCAAAATGTTCACATAGACAATTAACCAATCCCATTTGCTTGTCAGATGTGCTGTTCAGTCATGCGATGGTCATAATCTGATGGTGGCAAAGCTTGTATGACTTTGAATGTATTGTTGTCAATACTGATTTAAATTTAATATATTTATATATTAATAGATATTTAATATTTTCTAAAAAATACCCAATTTTGTTGAACACTACTAAAAATTGACAATATTCCCCACGACCCTGCAAAGTGAATTAAGATGCATCCTGAGAAAAAGGTTCAACTTGCTTCCAGAAGTAGGTTTAAAAGCTTTCTCTCTTAGGAGATACAACAGAGCCCCTTCAAGCTTTGCCACCATGAAGCAAGTGATCAATAGATGTGATTTAGAGGAAGCCATTAGAACATCAAAAAGGCTCAACATCCTGATGGATTGGATTGCAAGTGGAGAAGAATGAAAGGGCTCATCACCCATCTTTAGATAGGTGAACATAGTGGAAGAGGAGAAAGGTGCAGCGCCCATTGATAGATCAGCCAGTTCATTTCTACCTAGTTCATGCTAATTGAGCCTAGGTTTACACAGCATTCATTTATTCACAGGAGAACACTCACTCAATGTGTACTGTTGTGTTGTGATTAAGTTGCTAGACCAGCATCTTGAACCAAAGACTTGAGTTAGAATCCCATTGTGATATCTGGACAAGTTTAAGTTCAAGTAATCAAATAAATTAAGTAGAAATGTTTTAAAATGTTCAGTGACTGTAACCATTACACCACCAGATTACCATAAAAACCCTCCTAAAAGTCTTCCTTACCTGATTTGGCTAATGTGTGACACCAGATCCACCAGAGCAATCAACTCTGAATATCTCCTTGATTCAGGGAAATGAGGAATGGACAATAATTGCTTGGTTTCCCACCAATATTCATATCCATTGAAAAATTGAAAAAAATGTATATCTATACTTGGCCCATTTCAATTGCTGGATTCACCTCTGCTTCCCTTTACAATAAGTTGTTCAACTGTTGTTGCCTGCCCAAGACATATCTGACAAATAAATTCTCATAGGGATCATCAATAGATTTTATGCAGCTTTATAATAAAGGGAAGTATAGCATTCATCAAACACCCATATTGAATTATAGTTTTTGTAAGCTACATTTCATTCGCTTCTTCATCCTACTGTGGCTTCAAAAGAGGTAGATGCAGTTTGCTCAGATCCTTTCCATATTGCTAAGATACCTTTGGCCTATGTTGTCTGGGATATGGAGCCTGTAGTATACTGCATTCATATGTATCTTTATGAACTTTATATAACATGTGATATAACTCCTGATACATTGTTGTATCAGTACTGCTGTTAGTTGAGTACTGTACACCATCAATGAAAGATGTTCAGTTCTATCTTTGTGACTTGACTCACTAGACAGAAGTATAGAGGGATCTAAATACACTACGGAGCCTTCACAGGCCTTGCCAAAAATTGCTCTCCCTGCACCTGTGTAGCAACAATGCTGGTCATTGGAAGTGAGGCACATCTGTTACTGGCTGCTGAGAGATAGTCTGAGAGAAATGAGGACAATTTGAGCAGCAATTGCATTTCCACATGCTCTTTCACTGTCATCCCTGCCCTGGGCCAGTGCCATATCACTCTTATCAGTGAGCAGCAGACCACTGTGGCGGAGATTAGTGACACATTGTAATGCTGCAAAGAAATTAGCGACCATCCTGTTTAAAGAGGCAGGCAAGTTGTCATCCAGAGTCTGAAAGCCTATGCTAATGGCCTACATGGGCTCATTGAGAACTATGCTCACAACTCCAAGGAGCAACTCACACTTCTCATGGAAGGCATTGTTACAAGGGCTGTGGTGATAGTACAGTAGTGAAGTTAACAAACTAGTAATGTGGATAGAAGCCGAGGCTAACAATCCAGAAACTGAGTTCAAATCTCATCATGGTTGCTATGGAATTTAGCATTCTAGAGATGTTAATTTAGAAACAAATTAGTGTTAGTAAAGATGATCGTGAAACTATCAGAATTTTTTTAAATACAACTCACCTGGTTCATTAATGCAATTCAGGGAAGGAAATCTGGTTTATCTAAAACTCCAGAACACACACAGTAATGTAATTGATTCAAGATTGGCAACTGATGCATAAATCACACACAAAAAATGAATTAAGAAACAATTCCTTATGCCACCAATGAAATGGATGGCACCTATTATTGTGGAGAGTGTGGATGGCACATTAAATAACGTCCATCTAAATTACCGATGCAACACTAGCATTCTGCTCCTCAACAATAGACCAGGTGTTCAGCTTTAGTATACAACTGGACAGAACATGAAAAGGAATGTATGCCAGGGCTGAGAGTAGACTATAAGATCCTAAGAAGTGAGAACAGGAGTAGGCCATTCAGACCTTGATCCTGTTCTGCCATTCAATAAAATCATGGCTGATCCAATGTTCCTCAAGTCCATTTTCCCGCCGTTTCCCATCACTCTTGATTCCTGATTTAGGAATCTATTTTGGCCTTAAATATACACAAGAATTCTACCCCCTACCTCCAGTGTCCTCTGTGACAAGAAGTTCTAATGGCTCATAACTCTCATAGAGAAGAAATTCTTATTCATCTCAGCTTTAAGTGTGTGCCCCCTTATTCTGAAACTGTGCCCAATAATTTTGGACTCTCCCAAGAGACGAAATATGCCCTCAGCATTTACCCTGACCAGACACCTAGGAATCTTATATGTTCCAATGAGATCACCCCTCGTTCTCCTCAATGCTAATGAGCAGAGACCCAACCTGTTTAATCTTTCCAAGCAGGACAACTCATAAGATCATCCCAATGAACCTTCTCTGAACACTTCCAGTGAAATAGTATCTTTCCTTAAATAAGAGGATCAAAATTGTTTGCAGTGTTCTAGATGTGGTCTCACTAGTTGCTTATACAGTTGCAGTAACTCTTATCTATTTATATACTCTAAATCCCATGAAATAAGTGCCAACATTTCATTAGACTTCCCTATTAGCTGTTGTTCTGTGTGCTAGTTTTCTGTGTTTTATACACAAGGACTCCCAAATGCCTTTGTGCTGCAAGTTTCTGCAGTTTGTCTCCATTTAAATAACACTCTATTCTTTTGTTTTTCCTTCCAAAATGAGCAACTTGACATCTTCCCACATTATATTCCATTTGTCAGCCTTTTGCCCAGTTATTTAACCTATCAATATCTCTCTAAAAACTATTTGTATCCTCCTCACAACTTGCCTCTTGCCTTCCATACATTTGTTTTCTGTCTCCAAGTCAACAATATATATTGTAAACAGTTGTGTCCCTGTGGTACCCCACTGGGTACAGTTAGCCAACCTAAAAATAACCACCTTATTCCTACTCTCTGCGTCATGCCTGTAAACTAATCTTCTATCCGTGACAATATATTATTTCCATCATTATGAGCACTTGCCTTGGGAGGCATCTTGTTGAACACCTTCTGGAAGTCTATATATAACATGTACTGGATCCCTCCTGGTCGAGACTTTCTCAAAAAGCTCTAACAAATTTGTCAGACATAATTTTCCCTTCATGAAGCCATGCTACTTCATTAAATTATGATTTTCCAAATGTGTGGATATAATTTCTAAATAAAAGTTTATAAGATTCTGAGGCGATACAGTAGACAGCTGGTTTCTTTTTCCCGGGGTTGAAATGTCTAATATTAGAGGGCATGCATTTAAGGTGAGAGGGGGTGTTCAAAGGAAATGTGTGGGTCAAGTTTTTTACACTGAGATTGGTGGGTGCCTGGAATACGTTTCCAGGGGTGGCAGTGGATTCAAGTACGATAGAGGTGTTTAAGAGCCTCTTAGGTAGGCACATGAATGTGCAGAGAATGGAGGGATATGGACATCATGCAGGAAGAAGGGATTAGTTTAGCTAGGCATTTAATTACTAGTTTAATTAGTTTGGCACAACACTGTGGCCTGACGGGCCTGTTCCTGTGCTGTACTATTGTTCTAATATGTGATTCTAACATGTTGTTAGGCCAATTGGCCTATATTTATCCATTTTTTTGCCCTTTTTGAATAAAGGTGTCACATTGGCAGTTTCTCAATCATCAGCTTCTCCTCCAGAATTTAAGGATGTTTGGAAGATTATAACTAATGTGCCTGCCATCTGAATAGTCAAGAACACAAGAAAATAATAGCAGGAGTAGCCTCCTGACCCCTGAAGTACTGCCTCAGGCCTCAACTTCTCTTCTGTCCCAAAGTCCCCAAAACCATGATCTTTCAAATATTTTTCTAGTTCCACTTTAATTATTTCCAACGGCCTAACCTTAACAATCTTGCAGGATACAGAATTCCAGAGATTGACCACAATCTGCAAGAAGAAATTTCTACACACTTTGATTTTAAATGACCGCCCCCTTGTAGCTATGCCTATTTTTTCAAGACTCTCCCACCAGTGGAAACATCTCAACATCTATTGTGTAATACCCACTTAGAATCTAATATATTTCCATAAGATCATCTCTTTTTTCTAAAACCCAAGGAGTACAGATCCAACTTCTTTCACTTATCATGTAGGACAGTCCTCTCCCCCCAGGAATTAGATTAGTGAATCATTTTTAGACAGCCTCCATTGCTACTATTGCCTTTCTTAAATAAGGGAACCAAAAGAATGCAGTCTCCAAGTGTGGCCTCTCTATAATTCTGTATAATTGCAGCAATACTTCCCTATTTCTAAATTCCAACCCCTTGTGATAAAGGCCAACATGCGACTTGCCTTCTTAACTACTTGCTGCACCTACTTGCTAATTTTTAGTGATTCATGCACAAGAACACCTAGATCATTCTGTACTTCACTCATTTGCAGTCGCTTTCCATTAAGGTAATAGTCTGTGTTTTGATTCCTCTTACTGAAGTACACTTGTTCACATTAAACTACCTTTGCCAAGCTGGTATTTAATTCCTCCCTGGCATTATCAATATGAATGGGATGTTTGAAGTATCTTTAACCATAAAGACAGATGCAAAATATCTGCTGTTTCTTTGTTCCTCAGCTCATTCTTTAAGAGTTCTATGTTCACTTGCACTTCTTTCTTCCTTCTTATATACTTAAAGGAACCCCTATCTTCTGTTTTTTTTATATTCCTCATTTGCAGAATTCTGAATTTATACTAGTCTTCGGGAGTACTGTTGACTTTCTATTCCTGATAGGTTTTCTTTTTCAACTTACTACCTTGTTTAATTTCCCTGATTAAACATGTTTTGTTCATCCCTCTCTTAGAATCTTTCCTCCTTACCGGTATACATTTTCACTGAGTGTCATGATTTACCTCCTTCATGTCTGCCACCGCTAGTCTACTGACCTGCTGAATTTTTCCAGCAATTATATTTTCACTCCAGCTTTTTTTTACGGTTCATTCCTACCCAACTCTCTCAGTCTCTACAGTTGTCCCTGCCATCAATTCATGCTGATTTGAGTTGTGAATTGCCAGGCGAAAATCCAACCAATTTGCCAAAGTGTCAGTTGTTGTCCAGGTGCATGGCTTTAAGTTCTGAGAAAATACTTTTAAAAAAGTCATTCTGCTTCATCTCTTGCAATGCTTGCTGTATTTGTGAGGGCACTGGAAGACAAAGACACCTATTGTCTAGTCTTCATAACATCATACTGTTACGAGCCAGGTTGCTACTTGGTGAATGTCCCTTTAAGGCACCTGGACAGTAGTGTAGCTGTGTGTGTGTGTGTGTGGTGTTATCTAAGGACTGCAATACTATAACTGAAGCGTACTGGCTGTTGCACAGAGAAACAGAGAGAGAGAGAGAGAGAGAGAGAGAGAGACACTGACTGCTGGTCTCTGTATCTATGGATGAAGAACAATAGCTGTGACTGTCACTATACAATCCATGTATGGATTTTTGGAGCAATCTGTGGAGTCCACTTTGTCGTTAACCTGTACTGGAAAGCAGGTATATCTGTGGGCGGCCACGAATCGAGTGCCCTCGGCGTGGCAGACACTTTGGAACAAAGGAACAGGAGATCATCAGTGATTGAGGTGTCGTGTGGGTTCCATCGTGGAACATGTGGGTTTCGTAAATTCTCTCTATATTCTCTCTACAATCTACTGAGGTTTCCAAAAGCCTTTGCTCACATTCTACCTTATGACTTGCTGAACTGAACTTTGAGAACTATTCCTAGACTTGGGGTTTGGGAATTTGGCACATACACACACTTCGAGTTTATTATTTTTGGGGTCAATGTTTAATATCTAAAGTTTTTATTTCTCTTATTATTACAAGTAGTTATTAATAAATAGATTCTAACATTTATACATGGCTCGTTGTGTTTCGGTTGTTGCTGGTACGTAACGATACTCAACCTTATCATTATTTAACCATTTATATAAAGCCATCATATGTACTTTTGTCTCCATTTATCTGTGACTTCTTTGTTTCTGCATTAATGATCAAGAGGGAAGCAGATGTGCTACTTAAAGGAGCATTTGGTTCCACTGACTTCAGTTGAGTCCGTTTCATTTCATGTGGTGCCAGTGCCAAGAAAAATAATGTGCAAAAATGAAAGTTCATCTCTAAAGGGACTGTGTGGAGGTGACTTTTGCCAGTACTGTCATGGACAGATGCATTTAGGGGAAGTAGACTGGTGAAGGTGATTTCAAGTATGTTTTCTCCACATGTTGGTTCTCCCACCATTTTCTGGAGATGCATTCTTGTAGCCATTTCCTTCAGGACTCAGTGGTGATGCTACAGAGCCATCCTTGGTGATGGACATTGAAAGCGCCCTTCTCTGCCCTACTATCTTCATTGGTTCTTGCAACTGGTGCTTAAAAGGAAGGAATACTGACTGATCAGCTGCGGGAGGGTGATACGCACTAATCAGTATGTGGTTTCCTTGCACTTGTTGAAGTTTTTCCAATATTCCAGTCTCCAAATAGCATTCCATCCCTGGATAGGACAGGATATATGGAGAGATTGTGGTGGAGGATTCTAGGATGCTGGCAGAAAAATATGATTCTATATGTATATATTAGTGTCTTGCTTAACCAATTTGAGGGACAGCCTTCCAACATTGGCATATTCCCAAGACTTTGTCAAAGGACTTTACTCAGTATCCCTTGTTCTATCCAAATTCATGACTTGTTCTTAATATGTTTCTCAGCACTTTTTTTATCATGGTCCAACTTTGTGTAAGCCATTTCAATGGCAACGTAAAAGCCACATGTTGTAATAGGTCTGGAGTCATGAAAAACAGGCTGGGTAGAACTGCTGGTTCTTTGAAGGAGGAATCACACTTAACAAATTTATTAGTGTTCTTTGAGGATGTAACCGACAGGTAAGATTAAAATAGGCAGTCAATGGATGTAGTGTTTGGATAAGCAGGTAGCTTTTAGCTGGCAAACTATAAATAGAGAAGGACCATAGCAATGACTGCTGGAACCTCAATTAGTTACAATCTACATCAATAACTTAGATGAAATGTGACGTAATGTATCCAAGCTTCCTCATGATCCAAAGAGAAGTGGGAAAGAAATATGTGAAAAAATATGAAGCGTCTGAAAAGCAATATAGACAGTTAAGCGAATGAACAATAATATGGCAGATGGAGTATAATGGCAGGAAATGTGAGGTTATCCACTTGGTAGAAAGAGTAAAGTAGAATGTTATTTAAATGTAGTGGGACTATTAAGTATTGTGATTCAGAGAGATTTGGAAATGTCTATCCCAAGAAGCACAGAAAATTAATAAACAGATTCACAAACTAATTAAACCAGCAAATGCAATGTTGCCCTTTATTGCAAGGGGAATGGGGTACAAAAATAAGGAAGACTTGCTACCGATTTGCAGAGCTTTGCTGAGGCCACACCAAGAGTACTGTGAGCAGTTTTGATCTTATTTATGGAACAATGTATTTGTCACAGAGATGGAGCAGTAAAGATTTACTAGATTCTTTTCAGGAAGGAATGGAATTAGAAGAAAGACTGAGCAGAATGGACCTATACTTTCTGAAGTTTAGAAAAATGAGAGCTGATCTCGTTGTTATCTGAGAGACAGGCCAGAAGCTATTGACAATATTTCCTTTACTAGAGCACTTAGAACTAGGAAACAGGGGTTAAGGGGAATTCTTTGTTCCCAAATATTTGCGAATCTTTGGCATTCTCTACACTAGAGAGCTGTGAGCATAAATTCAAGACTTAGATAGGTAACATCTTGGAATCAAGAGTTGTAGGGACCAGACCGGAAAATGGATTTGTGATCAAACATCAAATTAGCCACAGTATTATTCATTGATTTTTAATTTTTACAGCACAGCAGATGACTATTCAGCCTGTTGAGGCCACACTGTGTCTATGCAAAAACAATCCTACCGGTCCCTTTACCTCACCCTCTCCCAATAGCCCCATAAATTCTTCCTTTTCAGATACCTGCTTGCTTTTAAGTGCTGTAATTGAATCTGTCTTCACTACAAGCCCCAATGGTGCATCCAGATGTTAACCATTCACTGCATAAATCCCCATTTCATTCTTGTTTTATTTTGCAAATCACCTTCCTTCTATGTTCCCTATTGCTTGACATCTTCGTGAATGAGAACAGTTTTTTTTCTATCTCCTCTGCCTATCACCTTCATGATCTTAAATACATCCAATAGATCACACAACTGTTTCTGTTGCCTGATTCTTTAGTCTTTCCACAAAATAAAAGCTCTCATTCATGTAATCATCTTGGTAAATCTCTTTTGCACCCCCTCTAAAGCCTTTACATCTTTCCTAAAGTGTGGCACCACACTACTGCAGCATTGACTGAACCATGGTTTTACAAAGGAGCATAATGATCTTGCTGTTTTTGGACCATTTTCGGAAGTACGTCCACTATGCTTCTTCTCATGCTTCTTACCAAAATGTAACTTCACCCTTCTCAGCATTAAATTTCATCTGCCTCTTATTTGCCTATATTTTCTTGAAGCTATCCTTCTCACTGTTCACTATACCTCCAAGTGATTGATGTCTGATTGGCCCCACCTCTCCCCTTCCTGTTCACATGGCTGTGGAATATTTTTGTATTCCCCTTTATGTTTTCTGTCAGTCTTTTCTCATGCTCTCTTTTGGCTCTCTTATTTCCTCCTCTACTTCCTGTCAGAGCTTTCTGTGAGCAACCCGGTTTTCACATGCTATGGACCTGACATCTGTCATACGGTCTTTTTTTGTTGCTCTGTTTAACTTTCTTTTTGATAAATAAAGATTGACTCATTGATGGGTGGGGCAGGCTTGAGGGGGCACATGGCCTACTTCCTTTCCTAGGGGTGGGACAGTGACACAGCTCATAAAGCTGCTGCATCACAGCTGCTGTGATCTGAGTTCAATCCTGACCTTTGGTGCTATCTGTGAGGAGTTTGCACATTCTCCCTGTAGGTCCTTCATTGGTGCTCTGGTTTCCTCACACATCCCAAAGATGTACAGATTGCTAGGTTAATTGTCCATGTAAATTGCTCATAATTATAGATGAGTGGTACGAGTTAATGGGAATATGGGAAGAATAAAATAGGATTAGTGCTTGATGGTTGGCACATACCTGGTGGGCTGAAGTGCCTGTTCTCTTCTGTATAACTTTAAAGGACTAAAAATAGTTATTTTTACAACAGTCATGTGGTTTCATAGTGTGCTTTAAAACCACACTATTGCATTAACAATTTAAATCACTCAGCTTCTTGTGATTATTTGGGCGTGCTTCTGATCATTTGTCCAGATCATAAGTTGCTAGTCGGATTGTCTTTCTCACCTAAACTATAAATATAATAATACTCTTGAACTGTGCAGCAGTAAATTTGACCTTTTTTCTTGTATACAAAGCCAATTTCATTAATCCTATTTGAGCTGCACTTTTTTTAGTTTTAATGAAACTGACAAAAATTGCAAAAATGTGAAGTTTTAATTTTTTTTACAAAAGAAGAATTTTTCAGTCAAAGTCACTGTGTTAACAATGCTTCTCCAGTAAAACTCTGAAAATCTGCCATCTGATACAACAGGGTATAGATCAGTTGGAGATAATGGTGAAGAAATGGCAGATGGAGTTTAATCTGGATAAGTGTGAGACGTTGCACTTCGGGGGAGGTCAAATGTAAGGGGAAAGTATACAGTAGACGACAGGATCCTAAGGGGCATTGAAGTACAGAGGGATCTTGGAGGACAAGTGCATAGCTCCCCAAAAGTGGCAACACAAGTCGATAGGGTGGCAAAAGAGGCATTCAGCATGTTTGCCTTCATTGGTCAGGGCAGTGAGTATAAAAGCGGGGAAGTCATGTTGCAGCTGTACAAAACTTTGCCGAGGTCACATTTGGAGTATTATGTGCAGTTCTGGTCATCACATTACAGGAAGGATGTGGAGGCTTTGGAGAGGCTGCTGGAGAGGTTCACCAGGATATTGCCTGGATTAGAGTGTATAAGTTATAAGGAGAGTTGGACAAACTTGGACTGTTTTCTTTGGAGCGTCGGAGGCTGAGGGGCGACCTGATAGAAGTATATAAAATTATGAGAAGATAGATAGTCATTGTCTTTTACCCAGGGTGGAAATGTCAAATACTAAAGGACACACATTTAGGGTGAGAGGAGGAAAGTTTAAAGGAGATGCACAAGGCAAGTTTTTTTACACAGAGAGTGGTAGATGCATGGAACGCACTGCTGGGGATGGTTGTAGGTGGAAGCAGATAAAGCAGTGACATTTAAGAGGAATTTACTCAGGCACATGAACATGCAGGAAATGGAGGGATAGGGATCATGTGCAGACAGCTGGAATTAGTTTAATTTGACATCATGGTCAGCACAGATATTGTTCCTGTGCTATACTGTTCTCTGTTCTATGATTGTTGGGAAATTTAATTGATTCGGCATTTATTTATTGCTCATTAGCCAAGAATGTGAGCCGGAGTATGGACTACATGTGAACCAGAGTCTGAACTATGGGCCATGTGTGCAGGGTCAGGGGCCACGGGTTGGAGCACTTGCATATTTCCCACTCCCTTGAAACTCTTTGGGTTTGTTGGAAGATTTATTAACTACTGTGCAACTTGTCAAAAAAATGAATTAAAAGTTTACTAGGATTAGAATAACATCCAATAGTCCAGCTAATCTACTAGTCCGGGATTATAGTCCAGACCGAGCTAGATTATCGGGGTATTGGTTTATTATTGTCACTTGTACCGAGGTACAGTGAAAAGTTTGTCTTACAAACCGACTGTACGGGTCAATTCATTACACAGTGCAGTTACATTGAGTTAGTACAAAGTGCATTGACGTAGTACAGGTAAAAATAATCACAGTACAGAGTAAAGTGTCACAGCCACAGAGAAAGTGCAGTGCAATAAGGTGCAAGGTCACAACAAGGTAGATCGTGAGGTCATAGTCCATCTCATCGTATAAGGGAACCGTTCAATAGTCTTATCACAGTGGGGTAGAAGCTGTCCACAATGGTATGTGCTCTCAGGATCCTGTATCTTCTACCCGATGGAAGAGGAGAGAAGAGAGAATGTCCCGGGTGGGTGGGGTCTTTGATCATGCTGGCTGCTACACCAAGACAACGAGAGGTAAAGACAGAGTCCAAGGAGGGGAGGCTGGTGTCTGTGATGCACTGGGCTGTGTCCTCAATTCTCTGCAGCTTCTTGCGGTCTCGGGCAGAGCAGTTGCCGTACCAAGCCGTGATACATCCAGATAGGATGCTTTCTATGGTGCACCGGTAAAAGTTGGTGAGAGTCAAAGGGGACAAACCAAATTTCTTTAGCCTCCTGAGGAAGTAGAGGTGCTGGTGAGCTTTCTTGGCCATGGCATCTACGTGATTTGACCTGGACAGGTTGTTGGTGATGTTTGCTCCCAGGAACTTGAAGCTGTCAACCCTATTAACCTCAGCACCATTGATGTAGACAGGTGCATGTACACCACCCCCTTTCCTGAAGTCAATGACCAGCTCTTTAGTTTTGTTGACATTGAGGGAAAGGTTGTTGTCATGACACCATTCCACTAAGCTCTCTATCTCCTTCCTGTACTCCGACTCATCGCTGTTTGAGATACAACCTACAATGGTGGTACCATCTGCAAACTTGTCTGCACAAGTACAACTTGTTTTACTGGGTCTCCCAAAACCAGCTGTTCCATTCTTGCAACCCTACCCTTCGCAGCAGAATTAGCAAACGTGCGAGGACAGGGGACGCGTATGACGCTAGAGCGGAAGCTGACGCGACGGCGGAGGCGGTGATGCGGTGCGTGAATGAGTTCCGGTGCGGGCGGGCGTTGTGTGGCGCGGCGCTGCGCTCGGGCAGTCGCTGGACACCCATTAATGTCATAGCCCTCGGGTGGAGGGAGCGGCCGGCCGGGAAGTGCAGCGCCTCCTTCAGCCGGTAAGCTCTCGGCGGGGGTTGTTTTGTTGTTGTTACTGCTGCTGCTGCGAGTCGGGCGGTTGATCAGTGTTTATTGTGAACCCGGGAGGAGGAGTTAGGTATGAGAGCCGCAACTCCTTCCTTTCCCGCGGACCTGGGCTCGCAATAAAACTCGCTGCATTTTAAAGCGCAAAATGGCGTCTCCCGTCTGCGTAGGCTGGGTGGCGAGGGGCGGGTTCGGCGGGCGGTGAGTTGGGGGGAGAGGAGCCCATTGTTGGGGGGGGGGGGGGGGGGGCGGGGTTGGGGGGGGGGTTGATGCTCCTGTTGTGGTGCCTCGGCCTGCCCGGTCCGACGGCCGGCTCCCTCGCTGCTGTCTTGGGCCCGAGTGTTTTTGTTGCAAGTCAGGAATGACGTCAGCGGCGCAACTGGAGCCAGGGTCTCTTTATTGTTTTTTTTACTTATAATTAGTTAAAACTTCGACTGGTGGGTATTTGGGGGGGGGGGGGGAGAATTATTTGTAAGAGGGAGAGAACTGTTGTTATTCTAGTAAGCTAGAGGTTTAGCCTGCAAATGTTCCAGTTTCGATGCACCTTCTTAACTAATTAAAAGTAAATAAACGCGTCGCAAAAATCAAGTGGTATTATCGTTTGGCATACTTTAAACTTGTATTTGAGTTGTGTGACATTTTAATCGCTTCAAAAGGACAATGACGTCCACATCCTTCGAATGAATAAATTAATGCCCGAATGTACTGAAGTGACATTGTCCGAATTAGCTCAATTTTATATGCTGTGCAGTTTGTGGTGAAAATTTCAACACGTTTTATAATCAGATACTTGGAAATGTTTGCATGGTATGTTAACTGACAACATTGACTAAATGAAAGTGTTCAGTGATTGCCAAAAGTGAAAACTAGAAATCTGAAAATACTGGAAACACCAATTATATATTTGTATTCATAAAGCTAAGTCAACTTCAGTAAGATTTCTTGATTCATTCCTAATAATTGAGTTGCTTGAAACTTAGAAGTTCCAAACACTCATCATCTACCAATCTCCTGTTTTTTTTTTGTGATCCTGTAATTGCCCATAACTTCCTCAATGCACTGATTTTGTTTTTGTACAGAAGTTTTCTCTTCCAACACTTTCTTACTGTTGAATTAGGAGAAGAAGGAAAATTGTTGGCCTACAACAATGGTTTTCCATTTTGAAGAGGATGTTCCAGTTGTTTCCAGTGGAAAATCTTATTTGCCAATTTATAAATGGCAAAAAATTTATATTACTTTTGAAGAAGTGTGGGGAGGGAAAATTTGATCTGTGGGATAGGAACTTTACTGAGCGTCTTAATAGATTTAGGATTTAATTTTGAATGAAGTTACATGTAATTTAAGGAATAGCAATATGCTCTCAAAGTACATTTTTAATTTCTGCTGAAGTTACATAGTAAATAAGTGTTGTACCAACTTTGTTATAAAGTACATTAAAGTATGTATCATTTGTTAAGATGTCTTTTAATGTGGAAGCCAGTTAGTCATAAGGAGCACAGAAATGGCCCTTCAGCCACCATATCCATCCACTTGTCCATAAAGGAAATTAATTAATGTTTGGATATTGAACTAATTTCATACTGACATTGGTTTTGTAAAGCTGATTTAGAATTACTGATCCCAAGGCACAGAGTGACATTTCTCAAAGTCAAGTCAATGTGATAATGTTGGAAATAAGGCAGCCAAGTTGCAAGAAAGAAAAAGTTCTAATGACAATGAATTGACTTGTTTTTGTGCTGCTGATTAAGGGGGATAAAAAGGTTTGGTCAGGATGCAGCATAATTCCTCTGCTATACTTTGAAACACGGGTAGCACAGCTAGTAGAGCTGCTGTCTCGCAGCACCAGAGACCTGGGTTCCATTCTGACCTCTGCTGCCTGTATGGAGTTTGCATGTTCTCCATGTGGCTGTGAGGGTTTCGTCTGGGTGCTCTGGTTTTGTTTTGGTCAACAGGTCAATTGGCCACTGTAAATTGGCCCCAGTGTGTAGTTGATTGGTAAAATTCATGGGATTTGGACAGAATAAAGAAATGGGATTAATGTAGGATTAGTGTCAATAGATGATTGATGGTCAGCACAGACTTGGTTGTCCAAATGACCTGTTTCTGTACTTTATCTCTCTGACTCTTAAAAGGTCACCTGGTACTTTTTCATTGGAAGGCTGGTGCCTTCAGCAGTGTAGCACACTCTGTCCCACATCATTATGTTAATTTGTCTGAAAAATTTTCATATGGCATATTGCTGAAACTATTGTGACTCTTGTCTTCAGTTATATACCCATTTTCTTAATTTTTAATCTGCAAATTCCATTATGTAAAAGATGTGTGTCTGGTTTAGTCGCTAGACACTAGCTAAACTTAATTTCAAATGAACTTGAAATTCCATTAAAATGTATTAGGTTTGTTGAAACTAGGAATTTTCACTTGGTGTTTGTGAAAAGATGAAACCTTTCACTAATCAGAATAATCAACTGTAGCAAAAATATTGAACGTCAGTATTTACATTTGCTAGCGTGATGTATGTTGCCTTCTCTTACAGATGCTAAAAACTTAATAATAAGGTTTGCTATAAGATTTTAAGAAGCATTGATTGTAGATCTCTATTGAGATGAGCAAAATACTGTGAATGGTGGATATTGGAAATAAAATGCTGGAAAACTCACCAGATTGTATCTGTGGATCTAACATTTCAGGTTGATCTTTACTAAGACTTCCCTTATTTCTAGTTTTGAAAATTGACATTTATGCACTCTTTCATATTCTCTGTTCTGCTCCTGATTCAGGCTTTGATATTCTGTTACGTGACCTGTTAATGCAGATGGTGTTGCATCATTTTAAACACCATTTTTCTTCATTCATTACTTTGGAGGCCCAATTGAGCTGCTAATGTAACTGTGCCCTTCAATTTGGTTGAGCAGAATAATTCAAAACTGAGTTGCCCTACGCCTGTATTCCACGCTGTTAATCTCCAAATTGTTCACCTGTGATCTATTCATTCATTCTCCAAACACCCAATGTTCTTTCAACACTAACCATTCAAACTTTTCCCCTTCTGATCAATCAAATTGGAATTGGGACATCATGTTACAGCTGTACAAGATGGTGGTGAGACCACACTTCAGAATACTGTGTGCATTTCTGGTCACCTGGGTATAAGATGGATGTGATTAAGCTTGAAAGGGTGCAGAAAGGATCCACAAGGATGTTACCAGGACTGGAGGGGTTGAGCTGTAAGGAGAGGCTGGATAGGCTGAGACTTTTTTCCCCTGGAAGGGAGATTGAGGGGTGACTTTATCAAAGACCCCAAGGTCAGAAGATATAAAAGCCTGAAAGCATATACCACCTGACTCAAGGACAGCTTCTATCCCAATGTTATAAGACTACTGAATGGTTCCCCAGTATGATAAGATGGACTCTTGACCTCACAGTCTACCTCGTCATGGCCTTGCACCTTATTGTCTGCCTGCACTGCACTTTCTCTGTAACTGTAACATCTTGCACTGTATTCTGTTACTGCTTTTCCCCTGTATTACCTTGATGTACTGATGTCATTAATGAACTATATCGATGGCATGCAAAACAGTTTTTCACTATATCTCAGTACATGTGACAATAATAAACCGACTTACCAATGTAGATGTTTATAAAATCATAAGGGGCATAGATAAGGTGAATGTTCAGTCTTTTTCCCGGGGTAAGGGAGTCTAAAACTGGAGGGCATAGCTTTAAGATGATAGGGGAAAGATTTAAAAGAGATGTAAGAGCCAACTTTTTCACGCAGAGGGTGGTGGATGTATGGAACAAGCTGCCAGGTGATGTAGTAGAGGCAGGTACAATTACAATGTTTAAAGGACATTTAGTCAGGTATATAGATAGGAAAAGTTTGGAGGGATATGGGACCAGCTCAAGTAGACAACTTGGCATAGATGAGTTGGGCCGAAGGGCCTGTTTCCATGCTGTATAACTCTGACTCTGTGACTCTTACCCCTCAATTTCCCATTATCTTCTATCAGTACTGTTCCCTCTAATTACTGCACCTTGCACAATTACCAGCTTCTCAAATAAATTTTGCTCTCTGCACGCTTACCTTGGAATATAGTTTGTAGTACATTTTTCCCTTGTTAGTTACTACTTCATACTAGCTTTTTGCTCCTTTAATTGCTCCCATTTCCTAAACTCTCAACATAATGTCCCCCCAATAAAATAGTCCCCTTTGTTATTAAAGTTTTAATATGCCTTCCTAATCACTTATGATTGATATCACAATGTTTATTTCCTTAAAACTGTACAGGCAAACCCGACAGTCATTTGGGTAACAGAAATTCGTCCTTACAGAATTCGCAAATCACTGCAAAATTTG
This sequence comes from Pristis pectinata, assembly GCF_009764475.1. Taxonomy (NCBI): domain Eukaryota; kingdom Metazoa; phylum Chordata; class Chondrichthyes; order Rhinopristiformes; family Pristidae; genus Pristis; species Pristis pectinata. The sequence continues at coordinate 41,664,842 of NC_067409.1, read as the reverse complement.
AGGTACAGAATAAAATTTGCTCATGGAATTTGTTGGGGGGGGGAGTAAATAAAAACTTTTGTTTTCAACTCGTGTTTCTTGATGCAGCTTTGCATTAATCACAATACAGACCATTTTCTAGGAATGCACACCCTCCCCTGTAATGTGGGGGTCACCTGTACTGTTATGACTCCAAATGTAAAGAGACAGTACACTGTTAATTTCAAATGTTAAGGGGCAGTACACTGTTAATGCCAAGACCCTTAACAATGTTGATGTATAGAGGGATCTTGTGGTTCAAGTCCATTAGCTCCCTGAAAGTGGCTGCACAGGTTGATGGGTTGGTAAAGAAGGCATATGGCATGTTTGTTGTTATTAGTCGAGGCATTCAGTCCAAGAGTCGGGAAGTTATGTTGCAGTTTTATAAAACTAGTTAGGCTACATCTGGAGTATTAGATTCAATTGTAGTTGCCCCATTATAGGAAGGATGTGGATGCTTTGGAGAGGGTGCAGAAGAAGTTGGACAAACTTGGATTGTTTTCTTTGGAGTGACAGAGGCTGTAGGGAGACCAGATAGAAGTTTATAAGGTTATGAGAGGCATAGAGTAGACAGCCGATATCTTTTCCCCACGGTCGAAATGTCCAGTACTAGAGGGCATGCGTTGAAGGTGAGAGGGGTAAATTCAAAGGAGATGTGTAGGGCAAGTTTTTTTTAAGAGGTGGAATGTGCTGCCAGGGATGGTAGTGGAGGCAAATACAATAGAGGTGTTTAAGAGGCTCTTGGGTAGGCACATGAATGTGCAGAGAATGAAGGGATATGGACATCATAGGCAGAAGGGATTAGTTTAGTTGGACGTTTAATTAGTTTGGCACATTGTGGACTGAAGGGCCTGTTGCTGTGCTGTACTGCTCTGTAAGCAATGGAATAGGTGATTCCTTAATTTTATTCTCTAACTTTTACATTTTTAATAAAATACCCAGAGGCCACTAATCAGAAGTGAATTGTGGCAGGGAGTTAAGTAGGTGATAAGTGCTGGATCTATTTCTCAAATTACCTCAGTCAGTGTTTACTAAATGAGTAATTTGATGTGACTTGTGCTGCTGGTATGGTGGGCCATTATGGTCATGGAGTGGATTCTCATCCAGTATCTCATCCCAAACAGTTTATCTCAATCATTGCATTAAATGTTTCTTTACCCAACTTCTTTAAACTGCCAGGAACAATTTGCCTGACCTTTCTTTCAGTGGGCAATTTGCTATTGGTCTGACATTGTGTGTTTGGTAAAATTCACTCAAAATATTGGCAAGACTGAAGGCATTCATTTAGCCTTTGGTTCCATTCATAAACTCCATTCCCTTGTCACTGATTCCTGGTGCCATGTTTGACTCTGAACTTTGGACGATGACATCACCAAGATCTGTTTCCACCTTAAATTTGTCCCAACTCCATCCTGTTTAATCATTTGCTTCAGAAACCTGTTTGTACCATTGCTTCCTCCACACTTGACAAATCCTTTGCAGTTCTGGCTACCTTTTACTTTCTTGCTGTTAGATGAGAAATTTAGTTCATAAGAAAATGGGAGCAGGTGTAGGCTATTCAGTCACTTGAGTCTGCTCTACTATTTAATATGATCTGCACTAGGGCTCATTTCTTCTGTGCCAGTTCCCTATAGCTCTCAATTTCCTGATCTTTCAAAAATGCATCTACTTTAAATACCTCCAATGATCCAGCCTCTACAACCCTCTGGGTAGAGAATTCCAGAACTACTACATTCTCTGTGAGAAGTTGTTCCTGTGCACTTCGGTTTTAAATAACCACTAATTCCCTTAATCTTGTAACTGCTCATTCAGGATTCTCCCACTCGTGGAAACATCTGGACATCTACTTCCTACTTGTGTAATCTCCTGTCCTATAAACTACTACTTGCCAATTGCACATTCCTAAATTTGAGCATTTCATCATTGGTGACAAGGCTTTGGCTAACCTGATCAAACATTTCTTTCCATGGGCCTTGTGGATTAACACTTTTGTGAAGTACTTGGTTTTCCAGTGTTATTAATTACTGGATTTTAAAAAAATCTGTTTTAAAAAAAAATTGTAAGTGTGCTGAAACTGAAGTAAAATTTGAGGGAGCTCTATGGTTGTCCTATACATCATATTGAAAGCTTGAGCTAACTTCCACTATTTAATAGTTTTTTAAAATTTTGATTGTGTGAAATGTTATATTTGTAAAACAAACTTGAAGGGTATCAATTTCAAATAAGTATCACTATTTACTGTATTTCATGTAATTTCCTCTGTTCTCAATGTTAACTGTCTAGAAATTAAAAACAGTAAATACTGGAGATATTCAGCAGGTCAAATTGTTTCAAAGAATGTAGTTGATAAAAAATATTGATTGATACTTTTGAACAGTCATATAATTGAAAATTATTGTCTTGCAAGAGCAGGCATTCCAGAACTAAATATCTTTGTCGGGGGATCTAATGGCATAGTAGTTGATTCTGTACTAATGAACGAGGCCTTGCCTGATGAGCCAGAAACTTTGGTTCCGATGTGGCAGCTGGGGCAGTTAATTTCACTTGAATATTATAAAATTATCTAGTTTCAGTAAAGATAGCCATGAAATTGTATCAAGTTTACTCTTGTAATATCAACAAAGTGATTTAACTCTTTACCTGCGCTTTGAAATTTCCAAATCTAAGATTAAATGCTGGATTTTTAAAAAAAAGCAGTTTAATATTTCACTTCCCAGAAGCTGTCATCTTTTACAAATACAAAATTATTCCTTTGAAGTTACATAATGCTAACAGTTTTCTAGTAGCTTGCCTTATGAATCTGAATAGTTATTGTTGGTGTATCCTAATATTTTGGGGATATATTCATCTCTTAATTTCTTTTAGCAAAGGCCAGTGATGTTCAGCATTAGGATTTGTGACTAACTTTAAAATCAAGTTCCATCGTTTCAATCCCAACCTTTTAAAATCTTGATAATGGTATAATTGTCCTTTTTAAGTATGACCTTTGGTCATTATTGTTGGATTGAGTGATGCATTTTTATTTAAACTTTTCTGTAAAAATAACATGCCGTTAACTTACTATTTATTTAAAAATATCAAAGTGAAACCGCTTAAGAATTAACATTAAAAAACCAGTAGCCAGTATTCACATCAATTCATTCATGTGTACCTAAGAATTTGTTTAGTTTTTTTTAGCCTAATGCATTTTTTCTGTTATTGCCATAAACATGTTTAGTAACAAATAATGAGTCAGATCTATTGCAAGTTTAGTATTAGGAAGTACTTCATGAACCATGACCATAATAAGGTTGCATTTGACGTATTTAAAAAGAATTGAAAAGGCTGGGCTGAATTGTTAACTCTCAAAAATGCAATTTAAATTATTTGTATGACTAATATTTGTATTGACTAATGCATATGCTTAAAACATAGATGCCCTTGACTCGTTTAACTAGGCAGCAAGATTTTACAAATAAAGAAGCTTTAGCACCCAAGAAAATAATTAAATTCTACCAGACTTGGAAAGCAATGAAAAGAAAGCAAGGAAAGGGACATTGAGAATGCATTATGAATTTAAGGCTATCTTAACGAATATGATGAATTGATGAATTTTGCTATATCTTGAATATAGAGTAAGCTTTTTTTTTAAATTGGTGTCATACCAATAAATTGTTAGTTGGTGTGATCTTGCCTCTGTTCCAGCTTTGTATTTTAAGAAGACTTTTGTTTTGAGGGTCAGAATAATGAGGAGTGCCTGTGATAAATAGTAAAATTGTACTCAGTATTATTAGAAATGGAGATCCACACCACTAAATGAATGACATACTTTGGCATAAAATGGTTCAGGATCTTTAGCTGGTGCAATTGACTCGATGATTTGGGGGGGCGTGGGTGGGGTGTGCACTAGGGAGGTGATGGTGGTGGTGAGATGTCACAATATCTCAGTTGAGACTGGGTTTGGGTGGGGGACTGCAGTGAGCACATAGTGGTGTGATGGAGGTTGCAAGTTAGGATTAAGTAAACATGAACAGACCTCTGACTAGTACATAGGTTGCTTAAAACGTCATTAGATCTTGTTGCAGCCTTCTATCCAAAATGGTAATGATTCAGTGTTTTGACTCTGGGGTTTGAGACAAAGTTATCATTGGGATAACCACACAAACTTAACTATTTTTGTACCTTGATATGCAGTGATGTAAAACAAGTGCTCTTGTTCCTACACCAAAACTGGATTTAAAAAAAAATGACTGCTATTTCAAGCCGACATTCGTCAAGTTACTTAAAGGCAATCAAGTATCCAATCTGAAAATGGTCAAATGGTTCTCCACTGCATGATGGTGTACCTGCCAAATGAGCAATTGCAATCTCCAGAGTAGTTGCTAGAACCATGTTAGAGAAGGTTGCCAAGCAAACACTAATTGCAAATAATGAACTGGTTTTCTTCTTTTCCTTTTTATTTTATTTCAGCTTTTGAGATGTCTTTCATTTTTGACATCTTTACAATTAGCAGCAGGAAATCAAATGAACAGTTATTGATGGGCCTTTGACCCATTTGAAATAAGTGGACAATCACTGAGACAATAAATGAAGTTGCCTTTTGAGGAATGAATAAGAGAAGAAAATCATGGTGGCAGGGAAATAATGGCTTGGATTTTATCTGCCTGTTGGGGTTAAGTGCTTTGGGCAGGGATTGTCCTCCATCAAAACATATTGACAACTTAATTCTTCACAGATTTTTGTTAACCTGTTGTGCATTTCCTGTTTTGGATTTTCAGTATAATTTTTTTGTACTTTTCATATTTTGCTGCAGGACTAGGATAATTTATCTTCTCAATCCAGCAAAGTCCTTGGGTGGATATGTGAAGTAGTGTTGCATTAATTGAAGGTTTGCCATTATTTCACAAGAAGTTTTGTTTTCTCTTTTAGCTTGAAACCAGTAAGACCAGTTTGGAATAAGTGATTCTGGTGATTAATTAGGACATGGCAAATCGGGGAGGTGCAGTGAGACCCAATGGACCAGCTGCTGCTAACAAAATCTGCCAGTTCAAGCTAGTTCTACTTGGGGAGTCTGCTGTTGGAAAATCTAGTTTAGTGCTTCGCTTTGTGAAGGGGCAGTTCCATGAATATCAAGAGAGTACTATTGGTGGTAAGTTTTGTTTTACCTTTTGTTAATGTAATTATATTAAAATAACTAACACTTTAAGTATGATGCTTGGATTGATATACATTGTTTTCCACCCTCTTTCACAGATTAATATTGGCATGCCATTTTCATAAGGGAGTTTCAAAAAGTTAAAAATTTCCTTGAGCGTAGTGTTAATTATTTTATTGCCCAACAACATGTACAGCTGGAAGAATTTTAGTTTTTTTTATTGTGGGGATAAGGAAGGAACCAAACCTATAATAAGCAGCTGAAGTGACACATGATCAAACTTCCATGTTAAAACATTGCTGCTTTTGTGCAAAAAGAAATTGTTAGTTTCTTGCTTTGGAAATGCTGCTACTGAGGTGATCTACTCTAAATGAAAATGGCTGCTTTATCTGGAAGGACTGTCTGGGGCACAGGATTGTGGGAGGACAAGAGATAAAAGGGCACAGGCATCACCTGTGATTGCATGGGAAAGTGTTGTCACCATTATCCCTGTTTGTACTTCCTCTGCGGACCGTCATTCTTGTTTCTCGCTTCTACCTCTAAAATGGATTCCTTCACTGACCATTAACCAACATGCATTGCCATTAAGCCTAATCCTTCTTTTCTCCCTATTAGTAACAGATTTAAAATCACGTTCTTGTTTCCTAGTTTCTTCTATCCAGTGCCACCATGCTGTTCTTGTACATTGGACATCATTGCAATTAAACCCTGTCCATCCAACTTTCATTGTTGACTTTACACAAACTAAAATTGAAAATAGTTTCCTGTCCTCTTTTCTCAAATTACCCACTCTTACCACTTCTATCCACCCTGACGACTGACCTGGATAAAGTACTGCAAGATTTTTTTTCTCTCTCTGACTCCTGACTAGTATATCTAGAATGAGTCACAGTCTCAAAATGAGAGGTCATATGTCATGAGAACTCTTTATTATACCGAAGGGGTATTCTGTCTTTTGAATTCCTTATCCAAGAGGGCTAGGGAGGCTCAGTCCCTGAGTATATTCAAGATATTTAGATATTATGAGAATGGAGGGATACAGAGTTAATGCAAGAAAGTGGCACTGAGCTGGAAAAAAAATCAACTAGGATCTTATTGAATGGTGAACCAAATGGCTGACTCCTTTTTGTTATATTCAAATGTCATGTTCTACCAGCTACAGTACTAGCTTCACTCACTACAAATAAGTGCTCTTCTATTCTTACCTACCAATAACTTCCATCCACCATGAGGACATGAGGTCATAATGACATTAGTACTCCTTAGTGCATCCTTATTTGTTTTCAGCAGCTGCATGATGTACTATCACATCTGTGGTTGTACACGTTGCTAGTTATTCAACCATGAAGCTCTGGGGACATTATAAATGGGTTAAGTCAATGGGAGAGGTCCTAGCAGTTGGGAATATAATGTGAGAAGGTGTAAGGTCATTCCCTTTTGTGGACAAAAAAGTGGAGTATTATTAAATTTTGAAAAACTAAAGATGTTGACTTCCATAGTGACCTTGGTGTTGTTGTACATCAATCACTTGAAGTTAACATGCAGATCCACCAGACAATCAGGAAGGCAAGTGCTATGTTAGTATTTTTGCAAGAAGATTTGAGTAAAAGAGTAGAGATGCCTTGTTGCACTTGTATGGGGCCCTAGTGAAATGGCATCTGCCGTATTCAGGCACAGATCTGGTATCTACCTAGAGGGAAATATAGCTGTGATAAAATGAACACAGTGAAGGTTCATCAGCTTATTCCTGGGATGGAGGGCTCTCCTGTGAGGAGAAATTAATAGACAGGTCTGTACTCTCTTGAGTTCTGCAGAATGAGAGTTGATCTTGTTGAAGTGCATATAATTCTAATGGGAGTTGATAGGCTAGATGCAGAGTTGATGTGTCTTCTGACTTGTATGTCAAGAATAAGTCAGTAGCAAAATAAGAAGTCAGCATTCTGGGCAAAAATGAGAAATTTCTTCATCCAGGGAGTACCCAGTCTTTGGAATTCTCTACCCAAGACAGCAGGGGAGACTCTGAGCCTATTCGAGATTCAGATTAAGAAATATGGGGTTAGTGCTGGAAAGTAGTGCTGAGGTAAAAGATCAGTTAGGATCTTGCTGATTGGCAGTGCAGACACTAACATATAAGCAGCAAATAGTGTAAGCATGTGCTTGTTGTTTGTCCTACAAACCCCCACATGATACTTGGGTTTATGAAAGGAGAAAGGCACAAGAATTGCAGTCTTGCCATCGTGGGCACCTTAACAGTAGTAAAGAAGAAGATACATTGTCACTTCATTTCAAACTTTTTTTTAAATAAAATTGCCTTGCGATGGGCTCTACAGGTAGTATAGCATTGTGCATAAATGATGCCCCCCACCCCCCACCCATCCAGCCAGGACAGCTAAAGATGGCATGGATGTGTACCAGAGGGTAAGGTCACTCAAGTACTGCAGAAGATTCAGATGAAATCTTCATTGTGGCAGGCTGCAAAAGGAGTTTGTTATGCACCATGAAACATTTAATCCATCCAGAAACCCTTTAAATACTGAGGATCTTAATTCTGAACAAAATTTGGAACTTGTCCTTTCTAGTCCAATTAAGTCCTTTTCAACACCGTGATGCAGCATCTGATGGATGATAGTGGATGGGAAGCAGCAGCTGCCCAACACCTGACATTGCAGTGATGGCTTGGACAGGTGTTGAGCAATAATCAGCTTGCAGTGAATTAGTGTACAAAGGGATTTGTGAGTTATCTTGGCAATCAGCAACTTGTTGCCCATAGATAAATGGGATTAATGAGGTGCTAGTGTTGACTTCATGGGGCATGATTTAAGATAGGACAGTGAGATCAAGAGCACTCAAGATGCCACCCCTACTGCTCAGCAAATGACATTGTTGTTGTCTTGGACAGCTAACCTGTGCTGTATGATGTTGTCTTCACCCAGGCCTTCTGAGTTCAAGCTGCACAAGGTTACCTTCCAAGCCTTCCATTACTTGTTGCAGCCACTGGTGATCTCTTCTCAGAGGTCCATGGAATTGTGAATTACTTGTTCCTACTCAAGTTTCATGGAGCTGAAGTTCCTGAACAGTCTAGTGTGGTATCGGCAAACTTGTAGTAGGTGGGTAATTTGGGAGAGGTGCACTTATTCCATTGTTTATGCTGGGCTTCCATGTGCTCCCAGTGAATGGATTTCAGGTTTGCAATGCCATCTGGAATGCTCCTCCTCCATTTTGAATGGTCGTGGACTAGGGATTTCCTTGCTTGGTGGGGATATTGCACTTTGGGAAGGCTTTTAGAAAAACCTAGAATCGTTTTCTTCATCCATCTAGTTAATTCTTCCATAATAGATCTCAAAATGGAGTGCCTGTTTCAGTGGGCATATGAATGACATGGTGAATGACATGGCCACCAGCACGTTGTGTAGCTTGGCCCTCAATGCCGGGTATATTGGCCTGGGAGAAGATTCTTAAGTTGAATACTTTGATAAGGTACCCCATGCAAGGCTTATGGAGAAGGTGAGGAGACATGGGATCCAAGGGGACATTGCGGTGTGGATCCAGAACTGGCTGGCCCACAGAAGGCAAAGAGTGGTTGTTGAGGGGTCGTATTCTAAGTGGAAGTGGTGTACCTCAGGGATCTGTACTGGGACCCTTACTATTTGTGATTTTTATAAATGACCTGGATGAAGAAGTGGAGAGGTGGGTTAGTAAGTTTGCGGATGACACGAAGGTTGGGGGTGTTGTGGATAGTTTGGAGGGCTGTCAGAGGTTACAGAGGGATATAGATAGGATGCACAGTTGGGCTGAGAAGTGGCAGATGCAGTTCAACCCAGATAAGTGTGAAGTGGTTCATTTTGGTAGGTCAAATATGTTGGCGGAATATAGTCTTAATGGTAGGACTCTTGGCAGTGTGGAGGATCAGAGGGATCTTGGTGTCTGAGTCCATAGGACGCTCAAAGTGGCGGCGCAGGTTGACTCTGTGGTTAAGAAGGCATATGGTGTATTGTCCTTCATCAATCGGAGAATTGAATTTAGGAGCCGGGAGGTATTGTTGCAGCTATTTAGGTCCCTGGTCAGACCCCACTTGGAGTACTGTGCTCAGTTCTGGTCACCTCACTACAGGAAAGATGTGGAAGCCATAGAGAGGGTGCAGAGGAGATTTACAAGGATGCTGCCTGGGATGCGGAGCATGCCTTATAAAAGCAGGTTGAGGGAACTCGGCCTTTTCTCCTTGGAGAGACGGAGGATGAGGGGGGACCTGATTGAGGTGTATAAGATGATGAGAGGTATTGATAGGGTAGATAGTCAGAGGCTTTTCCCCAGGGCTGAATTGGTGGCCACAAGAGGACATAAGTTTAAGGTGCTGGGGAGTAGATATAGAGGAGATGTCAGGGGTAAGTTTTTTACTCAGAGTGGTGAGTGCGTGGAATGGGCTGCCGGAAATAGTGGTGGAGGCTGATACGATAGGGTCTTTCAAGAGACTGTTAGATAGGTATAGGAAGCTGAGTAAAATAGAGGGCTATGGATAAGCCTAGTAATTTCTAGGGTAGGGACATGTTCGGCACAGCTTTGTGGGCCAAAAGGCCTGAATTGTGCTTTAACTGTTCTATGTTCTATGAATTCTTTTATTCTGTCAGTGGATCTGGAAGGTTTGGTGGAGACTGTTTAGTGATATCTTTCCAGTGTACAGAAGTGCCCACTTTAGGTAGTCCATGTCTCATAAATACACAAGAGATTGGGGGGTCACTGCTGCCTTGTAGACCAAGAGAATTTTGCTGCATGTGAAGTTTTATCTTCAAATGTACTTTTGCTCAGACGACTGAAGGCTGTGCTGGTGCACTGAAGGCATTTATAAATTTCATCATTGACATTTACCTTCTTGAGAGGTGGCTTCCAAGATATTTAGCAGCGTCTCATTGTGGACCTTCATTGTCAGAGGACAGTGGTTCAGCAGAGGTGGGTTGGTAGACGATTATTGTTTAAAGAATGTAAAGCAAAACATTTAGTTTGCTCGTATGCTTCTATGCATAACTCAACGATGATTTGGAGCTCTGAATCTGAACAAGTTCACACATAATCACCGTCTATCTGCCACGGCTTAATGATCTTGGTTCTGCAATGGAGAGAATATAGGTTGAAGAGTTGCCCATTGGGCTTCTAGGTGTGTTCAACTCCAGTGAAATGGAGGAGAGAGGGTATTGCCACCTTGAGGCAGTGCCTCCTTTAGATACTACAAGTGGTGGGGAAGGATGTACCTGTGATGTATTGGGCTGAGTCCACTACTCTGCAGCTTCTTGAATTGCTGTACCTGACCATGATGCAAACAGTCAGGATACTTTGAGCAGTACATCTATAGAAGTTTGTCGGTGTTCAGTGAAAAGCAGAACCAATCAGCTCTTTATTTTTGCTGACGTTGAGCGAGAGGTTGTTGTTGCAAACCACTCAACCAGCTGTCCTACCTCGCTCCTGTACACTGACCCATCACCACCTGTGACCAGTCTGCCCTGAGGTTTGGGTCTGATTGAGCTTATTTAAGATCATGGTTTGCATGGCATTATGAAGCAGACGTAAGATAAGGGTGAATTTCTATATGTATCCACTAGTTTACAGAATTTTGAGGTCAAAAGAGACTCTGTACAATGGTTGATGTTACTCCTGGTATTTCACTTGACATTGACACAGTAAAGATCATGTCTATTGTGCCTCTTTGTGGACAGAATCCATCTACACTTAGGGGAATGGGTCTAGCCAGTGGAAAGAGGTGTTTCTGGCTATGACTATGACTATTCTGGCTACCACAGTGGCAGACAGCTGAGACTCTAGGGAGCTAATATGTGTAGTAGTACAGGAGGATCATCAGGATAGGCAAAAACACTTGAAGAAAGGATGGAGGCGATTAGATCAGTTTTATATGTAGTCTGCTATGATTTTTGTATGCTTTGGAATATGATTTTATTTTTGGGGGGATGTTGTCAAAAATGCAATGAAGGTTGATACAGAGAAAAGGTAAGATGTGAGAGTTTACAACCAGCATCAAGGGCTGTTAAACCATGGTAAAAGGCTGTGACACACCCAGTGAACCACCAGCAATGTACAAAATGGCTGACAAAGTGTCCTGGCAGTCATGCAACCTGTGTTTTTTTTTGTATGTTTAATTCATTTTTTGGGAATGTGGGTGCTGCTGGTAAGGCCATAAATTATTGTCAGTCCCTAATTGTTCTTGAGAATGTGGTGGTGAATAACCTCTTCCTTGAACTGCTGCACATTATTAGTTTGCTGCCCATGGCGACACTGCATAGGGAGTGGCAGTGTCTTTGGCATTTGATGTAGCACTGAGCTGAGTGGTACAGGATTCCTTAAGAGCAGTTCAAGTAGCAGGAGTGTTGCTCCAGTAGACCAATGGTTGTCTTCACCTCATTTCATGTGCCAGCATGGCCTTCATTGTGTGCCTATGCATGTTGTGTACTTGTAAGTTATGCATCAGCGTCATCACCATTAGTGAATAGCTATTGCTACCCACAAGTTATGTTTTGGCTTGCCATACCAGTTTAAATGTGGCTGGCAGAGACTGCCGCAGACTCCTGACTGGTGCCTGCAGATCAGTGACCATGTTTTACACACACCCTAGCCCTTGGGGAAGCTTGCACTTGTAACAAAGTTGCACTTGTCTCAGGTGGGGGAAGTAGTTTTTCTGAATGGAGAGCCTCAGTGGATGGCAAACTACAAGATATTACAAATACTTCCAGCCCTGAAGGGGCTTACTAAAGTCACTTATCTGCACCAGATTTGTCGTCATCTTTGCCAGTCACTTGGTTTCAAGAATGACTTGTTTTCATTCTGGTTTTGAGGTAGCTAATGTGGGAGCTACAGCTATGGAATCCTATAAAGAACTCTCTCAGTACTTTTTTTTCCTCCCTACCAGATGCATCTCTACAATAATGTATTCATTGTTTTCTACCCATTAGCCTGGCTTGCATTTCTGGAGTTTTCCTGGAATTCTCAGTACTGAGGTTCATCTTTCAGGTTCTATGTGGTGTATCTGGACATCATAGCACAGCAAGACCAAGTGTAGACTTCAGGTTGTCACTTTCTGAAAGATAAGATTGGCCAGATAGATTCCAGTATTACCCTCCCAGATCTCCTGGGGTGTCTTTTAAATATGACTAAAGGTTCTCTCTTCCTATTCTGCCATATTAATATACATGCCAGCTATAGCTTGCAATAGCCATATGGAATTGGAATAAAATGGTTATCAAGGATATAATCATTCTATGTAAATATCAACATAATTGTTTAATTTGGAATATTCTACACCAGAGGGTTGAGTGTTCTGTTATTGTATTTGAAACAGCAATTGATCTGACATCCACGGAAATCAGAATGTTCTGGGTAGGAAAGGGGCCTTGTAGTCCATTCCTTTTTTCTTATTGTTATAATCCTGACAATACCACAAAACATTCTGTGTTTGAAATTGTTAAACTTCTAGTTGGTAAGATAAACTTACATTGTCAGCTCTGTCAGTAAGTAATGAAAAATTTCCTTTTAAAATAGTTGCCATAAATCTTTGTTCTGAATACAAACTCCTTATGATCTCCTGGGTACAAATCTTTGCGATCCATTATAAATGTTTAAAGTCTTGGACCATAAGACATAGGAGCAGAATTAGGCCATTCAGCTCATTGAGTCTGCTCTGCCATTTGATCATGGCTGATTTATTTTTCCCTCTCAAGCCCATTCTTCTGCCTTCTCCCCGTAACCTTTATCTCTGATGAGTAAGGGCGTTAATAGCCTGGTAATCTTTGAAGGCTTACTATAACAAATTAGTAATTTTTTTTTGCAAATCACTAGAGATATGTTGGAAGTGTGATTAGTAAGTTTGCAGATGACCTGAAAGTTGCTGGTGGTGCAGATAATGAGGAAGATTGGCTAAAGCTACAGCAGAATATAGATCGGTTGGAAAGTTGGGTGGAGCATTGGCAGATGGAATTTAATCCTGACAAATGTAAGGTGATGCATTTTAGGAAATTAAATGGGGTAGGAAATACAGTAAATAGTAGGGCACTAAGAAATGTTGATGAACAGGGAGACTGAGGCGGTCCAAGTCCATAGTTCCCTGGAAATGGCAGCACAGATGGATAAGATGGTGAAGAAGGCATGCTTGGATATGGCATGCTAGGTTGGGGCATAGAGTATAAGAGTTGGGATCTCGTGTTGCAACTTTACAAAACATTGGTTAGACTGCAGCTGGAGCTGTGCTATAGGAAGGATGCAATTGCAATGGAGAGAGTGCAGAGGGTGTTGCCTGGATTGGAGGGCTTTAGTTATGTGGAGAGATTTGGTTAGTTGGACTTGTTGTCCCTGGAGCAAAGGAAGTTGAGAGGTGACCTGATAGAAGTATACAAGATAATGAGAAGCATGGATAGGGTGGATGATCTTTTTTCCCCCATGGTAGACGTATCAAAAACAGGACTGCAAAGGTTTAAGATGAGAGGAAGGAATTTTAAAAAGGGATGTGAGGGTTAAGGTTTTTTTTAAGTGGTTGATATCTGGAACATGCTACCAGAGATTATGGAATTGGATACAATTACTACATTTAAGAGACATTTAGGCAAACACTTAAATAGGTAAGGCATTGGAAGGACGTGGGCAAATGTGATTAGTGCAGATGGGCAAAAAAAGTTGGCATGGACATTTCTGTGCTGTATGACCCTGACTCTTGGAGAAAGCAATTTAAATTATTTTTATAGTGAATTAATGCCTTGTACTCTTGAGCCTTATTGTTTTTGGTTTTAAATTTTGTAGTATGGTTTTATGTAATTCCTATATTTTGGTGTGAGGAATTTTATGGGGTATTTATTCACTGATTAAAGTAGTGCAACAGTGACTAAATTGGTAGCAACAGCCATTTTTGTATATGGCCATTTCAGAAGCTGCTGTGCAAGGAAAGAGATAATGAGCAAATGCTGGAAAGAGTGCAGGGGAGAAATACAAGGATGTTGCCAGGACTTCAGGAACTGAATTATGGGGAGAGGTTGAGCAGGTTGACTTTTTTTTCATTGGAGCACGGGAGAATGAGGGGTGATCTTAGAGATGTATAAAATCATGAGGGGCATAGATAGGGTCAATGAGCACAGCCTATTTCCCAAGGCTGGGGAATCAAGAATTAGAGGGCATAAGTTTAAGGGGAGAGATTTAATAGGAACCTGGGGGTCAACCTTTTCCACCGAGAGAGTGGTCAGTATATGGAATGAGTGTCAGAGGAAGTGGTTGAGGCAGATACATTAACAACATTTGAAAGGTGCATAGAGAAGAGAGGTTTGGAGGGATATGGGCCAAACAAGGGCAAATGGAACTAGATGGGAATCTTAGTCGGGATGGACCAGATGGGCTGAAGGGCCTGTTTCCATGCTGTATGACTATAAATACATAAGACTTGTATTTAGGTAGCTGTTCTTGACAAGCATTATATTTATAACATTCTATTGTAGTGATAATGCATTCATAACCCAATCTCAAGAATTTTAATCAATTTTTATACTGGAATGAAAATCAAAACATTACAAATACTTGGAATCTGAGATTAAGAAAATGCTGGAAATGGGAAGTTGGTTAGCATCATTGGAACTGAGCTGAAAGTCTGAAATGTTGTTTCTTTCTACAGATGCGGTCCGACCTGCTGAGTGTTTTGAACATTTTCTATTTTAATTTCGGTCCATTGTAGTAGAAGTTTTTCATGAAGCTCTAATGCAAAAATACTGGTTGATATTTATATACTATATAGACAGCAACAGAACTGTAGAATAATTTTATAATTTTCTATCCTGGGGCTATGGATGTTCCATCAGTAAATGTAAGCTGTAAGCATGGACCAGCTATAGCTCACTGACTAAAGATAATGTAGCATTTTAAGGTGTTTACTTTTAAAAACCTGTATTTGTATGAGCTCTGTATATTAAGCTGCTTTGTTGTCAAACTTTGTAATAAATCATTAATCCAGATAGTCTATGCAATGGGGAAAAATGAGCAAAGTTGATCTGACTTCAAAACTTGAAGCATCCCAGGGAATATTTAAACTATACCTAGATGCCCTGTGAAATTAATCTTTATAACTTCATTTGCAGTCTGCTGATTTGAGACCCAACAAGTTGTTCAAAGTATTTACTTCAGTGAATATTTCAACATTTAGGAAACTGTTTGCTTGATAGCTTTTTAATTTTAAAAAAAGGTCAGTTTGTGGCAGCAGACTTCATGTCAGAATTGGTCACAATCTTCTCCAAATTAGTTAAGGTTATTCTGACCTTGGTTAACAAGTGTCAACTGTAACTGTTTTCTTTGAGGCCAATTGCATGATCCTAGACTTGTTCATCTATGGTAGTTGTGTAAGTGACAAACTGTTCTATAAAACAAATGTTTTGTTGCTGTCAGTGTGATAACTAAAGCTTTGTACTTCGCTGTCAAATTTTGTTTCAGTAGTTTCTCAGAAATCATTCTTAATTGCAGCAATGCATTCATGTGCTAACAATTTTTTTTCAGCTGCATTTTTAACTCAGACTGTCTGCCTCGATGACACAACGGTAAAATTTGAAATATGGGACACAGCAGGACAAGAAAGATATCACAGCTTGGCCCCCATGTACTATCGAGGAGCACAGGCTGCTATAGTAGTTTATGACATCACAAATGATGTAAGTGGAGTTATGCAACATTATTAGTCTTGACAATGTGTTCCAATGATTTAAATTAAAAGTATGCAAAGTTAACATGTTCATTTCTCTCGAGACCACATAAAGCTGTACCTTTTTTAGTTGCAAAAACATTATTTTATTAGTCTTATTTTTCAATAATGACATCGTTTGTTTGATACAAGTACCAAACTTTTAAGGACAGTGTTGGGGGGGGGGAGAGATTGAACTACATTTTAGTATTATTTAGCACTACGTTTTAGTATTACCAATTTATAAACAAGCCTAAAGAGGACCCCTTTGATAGGTAAGGACATATCAAATGAGTTGGGGCATCTCCAGTAGCCGAGGACAATTGAAACTATGAACTGAAAACTGAATAGCATATGTTTTAAGAATTTGAAACAAATTGGGTGACATGTAGGTGTAAAAGATATGGCAAGTATGACTGTTGCTATGTGGGAAGAGAACAGATTCAGCCAAAATAATACCCATTCTGCTTCTCAACTTAACTCGATTCCTGATTTGTTTTATTCTTTGTGTAGATATTTTTCTAATCTTTGCCCATTACCATTTGAAGGGAGAATGTTAATGATTTTTGTCTCTATTCTCTGTAGAAAAGTTGCATTATTTTTGCATAGGTATTGATTTTTCTTCTTTGCTGAGGTACTCAATATTGAGGCTGCTCAGTTGGGTTTCCCTCACAGTTAACACCCTGCCTGTATCTGTAATAAGGCTAGTCCTCTTGAAATCTCTTCTCCTTCCTCCCCCCCACTTAATTTCAATTTTCAGCATCTACACCATTTAGCTTTGGAGTTTTTAAGTTTTTCATAAAAGTTGCATTATTTTTGCATAGGTATTGATTTTTCTTCTTTGCTGAGGTACTCAATATTGAGGCTGCTCAGTTGGGTTTCCCTCACAGTTAACACCCTGCCTGTATCTGTAATAAGGCTAGTCCTCTTGAAATCTCTTCTCCTTCCTCCCCCCCACTTAATTTCAATTTTCAGCATCTACACCATTTAGCTTTGGAGTTTTTAAGTTTTTCATAGGTAACTTTATTCATTTTCCATACTGATGTACACAAGGTTGCATTATACAAGTCAAGCTATAGTTTCTTTGCAGTGGTAACTGATTAATGGTGTAGAAATGTAGGAAAGTTGGCAATGTTCTGGCAGCAATGCTTAGAAACAACTGAAGCTTGTAGAAGCTAATGATGACCTTTGTACATCAAAGCAGCTCATTCTGTGAAAAAATTCAGATATAAAGCAAAATATCTACACTACATTGCCACTCAAGCTAGGTACAAGCATCTGTTTTGAATGTTGAAATAAATTACTGAAATCGTGTTGTTCACTCATTTTGACACTTTTATGGAGTCTTTAACTTCCTGGTATAACTATGAATTTACAAGTAGTTTGCATTCATTTCAAGACAATTCTTTGAAAATCTGGATGTGAAAGCTGATTTTGAAATTCTGTGCTTTTGGTCAGTTTCATTTTCATTGATTTCCTTGTTTAGAGTGTGTAATTGTCTGGATAACATCTTGAAAGGTTTTCACACTATCAAAGGATAATTGTCACTATCATCCATAAGGAAAATGAAATGGTCAACTGTAGCTACAAGATTTTCTTTTCTGTTGTTTTGTGGGTAGACCTTGTTCTAGCCTGCCCTTTCTGTAGCATTGTATCATCTTGCCATCTTGGATTGAGAATGGCTTTGGGCACAGGTCTACAGACAAGGAAAAGGTAAGTTTGTACTTGCCTTGTTGGTCATTGGTATGAGTGGGTGCTCACCACTAGCAACAAGTTCTGGCCCACTAAGTTGAATAATTCATTTTGAATCTCCAGCTTTGAGTTTAAACAATAGCCTTTTCCACAATTTACAGCATCACTTTGGAAATTTAAGTACAACACATCTTCATGTTACTTTCTTTATGGGTCGAATAGAGTTAGATCCACTCTGGCATCTGTAGTCTCTTCCTGCCTGTGCTTACCTGGTGCTATTCAGGACAGTTGGACTTTAGGGACCCAGAGGCATAGTGAAGCTTCAAACGTGCACAGGACTTGTGACATACGGCTTGTGCTCTGCTCCAAAGTACCCTGACAGCCTTTGAAAAGAGGCAGAGCTGGGGGCTGGAAATTTGCCTTCAAATCTGGACTTTTTTTATTTTTGAATCTGGTATTTAAAAACCTTTAGCGAATTGAATTTATTTATTGTAATTTTATTTTAATTTTAAATAACTCAGGAGTATGTAAAGAAACTTTTTCATCACAAAAGTAATCTGGAACAGACCAGTTTTTGGCATTCTTGAATTATTTTTGTGCTCTCAAATTTGTATCTGACCTAAAGCTGGGGAAATTTAAAATGCTTGATTCTGGCTTCAGTTTCAGTACAAGTTTGCCAGTTCAGTTTATTGGACATTCAGTACTGTGAAAATCATATGTATATCTGTTTTGTGTGGCGGTGAAGAGCAATCGAGCCAGATTGAGTCATTTCACATAGTTTCTGAGATGGCTGTGGAATAATGCATGATTTTACCAAACAAGTAACAGGAATTTGTTTCCTTCAGACACGTGCACAGACATTTTTGGGATACTTGTTAATTGCTCTTTCACTTTTATTGTTTTCCTTGTCAATTTCTTTGTAGGATACTTTTGCACGGGCCAAGAATTGGGTTAAGGAGCTACAGAGGCAAGCAAGTCCTAACATTGTAATAGCTTTGGCAGGGAATAAGGCTGATCTTGCTAACAAGAGAACAGTGGAGTTTCAGGTACGTAAAATATGAAAAGTCATTGCAGTGTGCTTTTTTTTTGGGTGGGGGGGAAGAAGCTTTTGAAAGCCAAGTTCTAAGTATGTTCAGTAAATCAAATTTTCCTTTGATCTGTAATAATGGCCTAAACTTGGGCATGGGAGCCACATTTCTAAATTTGCAGATGACACAAAACTTGGCACTATTGTGAACTGTGAAGAGGATAGTGCTTGCCACAAGATAGATACAGGCTGGTGGAATGGGAAGGTGTGTGGCATTGTGGAGAAATAGGAGGAGAGGCAATATGGAATGGAAAGTACTGTTCTAAAGGTGTGGGAACAGAGGGATCTTGGGTGTGGGTTTACAAAGCATTGAAACTGGCAGAACCATTTAAAAAAAGCAGTGTATAAGGTATACATGGACATATGCTTCATCAGTGGAAGCATAGGATATAATAGTAGGGAAGTTGTGCTGAACCTTTATAAAACACTGGTTTAACCTCAACTGTTGTGTTCAATTCTGGTTGCCTCATTATTAGTAGAATGTGAAGGCTTTGAGGGAGTCCAGAAAAGATTTATGAGACTAGTTCCTGAGAGGAGGGACTAGAATCATACAGGGCAGAAGCAAGCCCTTCGGCTTAACTGGTCCATACTGACCAAGGTGCCCCGTCCAAGCTAGTCCCATTTGCCAGCGTTTGGCCCATAACCTAACATTTCCTATCCATGTACCTGTCCAACTGTCTTTTAAAAGTTGTATTGTACCTGCCTCAACCACTTCCTCTGGCAGATCATTCCACACACATACCACTTTCTAAGGGGATGGGGGAAGTTGCCCCTCAAGTTTGTATTAAATCTTCCCCTCTCACCTTAAACCTATACCCTCTGGTTTTTGATTCCCCAACCCTGGGGAAAAAGACCGAGTGCATTCACCCTATTTATGCTCCTTATGATTTTTATACACCGCCATAAGATCACCTTTCAGTCTCCTATGCTCTCTAAGGAATAAAGTCCTAGCCTGTCCAACCTCTCCCTATAACTCAGGCCCTCAAGTCCTGGCAACATTGTTGTAAATCTTTTCTGCACTCTTTCCAGTTTAATATAATCTTTCCTATAGCAGGGTGACCAAAACTGAATGCTGTACTCCAAGTGTGGCCTCACCAGCATCCTGTACAACTGCACCATGACTTCCCAACTTCTATATTCAATGCCCTGATGAAGGCCAGCATGCCAAAAGCCGCCTTCACCACCCTGTCTACCTTTGACTCTATTTTCAGGGAATTATGTACTTGAACTCCAAGGTCCTTATGTTCTACAGCACTCCCCAGGGCCCTGCCTTTCACTCTGAAAGTCCCACGTTAATTTGACTTTTCAAAATGCAACATTTCGAACTTATCTGAATTAAACTCCATTTGACATTCCTTGGTCCACTTACTCAGCTGATCGAGATCCCCTTGTAATTCTTTTATAACCACCTTCACTGTCTGCCATACCACCAATTTTAGTGTCATCTGCTTACTTGCTAACTATGCCTTGTACACTCTTATCCAAATATAGATGACAATCGACAGTGGGCTCAGCATTGACACCTGTCGATTACAGGGATTCTATTACAACAATAGATTTGATAGGCTGGGACTATGTTTGGAAAAGAAAGTGATGAGGAAATTTGATAGAAGTATTAAAATGATGGGGTCTGGACAGAATGGCTAGAAAGAGGCTGTTCATATTGGTAGAGGGGTCAAGGACTAGAAGTCATGGGTATAAGATAAAGGGAAATAAAATTAAGAATGATGTAAGGAAAAGCTTGTACAGCATTTGGTTTGAATCTGGAATGCAGACATAGTAAAGGCAGGTTCCATTGTGGTCTTCAAGAAGGAATTGGATAAATATGATGAAATATTTGAAAGTTTATAATGAAAAGGATGGAACTAGCATGTCGCTCTAGTAGCGAGCCAGCATAGACACTATAAGCCAAATGGTCTCTGTCTCTGCTTAATCATTTGATTCTATGAAGGGTTATGAACCACTTGTATGCCTACAGCTGTGAGTTTTTTCTGCATGCCAAAATTAATTATTTCATTATTGGAGAAATTGGGAATGGAAGTGAACACTTCAATGTAGCTGCCAATGAACAATCCCTCTGACCCTGTGGTGGAGGGATGATCATTTAAGGCTTAGACACTTTCCAATAGCAAAATCTTGGGGCTGACATCTTTGGCCTCAACTTGCAATCATTATCTTTGAGTTCAGCCTCTGCAGTCTTATCACCTTTGACTTCAGTTTTCTATGGATTCCTTAGTTCTAATGCTAAATTCAGGCATATTTGCCTCATGGAATTCGGTGTCCATTTGTTGTCCAAGGCTGCGATTGACCCTGGCTAAGTCTAGGCATCAATGCCTATCTAGGTTATTAGGAGTTAGTGTTGCTGCATGATGCTACAGACAATTGTAGACAGGTAGAACAATAACTGCCTGGGTTGAATTTGTGTTTTTTGTAAATGGCACATACTTGACCAGTGTTTTATGTTGTGTAGGCCTTAGTGTTGGAGTCAATCTGGAATATCTGGTCAGTTAATCTAATGGTACTCATTATCCAAGAATGCACTTGAGGATATCTTCATCCAAATGTGCTGGAGAATTGCTTGTTTTCAATGCATTGTATCTCAAACTGCCTCAGTGAGGACTAAAAATATAAAGGAAAATTAGAGTGTCTGGTCTGAGAAATCTGTAGAAGAGATTGAAATATGACTTGTATAAATGTTATATCTGTATTGTATTAAATGTCCCTTTTAATATTGTAGGACTTTATTATTTACAAGAATGACATTCTCAGATGATTGTGCAGACCACACAACAAAGCAGCATTTTGTGAAGGAAAAGGACAAAATGGTTGTTGTGATCCACACAAGCATCACTAAAACTGCTTTCTATTTTTTCTTGTAGGAAGCACAGTCCTATGCAGATGACAACAGCTTATTATTCATGGAGACATCTGCAAAGACTTCAATGAACGTGAATGAAATATTTTTGGCAATAGGTAAGCTTGATCCTGTTAAAAGCAGATACAAGACTGCAGATTCTGGAATCTGGAGCAACAAACCATCTGCTGGAGGAACTCAGCGGTTGAGCAGCATTTGTGAGGGGAAAAGGAATCGTCAATGTTTCAGGTCCTGATGCAGGGCTTTGGCTCAATGTCAACAATTCTGTACCCCTCAGATGCTGCTCAACCTGAGTTCCTCCAGCAAATTGTTTGTTCTGTAATTTGCAGTATTGGTGCAATATTTCTTATGGAAATGTAATATTGAATTATTGGATTAAGAGGTGCCTATACATGTTTTTGGGCAATGCACTTAAATCTACTTTATAAAGTTGCTATATGACAATTAAACCAAATGGAAAACACTGGATATGTGAAATAAGACTTTAAAATCAAGAAAAATTCTTGGGTCAGATAGTGTTTCTGGGATTAAGTCATAGAGTTAATGATTTATGTCAATGGCCTTTGATCAGATCTGGCAGGGAATCGCTTTTAACAAACAAGTGCAGAACTGGGGAAAAGGAGAAGGAAACAAAAGGAAATGAGTTTTATGTGAGAGTAAATGGCAGGGATGATGGTGAAAGGGGAAAAAAACTAGACAATAATAATGAGTGCAAACATTTGGGTACAGCGAAGTGCAAGTCACTACAACCTAATTGCAGCAGAGGGAACTATGAAAAATCTACCAAAGGAAAGACTTCTGTGGTCCAAAAATGTGGTGGAAGAAAGGTACATAGGTCTTGAGTAAAAAGCCCTGTTTTGCTATGTACCATTAGAAGAGCATGCCTGGTGTAAAATCCATTTCTTGTGTGGATTAGTCACAGCAGAAGTAGGAGTACATCTTGTTACTTTATTGCTTTTCTAGCTAGTTATATGGATAAGCAAATGACATTGGGAAACGTGACTGGATATCTTCAGAATTGCTGAAACACTTCCCAGGATCCATAGTACCCTGAAACTTGCAGGGGAATACTTGCAGCATTTAGTTACTGAGCTACTCTTTCAGTAGATCCTTCAGTATTCAATTACTGGAGGTGACATCATAGCCATACTGGTCATTCAAGGTTGGTTGGGGACCTCTGGTAGAAGGCAGACAAGTCCAGCAATGATGGGTCTGTGTTCGTAGTCTTCAGAGACATCGCATTCTATCTGGAATTCTATGAAGAATGATTTACTGGCAGAATCTGGTCTTCCAAGGCTGTCATCACACGTTTGTGAATTGCTGTGGGAAGACTTCCGGCCACTCTTTCTTGCCAGAAGTGCAGTTTTCCATTAAGTTCAAGATCTCATTGACTCTACTTCCTCACCACATGATCTTCCAAGTGGCTGCAGCAGAATTCTGCTATGTTTTCCAATTTGTTATTCAGCTGCATCAGAGAGGTCATCCAGGTTCTGTACTTGGAGAGAAATTAATTCCTCTGCTTTGATTTTGATGCCTGTGAACAGGTGCCATCTTAGCCACTGGCTTTCCACAAGTGCAGGTAGCTATTGGATGCACTCTTGTGTCATTAGGGCTCCCATTAACATTTTTGGATCTTTTTGATAGGGAAGACTTTTACTTCAATGCTTGTCTAATTATCATCAGAAGAATTTAATCATGGTTAAAATTAAAATTTAACAATTTAATCCAGGAAGCACACATTAGACCTTCATCCCTGGAGACAGTACCATCAGTATCACCTAGGGAGATGGAACTTGGGTGATAAGGACAATTTCCCACTGGCTACCACACTTGCTGATACAGCAAGAACCACAAAAGTTTCAGAATTCTTGTGGGAAACGCACGTTTTCTTTTTTTTAAAAAAAGAGATTCCAGTACGTGCATCAGTCTAGAGATGGCTGACAGAGACTTGCAAAGACTCAGAGACCATAAAATGTAGGAGCAGAGTTAGGCCATTTGGTCTGTTGAGTCTACTCCACCATTCAGTCATGGCTGACTTTTGTTTTCATCACCCCCATTCTCCTGCCTTGTCCCCGTAACCCTTAACCCCTTGCCAATCAAGAACCTATCTGTCATAATTACACCTAATTACTCGACCTCCACAGTTCTCTGTGGCAACAAACTCCACAGATTCTCCACCCTCCAGCTGAAGAAATTCCTCCTCATCTCGGTATTAAAGGGGCATCCCTTGTTTTCTGAGGCTGTGCCCTTGGATCCTACTAATGGAAATGTGCACCCTATCCAGGCCTTTCAACATCTGGTAGGTTTCAACAAGATTCAGCCCCCCTTCTTCACCAACCACCACCCCCCCCACCACCACAACCAAATCCTTCTGAACTCCAAGTACAGGCCCAGAGACATCAAATGCTCCTCGTATGTCAAACCCTTTCATTCCTGGGATCATTCTTGTGAACCTCCTGGACCATCTTCAGTGCCAGCACGTCTTTCCTTGGGGATACGGGGCCCAAAACCGCTCAGTGTTCCAAATCCAACTCCATGGTGGTGTGCTGCATGCTTCACAACTTAGCCTACTGCTGATGCTATAAGAAGAGCAGCAAGGACGTGCAAAGCTGAAAGGCCATATGTTGACTGGATAACTGCAGAAACGTGAGGAAGTTGGTGACGACAGAGGCTTGCATCTTTTCCACAGGTTATGGCCTTCTCTCCCGATTAAGCAGAGGAGATGGGCATTCTCCACATGGGAAATGATGAATTCTTTGATAGAAAGAGACCTCTCAGAAGGAGCATGTAAAATTTATAGTTGCCAAAACTAAGCAAATAACTCTTGCCAGACATCAATGATTCCCAATATTAATATACCAATAATGGAAAAGGGAGGGGTTGGGGTCAAAATTCAGTTGACAGTAATCCTTCATGTTGCTTTGCAGAGCCATCTGTACTGATTATAAGACCTCAGTAAATGAATTCTTGATCCCTGATTCATTTACTGAGAAGGCTTACTCTAACTCTTAAGTGGTCTGTAGCTCATTCTGATTTTTTTGTGAGAACAGAAATTTAGAGTCATAGTTATTCCTTTGTTAGACCTAGCTAGTCTTCCGACACATTAGAATGATGCTTTCTGGTTCTCTTAAGGGATCTATCTCTCTTCTGCTTGCAGCCTCTCTCCTTCCTGGCAGTCCTTGTGTTTTTGTTGTCTGGCTTCCCTGGGAGTATTCCTGTGTCCCTTCAGTTGACCATTCAGCAAATTGCCTGAATTGGCTCTAAACATAGAACAGCACAGGACCAGGCCCTTTGGCCCAGATCTGCAACTGACCTATATCCTTTGCAATCTTCGACACTATCCACAACACAACCAGTTTTTGTATCATCTGCGAACGTATTAACCTACCCATCCACATTTTCTTCCAGATCATTTACATACATAAGACACAGACATGTATATCTCAAACAGCAGAGGTCCTGGTACAGATCCCTGTGGAGCACCACTAATCACGTACCTCCAGCCAGAATAAGTTCCATCAATCACTCTTCCTTCTATGGGCAAGCCAATTCTGAATCCAAATGGCAAAGTCACCCTGGATCCCATGCAGCTTAATCTTCTGGATGAGCCTACCATGAGGGACCTTGTTAAATGCCTTACTAAAATCCATGTAGACAACATCCACAGCTATACCTCAATCAATCACCTTTATCGTCACCTTGCAAAACTCAATCAAGTTTGTAAGACACGACTTGCCCCACACAAAGCCATGCTGTCTGTCCCTAATTAGGCCATGGTTTTCCAAATGTTCATAAATCCTATCCCTAAGAGTCCTCTCCAGTAGCTTCCCTACCACTGACGTGAGACTCACCAGTCTATAGTTTCCAGGATTATCCCTATTTCCCTTCTTGAATAACGGAACAACATTAGCTACTCGCCAGTCCTCTGGGACCTCACTGTGGCTAGAAAGGGGACGAAGATCTTGGTTAGGGCCCCAGCAACTTCATGTCTTGCCTGTCTCAATAAATGTGATTTTAAGTACTTTTCAAAGCAGATAAAGTAATATTTAGATTTTCTGAATGAAAAACCAAATTTTGACTTTTAACTTGCTCCTTACAGCAAAGAAATTGCCCAAGAATGAGCCTCAAAATACAGGACCAAACAGTGGAAGAAGCAGAGGTGTAGATCTTCATGAACCCACCCAACAGACCAAGACCCAGTGCTGTAGTAACTAGTCCTGTTTCTAATGCAAATCTGTCTCCCCAGTGTCCATTTCACTACTGCTTTGTAATGGAAAATCCTAAATTAACAGATTGCTCTCAATCCCAATTCTTAGTGGGGGAAAATAATTACATTTCTAATACAAAATTGATCTCTTAACTTTTAAATTGAAAAATAGTCTTCTCTTCAATTGGCAGATGTATGCATTGCTCAATACAAGCATAATGTTTGCCATCTGTAGGGATGGGCTAATGAAACATTAAAAGCCTGCTTAAATTGATGATTCACTCTAATGTAACAATTGAAATTTGTAGCGTTAACTGTATCCAATTGCTAACCAAGCAATGACCATTTGGTTAATGCTCAATTGTGTTTATATTGGATGTACAGTATATAATTAAAACGCCTTAATCTAAAATTATTTATTGGAAATAATTTTAAGGTATTAAGTTTCCTTCAGCAATCTGGTCTGCAAATAATTTGGCAGGTTGTGTAAAAGTTGTACCGCCCTTGCACTAACATTTTCTCATATATTCCCTCATTATCATTACTTTGAAATTACTCTGGTCCATTTTCTTGTAAATAAGGTATTATGACGTGGTCTGTATTTACATAAACTTATCGGACTGCTCTGGTAGGAAACCCGTATTTGGAAAAAAAATCATTAAAAATACTGAACTAATTAAGCAGATCACAAGATTTGCTATAGAAAAGTTATAAACTTTATAATTATGATATAAATATGGCATAGGGCACTCTACAATTGTATGTACTGTAAGTAATGACCATGTATTCCTTAAGTAATTTTTTCCAGCGTTCCTAAATGTGTATTTTTTGTTACAGAATGTTTTCTTTTTTCCATTGTAATGCACAATTTTTTGTAGTTAGTTTGCAGTATTGTTGATATATTCTAAAAGGTGAATTAACTAATAAACCAATAGCACAACATGTAAAAATAATGCCATTGCATTAAAATGAAATGCCTAGCAAAAGGAGAAAGGGTAATGGCTTTGCATTTAACAATGGGCAAACTAATTAATTTTTTAAAATGCAATAATCGAGATAGTAGTGGTAATCTGACAAACTCTTCCTCCTTTGGCTCAATCCATGTAATGCAATTTCAGACTAAAAATTAACAGTCACAGGTTTTTGTATTTATTCACCTGTTAGAAATTGGATGTGTCTAATCAGTTTGTTAAAATGTGTAAATAAATATATTCAAAATGTTGGTGTTAAATCATTGAGAAATTTATGAACTGGAATGTTAGAAATATTAAATCTGTCAAACATCAATGACTCATTTTCAAATTTGATGCAACTAGAAGGATAAATGTAAAGGTAATATAAGATTGCAATAGCTTTGAAAGACTTCTTTAAAATTCTGATCCAGTGAGTCTAAAAGTAAGTTTTCAAGTTCGAAAATTCAAAAAATGCAGAAGCTGAAAATCTGAAGTAAAAAGAAACATTCTGTAAACACTCAGTAGGTTGGGCAACATCTGTGGAAAGAAGAGTTAATATTGCAGAAGGGTCTTTAACTATACCTCTTTGCACAGATGCAGCAGGACTGTTGAACATCTCAAGCATTTTTTTTATATTTGGAAGTTTTTCAGGCATTCCATAGATGTTGCAGGAACTTTTCTAATTTTTTTTGGGGTAATGTGAAATACATTAATCGTGAAGTCAGTAGGCCCATCCCTGTATCATACAAAGCCCGGCAGCTAAGGGCCTTTTGACCTGAACAGAGATAACATTGGATACTTTCTTGAATTGGTATCAGTTACTTTCCTGGCTTCATCAGTATCTCGACCATATATGTTATTGTTTAAGAATACATAAAAAGCATTGCATTAGAAATCTAATGCTGTACAATTGGTTTCTTCCCCCAATTACATCTTTGGTAGGATAGGGAAAAGAGGAGGGCAGTTTTCTTTGTATTAGTCTGTCATTAAGTTACTATCATTGCCAGTAGGAACTGTAAAATGTTATGGCAAATCTAGATATGCTATTCGTACCTCCTGACTTTTGAATATTTCTTCTCCTGAGCAATTATCCAGCTATGTGATTATAGGGGTAGATGCAATAATTCAACAATTTTCATTCTGCAGACACATAGTAATAACTTGATGCATCTGCTACTATTGAACATAAGAAACAGAAGTAGGCCATATAGTTCCTTAAGCATACTCTGCTATTTAATATTGTGGCTGATCTGATTTTTGACCTCCTACTTTCCTACCTGATTGCCTTGATTTTCCCTGTAATCCAAAAAAAACTTGGCTTTAAATGGACTGAATAATTGGATCCACAACTCTCTGGGTTAGAGGCTACCTTGTGGGACTCGGTATAAGTTTTGGGTGGTAATTTTCATTCCAGATATATTTGCAGGTTGCTTCCCCATTATGTATGCCTGTGTGGTGTTCTCGAAACACTGGAACTGAGAATCAGCCTGGACATATAATAGGCAACATAGTTCAGTTTTGACCACAATGATCAAAGGCTCTGCAGTTCCCTTCTTAAAATTATCTTCTCTCCTTTATGATGCTCTTTAAAGACTATCATTTTGACTAATATTTCATTCACTAAGACCAAGAATGTACTGCATATCGAGGGATGCTGTCTTTCAGATTAAATGTAAAACTGATGTCCTGGCAGTAGACTAATGGCACTGTTCTAATTTGCAGGTGAGTTATTTGTGGTCGATAATATCACTTTGCTGTTTGTGGTAGCTTGCTGTGCACAAATTGGATAAAACAATTCCTACGTTATTGTAAATCTCGAATAATCTAGCACCCTTTGGACTTTGGTATTGAACTGTAAGATTTACTAGGCTATTGGAGATTATATTATTACAGCACCACTCTTTGAATTAACCTTTTTTACTACCTACATGGCAATATAATTTTTTCCATAAAATGTACGAGTTTAAAGGTTACATGGGAAACAAGGCCCTGGTGAGTTTGAAAGGAGCGTGGGAATGGAGAACCAGTGAGTTTAAAAGGAATGTAGGAAATGGGGCTCTGGTAAAGTTTAAAGGGAGCACAGGAAGCATGCCAAACCATTGGGATTTCTGAACAATAGGACAGCAGATTATTGGAGCTTTATTGTACCATACCTCAAATGTACCTTGTTGAAAATATTTGCATTTTTTCAATGCAGATGCAACTTTCATAGAATAAAATCATAGAATAGTACAGCACAATACAGGCCCTTTGGCCCACAATGTTGTGCTGACTTTTAAACCTCACCTAAGACTATCTAACCCCTTCCTCCCACATATCCCTCTATTCTAAATTCCTCCATATGCTTATCTAGCAAGCTCTTGAATTTGACCAATAACTTGTGAAGCATCTGAGGGAAATTTACTATGTCAGAAGTTATCATTAGTGTAAAAATTCTATCCATCAACTAGCCCAATTCATTAAAAAAAAACATTTTAAAATTATTTTTGAAACATTCTATATGTTTAGTGTTTAATAATTTAACAGTTTGTAAATTATGCTGTAGCTTATAGGGAATCCATTTTTATTCTCTATTTTCACTTCTAATGACTCACAGGAGTTCCACAAGTGCTAGGAGTCCTCCAGTAATTCACTCCAGCAGTCAGTAAGAGTCATCTGAGCTTTGATACCATAGCTTTGATTTAAATTCCTTCATATGCACTCTCAACAAATAGGACAGGATCGTCAGGGTTAATGTAGCGAGGTTGAGCAATTGTCCGAAGGCTCTGGAAAAGTAAGAGCTTAAAAGTGCCACAAATTGAAAGTTAACTAGATCTAAATTATCCAGTTGTTCTTTGAAGGTGGTAAATCACCAACTACCAAAGGTAAAGCTAAAGATCTGCCCTTTTGATCTTACTTGTGGACCAAGAGAAGTGTAACTCCCAGGGTAGAGGTGAGAAGAAGCCTTTGGCCTTCCCCAGTCTCTTTCACACACTAGTAGCTCTCTTTTCCCTTCCTGCTGTTGATGTCCTGATCTCCGACTAAAGGCCCCTGTTTTCTCTCTTCTCTCCCCTCTCCCTCCCAATCCTCTGAGTTTAAGTCTCTGATCTCCATTCGCAGCAATTTCAGCCCTTAGCTTGTGCTCCCTGGGCTTTTCTGCTAATTTTACCCCTTGCCCCCCAGCCAGACTGGCCAGAAAAACTGACAAACAACATTCTTTTGGAGCCCTTGATAAAATCAGAGCTGTTGCATCTCTAGCCTTGGTGAATTCTTTATCCTACTTCAAACTTGTTCAGAAATTAAAATGGATCACGTTGGAAATGCTCAGCAGATTGGGTAGCTTCCATGGAGAGTTTGTGATCAGACTATTAAAGACATTGAATCTGCTGTATCTATGTTCAGTATCGTTACAAAGGGCATTTTTTATACAAAGAGTATGAGGAAATGACTTGGAGGTGGAATAGGACTGAATGAAAATGTGTTTTGCAGCAAAAAGTCAATTTATTCATCAAACAAGGTTCATTTAAATGTTACAGGAAGCAATGTACAAAGCCTATTTAAAAAGTCTCCATTAAAACAGCAATCGTACTCATGACTGAAATTACAGCAATATTTCCAGATAAAAGCACAGTGATTTCTTAAAACACGGTGAATGGAGGATAAGATACATAAAGATCATATGTGTTAAATCCATTCTGGACACCTACATCTGTGTGACCTTCAAGCATGACTGGGGAGGAATTACCCAATCTAATTTTGCCAGAAATAGTGGTACTCTATTTGACTACTTAGCTACTGATGGGTTATTGGTATTCTGAATAAATTTACATGGTGGATGGAACAATGAATTTTTAAGTACAGTGTTATACTTAGCCGGTTTGCTTCTGAAATTAACCAATGTATCCAGCTGTGAGCAGCTTTACAATAAGGTAGAAACAAATTTTGGTAAAAATACCATTTCTACATTTTTTAAGCTTGCGTTATTGTTGCTGTTCTTCAAAAAAATGCCTTTGTACATCCTGGAAGCAACAATATCAGAACTGTTACGTTATCACAAGCTCCTGCTAATTTAGCAGTTTGGACTAATCTTTCACTGATGGTTTTTGCTATAGTTTCATACTGAAGTTCTTCTGTTTCCTTGGCAGTTTCCTGACTCATTACTTCTGTGTTCTCTTCGTGATTCATAGTATCAGCTTCATCGTATTGTCCTTCAATTATTTTCTGCAGAGGTATTTCAATTTGAATAGAGCCTGATTTTTGCATTGTTTCGTTGGTAATATTCTCTTGTCTGTAGTGACCATTTAATCCCTCAAAGGGTGAAAGCTTCTCAGCAAAATGAGCAACTGGTGTTCTGTCAACAATGTATTCATCCTTTGTTAAAGTTTCCTCAGAAAACTTTTCCAGGGTAGCTCTGTCCTTAACTTCCATTTCTGGTATAGGTTTCTCAGAAAAATTAGGCACCGTTGTTCCAAGTTCTTTACTTGAAGAACTCTGAAGTAAATCTTCCACAGATATATTGCCACTATGTTCTGCCATCAATGGAAACTCATCAGTCACATGTTCAATGAGGTACTTGGATTCCTCCTTCATTGCAATATCCTGCAGTAAACGATCTATGGCTTCGCAGACAGTACTACTGACATCCTTGAGTGAATATTGTACGAGTAAACGTTCAACATGTTCCCTTTTAATACCATATTTCTTCCTAATTAAAAGCTCCTCAAATAAACGCTCAGTGGATGTCACAGCATCATTATGCCCCTCCTCAGAAAACTCATCAAGCAAATGTATTATGGAGGACCCTAAATCAATGTGTTGCTCACTGTGATCCATGACATGCAATGTATGAATCTCTTTAATGTCTGTGTGAAAAGATCCAAAATAAAATGAAAGCATTTGTATTGCAATTGAAACTACTTCATGCCTATTAAGTACTTTCCAAAATCCACCTGAAGCTAGAACAAGAAACTGGCATGAGGAGTCTATAGGAATAGAGACAGTATATGGTATTGGTACAATAGATGTTTTAAGTTTGGGATCTCCATGGTATCCAAGTCCTCGTGTTGACTGAGTGATTCCTTCTACAAGACCGTGTTGTTGATTTTTACTGATGGTTCCACCGGTGTGAAGAATACGTTTACGTTCTTTACGGTTTGAGGTGCTGTGGTTTCCAGTTAAACGGTAACCTTTTCCATTTTTACACAAGACAGCATGTACATCACCTGCAGAAAGAAAAACAGTTTAAGAAACGCATAAACGTGATTGATAGCCTAATGAATATAGAAATGCTCTGTCCCTAGCGTGTGTTGTAAACTATGAAGTATTTATATACACTTAATCTATATTCGTGATTTTAATATTAATATTTTTAATGTCCAATTGTGATCCATCACTTTAGAACTGTTATTAAATAAAAATTACATATAGAGGGGCCTTATTCACCGGGAGCACCAATCACAAACTCAGCTGCCTGTTCCCACAATTTTATATCCATTAAAACTGAACAGTGTATAAAATAGAAATATGTGAAACAAATTAATTGGCATAGCTGGTTAACTGTAAACAAACTACCTTGATACAGACTGAGGGCATGGAGGAAAATATTTGGCCTAAAAGATACAGTTAGAATTACAGGGGAGAAATGAGAAGGAAGCCTTGATATTTGCTCTGAGGCTAAGATCATGCTGGTGACAATCTCGCATTTGGGGTAATTTACTGGCATATTTGATGCCAGTCACATTACTCATCATGTGTGGGGACAGGTTTGAATCCAGCCTGCTTAACCTTTCATTTCCAATGGAAGATCTAGGAAGATCACTGGAAGTCAAATGCTGGTTGGACATATTAAGTGCATAGCTTGCTGAAAGTGGCAACAGAGGTGGATAGGGTAGTGAAGAAACTGGAGAAACAAAGGTCTGCAGATGCTGGAGTCCAGATTAAAAACACTATGATGCTGCAGGAACTCAGCAGGCCAGGCAGCATCTGTGGAGAAAAGCAGGCGGTCAACATTTTGGGTCCAAAGCTTTCTTCAGGACTGAAGATAGGAAAAGGGGATTCCCAATATATAGGAGGGAAAAGCAGAGCAGTGATACGTGGACAAAAGAGGGGAGGCAGGGTGGGCACAAGGTGGTGATAGGTAGACGCAGGTAAGAGATAGTGATAGGTAGTATTTGGTATGCTTAAAGGGCCAAGACATTAAATTTTAGAATTGGGACGTCACGGTAAACCACAAATGGAATATTGTGTAAAGTTCGTAGAATCGTACAACACAGAAACGGGTGTTTTCAGCCTACCTCATCCTCATCCATGCCAATGTCTATCAACACTAATCCCATTTGTCTGTGTTAAGCCCATATCCCGCTACACCTTTCCTATCCAAGTGCCTGTCCAAATGCCTTTTAAACGTTGTAACTGTATCTGCCTCCACTACCTCCATGGCATCTTGTTCAAAATATTCACCACCCTCCATGTGAAATACTTACCCCTCAGGTCTCCTTTAAATTTCTCTCACCTTAAGCTTGTGCCCTCTAGTTCTAGATTTCACTGCCCCGGGAAAAAGATTCTGACTATCCTATCAATGCCCTCATAATTTTATAACCTTCTATTAGGTCACCCTTCAGCTTCCTACATTCCAGTGAGGATAAACTCAGTTTATCCAATCACTTCTTATAACTACAGCCCTCCATTTGCCTGCATTAGTCCTGTATCTCTCTACACAAGTAAGTGAGAGGTAGATTATGTCAAATGAACCTCATCTTTTTTTCAGGTGATAAAGTAGTGAAAAAGAGCATGTGTGGACATTATTTATATACTTCATTTGATGAAGTCCCTCATAAGAAAATGTTAGTTATAATTGAAGCACATGGAACTGAAGACAATTTAATGATCAGGTGCGGAAATTAGCACCACAAGACAGAAAGCAGAGATAATGGGTTGTGAAAAATGATGTCCTATAACAATCTATGTTACAGCCACAAATATAGATTATAAATGTCTTGTATGAAAGGATAGAAAACTAAATGTACCTGTTTGCCAACAAGCCAAAGATAGCCCTTCATGTAGCATATATAGAATTAGTACAATACAAAAGAGACATTAATAAATCTCCCAATTTGACATTGTTGCAAAGAGATGATAAAATGGGAAGATACTGTCAAAGGATGTAAACCGATCTCAGGGATAAATCTCAAGAAAAACACAGCACTTTCTACATGAGAACATAAGATAGTGGAATTGGCACCCCCTGCTTTTCAAACAACATGTAAGTATTTTCTTATCTTTCAGTCTTCTGCTTTAATAAATTTTTTTACAATGCCTTTTACTTTCAAATTGTATTAGTTTAGTTCATGAAGGATAGAGCTAGCAGAGCTGGTAAAGGCCATATTTAAGAAACTGATTTACAAAAGACTAGAAAATTTAATCAACAGTTATACAAGTACAATTCCAGAATTGGAGCATGTACGTCTTGGCCATTGTGGCTCAACGTTGGATGCACAAGTTTAATCCAAGTTGTAATCTAAGCAGCACAGTAGTAGTTGAATGTGCCCAATTGCTCATTAGAGCCAATAATTCGTTTTTAATACATAACCAGAATGCATGAAGCACTCAGCAGGTAAAGCAGTATCAGTGGGGAGTGAAACATTTCATATCAAAGACCCTTCATTAGAGGTGGAAATGTGTAAGGGTGGGCATGTTTTCAGTTGCAGAGAGGGAAAAGTGGAGAAAATTGAGGGAATGCCTAATAGGATCCAGACCAAAACTGTCAAGGTAAAAGTTACTTTAAAAGTTTACGCTGGGCACCTTTGAGGCTGCTTCGCTGAAGAAATCACAGATTGGGTGACTGTTCTGCAGAACATCTCAATTCAGTCCACTGAGCTTCCAGCAGCCTGTCATTTTAGTTCTTAGTTCCACTCCCAACATGACCTCTGTTTTTGACCTCCAATGTTATTCCAACAATACCCAATTTAAGCCCAAGGGATGGCATCTCATCTTGCAACTGGGCACGCTACGACCCTTGGGACTTAATTCTGAGTTTAACATTTTCAGATAAATCTGCCCATTCTTCCACAGATGTTGCTTTACCCTTCTGTCTGAATTAGTTGTGTTTCAAATTGTTTCTGCATCGTTTTGTTCCATATGGCAGTTTTTAAAGTAATTGTTGGATTGACAACTTTGGTCTCCATCGTGTCATAGACATTCACTCTGTTCTCTCCACCTCCTCCTCTCTGCAAATTAAAATACCCTCGTCTTTTCAATTTTTCAGTTTTTATTTGAAGGGTCCTTGACCCGAAGCGGCGACGCCTTTTCTCTCCCCATTGGTGCTCCTTACGATGCTGTGTGTTTCCAGCACTCTCGGTCCTTATTTCGGATGTTGTCTTATTCCCATGCAGAGACAGTGAAAATAATATGGGGCCATTGCTTCTGTGTTAAATGAGCATTTGCCATCAGTGAAAATCAAGCAGAATAAAATTTGTTTGCGACAGTAAAAGTTTCCAAATCCATTTCAAACGGTAATCCTTTCAAATAATTCTGTTAATAGATTTTTTAAATGGGTCAGATAAAGAGCCTTGGTATAGAAGGCGCAAATTATTTGATCAGTTACAAGAGAAACTTTTAACTGTCGTGTTAAAAGTCAGATTCCTTACCTAAGAACACTCTACGCAAAGATGCGTTTCACTGTGTGTTTCGATGTACATGTGACTAATAAAGAAATCTTATCTTTTCTTAAGAAGGTAAAAGTAGCCTGCTCGCTGTTTGTTCAGTCACCTGCATTGGCTATGTGCAGCGTTCCGATTTCACACGAACTGCTTTCCGACATCGCGTCAACGTTGCCCTGGTTCACTTCACTTGTGTTCGGGATTTGAGAGACTGAAGGTTCCAGTAGACAGGTAGAGGCTGCACACCCGCTCCACCGGACTTTTGAACTTTCATTTCGCCCCAGCCTCAGTATCCTGTCCATTTTCCAGAAAGCCTTGGCGAAAGCCATGTGGACCGCTCCATGGAGGCGGTCTTTGGAGCCCTCCTTCTCCGCTGCCGCTGAATAAGTCGGCGCGATGAGTGATTTCTCAGCGGCGCCTCGGGGGAAAAGCAGGTCGTACCCCGAGAGATAGGCATGTTCTTCCTTGGAGAGTTCATAGGGATGCCCGGCCAAGATCAGTTGTTGCAGGATCAGAAGGGGCAGGTCTTTGGATGCGAACTGAGCTGCAGAGGCTCCGTGGAAGCCATCGAAGAGCCCAATGAACCACGTGTTGCTCCGGCCGCCGTAACAGTCCACGAAGACAGAGATGTCCTCCATCTGAGATTTCCAAGGAGCATTCATGTCCTGACAGGCCCCGAAGGCTTTGGTGCAGGTTTTCCCGGGCATTCTGAGGGACAGCGGCGGCTCTCTGGTGCACAGGATGGGCCTTTCACTAAGAAACGGCCAGGTTGACATCCGGTGCGACTTCACCATCTCGTACGCGAAGTCGATCTTCTCCAGCTCCAGCCGGCTCCATTTCTTGGATCGCGCCTTCTTGGAGATGATGCCCCGCCGGCGGATCCGGAGGGACAATAGGCTGACTGGCGTCTTGCCCATGTGATATTGCAGCGTGTTGAGGGCGCGGTGCAAAGCCCTGTGGTGACGGACATGCCGTGCCCGCAGCTTCTTGTCACAGATCAGGCATGGCACCGTCAGCGTGGCGCATTGTGACACTGGGGGGACCTGACTGATCCTTGAGGTTGATGGCGAGTTGTCTCCTGGCGGCGGAAGCATCTTAACCTTCTGCTTTTAGCTTTGAGCAGACCAATGGGAACCGCGCTACTTCCTTATAAAAGCCACCGGCATGAAGGATGAAGGACAGAACAGTTATGCATAAATAGGGTATAAAATGAAAACGGTTATATTTCAATTATTCACATATACTCTACAATCAAAACGGCCGGTGTGTGGCAGGCACTCGGTTAGAAGGGAGCGTTAAAACTATCTAGATTTTTAGATATTAAGCGAAGCTAAGTTAGTGCAGGAAAGTGGCGCTGAGGTAAAAGATTGAATGGCCGAAGAGAGGGACCGAATAACCGACTCCTGCTATTTATTATGTTCTTAAAAGCCCAACGCCACGAATTCAAAAGCAAAGTATTCTGCATGTCGAAAATCTGAAGTAAGGACAGAAATGCCAGACTTGATGAAAAGTTCTGTTACCGTTTCCACATTAGCTAGCTGTTGAATTACTCCAGCGTACTATTCTTGTTCAATGTTCGACAGAATTTTTTTTCAAAAATTAAGCTAAGCATCAAATTAGAATTATTTCAAATACTGTTAATTAGACTAAACCACCACTTCCTTGTAAGTACCTTCAACCCCTGACAAAAGCATCATCTACCCAATTGTTGGGGAGGAGTCATCTTCAGAACGAATATAGCAACAGATCGATTTGGAGGACAGATTAGGTCCTAGAAGTGTATCTTACACATCTCTTTAAAATTGTACACTCATAGAAAAATAATTACATTGCAGGAGTTCATTATTTTTCATATTATGTTGACTGGAGTTGTTGGTTCTGATTGGAACTGCTGGCATATCAGACCATTAGACACGATGTGGATCACAGAAGTCCCAGACTTATACCTGACAGATGGCACATCTGTCACTATGCTTCAACATTGGAATCCACAGGGAATCTAATGGCTGAGCGCAATCTAAATAGGATCCTCAACTTCTGTGTAGAGGCTAAATAAAATCCGGAATAGTGGAGAGAAGCTTTATTGCACAGTACTGATTAATCAAGAGAACAGTGCAGATAGCCTCTGAGACCATTCTGCCCAAGCACAGTTTCCTCCTGTTTGTATACTTTTGATGTATATACAGGATCAAGCAAGACAGATATATTTTGTTTATTCAGTCATTTCCCCATGTCTTTGCACCAGAGGTGTTAACTTAATCAATGTCTCTGCTCTTTTTCCTCGATCATATCAATTGGTCCTGCCGTCATCTCATCCTGCCTTTGGTATTACAAGGTTAGTGCTAATCAGATTAATTTTACAATACTTCACCAAATATTCCACAATGTTAATTAAATCTGTAATGTCTCTGAAAACCAGAGGTTTTTGAAGGCTTCCTTCTTTCCCAGCACAATATGCTCCAAGGTGTAGCTATACCCAAGGACAAATAGCAATCGCTTATGTTTCCACCCTTAACCCTTGGCTCTAACTATTAGTTTTGCTAATTCCTACTTGACTCTCCAACCCCACATGAAGTCAGGCCCGGTGTAGGATCAGAGACTCCTTTGGTTTTAATGGGAATTCTAATCCAGTGGAAGGTAGATAATTTAAAATGTATACATTTTATTTTATTTTAGTTTAGTTTTTTATTATTTCTAGTTGTGCTTTTATGTTTTATATAAAATATTATAATTTAATGTTTAAAATATTCTTTGCATCATTAACTTCAGTTTTAATAGTTTTAAGTATTTCTGAGTGTCAGACACTTAAGAACAGTTAAAAATGCTTGAGAAATGTGATAAAAAACTATTGGGGCATTTCAGGGTAGAACTTCTGTACTATGCCACACACATCTTAATTGCCATTCAGGCATTGTCATCGGACTCAGGCATGTGGAGGACCAACGGGATAGGATGTCTCTGGTAGCCCAGATGAGGATGGTTATGTGGGAACCATGGGCAGTGACTCGGAGCAGAAGTATCATTGAATGACTCAGAAGTGTGGATTGATTAGAGACTCAAAAGGAGAATCTTTTGTGGATCAGTGTTGAGGGAGACCCTCAGAGGGATATCAATTACTTGGAGAAACTGGGAGTGTTGTCCTTAGAGCAAAGGAGATTATAGAGAGATTTTATAGCAGTCCTCTAATCTATGAGTGATTTTAACAGAGTAATTGGAGAGAAATGTTCTACCAGCAGGATGATCAGTCAAGGCACTTAGACTTAAGGTAGCTGGCTAAAGAACAAAGAATGGAGGTGACTTTGTTTTACATAGTGATTGCTTTAATCTGGAATCTATTGCTTCTAAAGGATGCTGGACAGAGATTCAGTAATAATTTTTATAAGTTACTTAAGAGGGATAAATAAAAGAAATAAGAGAAAAAAACAGGGTGAAACATGCTTCCAGTTTTCCCTCCAGAATGGACTATTTTAACATATTTGGACCAAATTTGATACTGCTGAGAAACTGGCTCAGAACGATGCATAATTTGCTGGCATCCATTCGATCTAGAGTACAATACACACAAAATTAATGCTTTAACCTATTTAATTATCTAGTCCTAACCACATTTTTGAAGGTCTTAGTAAAATAACCACAGGATCCAATTACACCACTGCTTTGAGTAATTTCACACTAGTTAGTTATAATTAGAACCATTTTAGCACTTCTTAAAGCGAGGGGGCTATGTGCTTGCAGCTAGTGGTGGAAGTCATTTAGTGGCCTCTGCACTTTTCCCATGGCTTCAAGAGATTACAGAACAGGGGCAAAAGCATCTTAATCTTCCAATATGGCTTGAGAGGTTCTGGTCAATGAAGTGGAAAAGGAGAGTTTTCTTCCCACAGGGGCCAGTAAGCCCTCCTGGCACATGTTAAGCAGCGGTGCAAAAGGACAAGTAGGTCAACACAGAGACTCAGTCCATTTAATGATCTCACACATGACTCATTAGCTCAGCAAATACATCACAAAATTGCATCCCTTACCGGAGCAGAGGCCTGCATGCAGTACACTTTATCGCTCTAGCAACAATCTCTATCCATGAAGGCTTGAACCTAACATTCAAACGCTCCACTACATCCTCACAGCTACTACTACTATAAGAATTACACCCAGTTCTCACAGCTTCCACACAATGCCAACTACTTATATTACAGTACCCAAGTACATTGCAAGATACTCATTAAAGTACTCCCCTCTCTCCTGTGGGAGAAGATGGTGACTAGACACATTCTTTATGGACATAATTATTACTTGAAACTTCTGAAGCACAAATGTAACCTGGTCTTATCAGACCAATCCCAAATGTTGTCCAGATCTTGCCACTGAAGGCACAAACACTGTTAGTCATGTTGATGGTGCTCAGGCTCCTTCATGGAATCAACTGGTAGGGTCTTGAAAGCATATCAAGGGAGGTTCTCTCATCCTTGCTCTCCTTCTTGACCCTCATCTTCTTCCACTTTTGTGTACATATAGTGGCAAGACTGTGGAGGGCATAACACAGCAAGAGATCATATCTGGTGTGTACTGAACTGCACTTCCAAACCACTACTGGTATCAATAACTCTGCTTCAGATCCTCACTGATGATTCCACTAAAGTTTGCATGGTCCCAGGGTTCTCCTTGTAGCAGCAACTGATTGTTGAACCTCTCGCTGGAGTCAGTAAGCCTCATCTCTAAACAGCCACCAGTTGGTATATGGTGATATGACACCCCTGACTACCCCTTTGGATGAAGGAATCATCCCTGGAAAGATAGCATTCAATATCATGATTTTGCAGGTGCCCTTGATTATTTTAATGTTATTTGAGTGAAAGTCCTTTCAGTTTTGGTACAAGTTGAGGTTCTGGTGAAGAGTCCTTTGTAGCATTTGTGTATAATCCACTCCACCTTTCAATTTCAACTAAGCTGCCTGTCTCTTCTGCCTGCTCCCCTCTACCCCTACACTTGCCTTGAGTAGAGAGTTCTATCACCTTCAGAAAGCAGCAGTGGAGCTCTGGCTGATATCGCTGCAGCTGCCTGCAATGAGCAAGGGACAAGGGAATTGAAGACCATTGTGACCTTCCTGCCAGGAGCAGAGCTGTCCAGGAACAGATCTCTTGTTGCAGCTCTGCTGTACCAGGTGACAGATCTCGGGCTTCCAAAAGAACCGGTCACATTGGTCTTCAGTCAAGTGCATGATCCCTGAACACTGCCTGAAAGGGTAGGACATATACCATGAATGGAAGGGCCCCGGGGAGTATGGATGAACAAAGGGACCATGGTGTATAAATCCAAAGATCTCTGAAAGTGACAGCACAAGTAGATATAGTAATAAATAAGGTGTATGGGATACTTGCCTTCATTAACTGGAGCACGGAGCATAAGAAGAGGGAGGTCTTGGTCCAATTTTATAAAACATTACTTAGGCCACAGCTAGAATATTGTGTGCAGTTCTGGTTGCCACAATGTAGGAAAGGTGTGATTACATGACAGAGTGTGCGGGGGAGATTCACCAGGGTGTTGCCTGGGATGGAATGCTTCAGTTCTAAGAGCAGACTAGATAGGCTAGGTTTGTTTTCCTTGGTCCAGAAGCAGCTGAGGGGGGACCTGATAGAGGTATACAAAATTACGAGAGGCATAGGTGCAGTAGATAGGAAGGAACGTTTCCCCATGGCAGAGGCGTCTAAGACCAGAGAGCATAGGTTTAAGGTGAGGACTAAGAGGTTTGGAAGAGATCTGAGGAAGAATTTCTTCACCCAGGGAGCAGTTGGAATTTGGAACGCATAGCCTGAGAAAGTGGTGGAGGGAGGTACAGCATTTAAAAGGTTCTGGATGAATACTTGAATCACCAAGGCATAGTAGGCTATGGACTAAATGTTGATAAATGGTAAGCATAGACATGGTGGCTGAAGGGTCTGTTTCTGTGCTTTATGACTCTATGACTTTTTTTCGGTGGGCCATTATGACCAGAACCCTCCTCCTCCTATACCTTTTGCAAATGCATTCTTTTCTTGCAAATGCAGTGTTAGAATCATGCAAGGTAAAACTGGCCTTAATGGCAGTATATGGCACTGCCCCAACTAAGCTGCATTATTTAAAAGGATAACTTGCTGCACAGACACAGATCTCTTATATTCTGCAAAGTAATCACTAACAGAACTGTCAGTCTTTGGGACTTTGTACTCAAACCCCAACAAAATGGCTGTTATCTAAACTGATACTAGTTATCAAGTATCTCTTTAAATAGTTTGGTGAGTGGATAGGAAGGGGTATATCCTATTACTCAGGTCAGCTTTCCTTTACATAGTTCATTGAATTGACATGACCCATGCCTACTGAGCTGAATCAGCATTCTGCAACACAGTTGGGCAATGAAACAGCCTTGCTTGACAGCAGTCATCACTGAGACTGGGTCTATTGTTGGTCCATTGATTAGGATCATGGACTATGGTGCCATTATGAAGCAAACATAAAATAGATTTGAATTTCTGTGGCCAGCCAAAATTAGGAGAGTGCTCCACTATCCCTCTCGATTGATGTAATCAAAGACAGGTGAGGTTGAAAAAGACCATGTGACTCCCTTCATTTTTCTTGGCATTGGTGAAGATCATGTCCACTGTGCCTCTACATACAATTCAGAGAGCATCTCTTCAATATCTGGGAGGTGGTTGAGGAGGACTTGATATTGATGCCTTTCCCTGGGGCAGACAACCGAGAGACCCCAATGAAGTTACCACAGTTGGAATTATTTCCCTACTTGAAGGAGATTTCATTTATGGTATCTCTGAGTTCCCCAGGTGTATCCTCCTCCCCATTGTGGACATTGAATGAAGATCTTTGCTTTCATGAATGAAGATCTTCACTGCTAAATTTTAGAACTTGAGCAGAGATCCCATCTGCTCCCAAGACCTTGTTAATTTTTCTCATAATTCTCAACCTGAAATACTAACTCTATTTCTCTTTCCTGATGCTTCCTGACCTGCTGATTGTTTCCAGCATTTTGTGTTTTTATTTCAGATTCCCAGCATCTGCAGTGTTTTGATTTTCACTTGTTATTTTTAGTTGGGGAATGGCCTTGTTGGTCAGGTGTGGTGCCAAGGCTGGACCAAATAGTTTGCTATGAGATGGAGTGAAGGGCATTCATGTCAAGGACAGAGTTGCAGTTGAGGTCTTCAAAGTTTTCCTTCTTACAAGCACTGACTGCTTTACTATTCCTGATGGTTCTTGGTGAGGGTTAATCTTCAAACCTAATGGGAAATTCTTCAACACACGGCAGCTATACTCCAGAACCAAGGTCACCTGAACCTCAGTAGTCAGGTGGCACCAATTAAATAGCATTTGCAGGTGCTCGGTGGCCAAGCTTCAAGCCATCACTGAGTTAGTTATTGAAAGATGAGCCTTACATTCAACATCTACAAGATAAAGATCTTGTATCGATCTGCCCCCCATCTGCATCACAGTGCCCCCCCAACAATAAAGGCTCACAGCGAGACTCTGAGAAACATGCGCCTCTTCCCATATCTCGGGAACCACCTGTCGGTGAAAGCAGATATTGAGAGTCAAATTCACCATGGCTTTCAATGTGCCAGCATAGCCTTTGGTTGATTGAAGGAGGTAAAGGGCCTTTGAAGTGCAAGACCTCAGACCTGGCACACAACTTGTGGTCTGCAGGCAGCGGGTGGTTCTGTGATCTGCACTATATAGCAGGCACTTCAAGGCACTTTAAATATACCATCATTTTTGTCTCCCCAAAATTCTCCAAATTAACTGGAAGGGTAAGTAAACCAACATGCATCCTCTCTCAGGCCAACACCTTTCAAAAAAAAAATCAGGCCCATTTAAGCTCAAAGATGCCATCTGCTCCCAAGGTTTGACACCAAACCAGAAACAGGCAGTTTATTCAGAGCTCAGTCATAGCGATATATTACCAGAAAAGATTCAAGATAAGCTCAAAGCCTCCTTGAAAATATGGAACATCCCCACTGACTCCTGAGAACCTCTAGCTCATGACCACTCAAAGTGGAGGAGCGTTCAGGATGGTATCAATAGCCTCGAGTTCATGCATCAGGAGTCATAGAAACCCTGCATAAAGAGCAGGGGTAGACCACCTCACAAAACTGCCGACCTGCCCTCCCCCACCCTCACCACATTCTACAGGGGTACCATTGAGAGTGTCCTGACCAGCTGCATCTCTGCCTGGTACAGTAACTGTAACATCTCTGACCGTAAGACTTTGCAGAAAATTGCGAGTACAGCTGGAAAGATCATTGGAGTACTTCTTCCCTCCATTTTGGATATCTACAACACACGATGCACAAGCAAAGTCTGCAGAATCATAGATGACCCCTCTCATCCCTCCCATGACCTATTTGTCTCACTGCTGTCTGGCAAGCAGTACCGGAGCATCCGGGCCAGAAGTACTAGATTGTGCAACAGTTTTTCCCCCCAGGCTGTCAGGCTCCTGAATACCCTGGAGGCAGTTTCAGACAAATGCCGTGTCAAAAGCCCTGGTTTGCACAACAGTGTACAAGAACTTTGGCTGCTGCTGAACATGTTTATACATTTAGTGCAACACACTGAGTTCTGTTTTTTTTTCGTCCAACTCGGTTTTGCGCTAACCCTGCACTAATTTTGTATTCTGTATATAACGTTTTTTGCACTATTTGTACTTGCAAAATTTTTTCGTCTGCATTTATTCTATGTCCTCTGTTCTATGTATGTCCTCTGTTGTGAGAGTCTGGAGGAAACGACATTTCGTTCCTCCATGTGTTTTTATAGCATATGGGTGAATGACAATAAAGTATAACTCGACTTGACCCGCCGGTCTCTCCAGGCTCCTATCGCCCCATTCGTGGAAGAGTCTGGGGTTTCCCATACTGGCTTCCACAAACATCTCAAAAATCAACGAAATCAGAGCGGAAGCAAGCCCTCCTCCTGAGCCACAGCCTAAGAAGGTTCCACAACTCTACCAGCTGCCCACTCAGCACACTTTCTGCTTGCGCCTGGGACAAACGCAGCACCGCCTTAACTCAACTTTGCTACATTGCACAGCGGCATCAAAAATATGCGCCGGCGACTCATGGACAAAATTCCGAGCAAATCATCACGACCAGCCTGATTTTGTTTTTTTTTTGTTAAAGGCGTTGTAACACACAATGTTTCAGCTACTTGCGAGCTACTATCTGGGCTGTCCTCACTTGCTTCAGTTTGTGTTCAGGAGGCGGTGATGGGCGCTGGTATTCTCAGGCGAATGTTCCGTCGCTATGAGCAGCCGATGGAACGCGGCGACATACGGGCGGGCCTGGTCGGAACGTCAGGCTATTGTCAGCGGTTCTAGAAGCCGAACCCACAGAGCTTTGGAAGGGAACTGCCCCGCAGACATTCTACGACCAGTCCCGCCATCTTGCTCCAGCGACGGCAACAGCCCCAAACACCCCACCAAAGCATTCTCCGCCTCGGATTTTCAAAGAACATATCTGTCCCGGAAAAACGCAGAAGAATGTTTTGCATCCAGAATAGAAACAGAAAATGCTGGAAACAGCAGCATTTTCTGTTTTTA
The DNA here is from genome assembly GCF_009764475.1 of Pristis pectinata. Lineage (NCBI taxonomy): Eukaryota > Metazoa > Chordata > Chondrichthyes > Rhinopristiformes > Pristidae > Pristis > Pristis pectinata. Next base: position 41,619,964 of record NC_067409.1, on the reverse strand, counting down.
TTTCAGATGTCCAGCATCTGCAGTGATCTTAAAAGGTTAGATTTGGATCCAGGGCTGCTTCATCACACACGCCGGGCGTCCTAGAGGTAAATGTCCCGATTGACATCCGCCACGACTTTTCCAGCTTCTGCGCGGTCCACCTCTGAGAAGGCAGCGGTGGAAGGGGAGGAGTGCGGTGTGAGCAGCGCGCCAGTAAGAGCGCTGTAGCGCCTTGTGGTGACGCACGTCGTTTATTTTGACTGGTGAGCGCGTCACGAAGGTGCGGTGGCTGGACATGCCTTTCGCGTGGAGCGGCAAGCTGTGAGCGGGTAGCAGTATAATGAAGTCGCGCTACGATCGACACAGGTGGAAGATTAAGATGACAGGAATATGAAGGAAGCGCAGAAATAGCGTGCAGAGACAAGTAAGAAGAAATGAAATTTGCGGGGAGGGGGGAGGGGAGGAGGTTCACGTCAGCCTATCAGAGGAAAAAAACATAGATGAGTGCGTCTCATGCAGCATTGTTCAAAAAATTAGCGGAGCACTCAACTAGATTTATTACAGAAAGACCAAAAACAATTTCAAGATTCATTGTATTTATTCATTGATATTTAAGAGTACCTTTACCAATTTTAAAAGAAGCAGCACCAGGTCAACTTGGCACAGCTGAGAACTTTGGATGTTCGTATATTCAGACGGACAAAAGAAAGGAAGAGATTAGTCTTTGGGCTCTAACACGTATGTGAGTATTCACTGCCTGTTGAATTCACCATGGCACATGGCTGAAGTACACTTGTTTCTACTCCTCGGGTAGACAGTAGTCGGACGAGGCACATCCATGTGTTTCCGCATTTTATAACCTGCACAAAATATGCATTATGCTAGTGGCTACGCACTGTATTCCAGTACCAATGTTTGCAGATAAATACCGTGCAGCCAGTGCAGTACTGAATGTTCATTGCAAATGCCAAGATAAATTTCTTTATTGATGTGCAATAAAGGATACTAATTAATGAGTAGGTAGAGAGAAATGGCTTTGTGATTGTACTAAGAGACTGGGGAAACTGCTGAAGATGAAAGGTTAAGACTATTATGAATATGGTAACTGGGGATAAAAGCCACACTCCCACCATTTATTTTATGTATGGCAGAACTTGGGAAAAGTAGCCTGTAGGATGACTTCATTAATGGGCACATATTACCATTTCTGATACACAGACTTGGCAGGTGAATTGTAGGATGACATATCATCAGTTTTACTAATCAGATCGAGGAATTAAGATTGAGCAGTGACAACTGGGAGTAAAGTTCTCTGTGAGCACACTATTGCAATGAGTAGTGCAGTCCCAGAGAAGCAATATCGCTGCTTCATTGGTGCCCACAGAAGCAAAATGATGTTTATTTTTGACAGGCTTCTCTGGTTCCATTCCCTTGGATATTCCAAACCTAAAGTGGCATTGCACCCTAATTATACAGAGGACAAAATTCATGTTAAGAAAGGCACAACTGCTGCAAAGATTGCTGTGTACCACTTTAAAGAAAGAAAATTGATGCTCTAGTTTTGATTGTCTTCTCAGGGTCTCATCATTACTTAGGCCAGCCTCCTGTTGAAGCATATAAAGGAAGAGCTCTAGGGAAAGCCCAAGAGCTCCACATATGAAAATCTTGGAACTTCTTCATCGATGTATTTTTGGAGTACTTTTAGTTTCCAATATTATTAAATTTTCTCTATTATGTTTCTCAGTAACTTCACTATTTATAATTCCCACATGGAAGAATATTCAAACAGTAGTAGGGAAATTACTGAAAAAAATTCTTAAGGACAGGATTAATCTGCACTTTACAAGGATTTATCGAGGATAGTCAGCATGGCTTTGTTAAGGGGAAATGCTGCCTGACTAATTGGATTGAATTTTTGATGAGGTAATAAGTATGTCAGTGAGGGAGCTGTGGTTGATGTAACCTAAATGGACTCCAGTAAGGCCTTTGACAAGGTCAAATTTGGAAGACTGATCCAAATGGTAAGAGCCTATAGGATCCAGAGTAAATTGGATCCAAAAATGGTTTGGCGATAGGAGGCAGAGGTTGATGGTTAAGGATTGTTTTTACAATTGGAAGGCTGCAACTAATGGTGTACCATGGGGATTGTTGCTAGGTCCCTTGCTATTTGTTGTATACATTAACAATCTGGATGTGAATGTTGGCAGTATGAATAGTAACTTCATGGCTGACACAAATTGTTGATGGTATTGAAAGCTTCTCCACAAGTTATTTACTGCCTTGGCATATACAATGACTGGAGCTGGCATCAAAACTATTTGTTCCCCTTCTTCTTGCCATGGATACAAGCCTGTATTCACCACGTCTTGATCCTGCCTCCAAACTTACTCCTGCATTATGAGCAGTGTCTTAATACCTGAGCTGGTGGCTGTGATGGTGTGCCTTCATCTTTATTTTCTTCCTACTGAACCATCTCCTGATCAGCTTGGACTTTTCAAGTATCGAAGGGATATGTTTTTGTACACAGCACACCACATGCTACCTGTTTTGAGTATATAATTAGCTCATCGACTGCTTTACCTAGCCAGTCTTATGCCAGAAACAGAATGTGAAGCATGAAACACCAGTGTGGAGAGCTGCAACCATGGAAATCAAGGCAAGGTTTGGACTGATGGCCAGTTTTAATATTAGGTAACATCATCTTAAGTGTTGAAACATAAAAAAAAAATCAACTTTACATCATTTTGAACAATACAAATGATAACACGTGATAAAACTTAGACATGCAACATTTCAGTAGTCCATAAGGGATTGCAAATATCAACAGCTCCAGTTAATTTAACCCTGGGGGTGAGGGAGGAAAAGCTCATGAGAGTCATCTCCCTCTTGCACCAAAAACAAAGCAGAAAAATCCAACTTGAGAGATGCTAAACTGTTCTGCAGTATGAGCCTCGAGGTGAGCATGCTTCCTTGATTTTTCATTATGCATTTGCCCTTGGGATCCATCATTGTCCTTGAATCCAATCATAATGTACATTGATGCAGAAATTTCTAAAAATGGCATCCAGAGTCCACATTCTTCCATTACCACTGACAAATCTAGGCTCCTTGAACACCATCCATCTGTATTGGCCGGCCTTTGTACATAATAATTCTAAGACTCAATCATATTTCTTAATTCTAACACCTTTAAGAGCTAAGCAAGATGTGGAAACATGGTGAATCACTTTATTCACCATTCTACAGCCTGAAAGGTTCTATCCAACTCAGGCTTACTCATCATAAGGCTACATTTAACTGGGTAGGTATTTGTTCATAAAAGCATAATATTAATAAAATTTGATTGCCTAAAGGGGACATAACCCCTAAGCCAATCGTTGGAAATGTTATCAATTTTAAAATATGAAATCCCACTCTGATCAGGAAGTTTGGCCCAGGCTTTGTATTTGTTTTTATGCCAATTAATATCCTTAATGGGGGATTCACTATCTATTGCCACTGTTCTCAATAATGTCCCTACTGCCATTTAAAAATAAAACTTCAGACACTCATACTTGCAATAATTATATCTAAGTTATTACCAGTATAATTGAAAGAGTGGGAGACCTTTTCAAAGCTCTTAAGCTTCCTAATGACCATGATTGGAATTTGGATTTCCATTGTTGGTCGACCAAGTCCCCCATCTCTAGCTCTTGAGTGCAAGAGTCTATTGTTGACACAGGTGGATAGATGTCATATTATCTTAATGTCATGCCCAATACATTCAACTAGTCAAAGCAAGGCATTCTGCACCATCTTGTATAAAACTAATGAATTATAAAATTAGGGGATCATGAAAAACAAGTGCAACATCCTCAACAAAGGAAAAAGCAGTGCAACTAAAATTATGTTCCTCCATATAAAAACCACAACCCTCTTTATTCAGAAAGTGGATCTCTGATTAATCCCTCTTTTTTATAAATATAGAGTTAAATTTCCTGTAAATGTATCAGAATACAGATCTATAAAAGGTCCATAAAGTGCTTTTTGATGCTTATGTGGCACAACTCCTTCATTATGAGTTTGTGCCTCTGAGTGTCAAAGGTCTGAGTGTATTCAATAAAAACAACAGCCAAATCCTGCCTAGTTTAAGTACAGTAATCACTCTTCCACCTAGCGAGTCTTTTTCTAACCCCACAGTTAAAATTTCACTTTTCTTATGGATCTGCCTTTATCCCATCCAGACCATGTATTTCTGTAGCCTCCTGACAGTGCCTGGACCAACCAACAAACTCATAATCTTCAATATTATCTCAGTACACTAGGAGATTGCATAGCAGGGAGTGCTTGCATCATTGGGTGAGGTGAATCTAAGCATTTTAAATACGAGTCTTAATTAATAGATTGTTGGTAGATGAGTGATGAGGGTGCAGTGTTTTGATCAATGTTTGAGCTAGTGATGTTGCAGATGAGACAGCCATGAATGCATTCGCTGACCTTAACCATGAAGTCATTGAACATTTTGTGGCACTCTTACAGATCCTCAGGATTTGACTCTGGCATTATCTGACACAGCTAAATGCTGCTACTGCGTTTTGTACCCCGTGAGTAGAACACATCTGCTCTCCATCTTCTGCACCAGGCCCCCAGTACAGCATTCAACAACAGTGAAGCCTGTTGCTCTGTTGTTGTGCCATTCTTACAGTGTGTGATTGTAGATCACCTGTTACTGCATCAGCCTCAGCCATAATGCACGTATTTAAGAATATCTTTAAATGGTGGCAGCAACTCAATATTTGTCCTGGCTGAAGCAGTCAATGAACAGTATAGCTAAGCATCGTTACATAGAGCAGCCAGTTGCTGTACTGTTTGCATTTAAAACAAGTGGAATGTATTATTCATGCTTTGCAATCCTCACCTCTGTTTTAAGGGCGATCAAATTTAGCAATCCAAGGAACAAAATGATATGTACTTTTTGATGAAATACAAGAAGCATACAACTGATTGAGACATAATGGGCTGCAGGGTCTTCTTCAGGTGTAAGCTTCCATGATTGAATGTTGTATAGCAATTAAGCATGGATATCATAATGGTCTAATGGATCAAATCACGGAGGTAACCAGCCTACATGTATTTTCTAAGCAGGACCTAAAATCTGCATATCACTAACCAGAATTACATAGAACATACAACATACAACCGTACAGCACAGGAACAGGCCCTTTGGCCCACAATGTCTGTGCCGATCATGATGCCAATTTAAGCAGCACTTCTGCCTGCACTTGGTCTATATTCCTCAATTCCCTGCCTGTCCATGTGTCTGTCTAAATGTTTTGTAAACTTTGCTATCATATCTGCTTGCATGGTGGTAGGGATCTCGGGAGGAATTTGAGGTAGATCACCCACTTGCTGTTTATTTACTTATTACGATATCAAAGGAAGCCATTCAGCCTGTTGGGCCCATCCAACTCCCAGCAGAGCAATCTCATCTGTCCATTCCCCTTCCCTGCAGCCCCGCAATCCATTCTAGCTCGTGTGCTCATCAACGTCCCTTTGGCTCAACAGGAATAATTTGCTGACAGGGATAATCAACAGGGATAATTTGCAGTAGCCAAATAACTCACCAGCATGCCTTTGGGATATGGAAGGAAATCAGAGCACCCAGCAAAAGCCTACTTGTAATGGAGAGAACATGCAAAGTCCATGTGGAGGTTTATATTGAACCTGGGTCCTTGGAGCTGAGAGGCAGCAGCATTAACTGTTGTGCCACCATGCTACCCTTGGTAGTGCATCGTGGTGGACGCTTAATCTTTGGCTTTAGTACTCACATGCTTGGCCCTGCTATTGTTGAAGATAGGGATGCCTCTTTCTCCCATTAGCTATTTAGTTGTCCACTGCCATTGACAACTAGATATATGGCAGTACTGCAGAGCTTTGATGTGATTCAATGGTTGTAAGTTATTTTTTAACTTCTGTCTGTTGCTTGCTGTATGTGCTACTTAGCAGGCATGTAGTCTTGTGTAGTGGCTTCAAACATAGAATATACAGCTTATGATAAATGATAATAGCTGCTACATTATAATCAACATAAGGGAGTATGGAAAAGTCTTGGGATTAGAGACCACAGTGGTACTATGGTTATGTCAGTGAACCGGCAACCTATGCAACTCCATCACGTTAAATCATGAATTAATTTGGATGTCCAGATCTGAAAACCCTAAGAGTTGCCTGATGTTTGTCCAATTCCGTTTGATTCACTGGGATCTAATCTTGTTTGAATCTAACCTCCAACCTGGTGACTTAGTGCCCCATTCATGGATAAACACAACTATTATAACAAGAGGTGGGCTCTAAACATCAGATTACCAGGGTCATTTTGTAGAGAACATTTTTAAAAATAAGTTAGATGTATTCAGCAGATCAGGCAGCATCAGCAGAGAGATCCTCTCTGGCTTACTGAGTATTTCCTGAGTTATTATCAGATTTCAAGCATCTGCAGTTTTTGCTTTTATCATTTTAAAGTTATATTATTCCTCCATATTATTATTTATTCCTCCATATTATTATTCGGTCAACAGAAATGCACCAGTCATGAATAAGCACAACTATAATGACAAGGGTCTGGCTCTAGGCATCACTATTACCAGGGTCATTTCACTGCCCTCAGAGTGAAAAGAAATTCTTCTCATTTTAGTCCTAAATGGCCTTTATTCTCAGCTTGCAATCCCTGATTGTAGATTCCTCAGCCAGGGAAATAATCTTCCTGCATTCCCTCTATCAAGCTGTGTAAGAACTTTGTAAGTTTCAATGACATCAGCTGTCATTCTTCTAAACTCCAGAGAATACAGACTGAGTGGACTTAATCTCTCCTCATACAGTAGGCCTGCCATCCCAGGAATCAGTCTACTGAATCTTAAGTACACTTCCTCTGTGACAAGTATATCCTTTAGGTCAGGAGACCTAAACTATATAGACTGCTCTAGGTCCCAAGGTCATATATGATTGTAGTAAGACATCTTTACTCCTATACTCAAATTCTCATGCAATAAAGGCAAATATACTAGTTACTTTCCTAATTGCCTGTTTCACCTGCATATTATCTTTCTATGATTCATGTTCAAAGATATCCAGGCCCTATTAAATATGAGTATTTCCCAGTCCGTCACCATTTAAAATATACTCTGCTTCTCTGTTTTGTGCGCGGAAATGAATAACATCGCATTTTTCCACATGACATTCTATCTGCCATGTTCTCAATCACTGACTTAGCTTGCTTCTGTCCCCTCTAAAGCTTCTTTGCATCCTCTTCACTACTCACAATCCTGCATCATCAACAAACTTAGAAACATGACATAGAGTTCCCTCAAACAAATCGTTGATGCAGATCGTGAATACCTGGAGTCCAACTGGTCCCCCATTTATCACAGCCTATCGGCCTTAGAAAAAAATTATTCCTACTCTTGGCTTTCTGTTAACCAGTTCTCAATCCAACTGGTACGTTATCCCTCAAATTCATATACCTTATTGAACAACCTGTGTGGGACCTTATTTCAAAGCACTCTGAAAATCTAAAAACACCACGTCTACTGGCTTTCCCCTATTTTTTTGTCACATTCTCAAAGAACTCCAGTAGATTCACCTCCAATATATGAGGTTGCAAAGGGCTCTATATAAATACAAGACTTTTTAGTAAAATGTGGACTACAAACAACCTGGGGATGGAGGAACGCAATTTTGAGCTGGTGGAAGATGAATTGGTAAAGAACTGACTTTAGTTACAGCAAAACATGGGGCAACAGTGTAAACCGATCTAGGTTTGGCCTGCTGCTTCCTGGAGCTGTGTAAAAGAATATAAATGTTAAACTTACCCTTGATTTTCATTATCTTTTGTGTTTCACTGTGTAGCTTTTTATGTATGGGGGCAATTTGTTTCTTCTTCTTGTAATAAATAGTCAAACATAAATGGGAAATGATCTGGTGTGCGCCTGTGTGACAGCTTGTACTCTGCACCGCCCCTGGCGGGGTGCTACCAGCTCTGAGGAGAATGTAGGGGAGTGAGCTGCCACCACGGCTGTGGTCACCATTCCAGCGCGGATCACTTCCTTAAAAAAAAGCACAATACTGCTCTGCACGTACAGAGCGGCTGGGAGCCATGGCGGAGAGCGGCGTTGGCGGGGGAGCGGGCGGGCTCCAGCAGGGATCCCCGGCTGTGTGTTTTGGAGCGGGCAGCAGCAGTGTCTCGGACTCAGCGCCGCCCGTGTCGGTCTCCCTGGCTGCGCCCGCGTCCGTGCCGCTGCTGGGCTGCGCTGCGGCTGCGGAGAGCGGCCGCTCCGCTGGCTCGGGCAGCCAGCAGCAGCAGCGGGAGAGGATCGCGCTGAGGAAGGCGCAGCTCCGCAGCTATCCCCGGACAAAGAAACTGGAGAAACTCGGCGTCTACTCTGCTTGCAAGGTAGCGACAGGAGCCCCCAACTCCAAGAAGGGGCGAAGTAATACCGGGTCCGCGCATTCGCACTAATCAAACTAACTCGTTTTTAAAAGAAGCTTTCGAATGAAGTGACATGTCAGAATTAATTTTGTTTTGACCGTATATGTGTCAGGTTGGATTGTTTTCCAACAGGGGGCGGGTTTGTTTCTCTGTCTGGCGCTTATGTGTTGTAAACAATGTTAGGATCGCTACATGCTGTGTCATTTTCTGAAACTGATGACAGTTTTATTTTAGGAGCATAATGTCATGATCGTGTAATTCTCTCCCAGAGCAGCGTGGAACACTGTGATGGGTTATGTAGCGTAAATAATGAGAGTGAGGAACTTTTTATTTCAATTTGACTTTTGACACTGTCGCACTGCCAAAGAAATGTAGGGGATAATTGTAGTAATTTTAATTTCCGACAGAAATGTGGAACTAAACCTGCTAGTGTCTTCCAGTTGATTAAGTTTCTTAATGTGTGGTCTGCTGAATGAAAACATATATCCTCCAGCGATATTTGTAATGTGCCTGTAATTAATTTACAACAGTCTTAAGGACTATTTTTTTCAATAAGGTAGGCTGAGATGATGGACATCCGAGTAGCCATCGGCTTTATTTTCTGAAATGTACGCACACAAATATAGGTGACAGGTGTTCCATTGCAAAGTGTGAGGTAACAGGAACAGACTGGAAAGGAAACTATGGTGAGCATTCTTCCCTTATCAGGAATAAAAATAAGATTCCAAACACAGGCAAAACCTTAATCAAAGATACTTTCTCAAAGAAAGCAGGAGCTTTTGGGTGGACTATAAACAGAATGTGGAATGGGGGAAGAGGGGAATAAAAGTAATTTTGTAACTACATATCATTTAGACAGCATAGAGACGCCATGTCAGTTTCAGTGAAATTAAATAAAATTATAAGCAGTTACATTCTTAAGGAACTCTGATTTTTTTTCATCTCCAGCAGGATTATAACTAGTTATGAATATCTATGTATTAGTCATATTATTTTATCAGATTTAGTGAATGCAACATTTAAATACAGCATTAAGACACCACAGAGGATCTGTTGTGTCTGCCATATGAATGTCATATGTTCCTAATCTCTTTAGGCTGAAGAATCCTGTAAATGCAATGGCTGGAAGAATCCTAACCCCCCTCCCGCTCCTCCGAGAGTAAACTTCCAACAGTCAGCTGTCAGTCTCACAGAAGAACCATGCCGGAGCTGTGGCCATACCCTAGGTAGGTACGGATTTCCTCCTGCACACTTTCTGGCCGAGAATGTAAAGTGCAGTCTAACTTTGAAGTCAGACAATGATCGGAGAATTTCACATTAACAATTCTTTAGTTTATCATTATCAATAGAAAGTTCACCACTATTTCAAGCCAGAAGACTGTATTTTTCAGTGGAAAGTCTGCCAGAGTTGGAGCTAGTGCAGTTGTATTTTTGAAAGCACAAAAGTGGAGATGTATATTGTTGTTGCTGACCTCTTTTTGTGGATTTTCTGTGCTCTCTAAATTCAATAGATTTTGATTTTTTTTTAAGTGTATGAAATAGATGTATTTTGGGGTGAACTGGAGTGAAATTCTCATTGTTGTCACACCTAATTTAGTGAAAATTGTTTTTACTCAAAGGTTGTAACTGCCTTAAATTTCTCTGATCTTTCCTTTCAGTGAAGTTGTTCCTCAGTGAACAGTGTAGTACCGAAAATGATAATTCAGAACACTCCAGCCAAAAATCATCCATGATGGTACATTTGGCAACATCTGATGTAAAGTATAAACAAGTTCGGCAAAAAGTAAAGGTTATATTAAAGGGAATGAGGGGTCTATGTAATAATCCAGGCCTAACACCAGTCGGTTGGTCCGGTGATGTAACCAACTAGTTTCGTGGTTACATCACTGCACTAGTTACCACAGGCATAAGTGAAGATCTTACTATGTCAGCTGGGCAATTTAAATTAGCTAAATTACATGTAGAATACAAAATTATTATCTGTAAAAGTGACGACAAAACTAGCATTCTGTTGTTTAAAAACGCATCTGACTCACTAATGATCTTTAGGAAGGAAATCTGCTGTCCTCATCCAGTCTGGCCTATATATGATTCCAGAGCCTGCAGCGTAGTTCACTCTTAACAGGCCTCTGGACTAGCACAGCAAGCTAACAGTGCAGGGGACAATTAGGGAAGGACAGTAAATTCTGGGCAAGTCAATGGCATCCACATGCTGTGAATAAATTGAAGTAATCAGAAGTTAATTCAAGAAGATCTTTTTAAAAAAAAAATGGAGTTCCAGCTTGAAACTTTTTAAATGTATTTATCTTATATGTTCAGTCATCAGTGCTTAATAAGCACTTGAATATCCTTGAGAAAATGAAGAAGAAACCTATTAAATAAAAACGGAAAAAACAACTGCAGATGCTGGTATTCCGAAATAAAAAAAATAGAAAATGCCCAGCAGGTCAGGCTGCATTTGTGGAAAAAAAACTGAGTTAACATTTCAGATCGAAGGCATTCATCAGGACTGGGAGAGAAAACATGTTAGCTTTTAGTTGTGGAGAAGGTAGAGGGTGGAAGGTAAGGACAAAGGGAATATCTCCAATAGGATGAGGCCAGGGTGACCAAGGGCATAAGTTGCAGAGGTCATCCAGTCAGTGGTTTAATGGGAGTAGTTAGAGAAAAAATGGAACAAAAGTTACGAGATGAGGGCTGTTACAGAGTAAGAATACAGAAAAAGAATGTGAAAAGATGTGAACTGCAAGATCATTAGGCATATCCAGCAGCTCAGGCTATGCCCACAGAGAGATAAATACTGAGCCAATATCCCAGGTGGATGACTTACAGCAGAAATGGCCAGTTCCAATGCAGACGTGAATGGCAAGTTACCCAATGTCGTAGATTAGGTATTAAGTCCAGAAGGCTGCATTATGCCCAGAAATCTTGTTCACTGGGGGCTTTTAAGAGGGCGTTGAATGGGCACATGAATGAGAGGAAAATGGAGGGATATGGGCAATCTGTAGGTAGGAGGGATCAGCTATGTCGGCACAACATTGTGGGCCAAAGGGCCTGTTCTGTGCTGTACTGTTCTATGTTCTAAAGAAGGTGAGTGCTGTTCCTCAAGCTTACGTTTGGAGCAAAATACAGCAGTTGCTGAAAATCTGAAACAATAAACACAAGATGCTGGAAGCACTGAGCAGAACATGCAGCATTATTGGGGAGAGAAACAGAGAAAATACTATGGTCAGATCCCTTTCATCAGAACTGGCAAAGTGAGAAAACAAGCTGATTTGAGTTATTGAGAGGGGCAGGCAGAGAGAACAAAAGGAATGTCTGTGATGGGATGCAGACCAAAGTTGTCAAGGGAACAATTACTTTAAATACTGGCAGTTGGAGACAAAAAAGAAAAAAAAGAAACAAATTGGGCAGAAATCCGCATCTGTGGAGTGAGAAGAAATAAAAGATTACCTGCAATTACATTTAATATGAAGCCCCAAAGTCTTTAATGTACCTAGATGAAAGATGACGTGCAGTTCCTTAAGCATATGTCTTTTGTCTGGGTATGTTAAACCCATCGGGACTTGATAATGCATTTAACAAATTCTACCCTTTTTTCTCTCCACAGATGTGACTGTACTTTTCCAAGTGCTTCCAGGCACTGTCTGTTTTTGTATAATTTGCACATTTTGATTGAGAAAATTTATGTTTTCTTTTTGCAAATTACACTTTCACATTGTCTGTCTAATCTTGCTAGGGTGGATCAGACCGGAGGAACAGCACCTCACTTTCCGTCTTGGGACCTTACAGCCTAATGGCATGAACATCAAATTCTCCCAGTTTAAGTAAACCAACCACCCTCTACCCCTCCACCTTGCCTCTTCTTCCCTTTCCTAGCCTATCTCTTTTTTCTCCTTGCCATTTTTTCTCTTTCTTTTTCCTTTCCTCCCCTTCCCCCATGCCACCTGCCTCCTTACCTTTGACCCATCCCCGATGGGTCTGCCCTCCCCTCCTCCCCCACTCCCCCATACCTGCCTATCACTATCCCTTACCTGCATCTACCTATCAGCAGCTTGTGCCCACCCCGCCTCCCCTCTTTTGTCTGCCTATCACTGCTATGCTTTTCCCCCCTATATATTGGGCTTCCCCTTTTCCTATCTTCAGTCCTGAAGAAGGGTCCTGACCCGAAATGTTGACCACCTGCTTTTCTCCATGGATGCTGCCTGGCCTGCTGATTTCCTCCAGCATCTTGTTGTTTTTTCATCAGGGTGGATGGTTTTACTTAATGAAGGGAGCAACAAGGATATTGTGGGTGTCTCCACAAAAGTTGTAAAGTATAGGAAAAATGGTAGTGAAATATCATATCCCAAAAGCAAAGTACTGCAGACATTGGGAATACTCAGCCAATCAGGGAATATCTGACTGGAGAAAGAGAAACAGAGTTAATGTTCCAGGTCAGTGACCTGAAAACTACAGCCAGGTCATCAACCTGAATCAGAATCAGGTTTATTATCACTGACATACGTTGTGAAATTTGTTGTTTTGCGGCAGCAGTACAGTGCAAGACATAAAAATTACTAAAAGTTACAAAAGTAAATAAATAGAGCAAAAGAGACATAATGAGGTAGTGTTCATGGGTTCATGGACCGTTCAGAAATCTGATGGCAGAGGGAAAGAAGCTGTTCCTGAAACATTGAGTGTAGGTCTTCAGGCTCCTGTACCCTCCTCCCTGATGGTAGTAACATGAAGAGAGCATGTCCCAGGTGGTGATCACAAACTCTGTTTCCCTCTTCATAAGAGTTTTTCTCGCATTTTCTGTTTCTATATCATATGTGAAGTACTGTATGTTTGCCATTGGATGTTTCTTGACTGAACTTGATGAATTACAAAGCACAACAAATAATTTGAAAAGAGATCATGGTGGCTGCACCACTCAGTTCAAAAATTATTTGTAGTGTAGCGGTTAGCGTAATGCTATTACAGTGCCAGTGACCCGGGTTCAATTCCGGCCACTGTCTGTAAGGAGTTTTTACATTCTCCCCGTGACTGTGTGGGTTTTTTCCGGGTACTCCGGCTTCCTCCCACATTCCAAAGATGTACTGGTTAGGAAGTTGTGGACATGCTTTGTTGGCACTGGAAGCGTGGCGACACTTGTGGGCTGCCCCCGGAACATTCTACGCAAAAGATGCATTTCACTGTGTGTTTTGATGTACATGTGACTAATAAAGAACTCTTATCTTGGGTGCCATGGGTGTGTAGCAGTTAGCGTAATGCTATTATAGCGCCAGCAACCCGGGTTCAATTCCCGCCGCTGTCTGTAAGGAGTTTGTACATTCTCCCCGTGTCTGCATGGTGATACTTGCGGGCTGCCCCTAGCACATTTTCAGTAATGCAAAAAGACACATTTCACTGTGTGTTTTGATGTACATGTGACTTATAAATAAATATCTTATCTTACTGTGGCAGTCTCTGTCACTGAATCAACACCAGCAGAACCCATGCTGCTTTATTTTTTCTTTCCTTGCAATAATTGTTGTAAGCCTTTAATGTCAAATTATACCCGGTATGTGAATTCCAGTGGCCAATCGCCTGAGATCACCAATAATAGTAGCAGCAGCACCAATGGTTGGTGGGAAAAGACAAAGAATAAGTGCATAGGTACTGTTCATTACATTGGAGTTTTAAATACTTTTAATGTCTATCTAATCCTATCACTTGGCCTTATCTGGTTTCTGAGATTTTCCTTTTTGTTATCACCTCATCATTTCTTTTCATTGGTGTCATATTTTAGTTTCCCTTTTTGTACAGTATTAACATCAAATGATTTTATTTTATATCATGTTAGTTGAAAAGCATAACTTTACTTCACTATTCATTTGACCTGTGGAAATTTTAGAACATAGAACATTACAGCACAGTACAGGCCCTTCGGCCCACCATGTTGTGCCGACATTTTATCCTGCTCTAAGATCTATCTAAGCCTTCCCTCCCACATAGCCCTCCATTTCTCTTAATATTTAGATATCTCTTAATATTTAGACTGTGATCAGTTTGAAATCATAACTACACTCCCAATTAAGATGTAGATGAAATTTCAGCTTCCTCTAATATTTCAATGAATGTTGTTTTCTTTATTGCATTAAATTCATGTGGTAACACAATGCTTCATCAGGGATGGGAGGAGAAAAGTGATAGTGTGGATAAAATTATTAAATTGACCTTCAATCAAGAGATAAGAAACAAGCAAGACTGAAACTTTCTGCAGAGATTGAGTGAACCAGGCCATCACATGTTCACTAATTAGTCAAGGAGAACCTCAAGCTGTTAAAACAGCAGATTAACATGGATGTGATTTAATACTAAACTGGTCTAGACTTTAGCCAAATTAAATATTCCTAACAAAACTTAAAGAAGTTATATCTTTAACTATAAAGCAAATCATTCTTTTATCATTCAATGTAAAATAGTATTGATCCAGTTTCCATAACTACAAGATCTCCAGCAGCTCAAATGTTGATAGTGTAAGATCCTCTTGGTTAGTCTTTGTTTACACAAAATTCACAATTTTACTTAAAATCCTGCTGACTCTACAGAGCTAGACAGAATCTGTAAATTGGATTTACTGGGAAGCATTAAAGGGAAACAAAATGGTTCTATGCCAAAGACCAACACTGCTTCAAGTAGTTACAATCAATTTTGAGGCCTTAGCTGACCACAGTTTCATCTGTATTTGTGCATTTCCTATTTTGCATGATAGTTGCTGGTATTGTTGTAGCAGCTGGTAGTCCTTGGCTTCTTGCCTCAGTTGAACTAGGCTCCAAAAAGGCAGATTACTACAAGCCATTTCCTGGTCATTATTTCTGAAGCTTTTCCTTGCTGTTTTGAAATTGTAATGAAGTTCCCACTTACTGCCTATAGGAATTTTAGACCTCGTTAACGCCTAATTGATTTCTACTCAGCTTGGTATTCTTCAGGACAAAGTTTATGTTACTTTGCTGCTTTTCTGGCAGCCAATATCAGGCTGGTAGGGAAATGAAGGTCAATCCTCCATGTTTTGAAACTAAATTTTATCTGCGTTTCTGGTCTATTTTGACTGCTTATTATCTCTCGTCCTCTTAATAATTTTGCAGGTAGACCAATAATCTAAATATTGCTGGGTTTGATCGTGCATTTTTATTTCCATGTTTTATTGAAAGGAAATAAATTCATTTGGCAAGAAAATTGAAGATTGTAATATGTTTGCAAAATATACCTTCAAATTGTGTGGTCTGGATAGTCAAGAGTTTTGAGTCATCGTGCAAACAAACCTTAGCCACAAATGTTTCATGCTTGTAACACTTGAGAGCCTAAAGGGTCTAAACCAGAACAAAACTGTTTTACACAGGAAAGACAAAACTGATTCTCAGTTGTTAAAGATGCAACTCCTTTTGCTAAAAATTAAGTTTTTAAAGAATATTTAACATGATTTGCATAATGTTTTTGAATTGGGTGGTGATTTTTTTGGAGGTGTGGAGGATTTGCACAGCCAGTATTTTAACATTTAATTTATTCTGTTAAAGCTGAAATCTGAAACCAAAACAATTTTCTTTATTATTTTTTAGCTGATCATGTTTCTCACTTGGAAAGTGTATCAGAGGAAGAAATGAACAGGCTTCTTGGAATAGTACTGGATGTGGAATACTTATTTACCTGTGTCCACAAAGAAGAAGATGCAGACACAAAACAAGTTTACTTTTACTTGTTCAAAGTAGGTATAAGGATAGATAACTTTTCACCATCCTATTCATTTTGAATCTTTGACAAATAAGCACTGCTTTTATTTGAAATGTATACTGCACAAGCTATTAAATAATTGGCACTAAATGGAATTCACAGTAGCACAAACTCTAGCCACGTGCATGGTAATAGTATGTTTGATGCCAATTTTAATAATATGCACTCAAATGCATTTACAATCATTATAAGGCTCTGTCCTGTCCTTGCAGGATCTGAATCCACACAAGAACATTTTGAAGCTCATTGGAATAAATAGTTATGGTATAAGATAGAAAAAGAGCAGTGTATATACAGAATGATTTAATGTAATTATGATCTGCCACAACCCACATTTAATCTTGGTGCACATGGGGAGGGATTTCCACTTAAGCAGGTATTGCAGTTTAGTTGAAAATTATTTTCAAAATTACTTTCTCCCAAATTTAATTGTACTTAAAACCCATTTTGAAAATTCTTCCACAAATCAGCCCAGTGAGGGTAGCTTTTCATAACATCATTTGAACATTTTTGCATTAAAATATACTCCTTGATGACATAAATTGCATCCTGGTGCAATTTTATTAATACAGTTGTAAATAGATTTTATCAAAACCATTTTTAACAGTCTCTACCGCTTGATAACGTGCCTTGATGATTGGTTTGCTCTGGGGCTGTGCCCCTTTTTGTGGGCAGGACTAGTCTTCAGTTGAAATATTGTGAAAAACATCAGGAAATTGTTTTAAATTATTTCAAACCTGTGGAAAGGATAATTAATAAATAATTTGTACTAGAAAATTTCTTAAGACAATGGAAGCTGGTGGAAAAACAAATGCGATATAGAGAAAACAGAATCTTGTGTTCTGAATGCAAGTTAGGTGTTTTTATAAATTTATGTATAATAGAATTTCATGCATTTCTATGCTTGAGTACTGTTCTATAGATGGTTTATATAATCCGGTAATTTGTTTTATCACGTACGCTTAACTAGTGCTCACTTTGACACGGGTTTTCAGCACAGATCTTTGGATAATGATCAGATTTGTGAACAATAATTTTCTTTTTTTTTGTAGAATCAGTGGAGGCACTGAGACCAATTAGAATATTTACAGATGCCATTTTAGATTTAGGAATCAGTTCCATACAATATTCATTTGAGAACTTTATTCAGAAGCAAACCACAAGCTCCACTTCTTTCTTTAAATATGTTTAACTTAGAATTAACATACAACAAATAAAGTTAAGTATGTTTACAACTTGGAGTGGCAAACCTTATAGTTCCCCACCCAGGAACCTGTCTGTTGTCATCTTCCTGCAGCTTCTTTCATTGTTCATTTACTTTGCAGTAGATGATTATATAACAGAATATATTGTGACAGAACTTGTCAACACAAATTCATCTGATTTTCCAGAGTTCAGAATGCTGCACAAGTACAGGTCCTCCCCAACTTACGAACACCCAAATTATGTACAGCTAGTACATTATGAACAAGTGTTTGGGAGACCAGGGGTATTTGCCAACTGCTGTGGGGCTGAAGCTATCTTCTGCCATGTGGTTCATAGCTGCATTTCAGACCTGTGAACTGTTCAGGTTGTTAAATAGAAATAGAACGTGCTGTAGCCTGGGGATGACCTGTGTATGGGTACTCGCATGTGTGTGCACGTGCGTCTTAGTCATACTGAGCATCAATAATTCTCCCACCAACTTTTCAATAAAAACTTATGATGACAACAAATTATTTAAATCTATCACAATGTTATTTTTCTATCTCCCAGTATAACGCTTGGTAAAGTATAATCACACATTAAAATTGGCACTTTCCATTTTGATTATGAATGTAGAAATTTATAAACATAAGGAAAGATTGCATGTTTTTATATTGGGAATTGAATTATCTTAACCTATGATGAACCAATAATCCCCTGCCCTTGGACCCTAGTTTATTTGAAGACAGTAACTCATCTGGACTCCCCAAAAGCAGTGCCACAGAAACTGAATGTGGTTTGAGTGGTATATTTCATGGATTGTTTGTGCATTTACATACATTCTATTTAAATATTATGTGTCTGTTACCTAACCATCACAAAATGAGATTATTTTAGGTAACGCCATTCTTCGTGGCTGAGATATTACTGTCAATTTTAAGGTTGTTATTAAACTTGCCTTTTGATCTGCCCAATCATAAATCAAACTCTTTTGCACCCACGTGCCCTTCCTTCCAGGTATGTTGCATTAAGTGGCACTGCAGTAAATTTTATTTCAATTACATATAGTTACTTTGATCTACAACTTCAGACCTACAGGCAATTGTTGTCTATAATTTCTTTATATTTATTTTACTTATATTAGTTGCCAGCTCTTCTTCTTTCCTCCGCTGGTTCTCAGTTCCTCTTGCACCTAATTATGTAGGAAAAATTAGTGGGAAATACACAGAAGACTAGAGTTGGGAAGAATGCAGTGATCTCAGAGGGGTATACAACTAAAGAAGGTAACGCTATGAAGGCATTTATAAGTAAGAATAAGAATCTGATGTTTTAAGGTGTTAGAGGATCAGAAATCAATATAGGTACGTGAATACAAGAGATGAGTGAGTAGGTCTCAGTGTGTGTTATTAAACAGGCAGCACAATTTTGTTCAAGGCGAAGTTAATGGAAGAAGGGAGGATAGACAGAAATGCACCGGAGTTGTTGGGTGTGGAATGAAAAAGACATAGATTGGGGGAGAGGGGATTAGTTGTAGCAGGGGTGGAGATGGCTAAGGTCCCCGATTCACTTGACTTCCTTAATGCCCCAAAATTTATCAGTCTCACCATGCTGCTTAACATTTCATCTTCTTTGCTAATATATTACCCCCAAACTTATCAACATTTATTTTGCAAACTAATCTTTTGTGTGTCACTTTAGCAAATACCTTTTGAGACTCAGATATGCCATATCCACTGATACCCCATTTTCAAGCTCTGTTAGCTACATCCTGACAAACACAATCAGATTTATCAAACAATTTCTTCCTTTTATTAAGGCACAATTTTCTAGAATGCCCGTTATGACATCCATTAATAATGAGTTCCAGCAATTTCTCTCTAGGTTCATATGTCAGGCTAATTAGTCTTAAATCCTCAATGCTCTCCCTACCTCCTTCCTTCAATGCAGATGTTACATTTGCTACATTCCAATCCACTTGAATCATTCCAGAATCTATGTAATTTTGGAGGAAAGCCAGTAAGGCATTTACTATTACCACACAGAACACTAAGTTGTAGGCATCAATCCATGGAATTTGTCAGTTTTAGTCATTAAGTTCTCTATAATTTTCCTTTTATTAATAGTAATTACTTAAATCCATACCTCTCATCAGGCTATTGGTTCCCCAGTATTTCTAATTCATTTATCATGTCCTCAACTGTAATGTCAGATCCAAAAACTGATCTTTAATTGTTTTCTATGGCTGAGGTATATAACTGATAATTTTATTTTGACAGAAGACAATGAATATTTTTTTTTACTTGATATGAAAGTGAAATGAGTGAGTTCAAAATTAAAACAATTGTTTAGCTGCTTTAAACAAAGTACCTTGACAAGACTGGGCCTAAGGGACAAGTATTACAGCCTTGAAAAGCTATGCAATGTGAGTGAGGGTGCAGAGAAAATTATAAATAAGGTGAAAAAAATTAGAAGGGCAAAAGGCAAATGGGTTAAGATTAGGGAATGGAAATTGAGCAAAAAGTTATAATTCAATCAGCAAATGGGTAAAAGAAAATCTCAGAACATTGCAAATGAAAAATGGATGTTAATTAAAAGTTGGAGAGCAAAAACTGGCAATTAGAAACTGCTAGTTTTTTTTAATAAAAGGGCTTCTAATATGAAAATATTTTTAAAGTTCTTTTATCTGCAGTTTTATCAGTAATTTGATTGTACAGACTAACGTGATAAATGTGTGAGAAGTACATATTCCTCAATAAAACATATAAACTTAGCAAAGAATCATTTATTGTTTCTTTTATAACTTTTTCCTATTTGTACCTGAGAAGGCTCTATTAAACTTAGGACTTCAAAGCTCAGTTTTTACTTTCAGCACTGGCCAGAGAAATTATGTATGGCAGATTAGTGGTACAAATGGTTTATTTTGTTTGAGGTCCTTTTAAAATCAATGCCTTTCAGTTTAAAATAAATGATTTTCATTTCACTGGATTTAATTTTGGAGCTTTGGATTGCCACTGTGTGGTAGTATTCATCACCCATACTTAGCTCTTATTATTCATGATTTATTTTAGAGTAGTTCCTTGAAAATTTTTTCTCATGCATAAAAATATTTTGCCTTTGGCATCTGTATTTAATCTGGACCTGCAGCACTGGATTGTGCTTGCATGGCTACTATTATGCATGGCTTCTATTACACATGGCTGCTATTCCACATTATGCAATCTGCACATGAATCCTCAGAGGACAGTAATATGTTTGATTGATGGCTGGAGCTTGAACAAAAGTAAAGTATTTTTCCATGTTCCCTGTGAGATAATTCAGGTTGAAAAAGCCAAATGGAGACAATTGACATTGAAGTAATGAGGAATGGAAATGTAGGTACTGAAGTGGGTCCAGATAAACATGTTTTGAATGGAACAAGAGATTGGTGAAGAAGGGACAGGTTAAAAGGAGAAAAGAATGGGTTCTTTGGTGGATATAAATTAGTTTGAATCATTTTTTAAAAAAATCAATAGCCTCAGTTCAATGTTTCTATTTTTAAAATATTACTGAGAATAATTAAACAAGAATTGACTCAAAAATGGCATTTTGTGGCCTTTCAAAGGACACAAACATGAAGTTGCACACTACTGCACTTCAACATTAGTTACCTGTAGCATGATATAAGAGTCTGGTTTCCAAACAACTCGTTATGCTTAACTCTGTACAGTGTAGATTCAAACTTGGGATTTCCTGATCTGTAGGGTTCAGTAGCTCAGTACACAATAAATTTACTAAATAAATGCTTGGTAATACCTAAATCAAAATTTTAATACTGTATTAATTTGTTTTTAAGGCTTTCATTAATATTGTTTGATATTTGTGTTTTCTTGTGCTTTCCAATTTCCTTCTTTCTCATTCTTGCTGTGGGGGTCTGGCATTGGTTATATTTTCTTGGAATATTTCACATTCACTCTGACATTGAAAGGACTCTATAAGTTTGAGGATGTGTTTCCTATATTTTGTGTATATTTTCTTTCCTGAACTCATGCTTATTATTAATTACATTTTTAGCTTTTGAGAAAATGTATTTTACAAATGGGAAACCCTGTGGTGGAAGGACCATTAGGAAGTCCACCTTTTGAAAAACCCAGTATTGAACAGGTAAAGAAAGACGTTATTTTGCAAACTGCAAACTGTAGAATGGACTTCACCCTTGTGTATTGTAAATATAGTTTGGTTCCAAAACAAGACTGTGTTGAAAAATAAAAATTTATAAATGGAAGAAACTGTTCCCAGTGAATTTCAGTGTAGGAATGAGATTATGGTGGATGATTCTTTTTGATCTTCATTTGCTTCTTCAAATGTGTTTAAAAATTTCCCTCATGTCATTTTATTCCTAAATTCCTCATTCATGCCTTGTTCCTCCTAGTGACGGCATAAACATAGTCTGATGCAAAGATGTATATGCAACCTTTGCATTCTTGTTAAGAAAGTGACGCCTCCTTCCTCCTCAACCCCCCCCCCCCCGGCCCCTATACTCCCCAGAATTACGAATGGTTCTGATTTAAAGTGCTGCACTACTGACCCTGAGGATAGTTTTTGGGTGTAGCTGTCTGAGGCTGGTCTCCCAGCCTTCCTACACTGCCCATGATTAGTGCTAAAATTACAAACCACTGCTCTGGAGGAAATCCATGAATCTCTGGTATACGTACTGCTTAACAGTGGCCAATGGAAACTCAGTGAATTATTAACATTTGCAGTTTAATAAAAGGAGACATGTTTATCCCACTTTGCATTTCAGGGTGGAATTGGAAGCTATAGGTGGAGATTTAATTGTTGAAGTGCACTGAAACCCAATTGGTACATGTGTTGATGCAGCAGAACATATGGGGATTGGAAAGGTTGTATCAAACTGAGCTGCAGTTTACTCTGGCTGGAGAGTGCATTGACTTTCAGGACTCAGATGGGAACCATTTTTTGAAATTTATGAATCTTTAGAATTCTCTATCTGAGAGAGATCCTGCCTGATCTGTGTTTGATCCTGATTTTGGGTGCTGTCTGTGCAGAGCTTACATGTCCTCATGTGACCACAGTGGTTTCTGCCAGTTACTCTGGTTTCATTCAATATCCCAAAGAAGTGCTGGTAAATTAATTAGCTACTGTTTATTACCCTTTAATGTGGGTAAGTGTCAAAATAATCAAAGGGGAATTGATGGGCATGTGAGGGAGAATAAATTGTTTTGGGAAATAAGGAGAGGGGGAATGGAGCAGATGGAATTGCTTTGTTGGGAGCCAGCATACATTCAAGTGGCCCTATTCTGTGTTCCAATAAGTAAGAAAGAATATTTATGCCTTAGATTTGTAGATACTTAAAGGAATCAAAGGTAAATATGGGATTGGATGGGAAAGTGAATTGAATTAGAAGAATAGCCATGATCTTAATGAATGGCAGAGCAGGCTCAAGAAGACCATGTGGTCTCTTCTCGCTTCTATTTATGATCTTTTCTTGTGAAGTGCAGCAAGTCATGTTTGAACAATGGAGATGAATGCAAACATATTTGAGAACATTTGTAGAGCTATTTCTTAGGACATGGAAAAGAACCCACAACAGGACAGATCATCAAGTGTATAAAGACCAAGAATGCACAGAATATATGTCCATTTTGTAGATGTGGAGCTACAGTATTTACTTCAGATGAGATAATTATATAAGCAAAAGTGTTTTTGCATGAAACATGTGGAGTTGCTTTTTAAATTAAATTGCTTACCACTTTCTCTCACTTCTTTGTCACTTACAAGTCAGAAACTACATAAAAATTCAATATTTGTGCACGGTGGTGGCTGAAGAGTCTTAAGGTTCAGGAATTAATTGTTGTAGATCGTTCCCTTGAGGCTTGAAATTATAGTGTAAGACAGTGCATCTTTCTGTGTGCAGTGAGCATGGAGAAGCCCAGCATAAACAGGAGAAAGAATGCACCACCTCCCAAATTACCCACCCACCAGCCCTGTCAACCACATCCTGCCTCATCTGTGGAAAAAATCTACAATTCTCATTGGACTCATCAATCACCTCAGAACCCATGGAATTGGAGTGGAGACAGAACATCCCAGGAGACCACTTAGGAAGGGATAATGATTTGTCTGAAATATTTTCAGTGTTATTTTAGCAGAGGCATTAACCTTTTTAATGTGCAAGTGTAAGTACAGCCTGTAGTTGACATTCACACAAGTGTGTAGTGCCAGCATTCAAAGACGAATTTCTCCCCTCAGCTTTAGTGACATGTTTTAGCACACAATATGAAATAGTGAGCTTTTTTTTTAACTTGCTATTTACATTTTCTTATTTTTTACTCAGGGAGTTACTAATTTTGTGCAGTACAAGTTTAGTCACCTTCCACCAAAGGAAAGGCAAACAATTTGTGAACTGTCCAAAATGTTTTTGAATCGAATCAACTACTGGCAGTTGGAAACACCTTCACAAAGAAGACTTCGGACACCGAATGATGATGGTGCTGGATACAAGGTTAATTATACAAGGTATAATCATCTGTGAAAAAGGAAGGCATTAAATTTGGGAGACTTGCTACAATGCATGTTCGGTCTTCAGTTACAGAACTGACTTTTTAGTATGGTGTATGTTATAGCATTTACATTTTACGATGTGGTACAATAGACTTACTGGATGGGACAAGTTATTGGTAACTTTAGAAACAGTACCTATAGTCAAAGGTTATTAAAGGGAGAGGAGTGGGGGTTGAATAATTACAGATTTCACTTGAACCCAGTCAATTGAGATGGAAATTTTTGCTATTTTGATGCTGTGTGGAAGTGAACAACTTGAGGGCACAAACTGGATATGCAGTGGTGCTTGAATTTACTGCTGTGGCAACTTGGTGTTACTAAATCTCCTTAACAGTTAAAGGCTGTGACCTACAGCATTTTCTATGAACAGGTGAGTACAGGGGTGCTGAACTTTAATTCACTTTGGACACTACAGTCATTGTTATCTTCAATGTCCAATCTCAGTTGACTTACACTTCCTGGTACTTCCCTGGTTGACTCCTGCTCTCTCAGCCTGTTCTGCAGTAATACCAGTTTTGACCTGAAAGGTTCAACTCTTCTCTCTCCACAGATGCTGCCTGACCTGCTGAGTATATCCAGCATTTTCTGTTTTGATATCTGAGGTAAAACCTGTGCCTCAAAATACTCACCTTGTCGGGCAACATCTGTGGAGAGAGAAGCAGAGTTAATCTTTCAAATTGAAGACTTATCAGAAATGAAAGATGTTAGAGATGAACAGCTATTAAGGCAAGTACAGATACAGGGAAAATGAAGATAGGGAAAGAACAAAATAGTGAGTTCTGTCCTAGAGTCATAGAGCAATACAGCATGGATACAGGCCCTTTGGCCTAACGAATCCATGTCGAGCATAGTGCCCAACTAGCCAGTCCCAATTTCCTGTGTTCGGCCCATATTCCTCTTAGCCCCGCCCTCCATGTACCTATCCAAGTGCCTTCTTAAATGATACTATGGTACCTGCCTTAACCACTTCCTCCGGGAGCTCATTCCATATATTCACCACCCTCTGCGTGAAAAAGTTGCCCCTCAGGTCCCTTTTTAAATCTTTCCCCTCTCACCTTAAACCTATACTGCCTAGTTTTGGACTCCCCTATCCTGGGTAAAAGACTGTTAACTATAAGGTCGTCCCTCATTCTCCTATGTTCCAAGGTATTAAGGCCTAGCCTGGCCCACCTCTCCCTATAACTCAGGCCCTCTAGTCCTGGCAACATCCTCGTAAATCTTTTCTGCACTCTTTCAACTTTAACCACGTCTTTCCTATAACAGGGTGACCAAAAACTGTACACAGCACTCCAAGTGCGGCCTCACCAATGACTTATACAACTGCAACATAATGTCCCAACTCCTGTACTCAGTGCCCTGACTGATGAAAGCCAGCATGCTAAACACCTTTTTCCCAATCTTGTCTACCTGTGACGCTGCTTACAACAAACTATGTTATAGGATCCCATTTGCTTTCTTCAACTTTTCCAGCTCTGATGAAAAATTGAAGACCAATGAACAACTGGGTGGAGTGGTAGTCCTTTGCAGTCATGTAGACCATTGCATTCTAATCAATCTTTCCATGTTTACATGGGGCCAGTGATCTGTAAGGAATTTCAACCCTTGAGAAACATTCATCCCACTGCCTTCAGTTTTAAAGTCTTAAGTTTTAAAGGAGGACCATTCGGATTAAAGTTAAAGTCGATTTTATTGCCATATGCACAAGTGCATGTATGCACAGGTGCAATGCAAAACTTACTTGCAGCAGTATCACTGGCACGTAGCATCATATAAGCAGCATTCACAAAAATGACATAAATTAAACATTATACACAATTTTTACAAGAAAGAACACAGAATAAAAAAAAAACAAAGTTTGTTTTAGTGCAGAGTGATCAAAGTGGTCATAATGTTGCCAAACTAGTGATTAGGGTTGTGCCAGTTGGTTCAAGAACAGAATGGTTGAAGGGAAGTAGCTGTTCTTGAACCTGGTGGTGTGGGACTTCAGGCTTCTGTACCTCCTGCCCAATGGTAGCTGCGAGAAGGTGGCGTGGCCCGGATGGTGGGGATCTTCGATGATGGATGTTGTCTTCTTGAGGCCGTGCCTCTTGTAGATACTACTGATGGTGGGAAGGGATTCGTTTGATTGGGGAGAACAGGAATGAGGTAAGAGCAAGTCCAGGTACAAAAACCTTGTGTTACAATTGCTTCATATAATATTATACATTGATTCCCAGTTTAAACTCTATATCTCCTCAGCTCTTAATACTTAAACAAATCTAATGACATTCCAAATCTGAGGAACACTCTCCCAGTAATATAATAGGTTATTAATGAATGAAGTAAATAGCAGAAGTTCTAAAACTGAACCCTGAAACCAAGTTTCCCAAATGAAATAAATCCCACTAGCAATAGCAAAGGTTGCCCTGTAATCACATCAATGCAATTAGCAAACAAGTTAAACTAAAAAGTACCAGCATGGATCCCTGTTGATGGATATCCAGGTAGACTTGGGTCTGTGTGCTTAAGAAAAGAACAGACAGAGGAATTTGTTGGATGTTTATAATTGGGTCCAAGTGAATAGACTACCAAGATTGAGAGTTAATGCTTACAACTTACTTAAGAGCTTGTTAGATGCTTCTCTATCTAGAGAATAACAAGACTGTGTAAGGTTACTGGTGTTGGTGATTTGCTATATTTTTTGAGAGAGATCAAGATCTGATTTTGGCTCAGGAGGAGATTGTCATACTTAAATTAGACATTCATTGACATAAATTAGATCTAAAATGATCCCCTGGGCTGGTTCTGGTGGTCTGTTTGGAGATGCATTGTATTATCAATTGGAGAGAATTTTGTCCCTGGTTGACCCAGGATTTTGATATCACTCAGGAGATTACATGGCCTCAGGTTAGTAGGATGTTCCTTTCATGATGCCTAGGAAGTCTTAGAAACATAAAAAAAAAATTATGGCAAAAGAGTGAGCTATTCGATTCTGCTGCATCCATGTCGATCAAAAATGGAGCAATAGAGGCTAATCCCAGTCCTTGGCTCTCGGTTAATAGCTTTGCAGCTTATAGCTCTTCAAAGTACCTTTCGAATTCAATGAAAGTTAAACAGGTAGTGAGTTACAGAGTCTCAGTATAAAGGTTCATTTTTTTTCCATAAGTTTCTTCTCATTGTGCTGCCAATTAACTTGTGTCTATGTCTCCAAAGGAGATGGGTTCTTTCAGTTCCCTATGTGTAAGCTGCTCGTCATTTTGCTCACCTCAGTCTTGGTCTCCTTTGTTCCAAAAGAACCCCAAATGGTCAGTGTTTCTTCATAACTATAACTTTTCAGCTCTGCCAATTAAGGCTTCTTCAGCAACCTTTTCAATTCTATCATATCCTTCGTGTAATGTGGTGACCTGAACTGTGCAGAGTACTCTAGCTGTGCTCTAACTGATGTTTTATGCCAGCCCACAGACATTTTCCTGCAGCATAAAACTTTCTTTCTCACCACCAGTTACACAATATCATCACCAAACTTCTTAATTGCAGCATCTGCATTGAAGTCCAAGTCCTTAATATACATTATGGAAGTAGCTGCAACTTACTTATTTAGAACCATAAACACGTCTTCCCCCTCACTCAAGCTATTGTTTTAGTCTCTAATAGGATGTATTCTTTCTTTGAAGCCTCTTTCCTTCCATATATTTAAACAAAATTTTGTTTTTCTTTGATTTTACCTTGTGCTATATTTTTCATGCCACCAGCTATGCCTTCCTGAATTCCTGTTTAATTTCAACCTTGCACTCTGCATGCTCCTCGCCTGCCTTATACAGTTTTGCGCTCCAGTGTTTGTCACAATTATACATGATTAGTACATGATTTCCTGAGGGCAATCTTTATATGTTCATGTAAATTGGATTTGTCTATGTTATCAAATACTATTTTGATAACTTTAGTTTCTTCCTTTACTCTTTGCAATATTTAATTTTGTTAATTTTGATGAACTGTGTTATCCTCTGATAGTGACCTATAGCATGGCTGTTATATGCAAGAAACAGTGAAGCTCAGTCAGCCAATCACTGGTTACCCAGCATAAATGACTCTTATTACATCAGCAACTGAAGCCACAGCATTAAAGAATTTAGATCCACCATAATTTCAGTTTAAATAGTATTTCTGATAGTACATATAGAGATTAAAATTGCCTACAAATACTTTCAAACCTGACCAAGGTATCTTCAGGGACTCTTTTATATCTCCTAACCTTCTTCTGGAAGTATTTTGTTCACTCACATTGAACGTGGATTTAGCTCAAAAAGTATTTACTTTCATTGCAGTCAGATTTTCCATCACACCTGTTTTGGCTGCTTTCTAACTCTTGATATTATTTCATGTCTTCTTAACAACTAGAATGTCAGAATTCTTTTTACTCTGCTTAATAATTGCCTGAGGAGGGGCGTAAACTTAAGAAGAAAAATTTAGAAGCAGGAGTACGCCAGGGGAAACATCAGCTTCCACATCTACTTACCAAGCCATTTGAAGAATTTTGTTCACTTCATTGAGATACAAAATTCTTTGGACCTCAAACTCCACCTGAGGAAGAAGCTTGCAATCTTGTGAGGCCACAGAATGGTGACAGGAATGGGAAACAGAAAGTTTGTTGCCATCTTTTATGCTTATTTTGATTTTACTTCCTTATCATATTCACTTACCCCCTGCTATGCATTAGGGTGGGGTTAATGGGCATGTGAAAAAAGAATAGATTACAGGTGGAATTGAGTGAGGGAGTGGGATAAAGCACAACTTTCACCAAAGAAAGTGAATATTGGAGACTCATGCAATATGTTTGACTGTATTAATCCATGTATTATGAATGCTGCTTCATCAAGTGTGTGCTGGATGGATTACTATGGTTTGTGCCAGCACTTTAATACACCTCTTGCACAGATGGTGCCTGAAATATTTTTAAAGATGCCAGCAGCTAAGATCTAACTTGAAGTTTTGTTTATTCTTTGTGTATTAAGTGTCAGTGGAGTAAAAGTTAAAATGCTGACAACTGCCTGCAAATATTAGCTAGTATAATTTAATGCTGTTACAGATGAACAGAACATTGAGAGAGTCAAATCTTCCCTATTTATTCTGCAGTATTTTTGGATTAGAAATTAGGAGGGATAAATAGTATGATTGCAAATATTGGCTCTTCACCAATCCTGCTAGTTTATAAAATGCCATAGAGTTATTAGTTATACAACACAGAAGTGGGGCCCTTTGGCCCACCATGTCCATGCCAACCTTTTTGCCCATCTACACTAATCTTATTTGCCCACATTAGGTCTGTATCCTTCTATGCCTTGCCTATTCAAGTGCCTGTCTAAATGTCTCTTAAACATAGTGATGATATTTTAGTCTTATCATGCTGTGGTAAAGGGACTTCCTCATTTGACTAAATAAAACATTTGCTCATTTCTTCTATATTGTTACATTTCATGGACAGTTGATTGACTTGTTTCCAATGTTTACATTGTGATCTTGAAATGATCCTCAGCTGTAAAGGAATTTGGCTGCTGGATTGATTGGACAATCCAGACAAGTGGAGGGTATTTTATCATGCTCTTGACTTGTGCCTGGTAAAGGGTGGAAAGGCCTCGGGATGTCAGAAGATGTGTTACTTGCTGCAGGATACCCAGCCCCTGACCTGCTTTTAGAGCCACAATCTTAATGTGGTTAGCCCAGATAAAAGGGGTTTTCCAACGAGAAGTAATTTATTGCACTATTGCAACTAATGAAGCAGAAGGGGAATTTGAACTACGTGGAATCAAAAGGTGTCTGAGATATAATCTTAAAGAGGATAAAATATAGCTAAGAGAATGGAAAACAAAATCCTAAATAATCATTTAAATTAAATTTTGAACAGAGTTTAAGTGACAGAGATTCAATCTATTAAGAGATAAATTGAAAATTGCTATCAGGATTAATGAATTTATTGAATAGAGAGGTGGAGGCAATAATTCTGAAATTTTTTGAAAAGCAATTGGAAACTAAAAAGAGAAACCTTTTGACTGGCTGGACTACGAGGCTGAAATAACCTTACGTTTCCCACAACTACTGTGTTATATGTTGCCATAAAACAAATCCTTAAAATTTCCATGGCAGTGGGAATAAAATATAAAACACTAAAGAAATGAACTTCCAAATAAGTCACAGTGTTAAGCAACTCTGAAGCTTCATTTTATGTTATCAGGATATTCCTTTCAGCAGAGAGCTTCTCACCCTCCATAAATTACTTACATGGAGTTTAATGTAGAGACTATTGAGCCCTACTACATCTCATTATTTATCTTCCACTTTTACACAAGAACTGCAGGAAACAGTATGAGATCTAGAGTTATTGACAATTTATAAATTAGTTGTATCAAATTCTAATATGGGATCAGATATGTAACTTTCACCATTATTTTTAAATCGTTTTATGCTTTGACTATTCGTGCAGTTGAAAAACGAGAATTTTATTTGTTACGTACTTTCTGAACTTGACTATATGCCTCTTAATCCTTTTCAGATGGCTGTGTTACTGTAATGTCCCTCAGTTCTGTGATAGTCTCCCTCGGCATGAAACCACCCAGGTTTTTGGAAGGATATTACTTCGTTCTGTCTTTACTGTCATGAGGCGGCAGTTACTGGAGAAATCCAGGCAAGAGAAGGATAAGCTACCTTTAGAGAAACAAACATTGATTCTAACACATTTTCCAAAGTAAGTACTTAAAGATTATTTGGTCTCATTCTCTGAAAGTCCTTCTAATGTATTGGTTTATTTTCTATATTTGTTTGAATTAGGATCAATATTAAATATGTTTTCAGCAAATTGTTCCATATCAATGATCCAGATGAGAAACTTGTTAATACTAGTTTGTACATAACCTGAGAAAGGATAGCATTTTCAACACCTATTTAGATTTATAAACCTGAAAATCACTTCTAGCTAACATTCACGGATTTAGAATACCTCAAAGCCCTCCATAAACATGGAAGTACCTGTAAAATATAGATTTTGTTGTAGAGAAGGAAAATCAAACACTGTCCAAAAATCCTGGATTTGTGAAGATTTAAAGAAAATTAAATCTGACAGAGAGGTTGGATATGGAGTGGCCTATTGCTACTTCACGCCTTTTCAAAGAAGCAAATCTAGCAGAATAACTATCAGCAAGAAAATCCACTAGTTTCACCTTTAATAAGATCAAGATAAACTACACTTACTTAACCAGCATATTTGGTCGGTGGCTCAGGCTGCTTCCACCAGTGGCCGTTAAGTAGCTAGGCTATTCCAATTAGCACCTTATAAGCCCATGACTTTGTCAACCAAGAAGAAGAACAGGCAGGCACGTCGCTGTAAAGTTCCACCATTCACAAAAAAGCCCTCCAAATCACATACAATCCTGACCTGTACATATATTGTCATTCCTTCATCATCGCTGCATTTAAGTCCTGGAACACAGTTTGAGAGTGCCATTAGCAGAAGGACTGCTATGGTCCAAGAATATGGCTCACTACCACTTTCTCAAAGGCAATTGGGGATGGGCAGTAAAAGCTGGTCTTGCCTGCAATGCCCACATTGCCTTTTGTAAAGTGCAAATTAGTATGTACAGTTACATAAAGATTGTATTGTCCAAAGCCTTGCTGAATTCAGTTGCCAATGGTGAGGTGAATGCAGAAGACATGGAATAACAGGAGGGCTGAGGTCATAAGGATTTAAACACAAAGATTCAGATTTGAAGTCTGAGACTTTGGAGTCCTGGAGTCAAGTGATGTACGATTACTGCGTTGTAAGAGGTGTTATGACAGAAGGAGTTTTGTGGCACTGACATTAATGATTTGAAGAGTAGTGAGTGAAAGCAGGCCTGGAGGGTATTGAAATGAGGTGAGAAGAGTGTCTGGATTTAGGTACAGGGAGTAGCATTTCGAACTTTGCCAAGTATGAGGAGGATGCCAATGGACTTCAGGAAGTCAGAGAGATCAGTGACAAATGGCTGATAATAGTATGAACTGTACATTTTTGGAAAGAGAAATAATGAGAGGCACCTAAATGAGACAACTTTTAAAAGAGTGCAAGAACAGAGAGACTTGGGGATTCACATATCAGGATTTTGTGAGACAGGATGGAAACTGATAAAGCAAGTTAGAACTGTCAAATTCAGGGCACGACACTTCTGGGGGAGAAAAAGCTTTAAGATCAGATCAGATCTTTATTAGTCACATGTACATCGAAACACACAGTGAAATACATCTTTTGTGTAGTGATTTTGGGGGGCAGCCCACAAGTGTCGCCACGCTTCCAGCGCAACATAGCATGCCCATAACTTGGCTAACCTGTACGTCTTCGGAACGTGGGAGGAAACCAGAGCACGTGGAGGAAACCCACACAGACACGGGGAGAACGTACAAACTCCTTACAGACAGTGGCCGGATTTGAACCTGGGTCACTGGCGCTGTAAAGCATTATGCTAACCACTATGCTACCGTGCCTGCTAAATCTGTTAAAATTAACAGATGGTACCAAGGAGCTTTGTTAAAATGGTCGCAGGGATGAGAAGTTTTGGTTAAATGAAAAGGATGGAGAAGCCGTGATTGCTGCCCTCAAGAGCAGAATAGTTAAGAGAATGTTTCAAGGAGCCATTCAATACTATGATGGGATTTGATGGGAAAAACCTGATTCCACTGTTAGGGAGTTGGCACCAAGACTCAATAGTTTGAATTTTTGAATACTCAATCAGAAGTCAGAACATGAAAAAATATTTATTGAACGGGAAAATGTACATGTTCTCTGAAGTATATTGGGCTTTTTAGCTCATGGGTATGTCTTGTTTGCTTTAGACCATAGAACAGTACAGCACAGGAACAGGACCTTTGGCCCATGATGTCTGTGCGGACCATGATGCCAAAAAAAGGAGGAGGATGTGGAGATTTTTGCTTTTTTAATTTGATGTATCTGAAAAGTATTGATGGAAACTGTGGTGAAAGAATGGTGATTTTACTTGAGAAAGAAAGAATTGCAGATTATGGAGAAAAAGCAAGGAAGTGGAATTAATTGATAGCCCTTTCAGGCAGTCAAAGAGCTTCGTTCTGTGCTGTATAATTCTATGGCTGTTTGAGCAGCTGATTGATTGAGACAGGGCATAACCAAGGGGCATTATGGAAATGGAAGTGATTGAGAAGTTAAATATTGGAAGCTCAGATTGGGAATGAATAGGATCCATAACTGCAAAAAATCATATTCAGCCAAAAGGAGTGGTAGGGGGGAAGGTGGGAAAAGAGACTGGAGTACCTGACAGTGTTTGTGATTGGAATGGAATCAGTTCAGTTAGTCTTCCTGATGTTTAAGTGGAGGAAACAGTGGTTCATCGAGGATGACATAAGGGCAAGTAATCTGATTGCAGAGGGTGTCTGTAAAGAGGTTGGGAGAGGTGGTGGAGAATTAGATTGAGGTGCCATTGCTATACATATGGAAACCAATTCCATGTTTGCTGATGATGTTTAAAGGGGTAGGTTGTAAATTAAGGCAGGGCTGGAGAATTAAGCACACATTCATGGAGTACTCTGGAGTTATTAGGGTGAGAAGAGATGTCATCGCTGATAATACTCTGGTCACGATTGGATAGGTGAGGTTGGAAACAATTGAGAGAATTTCTACCAGTGTGGGTAATGGTGAAGAGAGTTGGAGGAAGATGAATCTGTTCCTGGGATTTGTGACAGGGTAAATATATGAGGTGTCATGAGTCTTGCTGTCCAGGAGACCTGGTCCTGGCATATTTAGTTTCATAACTTAATGTCATCTTGACCAATATTACATTTCAGTTTATATTTGTACTTTATGGAGTCAGCCACTTCCTCAACACATTGAAGTTCAGAGCCAAAAAAGTTTCTATAAGTAGATCAAGATTTTTTATGCTCGCTGAAAAGGATGGAAAGGCCAGGTTAATGTTTGTGTTAAATAGTACAATGGATCCTTCCCAAAAGGCCAAAATACTATGTTGCAGACCAGTAAGTGTAGGAAGTAGTGCCTCTATTGGTCTGAGACAATTTGGTCATATTTACTTAAAGATCATTTAAAATATAAAAACATGATACGTGATTCTACATCAGCATTATATTGAATAAATGGACACCATTTAAGTTTTTGTGGAAAACTAGCCCAATAACATAAATGGGATTTAAATAATCCCACTAGAACATTATTAAAGTGTGGTTTAATTGTTAAGATTTTTCGATAAAGCTTTCTTAATTGCCATTCTAAATACTGTGCTTAACTCGTAGTCGTAGAATTGTCAGGAATACAGGGTGAGGCCAAAGATAGCTCCTACAGAGTAGTCATTGTTGATAGAAAACTTAACCCAAGTTAACCCAAAGTTTGGATTTCCTACCATAACAACAGACTAATTGAGATAATTGCTCAGTAATCCCTGGATCTTTATGACTTTTAAATTAAAGTTGTTAGTCACCCCTGTTTAAAACTTTAATTGTGAAGCCATCTAATCCCAATGCATAGATGTTCATGTGTCATCTTTTCCTAAAACCCTTGATGGTAATTTGGTTTGTGACTAATATCCAGAACCAGAAAGACCTCTTCTATTTCAAAACGATAAAATACATAAATTTTCCTACTTTATCATATTAATCAAGAAAGGTAAAATCTGCATCTGTGGAGGTGCCTGCAATCTATTAACCCTCCCTTTCACCAGAGAGCATAACTGAAAACAATAGAAAGCATCAGGTAAGAAAAGGTATGGATATTGATTGCAAATTGTTAAATGAGAATGTCTTTATCGATGACTATTAACATACTGCAACAAAGAAAGTACCTCTGCACTTTTGTTATATTATAGATTCCTTTCCATGTTGGAGGAAGAAGTGTATAGCCACAACTCTCCTATATGGGATTTAGACTTCATGGTGTCATCTGGTAATATCCAAATGGGGATGCAAGCAGGTAACTAATGGTCAGCAGTTTTTGAATACTCAATCAGAAGTCAGAACATGAGAAAATATTTATTGAAAGGGAAAATGTAAATCTTCTCTGAAGTATATTGGGCTTTTTAGCTCATGGGTACATCTTGTTTGCTTTAGATCATAGAACAGTATAGCACAGGAATGGGACCTTTGGCCCATGATGTCTGTGCGGACCATGATGCCAATTTAAACTACTGTATTGGTAATGGTTTATTATTGTCACTTGTACTGAGGTACAGTGAAAAACTTGTCTTGCATACCGTTTGTACAGATCAATTCATTACACAGTGCATTGAGGTAGTACAGGGTAAAAACAATAACAGAATACAGAGTAAAGTGTCACAGCTACAGGGAGGTGCATTGCAGGTAGACAATAAGGTGCAAGGTCATAACAAGGTAGATTGTGAGGTGAAGCGTCCATCTCATCGTATAAGGGAACCGTTCAATAGTCTTATCACAGTAGTATAGAAGCTGTCCATGAGCCTGGTGGTATGTGCCCTCAGGCTCCTGTATCTTCTGCCTGATGGGAGAGGGGAGAAGAGAGAATGACCCGGGTGGGTGGGGTCTTTGATTATGCTGGCTGCTTCACCAAGGCAGCAAGACATACAGACAGAGTCCATGGAGGGGAGGCTGGTTTCCGTGATGTGCTGGGCTATGTCCACAACTCTCTGCAGTTTCTTGTGGTCCCGGGCAGAGCAGTTGCCATACCAAGCCTTGATGCATCCAGATAAGATGCTTTCTATGGTGCATCGATAAAAGTTGGTGAGTGTCAAAGGGGACATGCCAAATTTATTTAACCTCCTGAGGAAGTAGAGGCGCTGGTGAGCTTTCTTGGACGTGGCGTCTACGTGGTTGGACCAGGACAGGCTATTGGTGATGTTCACTCCTAGGAACTTGAAACTCTCAGCCCTCTCGACCTCAGCACAGTTGATGTAGACAGGTGCATGTACACCGCCCCCTTTCCTGAAGTCAATGACCAGCTCTTCTGTTTTGCTGACATTGAGGGAAAGGTTGTTGTCATGACACCATGTCACTAAGCTCTCTATCTCCTTCCTCTACTCCAACTCATGGTTATTTAAGATACTGCCTACTACAGTGGTATCATCTGCAAACTTGTAGATGGAGTTAGAGCAGAATCTGGCCACGCAGTCATGAGTATATAGGGAGTAGAGCAGAGGGCTGAGGACGCAGCCTTGTGGGGCACCAGTGTTGAGAATAATTGTGCTACAGGTGTTGCTGCCTATCCTCACTGATTGTGGTCTGTTGGTCAGAAAGTCAAGGATCCAGTTGCAGAGGGAGGGCTTGCTTGCAGCAGTATCATGTATGCTTATTGTGTAAAAAAAAAACTTGCCTCGTTAATCTCCTTTAAACTTTCCCCCTCTCATCTTAAACCTATGCCCTCTAATATTTGCCATTTCCACCCTGGGAAAAAGACTCTGATTATCCACCCTATCTATGCCTATCAGAATTTTATACACTTCGATCAGGTCGTCCTTCAGCCTCTGACACTCCAGAGAAAACAATCCAAGTTTGTTCAACCTCTCCTTATAACAAATATAATCTAATCTAGGCAACATCCTGGTGAACTTCTTCTACACCTTCTCCAAAGCCTCCATATCCTTCTTACGGTGTGGTGACCAGAACTACGTGCATTACTCCAAATGTGGCCTAACCAAAGTTTTATACAGCTGCAAAATGACTTGCCAATTATTTTACTGAATCCCTCAGCCAATGAAAGCAAGGATGCTAGATCCCTTCTTTACTATCCAATCTACTTTCCTAATTTTATAACAAACACGGGTAAATTATACAAGTTCTGACCATGTAGTTATAATATACTGCAGCTAGAACTATTAAAACTTACATTATTTAATTACTTTGGATTTTTTATGTGTTTAAAATTTTAGCTGTCAATGCTCCCACCAAGCAATTTGGGTATGGATCAAGCCCAGCTTCTGGCAGCACTGATCAAATCAACTCTGGAAGCTTGAGTCCCGTCTGGAAGAAGAAAGTGACTTCTGGCTCTGAGCATATGTTGGGTAGGACAGATTGGTAAATCTTAAAAATAATAATGTTTTTGCTGAAGCCTGGCAAAAGCTCAATGTTACAAAATGTATTGAGTCTTTCTGAAAGGAGGCTTCAATATTGTGTACATATCACCATAGAGCACCTTTTGAACATTTTGCATTTGAATTGATTGGAGTTAACCAGTAAAGATTATTCAACCAATAATTTGTTGTTTTGTTTATAATCCATGAAATCCATCTTCTTGAATAAAAAGCAGGTAGATACATGACTATTCCCTAGCTATTATGTGAGTAAAATTTTCCTGTATTAAATATGGATTAAGTTTTTGACACTATTAATTCAGACTGATGGTCTATTTTCATGCCTTGAATATTAGAAGAGGAACAAGATCTTTTATTTCTGTGTTGCAAGTATAACTATAGCTGAACATTGTATTATTGTTATTTGATTGGAAAAGTCTTTAAGGGTTTATCATTAAGCAAAAAAAGAACTTCTGACCAAATTCATTATATCAAAAGGAGAGAAAAGGAAACCTACAGAATCTTTTAATATGGATGATGCAAAGAGACAAAGAGTTTTGGGAGATATCCCCATGGAGCTGGTGAATGAAGTAATGTCAACCATCACAGATCCTGCTGCTATGTTGGGTCCAGAGGTAAGTGCATCACATCCTATTTGTATTGAATTCTTGCTGGGAGCTACATGGCCTGCAGTTCACCTTTGTTACTCTTTTGTTTTTTGTTTAGTCTGTTCTGTTTTAAAGAAAGTAGTTTAATCCATTTCCCTTAAAACTTCTCTGTCAGTCTTCATAAAATGACTAATTTGATAGAATTTTTCAAAGAGGTAATTATATTCTTGAGTTGTAAAATGGCCAGAGAAATAGCGGAAGGAACTTATTCCTGAAAAATGTGAGACATTGCATTTTGAGAGGTCTAGGACATAAACAATGAATAGTAGGACCATCGGGTGTTCTGAGGAACAGAGGGTTCTTGGTTTAGATGTCCAAGGATTCCTGAAAGCAGCAGCACAGATAGATAAGTGAAGAAGATACTTGCTTTCTAGCCAGAGCATAGTATAAGAGAGCAGGGAGGTTATGGTGCTGCTGTATAAAATAATAGTTAGGCCCTAGCTGGTGTATTTTGTGCATTTCTGGTTGCTACACTATTGGAAGGTCAAAACGAGGGTGCAGGAAGGTCCACCAGGATATTGCTTAGGAAGAAGCGTTTCAGCTATGAGGAAAGATTAGATAGGCTGCGTTTATTTTCCTTTAAGCAGAGAAGGCTGATGAGGGGATCCAACTGAGGTATACAAAATTATGAGGGTCATAGATAGGGAGAAAGTAGAGGGCAGAGTTTTATGGTAATGCATAGGACACCTAGAGGAGATTTCAGGGAGAATTCTTTCACCTCAAAGAAAGGGTGGATGAAATTTGGAATGCAGTGCCAGAGTGGGTGCTGGAGGCAGGTACTGTCACAGCATTTAATTATTTAGATGAACACTTGAAACACTATGGCATCGGAGGCTACAGACTAAGTGCCAGGAAATGGGATTAGTATGGATAGCTACTTGATGGCCGGGATAGAGGCAGAGGCCCAAAGCTCCTGTGTCCTTGCTGTATGATGGCTCTCTCATCTAACTGTAACCCCTCCCCTTCAAAATTCATTGATGTCTAGGATTTGATTAATAAGTGAGATTTCATTACAAGTGTCTTCAACAATGTCATCCAAAAAGACATTGTCAGTATGAAGACAAAATCCAGTTCCATCTTGCTGCCATCTCATTGAGCACTCCTCTACTTCAAAATTGTTGGACTGTTTATTTAATATCCAGTGCTGGATGAGCAGAAATTTCCTCCAGATAAATTGTCTTTGGTTCCCACTCCCATTCCCCATTCCTTGGATGCTGACTCCATTTCTTTCTCTGACTACTGCCTATGACTGAGCCTGACTGAGTTTTGGTGTCTTGTTTTATCTTTGTTTCAATGTAGCTTGGTTACTATAATTTGCAAACATTAAAGTAAGTATCATTGCAACTTTTTCTCCATGTTATGTAAAACGAATTGTAGTTTATTAGGTTTTGAGCTTCGAATGGTCTATATACACCATTTAAAAATATAATTCCTAATTTAGTTATGACTTCCACTTTGTTCCATGTATGTTATAGTGAAATGATGCTCTATTTTACTGCAGTGAAAATGACATTTTATTAAATCTCAATTTTTTAAAGCCAACAAAATATAATGGGAAACTGTCATAACATCTGTTCTCTGCTTCACAAGACTAGCTTACTGTCTGCACACGCAGCCAGAGATGAAGCAGCAAGGCTTGAAGAAAGAAGGGGTGTGATCGAATTCCATGTTGTCGGAAACTCACTGACCCAAAAACCAAACAAAAAAATGATGATGTGGCTAGTTGGACTGCAGAATGTTTTTTCCCATCAGTTACCAAGGATGCCGAAGGAATACATCACCCGTCTTGTCTTTGACCCGTGAGTGCCATTTTTTCTGCATGGCTTATGATTGTTGTGTGAATATAGTGGGCTGGTAATACTTCAGTGCATGGAGGTGCCTGTGCTAGTTTAGAGCATGGCAGCAGGGCTCAGATGTTGTCCTGTGCGCAATGCTCAAAGCCTTGCATGTGTTAGAACTGGCAATTCCCAGCCGTGCACCCACAATCACATACAAACCTCATCTTAGACTTTTCCTTTGCCTCTACTTGTCATGGTACAGTTAGGAGATTTGGTAGGAGAAGATTGCAGGAGGTGTAGTGGATAGAAGAATCGATAGAATAAGACTGAAAGGTGAATGAAAGATTGGGGCGGGGGGAGATGCTCAGATGGTGGGGAAGTGGTTGGTGACAATCAAGGAAGGATTACCGGCTCAAGAGATGGGCAGTAAAGACCTGATGGTTTGGAAAGAAGGTGTGGGGATGGGGGAGGTGCTAGGATTGATCCATTGGTGCTGGGATGAGGAGAGAAGTGGGCCAGGGAGAATGGTACTGGTGAGATGATCAGAGAACCAGGAAAGGAGTTTGGAGGGGGCCAACAAGAAGTTTGAGGGTCGGGCTGGAGATCAGGGAGTAGACTGGGGCGTAGCTGGAGAAAGATCAGTGGTGTAGGGAGCTACAGGGAGTGGAGACTGTGTGTGAAGGGAATGTAGGGTTCATTTCACTTTATCTGAAGAAGCAAGAACTTATCTTAAGGAAGATGGATGCATCCTTGGAAAATTTTCACTACCAGGGTCCCTGGCTACAATTTAGGCAGGACTGCACATTGGCATGAAGCAGATGATGCTGCTGCCACGTAGCTCTATGTTCAGTAGTGACCTTGGGTGATATCTGTGGAGATTGCATGTTCTCCCTGTGACCACATGGGTTTCCCCTGAGTGCTTTGGATTTCTCCCAAATCTTAAAGACATGCTAATTGGCCATAGTGAAGAAGAGTGGCAAGAGCATCAGGAGGTAGTTAATGGGTATGTGAGGGAGAATATCATAGAGAGACAAGTGGGAGAATGAGACTGATGGGAGTTCTATTACAGCCAGCACAGGCTTGATGGCTGAATGACCTCCTTCTGTATTGTAAGGAAATGTGAATGCTTTGGAGCAGGCTTTAACACTGCATGTCCAGTGGCCTCCATGTGTATGTGAGTCATATGCACAGATGAGAAGATTCTGGTATTACATACACATGCTGTGTACACATAAAGTATACAAGCATGTTTAGCAATTCTCTTGCATGGGATAGAAAACGATGGTGCTATTGTTGTTATTATTATTATTGTGCTATTATAATATTATTGCAAAATATTTCTGGGCCAGTATTGCTTTTAGTCATATTAAGAATGGATGGACTAAATGAATGAATGGTAGCAAATTACTAGCCCATTTTATACCCTATCCAATTTTCCTCAATACCAAGTTACCGCCATTATATTTACTTCGAAGAATTCTTAGTATGTACTCATGTCATCTAATGAAGCTAGTCACATGAAGTCTGCTCTCCGTTATCTGCTTTGAAGGTTGATCCTGTTTTATTTTAGTTTTTATGAAGATATTCTCCAGATTGGTTTGTGGGAGCAAAGAATGTCTCAGGATGGCAGAACACAAACTGCCAGTCTAAGACAGGTTGCAGGGTGCAGCTCGGAAGCTAATAGTTCGGACCCCAAGAACTATTTATTATTGTAAGCGCCTTGGAGGTATAGAATAAATATATCACATTTAATTTACTTGTAATTGCACCTTTTAAGGTCTGTCCCTGAAGCTAAAACTTTATTTTTTTGATCAGCATCTAGATCTTCAGAAGTAAGTATCAGAGCAGAGGAAACATCTCTTACAACTTGATCACTAACTGTGAGGAGTATTGACAATGGAGGCAGCAAAAAGATTGGTTGACCATTGTTAAATTTTGAATCCACTTTATTTGGTTATATCTTTGTAGCAAACACAAAACCCTTGCTTTGATCAAGGATGGTCGTGTGATTGGTGGTATCTGTTTCCGGATGTTTGCAACACAAGGTTTTACAGAGATTGTGTTTTGTGCTGTGACCTCTAATGAACAAGTCAAGGTAGGTTTTAATTTTTAAAAATTATTATTTCATTTATCAACATGCAATAAGTTAGAATAAATGGTCTCTAATGTTAATGATAGGATTGTGTAGAAGATATTTTAAGATGGTAATGGACCTGGGATCATATAATTCATGTTCTGTTTGATCATTGCCCGTAGATTCATTACAGCACAAAAGAAGGCCAGTTGACTCATTGAACCCATGCCAACTTCCTGTAGACAATCCAGTTTTAAATCCAAAGTAAATGACCACTCATTTGCATGTATTGAAATCAATTGCCACTATGTTGGCTACTAATTTAGTTCAGTGAAACCTCTTCATAGAACAATTAATAGTTGTGGTCCCAACACAGATCATTGCACAACCCCCCCCAGTAATCACATGCTGACAATTAGAATACCTGCCCTCCTTACCTTCTCTGTCATAGGTCCAGTTTCCAGTCAGGTCAATAATTTGTCTTCAACCAGGGGGTGAAATTTCCAGAAAGGATCACCGATAAATAGTTGGAAGCAAGAGGTTTGGCTAGTCTGCCCCCATCCCTGTCCTGCACCCACTCCCATGCAAGACAAGGAGTGGTGAAACTAGTTCAATGTTTCATGCCCCTCAAGGTGTAGTCAGCTAATTTTGCAGAGACTAGAAAATGAACCTTGAATGGTTGGCTCAAAAGCTGACTTTATAAACTGAGCAACATGCATGCCACAAATAGAGATGCAGGCCAGTGTAATCCACATTCTTTACTGACGAACTTTTAGAAACGAATCATGGAGATATTAAATTGTTTCTCTGAGTTGTGTTTCAGTACACAGGAAGTGCAATAGAAATGTAAATTTCTGTTTTACAAAAGAAGCTATTATTGTCACCTCAAGGACATAATTTTGTTCCTTGTCAAATATTTGTTCTGCAGGGTTATGGAACCCATCTAATGAATCACCTCAAGGAATATCACATCAAACATAATATTCTAAACTTCCTCACTTATGCAGATGAATATGCAATTGGCTATTTCAAAAAACAGGTAGGTATTTTCATGGTCTTTATATTCTTAGTATTGCGTACTGTAACGCATATATATTTACTGATGAAAACCCCAAATTACATGTTTCATAAGGAATTTTGAATTTTCTTACATTTCCATGCAATGTTACTCCAGGTTCCAGACTTTTTAATATTTATTTTGCAATATCATTAATTAAAATTACAATTATTTATCAATGTCTTATATAAGTTATTAAGTGACAGATTCACAGCAAATTTAATAAAACTATGCAACTGTGGTGAACTTAACATCTGTTTCCTGCTCGAATTCTTTCTAGGGTCTTAACCTGAAAAGCAAGTGGGATCCTCATAACTGCATGTGGAATTATTACTATTGGGCCAGGAGAGCAGACATGCTATCCCCACATCCTTTGAAGTATTGTAGGCAAGGAATCTTTCCCACAGTCCCCTCAACCACCCATCCCCCAGCACTCCATCTTGCCCCATTTTTAATTAATCTGTTGTACCTGCCAAATGACTGCTTGAGATTTATATCACAGAATATTGTGGTAGCCTGGAGGTACTGAACTGGAATGGAGTTCCCATGCAGAGTATTTGATATTACGGTTCGGCTGTCAAAATGGCTTAGGCTTTCCACTGACAACAAGTTTTGGTGTTCTGCCTTTGGCCACTCATTCCGTGCCAGTTCAGCATCTTGTATGTTTACCTTTTTCACATCAGTGTAGCTATTTCTACAAACAGAAACTGCAATCACAAATTGCCTTTAAAATAATGGAGCAAAATGCCTCAATGTATTTTACAGGAGCATTATGAAGCAAAGACTGACACTGAACTTGAAATAAAAATATTAGGGCAAATGATCAGAAGGTTAGCTAGAGAGAGCTGCCTCTAAAGAAGTGATTCAAAGTCAGAAAAAGAGGTGACCCCCAGGAGGTGAATGAAGGGAATTCCAGAAAGGAATTAATTAACAGATTAATTAATAATTGGGCCTTGGTAGTT
The DNA here is from genome assembly GCF_009764475.1 of Pristis pectinata. Classification (NCBI taxonomy): domain Eukaryota; kingdom Metazoa; phylum Chordata; class Chondrichthyes; order Rhinopristiformes; family Pristidae; genus Pristis; species Pristis pectinata. The sequence continues at coordinate 41,576,468 of NC_067409.1, read as the reverse complement.
TTTTAAGTGTGGAACAAATAAAATTAGGGAAGGTCGTGAGGCCAATATTGTAGTAACACAGATATTTTGCTGGTTTAAGAGTTGGGGATGTTAGAGAGAAAAAGAATGAGAGCACAGAGGGTATTAAAAATGAGAAAGAGAACTTTAAAATAGAGATGTTGCTTAATTGTGATTGATAGTGTAAGTTAGGACACCAGAATTTTGTTTGACATCAAGAAAATAGGGAGCAAAGCAAGTAATGCAAAACTTGAGTAATGCTTGACTGGCATTACTTGCTTTACTCTCTAGAAATTTGAGGTCAAACAAAACTCTGGTGTCCTGACTTAACGCTATTCTATTCATCAGTCAAGTGACACGGAAATGTAATCCAAGAATCACCTTGGAACCAAGTATGACATGAAGGTTGCAAACATTGTATTTCAATATAGATGGTTGCCAGAGAGGGATAGACTCAGTGTCTAGGGAACAGAATTTGTGATAGGCACTAAAGGCAACAGCTTTAGTCTTCCCAAAACAGAGTAAATGTCTGCTTGTTGAGTCAGGCAAGCAGTCGGACATCTTAAGAGACTGACAGTGGAGGAGCTGAAACCTAGAAAGTAGGAGCAAGATTAGGTCATCTGGCCCTTTGAGCTTGCTCTACCATTCAGTATAACCGTGACTGGTCTCAATACTATTTTGCCACCCTCTTCTCATACCCCTTGATGCCTTCTGTGTATCAAAAGTTTTCTCCCTCTTTCTTAAATATATTCAGAGACTTGACCTCCCCTGCCTTCTGTGACAGAGAATTACACAGGTTCACCACCCTCTGAGTAAAGACATTTCTCATCTCTGTCTTAAATGCCTCACCTAGTATCCTGAGACTGTGACCCTTCGTTCTAGGACCCCCAGTCAGAGAAGACATCCTACCCACGTCCAGTCTGTCTTGTCTTGTCAGAATTTTATGTTTCAATGAGATCCCCCTCTCATTCTTCTGAACTCTAGTGAACACAGGACTAGTCGACCCCACCTCTCCGCATACAACAGTCCTGCATTCCAGGGATCAGTCTGATGAACTTTCGCTGCACTCCCTCTGTGGCAAGTATATCCTTTCTTAGGTAAGGAGACCAAACAGACACTCATCACTCCAAGTGTGGTCTTACCAAGATCCTGTATAATTATAGTAAGACATCCTTGCTGCTGTACTCAAAAACTTTTGCAGTGAAGGCCATCGTAACTGCTTGCTGCATCTGCATGTTTGCTTTCAGTGACTGATGTACAAGGATGTCCAGGTTCCTCTGTACATTAACATTTCCCAATCAATCACCATTTAATTAATGCTTTGCCTTTCTGTTTTTCCTACTCAAGTGGAAAAACTTTACATTTATCCACATTATACCCCATCTGCCATATATTTGCCCTCTCACTCAACATGTCTAAATCACTTTGAAGCCTCTTTGCATCCTTCTCACAGCTCACAATCCAACTCAGTTTTGTGTTGTTTGCAAAGTTGGAAATATCACCTTCTGTTCCTTCATCCAAATCATTGATGTATATTTTGATTAGCTGGGGCCCAACCACTGATCCTTGCAGTATCCCACTAGTCATTGCCTGACACTCTGAGAAAATCCCATTGATTCCCAATCTCTGCTGCCTGTCTATCAACCAATTTTCAATCCAATACCCATTTAAAAATGAAGAGAGGTGATGGTGAGGTAGAGATGAGTGTTGTTAGCTGAAACATGGAATCTGATGCCATACCTTAAAGTGATCAACAACGCAATAATATGTGGAGGAGAAATAGGACAGGGTAAACAACAGTTTGGGAGCAGGAAGTGAAGTCATTGTGCATGAACCCACTGGCCATGATGGAAGAGCATTGTGTAGTCAAACACATCAAAAACTGCAGCAGGATGAGGAGGGAAAGATTAACTTTCTCAGTCAGGTAGGATTTCGTGCTTGGTTTTGATAAGATCCATTTCACTCCTGTGGCAAATGTGGAAAGCTGGTCAGAAGGGTTTAAATGGGGATTTGTTGATAAGATTTCCTTGTGTGTAGGAGGCTAAAATATAAGTGATAACATTGGAAAGTAAAGCAAAGTTGAAAACAATGAGAGTAATTTGCTAAAGTTGGGAAGGAAATTTAAAAAAATGTGGTAGTATTTATGGGTGGTATTGAAGGTCCTGCAACTCTTCTGCTGAAATTAAATCAGTTAAGGGCAAGAATCTGGCATGGAAGTATACCCTAGAAAGTCTAGTAGAACAAGAAAGTAGATTACTCAGTCGTGGTAACATTCTCACATGCATTTGTCTTCTTCATAAACAGACACCCTGGGTTGAGGGTGACTTGTTTCCTCTACAGTTCTGTGGGTTGTGAAGTGGCTGATGAATCATAGGAACCACAGATTCTGCCAGAGATGGGTAGGAATTGTTTGATGGGAAGGGCAGGTAGGTAGTTTGGGAAGTAGTACACTTCATCTGCCACTTTCACTGAGCTTCTGTTTGTTCCATCCAGTCCCAAATTCTACCTCATTTTGTGCAGTCATAGTCAGGGATTCCAAAAATGTGTTGGCTTCATTAAAATTTTGTTCAAAAAGTCTTCGAGAAAATCCTTAACTCAATTCCTCTATACACCTGGTAATCTCTTACCATGACAGAGCTTAGAATAGAGTGTACATTTCCGGAGCATGGTGTAAGGCATGTGAATGATGTGGTGTGCCTAATGTACCTGACTGGGTGTAACTTGGGCCTCGGTGCTGGAGATGTTGGTGTGGGAGAGGGTACTGACATTGGAACACTTACTCTGCCAGTAGACTTGAAGGATTCAGTGATGTCTCTCCAGTGCTTTGACATTCCTGCTTTAGATAGTCCATGTCTCAGAAGCATATAGAAGGGAGGGATCGCTGATGCTTGGTAGACAATGAGTTTTGTGTTGAGTTTGAGGTCATATTGTCAAACATTCTTCAGATGGATAATAACTGAAGGCTAACACCCTGAAGGCAGTGATAAATTTCATTATTGATGCCAGCCTTTATTGAGAGCTGCTTCCCGAAATATGGGAAATAGTTCACATTGTCCAGAGTCTTATCATGAACCTATGTTGCCGGAGAGTAGTGTTTTATAGCAGGGGCCATCGGTGGAGAATCTGTGTTGTGTGGAAGTAAGGTGTAAGGCCGATCTTCTTGCATGCTTCAACGATAACTTGGATCTCAGCCTCCAAACAGGCATGTGCAAGGATTGTCTACGTGCAGCCATTTAATGACTAAGGTTGGGGTGATCTTGATTCTGGATTAGAGGTGATGTTGACTTAGCAGCTTCCCATGGTTCTGTAGGGTAGCTCCATTTCATCAGGAAGTTTGTTGGCGGTGAGGCACAGCATTGCAGTAAGCAAGATTGAGAGAAGTGTTGGGATAATAATACAGCCTTGTTTGACACCTGTCTGCACTAAGATTGTATATTGATGTATTTGGTACCAAAAGTAAATACAGATGTAGATTCACTGCTTCATATAACAGTTGATTATGATTCTGTTATAAAAACAGAAAATACTGGAAATATTCAGCAGGTCAGGAAGCATCAGAAATAATGTTTAAGTACAATCAGAACTTGAAATTTTAGTTCTGTTTTCTCTCCACATGCTGCCTGTTTTTTTTCCAGGTTGATCTGTTTCTATCCAGATGCGCAGCCTCTTCGGGAGTTTGCTTGTAGATTGTGGTTCTGTTATTAACCATGTGGTATTAATGTTGAAATAGTATGGCATCCAAATGTAAATTTTATACCATTTAGATTGAAGAGAAATTTACCTTCTATCATCAGTATGATTTTCAAAACAAAATATTCTGCACTTTATGAGATTCAATGGGTTATTTTTATAAATGGACTTACTAATCAACTGTTGCACGCTGCAAGTGCTTCACTGGGCACCATAGTTAATCACCACTTACGAATGAGAACTATGATAACATGCAGAATTGATCCTTGACTAACCCAATTAGGATTCAACACAATTTACATTCACTTACATCTCAAAATAGCTGAACTAAATGTGACTGCAATTATCAGATATCCTACAATTGCTCAGGGTATGTAAATCTTGCTGACTGATATCATTTTGTAAATGATACATTTCAATTAAATAACTGGAACTAAAGTCCAACCAATTTAATTATTTTACATCTGAGCACCTGCTGTGCACTGTTAATCTTTTATAGAGTGTATTGATTGGTACAGCTTCAGAAAAGGTTGAAATTATTAAAAGTGATTCTCAGCTTAATTGCTTTTGAGAATTTATTTTCCATTTCATTTTATACATTGAATACAAAAAAAAAGAAAAATAAGGAGATTCTGAATTGTTTCAGGGATTCTCAAAGGATATAAAAGTTCCAAAAGTGAAGTATGTTGGTTACATTAAAGACTACGAGGGTGCCACTCTGATGGGGTGTGAGCTAAATCCACGGATCCCATACACTGAATTCTCTGTGATCATAAAGAAGCAGAAGGAGGTGAATGCTTGCTATGCCTTGTTGATGTTTTATTTTCTAGTGTTTCCTTCAACTGTGCATAAGGTTAGAAGTCATGTTAACAAGTTTACTTCCAGGATATACACCTGTATTTATGTTTGAATTAAATGAGTTCTAATTTGTGTTTGTATCATTGCTCTGTGCTAAGTGCATAAAACCTACAAATAAGGAAAATATAATATTCAATGGATAAAAGCAAAGTCTGAATAACAGATTTTGCCTTTATCACATTCGATTCTTTTATCAAAAATGGTTAAATGCAAATGACTGATAGAACAGATTTTTTTCCCAATAATTTTGTGTGAATGACCATTTGATGTACAACCAATGAAATATTTCTTTTTTTCTTGTAAAGGCACTGATTCCTTTCTTCCAGTTTCTATCTTGTCTGTCCTGAGACTCTGCTGCAGTGACATTTCTGAAATGTCCTCTGTTCTCAACTAAGGTTTTCCCTTAAGAGACTAATCATGTATGCCCCACTTCTTGTTTTTAAGTCCTTCCTTCGCTTTCACACCATGACATGCCCCAGTAATTATCCACACTTTACATTCCACCCCAGCACCAGGACACAGTCAGGGGCCCTTGGCATTTTCCTGCAGTTGGGATTGTGTGTCAGACAATTTAATCTTTTACTTTCCTCTTAGTATTTCTGTTTTTTTTTCCTACCCCTTCCTCATTTCCCTATGTCACCCTATAATTCAGTTTAAATTCCAAGCAAGTGCAACACCTATAGTATTGGCTTGTCTTTTATATTTACAGATTTACATGAACCCTGCAGCATATTTTCAACATTTTTGTAAATTATTTCTTCACTGTTGGATGTTTTATTTAAAGGGTTGTATGTGGTCTGCTGGGCACAGTAAATGAAGAATCTGTCAAAGCTAGTATCCCTAATTATTGCATACTTTTTTTGCTTTAAGATCATAAAAAAGTTGATAGAAAGAAAACAAGCACAAATTCGAAAAGTGTACCCAGGACTCTCCTGCTTTAAAGAAGGAGTGCGACAAATTCCCATTGAAAGTATACCTGGAATAAGTAAGCACCCTAGCACAGGTTTGAAGTATTTTAGCTATTCTTTGTAATAAAACCAGAATGTGTTACCCAATACCAATTTTAAAATTGAACGTGATTTTAGTGGACAAGAGCTGAATGTGATTTAATTTATCAACAGAGGAATCTGGTTGGAAACCTAGCGGAAAAGAAAGAGGGTAAGTCTGTTTCAAAAAAATAATTCTAACTGCAGCAGGAGAGCTTTAAAATAGATGGGTGAAGGATAAACTAATATTTCCTTTGTTGACCATCAGTAAGAGCAAAGCCAATATCTTTATGTCTCTGTATAAACGCTGGTTCTTTGTCATCCATTCTTCTCCTGTCCAGTCAGTCACTCATTTGAAATATGGGAGACTATGTAAAAAGCTGGTGTTTTGTTCGACCCACAAGTGGCCTTTAAACTTTATGTATTACCTATCGCCACTGGAACAGCTACATAAATATTCTGATGATGAGAGCAAGCCAGAGGATGGGTATTCTGTAGTGAATGTTTCACTGCTTGACTCTTTAAAGCCTTCCCACCACATGCAAGGCACAAGCAGGAGAATGACAAAAAACTTCCCACTTGGTCTCCTGACTGCATCTGCAACAATACATTTTAAACTTACACAGGATAGGATAAAGCAGTCTGCTTGAACAGTAGCCTTCCACCACACTGCAGCTTGCAGTTGCAAAGTGTACTTTTTACACATTGAACTGCAGCAAGTTGTCAAGGCTTCCTTGAAGTAGCTCCTAAACTCACCCACAACCTTTGCCAGCTAAAAAGGTGAAAACACAGATAGTCACAGAGAGGTGCAGCACAGAAACTGCCCACTTGGCCCACCAAGTCCACACCGATCATCAACCACCTATTTTTACACCAGTCCTACCCTAACCTGTTTTATTTATTCTCCCCACATTCCCATCAAATAGCCCCTAGGTTCTACTCCTCACTTGCACATTTACTTACCAACAACCCACGTGTCTTTGAGATGTGGGAGGAAACTGGACCACACGTATGGGATACTCTCCACTTGCCTGAACGAGTGTGGCTTTAACCTCTCTCAACCCACATGGTCACAGGGAGAACATACAAACTCCACAGAGGCAGCACTGGAGGTCAGGATTGAACTGGGATTCCTGGAGCTTTAAGGTAGTGACTCTATTAACTGTGCCACTGTGGTGCCCATCCGTTCTCTTGAGCTTGGTTGTAGATCCTGTTCTACCCATTTTGTCATCTGTGGCTTGCCCTCGTTTTCTAGGCTGCTGCTGTTACTTCTCTTCCTCCATTGAAAGCAACAGTGGAGAAATGATATCCATGTATCTGCCTCTATATAGAGGCAGATGATTGAGGACACCATATGTACTAGTTTATTTTCTGGTCCTAGAAAATCCTAACTTGGACATAGATAATCATTCTTCTTTGTGGCAGGATCAAAATCCTGTAACTCTATACTTAACAATATTAGTTCATAACCAGCTCAAGGCCTACTGCCACCTTTTCAGGGACTTATAGCTTTGGCCAATAATGTCTGTATCCCAATAATTAGTTTATTATATGTTTACTTCACCTTCAACATCTTGACTTCCCGTCACTGCCCTAGCCCTTATATACATTTCTCCACAAATACTGTCTGTGTTTCTAAGATTTTGCAGTAATGAACTGGTTTCAGTAGACCTTTAAAAATTGGGTCCAGTAGACAGACAAATCAAATAGAAAACCACTGAATTATAGAATCATGGAATTATTATGTTACAAAAGGAAGCCATTTGATCCATTGAATCTATGCCAGCTCCTAGTAGGGCAATCCTATCAAGCCCATTTTCTACTCCTTTCCCCCTAACTCTGCCCTTTTGAAAGCACTCATTTGATGTTGTTTTCACCACCCTTATAGACAGACAATTTAAGATCCATTCTTAACCTTAGCTTTATGATCTGATGATCACTGGTTCCCAAGCATTATCCCAGTGACAAAAGATCCACTAGGCCTATGTCGATGCAACAGTGGTTCCTTTCTTGATGGATTAGAAACATTTTTTTTCAATTCATTGATGGGATCTGGGCACTGCTGACAAGGCCAGTATTTATTGCCCATCCCAAAATTCCCATGATAGGCAGGTGCTGAGCCGCCTTGAAGTTCTGCAGTCCTTCCTCCATTATTCTGACAATGCTGTTGAGTAGAGAATTCTAGGATTTAGACCCTGCATTGAAGGACCAATGACATAGCTCCAAGTCAAAATGGCACTCAACTTAGAAAGAACCTGCAGGTAATGGTGTTCCCACACACCCACTAGCTGTGTCCTTCTTGGTGGTACAGGTCACAGGTTTAGGGAGTAGGCTGGGCAAAGTACGGTACTGCATTTTGTAGCTGGTACACACTGCAGCCACCATATGCCAGTGGTAGGGAATCAATGTTTAGGGTAGTGGATGGGCTACCAATCAAACAGGTTGCTTTGTCCTGGAGCTTCTTGAGAGACATTAAAGCAGCACTCATCCAGGCAAGTGGAGAGTATCACATTATGCTCCTGCTTTTTGTCTTGTAGATGGTGGAAAGGCTTCTGGGTGTCAGGAGGCAAGTCTTATGCTGCAGGATACCCAGCCTCTGACGTGCTCTTGTAGCCATGATATTTATGTGGCTGGAAGAGTTGTATTTCTGACCAATGGTGATGTGTTGAGGTTTATAGTGCAGGACTCAGCAACAGTGATGCCAGTGAATGTCAAAAGTCAGGTTAGGCTATCTCTCACTTGGAGTTGGTTATCAGGTGGCACTGCTGTGTTGCAAATGTCACTTGCCACTTATCAGCCCACACTTGACTGGTGTCTGGGTCTTCCTACATGTAGGAATGGACGGTTTTATTTTCTGAGGAGCTGCAACTATAATTGAACATTGTGCATCCATAGCAAAAACCCCCACTTCTGACCTTTTGGTAGGAAAGCAATCCATGGAAACGGCAGATCTGTCAGATGAGAAGGAATTAAACAGACTGTACTTTTACACTCTTGAGGTTGGAAGAATGAGAGAGTACTAAGTTCTTAAAGGCTTGAGAGAGTAGATGTCAAGTTGATGCTGAGTTGATGTTTCCTCTGGCCAGGGCATCTAGAACCAGAGGCCAGCTGGCTCCAGGCTTTATCGCTGCTTAGCCCAAACATGGAATAAAGAGCTGAATTCCAGATGTGGGGTGAAAGTGACTGTCTTTAACATCAAGGCAGCATTTGACTGAGTGTAGCATCGATGTGTTCTGATGCCCACTTACTTAAGTTTTACCAAGGGGAAAACAGTCCAGTGATTGGAGTCATACCTTGCATGATGAAAAATAGTCATAGTCATACAGCATGGAAACAGGCCCTTCGGCCCAACTGGTCCATGCCGACCAAGATTCCCATCTAAGCTAGTTCCATTTGCCCTCATTTGGCCTATACCCCTGTAAACCTTTCCTATCCATGTACCTGTCCAAATTCCTTTTAAATGTTGTCAATGTACCTGCCTCAACCACTTCCTCTCACAGCTCATTCCATATATGGACTACCCTCTGGGTGAAAAAGTTGCCCCTCAGGTTGCTATTAAACCTCTCCCCTCTTGCCCTAAACCTATGTCACCTAGTTATGGATTCCCCAACCCTGAGAAAAAGACTGAGTGCATTCACCCTATCTATGCCCCTGATGATTTTATACACCTCTATAATATCATCCCTTATTCTCCTACACTTCAATGAATAAAGTCCCAACGTGCTCAACCTCTGGCAACATTCTTGTAAATCTCCTCTGCACTCTTCCAGCTTAATGGCATCTCTCCTATAGTAAGGTGACCAAAACTGAGCACAATATTCCAAATATGCCTTCACCAATGTTTTGTACAACTGCGACATAACATCCCAACTTCTATACTCAGTGCACTGACTGATGAAGGTCAGCATTGCCAGAAGCTGCCTTCACCACTCTGTCTACCCATGACACCACTTTCAAGGAACCATGTACTTGTACTCCTGGGTCCCTCTGTTCTAAACCCTCCTCAGGGCCCCGGGAAAAATTGCTAATGGTCCTAAGGCATCAATTCAGTAAAAATGACATATCACTAAAAGACATAAAAAATGTTTTCAAACTATTTTGACACCTAAATCTATTTACTTTTGCCGCAGAGAACTTAACACTTGAGTTAGGAGGTTTTTAAAAGTATAAGAATATCAAAATATAGCCAAAGGAATAGGCCAGAAGACATCTCAAGCCATGTACGTCGAAACACACAGTGAAATGCGTCTTTTTACATTACTGAGGATGTACTGGGGGCAGCCCACAAGTGTCGCCACATTTCCGGTGCCAACATAGCATGCTCACAGCTCCTAACCTGCACGTCTTTGGAATGTGGGAGGAAACCAGAGCACGCAGAGGAAACCCATGCAGACACACAGGGAGAACATACGAACTCCTTACAGACAACGGCAGGAATTGAACCCAGGTTGCTGTAATAGCATTATGCTAACCGCTACACTACCGTGCTGCCCTCAAATGTACTTTCTAATTTAGTGCCTTAAGCTTCAAAATTAAGGCATCTTTTTATCAATTGTATTTGTGGTTTGCATTCCCAAATTTCCATTCATTTTATAGGCATGGATTACTCATCATTTCATTGAGTCATATGTGGCTGGATTGCGCTGATCCCATCCCACATCTTCCATTCACCACCGATCCCAGCCCCACAATCAATTGAATATTTGTGATTGCATGACTCCTAATGACTTATTGGCCTCTCTGCTGCATCTTTTCCTCAAGCTGCAATGAGCCAGTGACTTGGTTACAGGTTGTGATAAGTGAAGCCCTGCAACCAAAACACAAGAAGCAGCTGATAATATTTTGAAATAATGAATAGTGAACAAAAACCTTACCTAAATTTACCTTTTCAAATGAAGCAACAATCTGCTGGAGGAATTCAGGGGGTCAGGCAGCATCCGGGGGAGTGGGGGGGGGGAGTGGGGAGAGGGCAAGGAATCGACATTTCAGGTTGAAACTCTGCAGCATCTCCACAGCCTCCAACCTGATAGTGCCCCAACCCTGCACCTCCTGCTTCTATCACCTCAGTACTTTTTAAATGAAGATTAGTGACCCCATTCAAATGAATGAGACTGTGCTAGATCTGCTAACTATGACTGGAAACTATTATGAAGCTGACAGACCAAATGCAAATTATATCCAACCCCTTGACTCAGCTTCTTGTGGCATGCCCTTGGACACTACAGTGAATCCAGGGACAGAGTAAGAGGTCAGATGTGCATGCAGCTGACCTCCAGCACCTTACTAACTTCTGCTGTGGCAGGCATAGAAGTTCAGACACCATGCCACCGCACTGAGGCAAGCTGATGGCTTTCCATGGACTATCCATCAATGCATTCAGGTTCACTGGTTTTGGATATCACGAAATAGTGTGGCACAATTGGAATAGCCAGTTTGTGTTTGGTAGAACACAAGAGATTCAGCAAGCTGGATCCTTGGAATAAAAGGAAAGTAATACCCTCTGATAATTTTATTTTTATCATTCACCAGGTGAGAAATTAATTTTGGGAGTTGAAGCATTTTTGCATTTTGGCAGGAGGCTTGAGGTAATTGAGTATATGCTGACGGCAAGGAACTTCTGCTTCTGAGACGTGTAACAGAAACTGTAATCTTTTGAATGTGGACAAAGGTACCCACTGCCAGCTCATATTTGGAAAATGATGGTATTTTGATACATGGTATTTTGATTCAGGCTCAAAGAAAGAAAAGTTTCTTTTCTTGGTTAATAGCACTGCTTCTTTCCACATCTATTCTGAAGGCAATTAAATATTAAAGGATAAGATTTCTATTTCTTGTCTCTTCACTCAAAATGTAATTGATGTTAAACTTTGTTTCAGAAAAGACTCAAGAGACCCTGAACAGCTTTACAATACCTTAAAGAACATCCTGCAACAAGTAAAGGTAATGACCAAATTATATCTTAAAATCCTACTGTAATGCTAACAGATATTTACTAGTTTTATCTTATTTTTGCCACATGAAACTAAAAATCTGAATTGTTCATTCTGCTATATTATAATTAACAGAGTCACCAAAGTGCTTGGCCATTCATGGAACCAGTTAAGAAAACTGATGCCCCTGGTTATTATGAAGTCATTCGCTTTCCAATGGGTGTGTAAGAATTTTTTCTAAAACTACAAACAGCACGGGCCCCTAATTAATTCTTTTAGAAATTGCAGTTTGGAGTCCAACCTAAAAGTGACCTTCATGTTACATTTGTTAAAATATTATCAGTTTTCCTTGAAAACTGCGTCAAAGAGAAATGCTTTTTATAAAAATACAACAAGGACAGGAGAGCAATGGGTTTGTCTATCCATCCAATTAGAATATGTACCACAAACTCATCACTCTCTTCTCCACTGTCATGCAGACTTCCAGGAGTGATGCTGTTTTATCAGGTTCACTAATGTCCTTGAGGGAAACACAGTCCTTACAGAAAAGGCTATGTGTCCTGATGACATCCCTGCTGTACTGCTGAAGACTTGTTCTCCTGAATTAACTCTGCCTCAAGCCTGCCTGTTCTAGCACAGCTGTAACACAGGTGGCCAGCTGACAGTGTGGAAAATTTCTAAGGTATTCCCTGCCCACACGAAGCAAAACAACTCCAATTCAGCCATTTACAATCTCAGCAGCCTACTCGGTCATCAGCAAAGTGAGAGCAGGTATCTTGGACGTTACTGTCCAACAGACCAGTTCACTGATGCAGAGTTTGGGTTGTGCCAGGATCATTAAGCCTTATTACAGCCTTGGTCCCAACATGGGAAAAAGAGCTGAATTTCAGAAGCAAGGTGAGGGTGACAACAAACATTTGACCAAGTATGACAACAAGAGGTCCTAGTATAATTGAAGTCAGTGGGAATTGAAGTGATGTGCTTGAGTCGTACCTTGTACAAAGGAAGGTGATTGTGCTTGTTGGAAGCCAATCATTTCACCTCTAGTAAATTGCTGCATGAGTTCTTCAGAATAGAGGCCTTGTCCCAATCATTCTCAGCTACTTCACCAATAAACTACCCACTATCATGTGATTGGAATGGGGATGTTTGCTGATTATTGCAGTGTTTAATTTGATTCACAACTCAAAAAATGAAGCAGCCCATGCCCACCTGCACGAAGATTAGGGCAACATTCACACATTTGCTAATAAGTGGCAGGTAACATTTGTGCTGTGCAAATGCAAAGCAATGATCTCCAGCAAGAGAAAGTTTAACCACCTACTCTTGAAATCAACAGCATCGCTGAATTCCCCCACCATCACAAACTGGGTGTTACCTTTGACCAGAAATTTTGCTAGATAAGCCGCATAAATAATGCGGCTGCAAGAGCAGGCTCTGAGGCAATTGATTCACTTCTCAACTCCCTAAAACTTTTCTACTATCCACAACACACATTAGAATTGTGACTTGTCTGTTTCAGAGGAGCTCCAACAACAAATGACATTGTTCTGGACAAAGCAACTGATTTGATTGGCACCATATGTACAAGCTTGATCACTCTCAGTTCCATCTGTGATGCACCATGGCTGCAATGTGCAGCATCTTGCCTTTGGTAGCAGCTTCCACCACATAGAAAGACAAGATCTTCAGACATTTACGCTGATCACCACCTGCTGGTCCCCTTCAAGTCACAACCTGCCCTAATTTGGAAGTACATCACTGTCCTTTCATTGTCACTGCATCTGAATCCTGGAATGCCTTGCCCAACAGGTTGTTGGAGTATCTTCACCACTTGGGCTAGTGGTTCAAGAAGTGGCTTACCACTACACTTTTGAGGGAAGTTGGGGATGGTCATTAAATGTTCACCTTGCCAGTGACATGCATGTCTTTGAGTGAATATAGTAAGTTTGTTAATGATGCAAAGCTAGTTTAGAATATAAGTTGCTAAGCAGACACAAAAAGATACTGACTGACTGATTTGGCAAGATGGTGGCAGATGGTATCATTTAGGAATTGTGAACGTCCCTTTTATAAGGCACATTGGAAAAGCAAGATATATTTTGGAAGGTGAGATTTGAAGGTTCTTCTACATGAATTACTTTGAATTAACATGCAAGTAGAGCAAGCAATTAGGGCAACAAATATTATATTAGCCTTTATTGTAAGATTTGGAAGATGATTCAACGATGAAGAGGGTTGAAATTTTTCTTTGGCTGCCAGCGATATTTGCAGGCACGTTGCCTGCTGGTTATATTCATCACTGCACGTTGATGCCAATGAAACTAAATATGCTCATTGAGTGCAACTTACATCCACTTACTCTTGTGTTGGGCACTTGCAAGCAAAGATGAATTTGTCCAGCAGGAAAGCTTGTTGAAGGTATGTAGAGTATTGCTGAAACCTTACATGAAGTCCTGCTTACACAATTATCTCATTACTTAGGGAGGATATACTTACATTAGATTATGCATTGTGATAATGTCTTCCTTTAGTATTTTCTTTGGTATGATTTGCTTTACAGATCTGAAAACAATGAGTGAACGTGTCAAGAACCGCTATTATGTGACAAAAAAATTATTTATGGCAGATATGCAGCGCATCTTCACAAACTGTCGAGAATACAATCCTCCGGAAAGTGAATACTTCAAGTGTGCCAATATCTTGGAAAAAAATTTTTACAGTAAAATAAAAGAAGCTGGACTGATAGACAAATAAATTTAAGTTTTTGGTGATCTTATAAGCCTAAGTTAATTTAATGTACTATATAATGTACAGTAGGCCTATTACAGTGCTTACCAGTAACTCTAGGTACTGGCTGTTTGGAAAATTCTTAATCCAGTCAGTTGCAATTCAAAACATATTGGATCTGTTATATGCCAAGAGCTCTTCTGAGAAGATTTTTCCACATTATTGTATTGAGGCCTGGGAAATGCCTGCTGATGATAAACAGTGTTTAGAGCAGTGGTATGTGAATACATGTTAGTATATTGAGAGTTCAGTGACCGATTTGATTGCTGAAACTCCAAATATCCCTCTAAGTGAAACTACTGTTCGGTAGGGTATAGTGTTTCCATGCTGGGTTAGAATGCTGGTGGTGGTGTGCTCATATATTTGAATGTCTCCCTTACCACATTTGCTGGTGTGTTTCTGCTGTCTCATTTACTAGCACTCAAATCTACATTTGTCAGTTATTTAACAATTAATTTACATTCCTGCCATTATGAGGAGGCAAAGAAATAATAAAAGCAAATATAATTCACTAAGGTATTATTTTACCTAACTGGTCTGCAGTGCTCTTGAAGCCTATGATTATTGTTCTACCTCACTAAAGTGACCTGATGGGCAAGATCATCAGGTCCCCTTTGGGGGCAGGAATTCTTCCCATTACACTTATTGAGCACTGTAACTCTACTAGCCAAGACTTTGACAAATAGGGTGGCTCTGGTTTGACAGGTTGCTAAGAGCTTCTGATACTCTGTACTACACAGCTGTGAGGTGGAATTTTGGACTTGTTCCAGATGCTAACTTGTGTGATATGGTAACATACAAGGTTAGCAATTTGCTTTCAAAATTTGATTACATTGAAGGGAGTGGAATTGAATTTCAGGTCTGGAGTTTCTGTGTGCAAGTACAATAACATTACATGTTCAGTATGTGTAACTGGGAACAAATTTCTATCCCAAAAGACATCAGCTGTTTAAACTCCAAATAAGCTTGCAGGCTTCTCAACCTTGGTTGTTAAACATGCTCTTTCAGGGAAAGGTATTTTTTCCAAATCAGCAAACAAAAATTCTTACATCTATTTCTGAGTAATTTGGTTTGATGGAGAGTGTGGTTAAAGATTTCTATGAGTATCAATAACAAACTGACAATAAAAACCAGTGCTTTAAGATGAAATATGATATCCTCAACTTGGATAATGTAATAGAGAAAGTTTTGCATTCTGAGAAAGGGTACACATTTTAAGTTGCACACTGTACATTTTAAATGGTTAGGATGTTTTAAATTTCCAGAATACGAAGTTCTCTAGCTCTATAACCCGAGGAAGGTTATTTTGTATTTTTTAATAACGGTCAGATTTATTTCAGAAATTTTCTCTACAGATGTTGCAAATGTTTGTCTATCAGTCTGCAGCCTTCTGATAAGATGGTGTTATTTGGCCAGATATTTGCATCTATGTCTAAAACAGATAATTGAATATGGAATCTTAATAACTATATTTAACTCCCGTTCTCCTTTACCTTGCCTTTCCTAACCCTAACTATTCTAAAATGTAATCTAAAATCTGGCATTGGAAACCCTGTAGTAACCACATTATATTGCATCCTCAGTAGAAAATCAACTCAGGATAGTTACATGTATTCTCAAAGACAATTTTTTTCATCCATTTGGGTTTTAGTTTTTCTTATGCAGACATGCAGAAGATGAAAAATCTTGTGCTACTCTACATGTAGAGGACAGTTGGCAATTGAAACGTCAAGAATCTTGACCTTGTGTGGTTAGATCTAAGGTATTCGCAGAAATACATTGTTTGAGAGATTTTTGAGGCCCAGTGGAAATGGTAATTGTCCAGAAAAGATAGAGAATGACTTGCTGTCCTTTTTCTATTACTGGTGTGATTATTGAAATTATTGAAAAAAAAATAGCCTATGACTAAGTGACCAATACAGCTACCTGAATCAGTGTCATAGGAAATACATAGGATCCTGTTTGCCATTTCAGGATAGTACTGCATGAACTGTACATCTCACAAAGTATACTACATTTTTTTATTATCTGGTAGGGTAACAGAAGAGGAGCTTAGAAGTGGCATTTATCTTTTGGTGCAATGATCAGTAGAATACTTTCCTAAACTTCACAAAACTGGCCATATCATTCTTTTACTGCTCCATGACCAATCCCCACTCCATAGACCAAACTTCTGGCCAGTTTGCCATAAAAGCTTACAGTTAGTTTGGTCTTGGATAGTTGTCTTCCACAGACAGCCCAATGGCTATATACTAATGAGGCCAGCAGTCAAAATGTTCCATGCCTCTTGCCAGCATTGTTAGGTGGCTGAAATCAGTTAGCAGATAGATCAGGTTCGTTCAAACATCAATCACTATCCCTCTTCCAATAAATTTTTGGTTCCAAATGCATACAAGTATGTTTTATATAATTAGTTGAAATATTTAAGTTTTATTCCTGCTCAAATTTGTCACATCAGAGAGAGATTATTTCATAATTTGCACTAAAATTAAACTGTTTAATGAGGATCAAAATTTTTTTTTAAAGACTTACTTTTTTTTTTATCTGAACTAGAGCATTATTCTTTCAAATATGGAAGGTTTTAGAACCTAAAGTGTCCAATTACTTTTGTTGTCAGCAGTAGATTTTCCCCACAATTAAATCTTTTAGAACTGTCCTGATACAGCAGCTCTGGATTTGTAAGAGGGATAGGAAAAAATGGATACAGTATCTGCCCTTTAAACCATTTCAATAAATACTTGGCACTTTCACCCAAGAAAACGATAAAATGAATTAATTGTAAATTACTTGAATTTCTGGTGAATTCCTAATGCAGTTAACTTTGTATCATTTTTTCCAATTTCTTTTAATTAGTTACATTATTTATATAAATGCCTTTTAACACTGTTGAAAAGATGACAAAAATTACAGAACTGCATATACAAGTGTTCTGAAGTGTTGGGCCATCTATAAAACACAAAAGTTGTGAGGGCCATGTACAAAATATGATTTGATACTCCTAATTATTTGTGTTGGTGTTTTTGCTAATATGAAAACACCTTGATGATTGAAGATGTATACATCATTGAGGCAACAGTGCAGAGTAGCCCATTTTAAATCTGGACAAAATCCAGCTACGAGTAAAAAGAAAAAAAATCAATGATGATTACAGAGAAATACATAGAATACACACGTCTTGCCTGAACTTTAAAAGGGCTGGTCAGGAAGGAAGGAAGGAGGTTGATGAGTTGGAGGCGGGGCGCAGGTTGGTCACCTTCTCTACATATTAATTAGGTCACAGCATAATTTCTAAAGTATTCAGTAGTCATGGTTATTTTGCCTGATTTATGTATGAAACAAGCAAGAGCCAAAATATTAATACAAATACATTAAAAAGCTAGAAAAGACCAAAATCCATTTTCTTTTATAAAGTTATTGGTGGTCCATCATTGCTGAAGCAGCAAATAATATACATAATAAAATAGTAAGACCCTGGATAAATTCACAAATTATTTTGAAGAATATTTTAAGTTACCCACAGGCGAGCGCGCATGAGCAAGCACATAGAACGATCAGTTCACCTTAATACATTTTATGGAAGATTTACATTTTTATCAAGATGATTTGGGATAGGACTAGCTGTCTACAAATATTTCATTGAACGTATAATACAAGTAACAAGATGTTTAATGTGTATTAAGCAATACCTCTTTTTTTTGGTCAACATTGTAGCTTCCTAATTGAAAGCTATGCACATCTTCATTTAGTTCGGTTCATTCTAAAGTTAAAGGTATTGCAACAATACTAAAAAGAGCCCTCAAATTTCATTGGATCCTGTTTTCATTAAAACTATAGAATATTGCACTCTAGCAGTGACTACTGATGCACTGTACTTAAAATGTGTTCTACATACAATCTTGCATGCCAAAACAAACCAATTTTGAACCATTGCTATGAATCACATTTTTCTCATTTGTGTTCAACATTTAGTTTGGAAAATGAAATATAAAATTTAACCTTTTGCTACATGTTGAGTTCCTGTTCATTATAGAAAAGATAGATCTTGTTTCTTCATATTGTGCATCTTTTAATATTCCAAACTATTTTGATTTGCTCTTTAGAGATGAAGAGCCTCTGGGTAAATTGTGCAAATGTGAATTGTTTATGTGTAGTTAAATGCAGAATACAATTTTCTCTCTTGGTGGAGCTGTTCCATGAATATGGAATTGATGATCATCAGAATCTTTAAAAAGACAAGTCTCAACTGATGATTATGTTTGTGGTACACCTACAAGAGTTACAGTGTATTTGCTAAAAGTAAACTTATTTTCTTTAATACACTTATGATAGAATTTCTGAAAGCACTTTGTTACTAAAATGGTCGCGGCATCCTATTGTTATATGAGAGGGTGAATATTCCAGAATTGTTGTTTGAAAAATTTGTTAAATTAAGCAAGTATTTTGTTACATGCTAGATCCCCCCCATTGGGCCAGTGGACTGTAATCATGTACATAATTTTCTCAAAATTGGGGTTAATACTCACATCATTTGAATGTAATTTAGTCAAAACAAGATTCCAAAGCAAACTAAGACTTAAGATGCTGTGATCTAAGCTTGTGAGACTTCTGTCCTCCTCCAATAATTTGAATTCCATTCTTAATTGTTGGAATATACTGAACATAATTTAGATAATTGAACGTCAAGGTTTTTATTAAGTAGCAAAAGTAATATAAAAAATGTTCTGTTGTTTTTCTATTTAAAAGAAATGTTTGTCCAGTAATGCAAAATTAGAATGTAAACAAAGGTATGACTAACTTATTAAGAATTTTTCTAAATTTATCTTTTTTTCATTTTTAGAGGAAAAGAGTAGATTTTGTGCAATACTTTAAACTTCACTTTTGAGGTCTTGTAAATTTTTATATTTACTACTTATATAGTAAATGTCCTTTTGTAAAATTAATATATTGTACTAAGAAAAATAAAGTGTAATTTTCAAATGATCTACTTGAATATAGCCTACTTGTATTTAGTTTCTCTTCCTACCACCTCTTCTCCAAACTGATTGAATTTGATATGACTAAATATTATTTTGTACTTTATTTTTTTCTAGTTCTAATCTTCACATTGTAGACTATTATGCCATCAATTCTCTATCTCACAGGGCTTTAAAGCATCAGTCATTGAGTTTATTTAAAACAGATCAATAAACATCTGGATAGCAAGAGAATCAAAGGATGTGGGATTAGGCCAGGAAACACATTTGAGGTAGAAAATCACCCTTGATATCAATGAATGGCTGAACAAGTTTGAAGGACCAAATGGCATAATCCTGCTCCTGTCTCTTGTGTTTTTATGTAAGGTGGTACTAATGATGGGTGGAGAATTGCAGTGGGTAAGATTTGGTATGTTCAGAATAAGAGAAATTTACGTGAAAGAGAGAAATAGGAAAACTCCATAAGAACTGAACATATTCAATATAGATTGTACCCATTCTATGCAACTATCTGAAGTTCATTATAAAATACAAAATAATTTGTCAGAATTGTTTTGGTTAATCTAGTAAACTCCTGCATATTGAATTAAAGCCTTTCAAGTATTGCTGAATTAGAATGTTAAAGTAAATCTTGATGTTTTATAAGCAATAAGGCTGATGGAAACTGCTACCCATCTTAATCACTGATTCTTCATGCTGGTCCTCTAGATGTTCTATTCTCTCAAAGGCAACTTGTAAAATTAATTCACGCAGCTGTATCTATCTACATTCATAAGGGAAATAGATAATAAATAGAGGGGCAATAACCTCTGTCTCAATAAAATAATAACCTACAATTTCAAAAGTCATTGTAAAAATTAGGTCATTTTGTTTAGGATGCTTCTGCAGTGCAGTACAAGCATCTACCACTTTATTCAGTGTCTGCATCCATTGAAATTTACATATATGAATGTTGATAACAGAGAGCTCAACATTAATCTTGCATTGTTCACTAATGTAGCAAACCATTTCCTCAAGGCTCCCATCCAACTTCAAGAAACATAATGCATCATGGGATGCAAGAGGACTGTTACAGTCCCATAACCTGATCTGGAACCAAATCATTAGTAAAGTTGTAAAATGGAGCTAAAGTGAAGTCCTCAATCCAAGAAACCTTAAGCTGCTTTATCACCAACTTCCCATTGGCATAAGGTCAGACTGTATCGCAGGAAGTGTGGTAGTACTGAATCCAGAGGGTTCTGTTCCAGTCACATCCATTAATGAAGCTGTGTATGGCAGCCTAGTTGAGTATTTGCCCAACTTGCAGATTGAAGGTGAAAAATGAAACTTCTGTAACCCCACTATTGAGAAGAACCTTGTTGGAGCATTATAACCTACACTTATACATCATCCTGCTGAACATATCACCATTGCAATGCTTAACAACAATAGACTTTGGTTCCAGCTGTAGTTATGATTACTGGAATGAGACTATTTAGATTATTGGCATGAGGTAAAGAGGCAAAACCCCAATGTGACATTCTCTCAGCTTCACTAAGCAATAGCAATATATTGGGAAATGAGGTCTACTAAGAACCAGCAATGAGACAGAGGCCAGCTGATTGCAGTAAGATGAGACAACTCCAGTGATATCCAGAATTTTAATGGCAGGCAGAAGAGCTAGATGTTACCACCGTAATAGGAGATAACTAGGAGCCCATTGTTTCATAAATATCCCAAGTGATGAAGACCAATGTGGAAAGTGAGGTATTTGAATGAACTGTTAGCAGCAATCAATTCCACAACTCATCTGTACCTGATTGGTTCATTACCAATAACTATGGTGCTATACAGCTTGCACTCCTTAAGAGGTAAATTGTGGCAGATGCCATTGCTGACTGGAACTAGCACAACACAGGCAAGAGCAGAACCCAACATTAGCTGATGCTGAATGGGAGGTATTGGTGGAGAGGAGAATGGGTCCTCTATACACAGGGGAACCCAGAAGTCTACCAGATACACATTTTAAAGATTATACCAGATCACCTTGGCTAACAGCATGAGAAGTTGAGGTGCAGGTCTTCAGTACTGCAGCCAGGCTGTTACTTGGTCCCACAGCATATTGCCTTGCTCTGTCACTACTTCATATCACACGGAGTGAATAAAGTTAGTTTAAGACTGGCTTTTGTGATGGTGATGTCAGAAGGAAACCAGGATCCATCATCCACTCAGTACCTGACTGAAAAGAATTGCAAAATGCTTTAGCCTTGTCTTTGGTACTCACACTAAACCATGGCATCAGAGAACAAAACGTTATTGGCGCCTTCTCCTTTAATTAGCCGTCACCATTCACAACCGTGGCAGAACTCCAGAGCTTGATCTGATACATTGGTTGTAGAAATTGCTTAGCTGTTGCTGTCACCTGCTGTTCAGCATACAGGCTCTTCCGTGTGGCAGTTTCACCAGGTTGACATCTCACTTCTAGTTTCACATGTTGCTGGTTCCACTCTGTTACTCACTGAACCAGCAGAGCGAAGGTAGGCAAAGTCAAGAGGTTACAAACTGCAGTGGAACAAAATCAATCATGCAACTAATTGCAATTGCTAGTGTTTATTCTCCCACTCCCCCCAAGAATCTATATCCTTTGAAAAACCCATCAGGAAAAAGGGTATTATTTACCAAAAGCTTCCCCCCACCTCCCCCTTGCTTACAAATCATTCACTAGTATGTTGACAGAATCAGTTTTTGGTGGCAGACAGACATTAACCTTACATCTAAATCTGTTGTTTACTCAGTAGATATTAGACTAGTAATCCAGGTACCTGGACTAATGATCCAGAGAGGTGCTCAAATCCCATTAAGTTAACTGGTCCAGAATAAAAAGTTTGTGCTAGTCGTGTTCATTTCAAAATCATCATTGTTGCAGAGATACATCTAGGGATGTTTCCTGAAAGCCATTTTCAGTAGTCTGCTGCCCTTAATACAATTTCTGTGAACAAAGTCACATGACTCCTAAATGCTGCTGAAATACAACAAAAGTTCAAGGGCAGTTAAAGACCAATATAATTGCAGATCTCTTCAACTCTGCCCCCATCCCAAGAAAGAATAAATGAACAACCACAAATAAATCACAGATTTAAGAACTTAACAAATAAGAGCAGCAGTAAGCTATATGGGCCTTTAAGTCTGCTCACGTTAAATAAAATAATAGCCAATCAAATCTTGGGCCTCAGCTTTCTTACAACCCTTTATTATAGATCATCTAACTGACCATCTTGGCCTGGAACATGTTCAGTGATACAGCTTCCCCACCACTTTGCGATTGAGAATTCCAAGGATTAACAACACAGGAATAAAGTCTTCATCTCTTTTAATATGGATAACCCCTTATTCTGAAACTACGTCCCCTAGTTCTAGATCTCCTCTTCACATTTACGTTGAGATCCACCCTCAAATTCTTCTTCAAACCCTAGTTTTGGCCTAACTTTTCCTCACAATACAACTTCCCTGAGAAATCAACTTAGTGAATCTTCTCTGAACAGCCACAATCCCAGCTTTAAATGGTGAAAGCTGAATCCAGTACTCTGGATGTGATCTCACCAATGCCCCGTACAGTTGTAGTTAGACTTATCTACTTTTATATTCCATCTCCCTTGTAATAAGGCCACCATTCCATTATTGATTTACTTGTACCTACATGCTGTGTTTCATGTACAAGTACACATTAACCCTCTGTACTGCAGCATTCTTGTGTTCCTCCATTTAAACTATAGTTTTTTTTCTACTCTTCCTACCAAAGTGGATTACCCCACATTTCTCCACATTAAACTCCATCAGTCAAATTTTTGCCCAGTTGTTTAACCTCTCTCTCTGCACAGAGTCCACATCTTCCTTATAACTTAATGTCCTATCAATCTTTGTACCATCAGCAAATTTGTACAAAAACACATCCATTCAATTAAATTACTGATTCCAGTGGCATCCCACTTGTTACAAGCTGCCAGCTGGAAGTGACCAATTTATCCCAATTGTGGTTTTGTTAGCCAATTCTCTATCCATGCCAACATTCTATCCCCAATGCCACGTTACCTTTTATGTGGCACCATATCAAATAGAATATCTTCCCCTCAATCCCTCCACATTCTGACCCACTATTCTAGTTGCAAATCCCCCTTCACATTAGCTTAAACACTCCTAGGTAGTGCTAGCAAATCATTAGTCCATTCAAAAAAAATTAACAAAATATGAGAAAGCAAAAACAATGCAAAAAGATTACTTAAAACAGACAAGGATGATGATTTATTCAAATATTTCACAAGCTATTAATGATGCTCAAGAGAATTCTAAATGTAACTAATACATCTTCAAGAGGGTCATTTATGATCCTGTTTTAACTGCATGGTCTGAGCAGTCTGATAAAGACATTAGGCATCACAAATTAACAATGGTTAAATGTTATTGTGGAGATGTAAACAAAAGATTCTCTTGAGCACCTAAAATACATTGGAAGTTAGCAATTTTAACAAGTCTGAAATTAAAAAACAAAATTAATTCATACAGTAAATGACAAATCTAAATTTATCATGATCTCACGCAGTTCATATTTAGTGGAAATTATCGGCAGCCAACAAAAGCTTCGTTGTATCTACTACATGGAGATTGCTTTTTCCCAGATTTACGTCTAGATCCAGTCTTTTTCTGTTTGAATATTGGTGAATTCAAAAATTGGGTGTCAGTGTATCTGTCTCCTCTTCGCAACTTCCTGTTCCAACAGATTAAGATTTTCAATTAATCCTTACATTTACTTCTATGTTTTATAATGCTGGCCACTTCCTTTACCAATTTTATTGCTACAGATGCAAGAACTTCCTTCATTTGTTACAGGGCTTGAAAGCACATCAGGTTTTCACAGATGTAGATAGATAGCACCCTAACACACAAGTACCAGCACAAAACCCAATGAATTCAGAAATATCAATTATCTAAAATGGAAAACAAACCTTTAAAGTTGGGGATTGTGCATTTTTTTTTAGGCAAACTAAAACTCTTGTCACAATACTTCTTGTCAATGCAAGAGGTCTGACAGGCAAGATGGATGAACTTAGGGCTTGGGAGAGCTATGTGGGACTGGGATATTATAGCCATTATGGAAATATAGCTAAGGGAGGGACAGGACTGGCAGCTTAATGTTCTGAGGTACAGGTGCTTTCGGCAGGATAGATGCAGAGGAAAGAGAGGAGGGGGAGTTGCAGTTTTGATTAAGGGGAACGTCACAGCAGTAGTCACAGATGAAATTACTGAAGGATCATCCAGTGAGGCTTTATGGGTGGAGCTGAGAAATAAGAAGGGGATGATCACCTTGCTGGGGTTGTAGGCCCCCAAATAGTCAATGGGAATTAGAAGAACATGTAGGGAACATGTGGAGAGTTACAAGAACAATAGGATTGCCATAGTAGGGGATTTTAACTTTCCTAACATCGACTGGGGCTGCCATATTGTTAAGGATTTAGATAGGGTGGAATTTCTTAAGTGTACTCAGGAAAGTTTCCTTGGGCAATATACAGAGGGCCCTACTAGGGAGAGGGCAAAGCTTGACCTATTCTTGGGTAATAGGGCAGGGCAAGTGACTGAGCTGATAGTGGGGAGCACTTTGGAATCAGTGACTATAGTTCTATTAGTTTAAAAATAGTGATGGATAGGGATGGAACAGGTTCAAGTTCTAAATTGAGGCAAGGTGAATTTTGATGATACGACACAGGAGCTTGCAAAGGTTGATTAGAGAGTAGGTTGTTTGTGGGCAAAAGGACCACAGGCAATTAGGAGGCTTTTAAAGGAGAGATAGTGAGAGTTTAAGGTCTGCATGTTCCTGTTGGAGTGAAGGACAAGGCTGGTAGGAGTAAGGAACCCTGGATGATGAGGGATATGGAAGCCCTGGCCAGGAAAAAGGAGGCATGGGTCAGGTACTGGCAGCTGGGATCAAGCAAATCCCTGGAGGTGTATAGGGTATGCAGGAGTGTACCCAAGAAGGAAATCAGGAGGGCAAAAAGGGGAGCATGAGATTACTTTGGCAGAGAAGACTGAAATCCAAAGAGATTAAGTATATTAAGGGAAAAAGGGTAAATAGGGAGAGAACAGGGCCCCTCAAAGACTAAAGGAGTCACTTTGAGTGGAACTGCAGGAGATGGGCAAAGACCTTACTGACTATTTCTCCTCTGTTTTTACTGTAGAAAAAGACATAAAGACTTCAGAACAAGGAAAAGCAAATGGAAAGGTCTTGGGGTTAATCCACATTGCAGTAGCAGAGGTGTTGGATGTCTTAAAAGGTATGAAGGTACACAAATCTCCAGGGCCTGACCAGGTTTATCCAAGAACACTGTGGGAGGCCAGATAAAAAATTGTGGGAGCCCTGGCCGAGATATTTGCATCATGGTTAGCCACGGGTGAGGTGCCAGTAGATTGGAGGATTGTGAATGTTGTGCTTTTTTTTTAAGAAGGGCAGTAAAGAAAAACGTGGAAACTATAAACCAGCAGGTATAACATCTGTGGTAGGCAAATTATTGGGGAGGATTCTGAGGGATAAGATATACGTGCATCTAGAAAGAGAAGGGTTGATTAGGGGGTAGTCAGTGTGTCTTTATGCATAGGAGATCATGGCTTACGAACTCGATTGAGTTTTTTGATGATGTGACCAAGAAAGTTGATGAGAACAGGGCGGTAGACTTCGTCTGTGTGGATTTCAAAGGCCTTTGATAAAGTTCCACACGGTAGGCTCCTCTGGAAGGTTAGATTGTATGGAATTCAGGGAGAGCTGGCTAATTGGATACACAATTGGCTTGATGGTAGAAAGCAGAGGGTGCCTCTGGAAGTTTGTTTCTCGGACAGGAGGGCCGTGACTAGTGGTGTGCCTCAGGGGTCAGTGCTGGGCCCATTGTTGTTTGTCATTTATATCAATGATTTGGATAAGAATGTACAGGCATGGTTAAGTAAGTTTGCAGATGACACCAAAGTAGATGATATAGTGGACAATGAAGATGGTTATCAAAAATTACAGGGGGATCTTGATCAACTGAATAAGTGGGCCAAAAAATGGCAAATGGAGTTTAATTTGGATAAGTGCGAGGTGTTGCATTTTGGAAAGTCAAATCCAGGTAGGACTTTCACAGTGAATGGCAGAGCCCTAGGGAGTGTTGTAGAACAGAAGGACCTTGGAGTACAAGTAGATGGTTCACTGAAAGTGGAGTCACAGGTAGACAGCGAGGTGAAGGCGGCTTTTGGCATGCTGGCCTTCATAAGTCAGGGCAAATATTTGCAAGGATTTTGCTAGGACTTGAGGGACTGAGTTTATAAGGAGAGGTTGGACATGCTTAGGGCATAGGAGACTGAGGGGTGATCTTATAGAGGTGTATAAAATCACGAGGGGCATAGATAGGGTGAATGCACTCAGTCTTTTTCCCAGGGTTGGGAAATCAAGAACTTGAGTGCATAGGTTTAAGGTGAGAGGGGAATGATTTAATAGGAAGTTGAGGGGCAACTTTTTTTAAAAAATATTACAAAGAGTGGAATCTATGTGGAATGAGCTGCCAAAGGAAGTGGTTGAGGCAGGTACAACAACAACTTTTAAAAAACAGTTGGACAGGTACATGGATTGGAAGAGTTTAGGAGATTATGGGCCAAACACTAGCAAATGGGATTAGCTTGGATGGAACGGACCAGTTTGGCTGAAGGGCCTGTTTCCGTGCTGTATGACTCTATGACTTGTACCATAATGGATCTAGGAGATCTTAAGGCTGACACTGGATGGCAAAAATCATTCTACTCCCCAGTGCAATCTACTTTGTGGAATAACCAATAGGGAATAGAAAACGTTCAGTATGTAGTCAGCATTTGCTTCGAACAAGTTTCCATTACAATGACTGCTGCATTTATTAAAGCACCTTCAATATTTCAAGCAACTTCATCGGTGCATTATCAAATATTTCACAATAAACCAGAGGGAAGATGATCAAAAACTTAAAAGGAGATAAAGGATGGAAGATTGGTAGAAAGGAAGAGAGAGTTAGCTGAAGGCTTTGCCAAGGATAGAAAAATTATTAACAAAAGAAAAATTGGGGATCCACAAGACCAGAATTGGAGGATAGGAACTGGAATTCTGAGATTTGCAGGACCAGAGTTGATTATAGCATAGTGGAATTTGCAAACAAGGATGAAAATTTTTACAGACCATGGCTCTGCACAACCAGGAATAAATGTAGCTTACATCAGATCTACACTCATGATTTGCATCCTCACACAAAATCTTATGATCAATCTAGGCTACAAGTTCAAATAAATATATACAAGGAAGTACAACACAAGGCTGAGATCAAAAATTCAGGTGATTATAGATGCGAAGGAATTTTTTTTTTAAGTTTAGTTTTTCTTACCCCACAAAAGTCAAGTAGGTGCTTGAGCACAGGCTTTAAAATAAAGGTTGTTGAAGAGGTGAATAATAAATTAACTCCATTAGTTGGTAAATAAGTAAAACGCGGCACATAATTACAAAGACTAAAAATGGTCAGATAAGATAGATCAAGATAAGAATCTGGGCACTTTTATCGCATGACTCATGAACAAAAGGCTTTTTTAAAAAAAGGCATTACATTAGTAGAAAATTCAAAGTGGGAAAAAGTTAGTAAAATAGAACAGGAGCACACAATTCTAGAATGAAAGCTTGAAGAAGCCCTAGTATAATGGCCATCTATTCTGAAATTATTTTTTTCAATATATATGAATAAGTACAACTTACAAATTGAGATTGGGTTCCTTGTAATTTACAGTCATGGTACATCTTCGTTTATGGACAGCTATAGGAGAAATCTTGTTCATCTTTTCTAAAAAGCCAGGGCAGGATATTTTCTTTTCCTTGTTCACACCAGGTAGTGATGAACAATTGGTGACATCGCTCAAACTGAAGCGAGGTCCAAAGCCTCTCTCTGTTTCAAGAAAAAACATGTTTCCATGTATAAGATATCTTACAAAAATATTTCAATTCTAAATACAGCTGGTGTCTATGTATAGCTTCCCCAATGAACATAAGTAAAATTTTTAAAATCCATTTACCAGAAGTGTGCATTGTTGGCAAGGCCAACATTTGTTGTCCTCCAACTGCCTTCAAGAACATGGTTGCGACCCTACCTGACCTGCTATACACCATTGGCAGGAACTCCCACATCATTGTCAGTTAGGGAATTCCAAGATTTACAGTTATAGATAATGAAATAATAATATATTTACAAATCAGGATGGTTTATGACTTGTCCTAGGTAGCAGAGGTCACATGTTTGGGAAGGTTTGTTATAATAATCTATTTGAGTAACTGAAGTGCACAAGAAGGAACTTTAAAGAGGAAAGTCTGTTTTTTTTAACTAGGTGGTTGACATCTGGAACATGCTGCCAGAGGAAGTATCAGATACAATTACTATGTTTGAGAGAGATTTGAATAGAAGGTTACAGACCTAGTGTAGGTAAACAGAGTAGCGTAGATGGGCAAAAAAGGGGTTCACTTTTTTTTACATTAAAGGTCATAAATGCTCTATATTTTAAACATCTGGACACCATTCAACATATTAAGAATTGCCAACATATTCTGTTTTAAAAACTTCTGATTACTTAGTGAACCAACACCACATTTTAAAAGCTTTTTATTACGTATTTTTAATATCGAAATCAAAACTTCAGCAACAAATACCCTCAGAGTAAACTAAAATTACATTAGCCACAGGAAATAGATCCAATGTGGCACATTTCTTTACTATTGGTATAATTTCCCTTCGTTTGAGCGATTCGGTAGCATCCATACCTGTTGTTTTACTAATTTATTTATTAACCATTACATTTCTTCTTGAATTTCCTCACCTTGTTGTTCCAGTAACAAGCATTTCTTCAGTACAGGTCTGAAATTTTCAACAATACTGCTTCCTTCAGAATTTTGAAAATTTTTCATGTTTTCAGGTTTGACAGAACTGTTTCCTGGCTCACTGTCCAACTCAAAATGCAACTGCTCATCCTTTCCAGCCATTTTGGAACCTTTACATTCATTGGTTGCTACTAATGAACAAATAATATGTTAGAAATACATTAAGAATCGAGAAAAAGAAAATCATAATCACTTTGTTAGGTGTAACAAATTAAGGTAAAAGCTTTTTTCCAGCACACATAAATCACTAGTCCTCTTTCACTGTTGAAATATTATTTCAAAAATTTAATTGATTAGACCAAAGTTTTACATTTAAATGTTAACAATTCAGCTGTTATGAGACAATAATGAGTGATATCAGAAATTCAGTAATTCTAGTGTTTGAGATTCATAGCAGAGATCTTGACAGGAGATAAGACTAAAAAATATAGGAGCAGAATTAGACCATTTGGCCCATTGAGTCTGCTCTGACATTCAATCATGGCTAATTTCACCCCCCACCCCCCCCCAACCCCATTCTCCTGCATTCTTCCTATAACCCTTAACATTTTTACCAATCAAGAGCCTCTGCCTTAAATATATCCAATGACTTGGCCTACACAGCCCTCGGTGGCAATGAATTCCACAGATTCACCACCATCTGGCTGAAGAAATTCCTCCTCATCTCATAGTTTTAAAGGGATGTCCCTTTATTCTGAGGCTGTGCCCTCGGATTCTAATCTCTCCTACTAATGGAAACATCCTCTCCACATTCGCTCTATCCAGGCTTTTTAGTATCTGGTAATAAAGCCCTCAAAATTTTCAGGGACATGGGATCTTGAATATCCATTTGGTGGCTCTACTGCTGCTCAAGCCACGTCACTGGAGTCTATGATACTTCAGAATAGCAAGTCAAGCCCTCTGCATCTGGATCCAGTAATAGGAAAGGGTGGGTGACAATTCTGGGCAACGAATTCTGGCCTGGAAGACTCAGCACAGACATTCCTTAGTTGTATAGAGTCACACAACACAGAAATGGGCCATACAGGCCACCACGTCCATGCTGACTTTTTTGGCCCATCTACACTAGTTCATTTGCCCGCATTCAGTCTGTGTATCCTTCTATTCAGGTGCCTGTCTAAATTTCTCTTAAATTGTATCCAACTCCCCCTCTCTGGCAGCACGTTCCAGATATCAAACATACTGTGTATAAAAAACATTCCCCTCAGATTCTTTTTAAAACTCACCACTTTCACCTTAAATCTATGCCCTCTCATTTTGATAGCCCCCACAAATGGTACCCCTGCAGTCCAAGCAAAATCCTGGTGATCTCGTCTCCAGCACAATTACATCCAGCCCCTGGTGTGATGACCAGAACTGCACAAAATATTCCAATTTTGTCCTTTAAGCTATCTATCTTTCAATATTTGGACAGAGAAGGTCTAATTAGAGATAGTCAGCACAGCTTTGTGCATGGGAAAATCATGGTTTTTCCAAAGAGGTAACCAAGAGGATAGAGGGTAGGGCACTGAACATTGTCTGTATGGACTTCAACAAGGCCCTTGACAAGGTCTCACATGGCAGGCTAGTCTGGAAGGTTAGTTTGCATTGATCTAGGGAGGGATAGCTAATTGGATTCGTAATTGGCTCTACGGAAGGATGCAGAGAGTGACAGTCAAAGGCTGTTTCTCAGATTGGAGTCCTGTCACTAGTGGTGTGCCACAGGGGTCGGTCCTGGTACCTTTATTGTTCATTACTTATATAAATGATTTGGACGCACATGTACGTGGCATGGTTACTAAGTTTGCAGGAGATACTATAACAGTTGGTATCGTACACAGTGAAGGTTATTAAAAATTATAGGGGGATCTTGATCAGCACGGAAAAATGGGCTGAGGAATTGGCAAACGGCTTTCATTCAGCAAAGTGTGAAGTGTTGCATTTGAGAAGACAGACCAGGTAGGACTTGTATAGTAAATGGTCCATCCCTGGCAGTGTTGTGGAACAAAGGGACCAAAGAATACAGGTACACCAGTTCGCCTGAAAGTGGCATCACAGGTAGACAGGGTGGTGAAAGTGGCGTTTGGCAAGCTGGCCTTCATCAGTCAGGGCATTGAGTAGAGGATCTGGCACATTATGTCACCATTGTACAAGACGTTGGTGAGACCGCACTTGGAGTATTGTGTACAGTTCTGGTCACCTTTGTTTTAGGAAAGATATCATTAAACTGGTAAGTGCAGAGAAGATTTACGAGGATGCTGCCAGGACTTGAGGGCCTGAGTTATAGGGAGAGGTTGGACAGGCTCTGACTTTATTCCTTGGAGCATATGAGATTGAGGGGAGACCTTATAGAGGTATATAAAATGAGGGGCATAGATAGGGTGAACGCACGTGTTCTTTTCTCCCACCCCAGGGAAGAGTAACTAAAAACTGAAGGGCAAAGGTTTAAGGAGAGATGAAGGATTTAAAAGGAACTTGAGGGGCAACTTCTTCACAGCAGAAGGTGGTGTGTATATGGAATGAGCTGCCAAAGAAAGTGGTTGAAGTAACAACATTCAAAAGACTTTTTGATAAGTACATGGATAGTAGGGGTTTAGAGAGATATGGGCCAAACGGAACTAGTTTGGTGGGCACCATGGTCAGCATGGATGAACTGGGCTGAAGGGCCTGCTTCTGTGCTATATTATTCTATGACTCTAAGAGAAAGATTTTGGGGAGAATGGCTTGGGCACATTGGAAACACAATCCAAGTGTACTCAAAAACTAATGCCAGACAGTTAAAGGTAGCATCGTGATTATGTTCTGCATTGGTAAATTGAAGTCCTGGACTAATGACCCAGAGAACCAAGTTCGTTCCCAACAAAGCAGCCAGGGAATTTAAATTTTGTTATTTAATAATTTATAATTAAAAAGACAGTATCAGTAAGGACAACCAGGCAACTACAAGATTGTCATAAAAACCAAACTGGGTCACTAACATTCTAAAAGAGAAGAAAATGTGCAATTCCTACCCAAGCCACTTGGTTCAAAGGTACATTGGGATATAAATGTTGGCTTTGCACTTGTGGCAAATGAATAAAACAAAAACAATAAAAAGGACAAGGTGTACAGTTTACCTTCCTCCCCCACCCCCAATTTTCTCTCCTCCAGAGTCAAGAAAGTTCAATTGCTGTTATTTACATGATAACTTGCTATCTATAAAACAAAGCAATTTAAGAGTTCATATCTAGGCCATTTTAATAGTCTAATCTTTTCAAAAGCAGACTTGATAAAACAAATGTGAAGATGCACATAAGGAACATGACAGCCAAAGCAGATTGCAACAATTCCATTGTTGCTCCCTTGGATGGGGGCAAGCCGTTGATCAAATGATACTTTATAACTTGAAAGGAATGCTATTAATGTACAAATCTAACTTGAGTATGCCAGTGCATGGAAGTCAGAGCTTCAAAACTAAATTCTGGTCTGACAAGATAATCACATCAGCAAAGTCCCAGGCCTTCCTCCCCTTTCACAAGTGTTGCAGGAGTTGAAAACTCTCAACCAGTTATTAGCTGGTACAAAAGACCCAAGACACAAAGAGATCCTTTAACTGTCTTAGTCAATTTGCTAATCAATCTGAATTCTTCAAACTGCTTTACATTATCTTTTAAGGGAAGAACAGATCGAAACACAAGAACAACCAAATGAGCTGTGCAATTATATTTAGAGATTAACCAGTACCAAGTAACTAGTTATTGCAGTAGCTTGCAGCATGTACCAAACAAAACACCTACAAATAGCCCCAAACTTACAACAGCTTTCTCCTACCCATACCTCCCCTAATGGATGAGCTTTTAGTACAAATAGAAGAAAAAGGAGGTGAGAGGCACTATGATATTACTTCCTTCCTGATTTCCACATTAATTTCAATGCAGTGCACTTCCAGTATAGGGAAGTTTTAGAATATGTAAATTGTAAACAAACCAGATACCTAGTACTGTACAATCCACCCCTTATTCATCTACATTGTAACTAGAGAATAAGCATCTATCAGGAAAAAAAGGCAAAGAGAAACAGAGCATGGCTTTCAAATAACAGGGTTGAGCGACTGATCAAATGACACAGAAGCAGACAAAATGTATATATACTTGCCATTGCCTGGTGTCTTTGACAATTCATTTTGAACGATCTCCCCTTCTTCAGTAATTTCACGATCTTTGTGTGCCCCTTTTTGGAGAGTTACTGCCGTTCTGCTTGATCTGGATCTGGTGGTTAAAACTCTTGGCCCCTCACTTTTATTTCGATAATTCGATCTTCTACGTCTTTTATCAGCAGGGGGGACATAAAGACTATCATCCAAATCATCTTCTGAATAACTCTCTATATCAACACTGCTTTTGGTATTGTCTATATTCCCAACTGCAACTGATTCATCTTTCCTACGGAAAGGTGTAAGATGAATACTTTCTTCATAATCAAAATTATAGGTATCCACTGTAATCAGAAATTTTTTCTCTCTTTGGAAATGCAACTTTTGCTTTGACTTTGATCTCTGCTCTTTGATCTGGTTCTGGGTCTTGCAGCCTCCCAGTGTTTCTTAACTGGCATAGGTTTATTTCCGTCCTTTATTTTTCCATCTCTAACCTTTTGCTCTATTTCCAATTGAACATCCTCCCCCTTTTCTGATTTAGGCTTTACCTTCTGTACACTTCTTGAATTTATAATTTCCATGTTCCCTGTGTTGTTTCCGAACATAGTTTTAACTTTTTCAGGATCAATGCTGTTTGTTGTTTGCAACTGACCCAGCTCAGCACCTCCCGCAACAATTCCATGATTAGAATCCAGGGAATCGGACACATTTTCATGGACTTGGTAATTAATGTCAAACTCTTGTTCTTCATTTGCCCAAGATAATTTCTGGATAATTTTCAGAAGTTTGAATAAAGTCCAAAGCACCAACATGACCAGAGAAAGAGGGTTTTTTTCTTCCAGATCGCCTCCTAACTGAAACCCCCTTTGCAACACATCGAATCCTTTAAAAGATGCATCATCCAATGGAGCTACTGCATTGCTGTCAGAGTCTGGACTTTGATTATACGTAGATCTTCTCCCTTTTCCAAAACAAAATTTTTCAATATTTACTAGTTTTCTACATCAAAACCTTGAAATACTTCAAAACCAAAGTCAGAATAATATCCTGCTGTTTAAATAGCAACTTTGTTTGGGGGAAAAACCTGAAAAAAATTGTAATAGTATTAGAAACAAAACATTTTGCAAAGTTTGCTTTCATTTGCTGTAGAAATTGATTTTATAGTATTGGATCCAGGTTTGTCACAACTTCCCAGGCCAAATTTGCATTGGACCTACAAACTGAAACCAACATCTTACATTAATCATCAAATCACATTAACATAGTCCAGGACCGACATTTATGTAAATAATTGCAAGTTGTTTAAGGGAGAATAAATATCATTAAACTTGTTTGAAAGGCAGAGCTAAGGAGATGCTCAACACCACAATTTGTAATTACAACCATCAACACATACTCCCTAAAGAACTGAATTCTTCCAGTTCTTGGAAAGGCAGCGACTTATGTTAGTGTTAGAGAGCCCTATCCATTACAGCATAGTGATCAGAAAAACTTGGGTAGTAAATGGAATTTATTATAAAACTCTGCATTTGAAAAAAAGCAGAAATGCTGGAAACACTCGGCAAATTAGGGTGCATCCACTGAGTATTTCCAGCATTTTGTGTCTTTGTTACCTGGATAGAAATTTATTCTTAATTACCCTGATTACTTGAGCTAATTTTTGATCTCCTTGGTTCACTTACAAATTTCCTGCATTTGACATGCCATTGAAAATATGCTATGTACCAATAGTTATTACGTGGGTAACTTTGAAAAAATAATCAACAAGTAATACTTTTTCCTACTCAAAAATCAAAACCTGCAGATGCTGTAAATCTGAAATAAAAAAAATGCTGGAGATACTCAGGTTAAGCTACATTTGTGACAAGAGAAACAGCTAACATTTCAGGTCACAGACCTTTCATCAGAACTTCCAATTCCCTTTTCCTACTGATTGCTTTTTCACTCCTCCACCTCAAAATAGGACTATTTTTATTATAGATAACATCCCTGCCAAAAACAGTTGTTTTATGTTAATTTAAGAGTACTTTCTTCATGTCCTTAAGATTTACACACAATCTTACCACTTGATAACTTTATTGATGCAGGCTGAGTGTTCACCAAAATGGATGGTTCATTTATACTCTCTACACACGTGATGCAATCAGCTTTGGAGTTTTCCAAGGGAACACCTCTGGAAAAAAAGCCAGATGTATATAGTTTTTTTTAAAAACAGACAGACACAGATATTAAGAAGATTTTTAACTTTTGTATACAAAACAATTTCTTCAAATGCTTTCACAATAATTCAACAAACTACAAAAAAAATGTAAGAAATAAATCAGTCCACGTTAACCAGAACAGGTGTTGCTTTGTAATTCCAATGGGAAGGCTTGTCGGAAGTGATGAGAGGGGAAGTGAAGGTGCATCTGGGATGAAATCTTGTTGAAAGTGACAAAACCTGTAAAAATCCATTGAGTGCAAAGGCTCAAAGCATGAATATCGGGGTAATCCTTGATCAGGCTAGGAAGAGAAGGGGTAAGAGCAGGCACACATAACAAATGAGACATGGTGGGGGGCTCTATCAATTATGGTAGAGGGGAAGCAACTGTCATCATCAGGTCAAAAACAACAGAAATGGAGGAAGTAAAGAATGGAATAGAGTCCTTACACTAAGTATATGGGTGGTATAATCAATATTGCTGTGCGAGTCGGAGCTTCCAGTTACTCGATACTTAAATTTTCCATCCCACTCCCAATTCTAAAATTCCAAAACATACTCACTGAACAAAGGGTTCAATGGGCGAGGAACAATCTGGTAAGCTACGCAGCAAATCTTCTTCCAAGATGCTTGGATCTTCACCTATAGAATCAGGAATCAACCTCAAATTCTGTAACAAAAATAACACAAGGTATTAAAACAATTCTATACTC
Source organism: Pristis pectinata (assembly GCF_009764475.1). Classification (NCBI taxonomy): domain Eukaryota; kingdom Metazoa; phylum Chordata; class Chondrichthyes; order Rhinopristiformes; family Pristidae; genus Pristis; species Pristis pectinata. The sequence goes on along the minus strand of NC_067409.1, from coordinate 41,540,286 downwards.
TTTCTGCATTGCTCAAAATCTGTTTAACTTCCCATTGACTGGGTCACTAATTGATGCTGGAGTTCATAATTTTAAACACAATAATTCAGTCAGTACAAAAGTTAAGCTTCCTAGTGCAAATTCAGATTCTTCTCAGAGAGCCAAGCCAACAGATGTAATAATGGCCATCACTGATAAGCTATTAAGACCAAACAATTGAATGTAGTCATAGTTTTAAAACAGACGGCCTGTATCTAAATGGTATTTGTTTTTATTACTGATTGACCCTACTGAATACAAAAATTGAAAGCACAGAGAACAAATAAAATCTTGTATACAAAATTCTTGTATACAGAAATGGTGAATACTTAGAATTGTTATCTACACATTTGTGGTGAACAAATGGAGTATTTGTCAGTTTCAACACGTGCAAAATTTTCAAAATGTTACCTCCATTCACAAAACCAGAGCCTGGAAATGCAATGAAAGATCTGCCAATTCCCATTTGAGATGTGTTAACCATGGAGCACAGATGAAATAAAATTCTTCACTCATGAATTAGCAAATCTTTGGAACTCTCTACCCTAGAGGGGCCGTGAATGCTTATTGACTGACTATACTGTATGAAAAAATCTGCCTTGAATATTAAGAGGATCCTACAGGAAAATAGTTACAGGCAACCCAGCGTTACTGGGGAGGGTTTGCATTCATATAAAAAAGGTTCATATCATGATTTCCATGATGCGAAAGCCATGTTATCTGCTGATGCTTTGAGGAATGTGAGTGGAAAAATTTACTTATTTTTCCCTCCAACAAATTGAGCAAGAGGGCAAATTTTATTCCATATCTCAGATTTTTGGGGTGATTTGTGAATTCCTCAAGGGCAAATTTCCATTAGCCGAATAGCTGTAACATGAGGGTCACTAGTACCGAGGTAAAGGATCACCCATGACCATACTGAATGGTGGAGCAGGCATGAGGGGCAAAGTGCCCTATATGTCTTTCTATTTCTTATGGTCTTATTCCCTACACAACATTATCCCAGTGAGTTAGCAACATTGAGATCACTAGCCGCCCAGATACTGTGTAGGAAAAGATAAACCTCACTGTTAGAGAATTAAGGGACAACACTCACTTAAGACCAATTTTCCGTCAAAGATGCTGAGGTTTTTGTTGTACAGTGGTAGTCATCATGCAAATTGCAAAATGTTTCATTTCAGAATCAATGAATATGAACCTTATCCAAATAATAACCAATTCGAAAACACTTCTAAATATACAAAAAAGGCATTACAAGAAAACAGCTCAGCAGTCTAATCCATTTCTTTATAAAGAAATCCCACTTCAAATACAGGTACAGTTGGCGTTACTCCTTCCTTCTCAGAAACTTTTGATTTTATATTATGCTTGGATTATACCATTGCAGTTAAAATGCATGGGGAAAACAAAAGAAAATTTACAAAGCAGCTGCAATACAACCTGAACTTTCAGCACAGAATAATGGTAAAACATTTTGCATTTGCTGTCATCTCACCATGAAAACTGATGGTGGCAACATCGACTCAACAAAACTGTAACCTTAAAATATCTCAAAATAAATTAATGTGTTTCATGCCAAAAAGGGTTTAGTATAATTTAGCTTCAACCTAATCTTGTATGCATGTTCCAATCTTTATTTAGCACATTGTAAAGTATTAGCTAGAATTACACATTTTGCACTTTGATTTGATATCAGTTAGAATTCTGTTTATCCGGTCAGTTTTGAAGATTTCACTATTACTAAATGGTAAGGATCCCTAGCCCCCTCTTTTCCACTCCCCCCACAACTGACAGCAGAAGACCATGCCCTGGAGATTACATATCTTTGTGTGTCAGATGTGGTTTACACCTTTTAGAAGATTGAAAGGCCACATAAATACTTCCTTTTCAACAAAGCTGTAACATTTTCTCAGAGTAAAAATTAATCATCTCATATGCTCAATTTATTTTTGCTCTTAAGATCAAAAAACATACATAAACTCCACTGGAAAAGGTTCAAAAGACTTTAAAATAGTTTTACATTTTCATGACACTGTAGAAATCAAAAGCCATTTGCTACTAATTAACAATAAAAGTTAGAATAAAATGAATAGGTTTGGACTGGTTGGATACCTCAACTTGTTTCCAGGTTACGACTTTCAAGCTGTTTTTTTAGTATGAGAATGTAGAAACATCATTGCTTGCCGTTCTCGTTTCAAGGACAATATGATATCGGATGCAACTCTCAGTTTCCGCTTTTCTGCTTCTAGAGACAAAGCTAGGCTTTGATTATTTGCTTGGATACTTTGATGAAAAGAGCTCTTATCTGTCAAATTAAAAAGAAAATAGTAAGAAGGATTGATAGAAAACTGAAAATGTATGTTTTAAAGAAATAAATTTCTATGCTTACTTAGTACTTGGAATTAACTTTTAGAATTCAAAGTTTGCTTTGCCCTGCTGATTTTAGCCTGAGCCTGATTCCGTTTCTCTTTCATGCGTTCCTTGATAGCTTCCAGATTTTCTTGGAAAGAGACCTTTTGATGTTTTTCAAAGCCATCTTCTTTCTTAATCCTTTGTTACAAAAAAGTATACAAAACATTATTACAGTTGCAAGAAAAAATGGTGAGAAAAGTTTGTTCCTTGCACTTTTCCTAGATGTAGAACAATTACTTCAATCTGCCTAGCTGAAATAAAATTATTTTCACCCTTATCTACTTTTGGATGGTGGGTCAAAGGAATGGGAAATACACAAGAGATCAGGATTAGAGGAATGTGGAATTTAGTGTAAATAGAAATAAATGCGAACACCTAACTGTCATTTTCTCTTCCATCAATTTTTATACCTAATGTCCTGTTCACTTAAATAACTGTCCCAATTCCTGAGGACTTCCTCATTGGTTATCATCTGTTAACATATCACTTTGCATTTAGTTTCTGAATCTGGACCATTTTTGAAAAATCAGTTGCAGTTGAGGTATTTCATTACCCTAAATTTAGGAAAAACTCCCTCTACTTATTAATGACCCTTAAGACAGTTTCTTGTCCTTTTCAAAAGCTTGTCATGAAACTTCAGAGTCCGACAGCGAAACCTGAGCTTTAAATTCTTCTAAAAAAAATTCAGCAAAAGTGTCTGGTGGTAAGGCAAACCAGTTCATAGGCTTACCACAATCTACTTGGTGGTTTGGATAACCAAGGAAACAGCTCACCAGAAGGCTCTTATTGTAGCTCTACAAGAGCAGAGAGTACAAATGGAGAGAAGTAGACTTAACATTTCAGTTCAATGAATTTCCACCAGAACTAGTGAAAGAATATCAACTTGAAATGTTAATTCTCCACTGATGCTGCCCAACCTGCTAGGTAATTACAGCAGTTTCTTTTGCCTTTTCCATTTCCAGCATCTGCAGTGTTTTGCTTTAAAATTAGAATAAATGGCTGACTGCTATACACAAGGAACATCAAAGTGCATCGAGCTGCTTGTCAATGCACATCTAGACAAGTGAATAGAGATGTCCAACTGCCATTATATATGGCTTATTTCTTTTTACTCCTTTAAACACCCTTTGGCTTGTACCATCAGTCATTTGCAATTCAATCTCTCCTGCCTTCCCCATGATTTTACCCTCCCCTTCCAATTTTCCTTGTCTCTATTTTCTTAAAACCTGGGAATCTTGGTTGGCATGGACCAGTTGGGCTGAAGGGCCTGCTTCTGTGCTGTGTGACTCTATGACTTTAATCTATGACCTCTAATGTTTTCCATATTCTGATGAAAAATAATCAACGTGAAACATTTGATGCCTGAACTGCTGGGTATTTTGGGCAACATCTAATTTCAAATTTCCAGCATCACTTGTATTTTGCTTTTGTATTTGTTCTTTCTGATGCTTTCTACCTTCCAAATTAATTTTTTAGTCCATAAAACACATTTACTCATCTCCAATTTTTTCCTCCTCTAAATAATCTAAAACCTTGAATATCACATTCATTTTCATTCACCAGATATAGTTGCATTTCTGATATGTCCATTACATCATTGTTCCTCACCTTTACAGCAATTTCTCTACGACAACGACATACAAAAATAGACCAGGAAGTTAATCAAGGTGGCCCCATTCAAGGATGCCCTAATTCCATTAGCTTCCATATGATTTCCTAGGAGAAACAACAATCAAATGAATGAATCAAATAATAATTCTGAGAACAAGATTTCCAGGAAATTGTAGAGAAATCTCTCAACAAAATCATAGGAAAGCTCCAGGAAAAAATGAAAAACACACCAAAACTGGAAGGGGCCAATATCCTTGCAGGGAAATTTGCTCACGCTACTTGGGAGGGTTGAAACTAATTTATGAGGAGGGTGGGAAACATAGAAACAGTGCAGCAGATGGGAAGAAAAAGTGTAGATGATAAATCAAGCATGTCCATTGGGCAGAGCAGACAGTGGCAGGTTAAGGAGCATGGAAGGGTGAGCAGGCTTAATTGCATTTACTTTAATGCAAGGAATCCCACATGTCAGTCAGATGAGTTTAGAGCATGGATCAGCCCTTGGAATTGTGATATCTTTGCAATCACAGAAATGTGGTTGAGTGAAGGGCAGGACCGGCAAATGAACATTCTTGAAGTATTGGAAGGTGAATCACTTGTCACAATATACCTAGTCTCTGATCAGCTCTTGGAGCCACAGGACTTAAGGTGAGAGGGGAAAGATTTAAAAGGCACCAAAGGGGCAACTTCAAACAGAGCATGGTGGGTACATGAAATAAGCTGACAGAGGAAGCTGTAGAGGCGAGTACAATTACAATGTTTAAAAAATATTTGGATAGGTACATGGATAGAAAAGGTTTAAGAGGGATATGGGTCAAATGCAGACAAGTAGGACTAGCTCAGACAGATATCTCAGTCAGCATGGATGAGTTGGGCTGAAGGGACTGTTTCTGTGCCCTATAACCCTATTACTCCAAGTCCAGTTGGGTTTCTGGTCAATGGTGGCTTGTGGGTTACTGGCAATAATAATACTATTAAATTTCAGAGTTTAGTGGTGAAATTGTTGATGCATTAGTTTTAATTTTCTAAAATTCTGTAGTTACAGGAAAGGTTCCACGAGATCAGAAAATAGCAAATGCTATTAGAAACAAGTTCCTTCTATTTACCCTGTCATGACTATGTACAAATTTCTTAATCTTCTTTACTCCAACAACAATCTTAACCTCTCTAGTCTGAACTTGTAGCTATCCTAGGCATCCATATCATCAGCAACCTCATCTGGTCCCTCCATACTGATGCAGTGATCAAGAAAGCGCATCAGCGTCTGTACTTTCTTAGGATTCAAGATTCAGATCATCCACAAGGATTCTCTCGAACTTCTACAGATGTGCTATAAAAAGTATTCTGATGGGTTGCATCTCAGCCTGGTATAGCAACTGCTCTGCTCTGGAAAACAGAACCTGCAGACACTACCCAGTCCATCACTTCCTTCCATCTTCATGCTACAGGAAGACTAATAGTACGGTCAAAGATGCCCAACGCTTTGACCATTCCCTTTTCTCTCTTCTACCTTCTGGGAGAAGATACAGGAGCTTGAAAGCCCAGACAACCAGACTCAAGAACAGCTTCTTCCCTACTGCTATCAGACTTCTGAACCAATCACCTCTTTCACATCCCCTTCCCAGTTCTCAGACTCTTAATTCTACCTCTTTTGGTTATTCTGTTATTGAAGCTTTAGTTCTTTTTGCACTACTTCAGATTGCACTCCTATCTTTGCACCATTCTGCTGTTTTGTACTCATCCCTGTATTTACTATTTACTGTTTACAGTTTACTCTGTGAGCTTCATAAGAACAAGGAACTTCTTTACACCCTGGCACATATGACAATAAACTAATCCAAATCTGAAACCCCATTCTAGTAGAGCTTCGTTGTGCTATATCCATAGTTCACCACATCCTTTCAAAGTGTGATGCCCAGAACTCCAGGTGTGTTATAATCATCGCTTCAATTGTCACCATTCTAATCTAATCAGTAAAAAGAAACTGTGCTGGGAAACTAAATAAAAAAATGATAAAATGCTGGTGTTTAGAAGAATGAGAGGCAATCTTGTTGAAATGTAAGATAATAAGGGTGACTTACAGGGTAATTGCAGAGATGTTCCCCCTAATGAGGGTATCTAGAACTAGGGGACTTGGATTCAAAATAAGGGGTTGCCTATTTAAGATGGAGTTAAAGATTTTCTTCTCAGAGGATTGTGAATATTTGGAATTGTCTACACCAGAGAGCTATGGAGGCAGATATAAACATATCTGAGCTTCAAAGGAGTTGAGAGAGAGAAAGGTGATATTGAGGCCATGACTGGATTACCATGACATTATTGAACAGCAGAGCAACTGGAGGGGCCAAGTGGTCTGGTCCTGTCCTTGCTTTATGTTGTTATGCTCAGCCAATCATGCAGCAGCTGTGGAGAGAGAAACAGAGTTTACATTTCTGATCAATGGCCCTTCACCTGAATACAGGATTGCAACATGAGGAGAAGTCAATCAGCCCATTTAGTCTAGGCCAACTCCCTGCACTTCAATCTAATGCTCATGAGTTGATGAAAGGTCATTGGCAGTAAACATTAACTCTTGGAAATATCGACCTGATGTCATGCATCACAGCGACTTCAGCAGATATCTCAGCTTCTGCTCTAACTCCATCTAGAGGTTTACAGGTGACCCCACCGTAGTGGGCCAGACCTCAATTAACAAAGAGTCAGAGTACATGAAGGAATTAGAGAACCCAGTGACATGGTGTCATGATAACAACCTTTCCCTCAATGTTAGCAAAACAAAAGAGCTGGTCATTGACTTCAGGAAGGGAGGCAGTGCACACGCTCCCATTCACATCAATGGTGCTGAGGTCGAGAAGGTTGAATGCTTCAAGTTCCAAGGAGTGAACATCACCGATAGCCTATTCTGATCCAACAACGTGGAAGCCACAACCAAGAAAGTGCACCCGGCACCTCTACTTCCTCAGGAGGGTAAAGAAATTTGGCATGTCTCCTTTGACCCTCACCAATTTTTAATCGATGCACCACAGAAATCATCCTACCCAGATGCATCACAGCTTGGTGTGACAACTACTCTGCTTTTGACAGCAAGAAACTGCAGAGTTGTGGACACAGCCCAGCACATCACAGAAATCAGCCTCCCCTCTATGGACTGTCTACACTTCTGACTGCTTTGGTAAAGCAGCCAGCATCATCTCAAAGACCCTACCCACCCAGGATATTCTCTCTTCTCCCTCCTCCCATTGAGCCGAAGATACAAAAGCTTGAAAGCACGTACCACCAGGCTCAAGGACAGCTCCTATCCCGCTGTTATAACACTATTGAACGGTTCCCCAGTATGACAAGATGGACTCTATTATAATCTACATCATTATGGTTTTGCACCTTATTGTCTGCCTGTACTGCATTTTCTGTAAGTGTAACACTTTATTCTGCATTCTGTTATTGTTTTCTCTTGTACTACCTCAATGCACCGTTGTAATGAAATGATCTGTATCGATGGCATGCAAAACCAAGTTTTTCATCGTACCTCGGTACCTCTGACAACAATAAACCAATTCACATTGAACTCATGTATTGCATACTGGAAGCCAGCATTAATTAAAAGGGCCTTTTCCATTCCTTTGTGTACCGACGAGAGCCTCCCACACATGAGAACTGTGCACTTCTCCGTAAACGGGACGGCCAACGGCCCAGCACACGCTCCCTCTTCCTCACTGCGGCGATCGGTCTGCTGAGGGCTTGTTAAGCGAGTCGCACCTACAGCATACACAGTAAGCCACGCCCGACGCCATTTGGGTGGTAGCAGGGGGAGAAACAAGAAACTTACACCACAGACCCGACCGTACAACCTGCACGGCTCCAGGCTCAGCCGTTAACCTCCACATTCGCGCAACTTCAACCGTCATCTGCCGTCTGTTCCAAACAAACGATTCAAACTCCGCTACGGCCACATCTGATTGGTTGCCTACAAACCGGGCGCGTGACATCACACGTCACAACGCCGGAGCGCGTCCCGTGACGTGAACTCGGGCAGGAATGGAGTGAGGTTGATGCTGGAATAAGTTTACTGCTGGTTTGCAAGGAGCTTCGGATCTCTGTCAGCTTCATTGTCAGCTACTTAAGCAGCACCAATTGAGAAATCTTGTTTTTTTTTTCCTGAGGATGTTATGTTTTCCTCAAGGAGACTTCTGGAACACCCTTGAAGCGTTTCCTGTCAGGGAAATTTCTTGCCGTGAGGAAGTTCAAAGTGTCTGATGAATATTGTTTTGCGCTGCAATTGTTCCTCATATTTTGTGTAACATATTCAATAATTTTAAACTAGTCCTTGGCATTCCCATTCCCTTCCTATTTTTGGTATAAACTGCAAATTTGACTATTGTGCAATATACATGCGGCTTGCCACAGTCTACTTAGGTTATTCAAACTCGGAATGAGAAATGATTGTTCAGGTAGGATCTTGCTCTTCTGAATCCGTAGTAACTTGCTAAAAGTGTTATCAGTGTATGGTGGCCTCCTGTGCACCAACACAGTCTTTGGCCAGCAGAGGAAGATTGTGATGGAAAGTTCATGATCTTGTGTATAGTAGTTATCCCTTCCTGTTCTGAGATAGGGACTAAACATCTTCAATAAAGCATTGCAGAAGTACTACCAAAATTGTCTCTGCAAAATCCTCCAAATCCACTGGCGGGGCATACTTACATGAATTCACTTATTAAGCCCCCCCGTGATTTAATAAGATTGTGGCTGGTCTGATTGTAATGTTGACTCAGCACTCCTGGCCATTTCATTTCAACCCCAATGTCAAACCAAAGGTGTTGTCCTGTCCCATATCAACACCCTCAGTATCAAGGCTTTATTTATATTTGTCTGGCAACAATGGACAGGCCATGTTGTTTGCATGCACGACACCAGATTACTGACAAAAGCACTATACACTATAGTTCTGTCATGGCAGGAGGACAGGAGATGCTTCAAGGATGTTCCAGAAGCCTCCTTGAGAAAATATAACATTCTCAGATATTTGAGGAAATCTGTGGTCTGTGACTTATCAAAAGAGAAGTAACTGGGATGGTACTGAAAAAATTGAGCCTCTCCAGGAGCATGTAGAAGCCCAGCCAAAAATGGTGAAAGTGCAGCAACTCCCAACCCATCCAAAACCCTGCAACGCTTGTGGCAAGTTTGGCAGATTGCACAGCTCCCATCAGTCGCTTCAGAACACATAGAACTTAAGTGAATGCAAGGCATCCTCGACCCAGAGGGACTGCTGAGAAAGAAGAATATGGTAGAAACTCATGATTGCTGCCTAATAAAAGTAAGACCACTTATTAATTATTTGACTATCAGATTAGTTTTTTTTAATCAACTGGTGTATGCCCAATGATCAATCTTGAGATATTTTTGTTATATTTGTATTATTGAATTCTGGGAATTGATAGTAATTTTGAATATTTTTTGTGCTGGAGACCCAAGAGACTTCAGATGCTGGAATCTGGAGCAACAAACAATCTGCTGGAGGAACTCAGCAGGTCGACCAGCAACTGTTGGGGGAAATGAATTGTCGACATTTGTTGCAGGGTTTTGACCCAAAATATTAACAATTCTTTCTCCCCCCCACCCCAAGATGCTGCTCGACCCACTGAGTAACTCCTGCAGATTGTTTGTTGCTACTTGATCTTTTTCCAAGTTCCTTTGTATGTGTTTGAAAAATAAAACTGCATATGCTGGAATCTGAAACAATAACAGAAAAGGCTGGGAGATTCAGCCAGTCAAACAGCATCTGTGGAAAGAGAAACCAGTTAATGTTTCAGGCCTTTGATTATCCTTTTAAATAGTGTTTTAATGATATATTTGCTCTATACTGTTGGGCTATTTTACAGCTTTGTCTGATTAAAAACCAAGAATGATGGAAATACTCAGCAAGTCAGGCAGCATCTGTGAAGGGAAAAAGCAGAGTTAACTTTTCAGATTGATGATCTTTCATCAAAGCTGAGAAAAAATAGAAATCAAACAAGTTATAAGAGGGGGCAGGCCTGAGAGAATGAGGTAGAGAATGAATCACACATGGTGGTATTCCAGCTGAGAGAGGGTGGTAAATGCTTGTTGATCTCAGCTAAATTGTCTTCAGGAGATCTAAATGTGGGGGGGGGGGGGGAACAAGAGAGGAAGAAGGAGGATAAGAGGATTTTAAAAATGTGCTGGAACTGTGAGGTACAAAACACTTCAAAAATAAAATACTACAGATGCTAGAAATCTGAAATAAAAAGAGAATGATGGTTCAGGCTGATGAACTTTAATCAGTACTGGCTAGATCATATACAAACTGGAAAGGCTGGTGACATAAGAGTGTTGAATTCAGAATCAGATCCTAAGTTGTAGTGTGCCAAGTCAGAAGGTGCTGTTCCTTGAACTTCCATTGGATTTTGTTGAAATGGTGTAAGAAGTCAAGGTTAGAGTCAAGGGTGGAATTAGGATGGAAAATTAAAGTGCTAGGTAACTGGGAAGCTTAGGATTACCCTTGTGGACTAAACAAAGATTCTCTGCAAAGTGGTCACACAAATCTGTGTCTTGTTTCCTCAAAGCATAGAAGACCAGATCTTGAGCACTGAATTCAGTGCATTAAATTCAAAAGAATCCATGCCTCAACTGGAAAGAGCGTTGGGTCTCTGAATGGCAGGAAGGGAATAAGTAGAAGACCAGGTGCTTCATCTCATTGCAGTTGCAATGAGAAGAGAGTGGTGTATGGTGAGGATAGAAGAATGAGGCAGAAAGTCATAGTGGGAATGGTCTCTTGGAAATACATAAATGGGAGGGGAAGGTGTGCCTGGTGGTGATATCACATTGAAGGTTGCTAATATTAAAGAAGATGATATGTTGAATCTGGTGGGGTGAAAGGTGAGGACAAGGGGGAACCTTATCCTTGCTCTGTGTGGGTGATGAGGGGATGAGAGCAGAAGTATGAGGAATGAAGCTGACATGGTCGGGATCCTGTCAACTATGGTGGAGGGGAAACCATGGTTAAGGAAAAAGGAAGGCATTTTGGAAGGTATCAACTTTAGATAAAGTCAGTGAATCTGGGAGATTGGAATGGATCCTTGTAGGAAGGCATGTGGCAGTGGCAGTTTTAACAAGTTAGCTGTGGGAGTCTGGAGGCATTGATGGATATTGTTCACGAATCTCAAGGTGGAGATAGAGCAGTTGAGAATGATAAAGGAGGTGTCTGAGATGGACTGTGTGAAAGTAAGAGGCAGGAGGCATCAAAGATGCTGAAGCATTCAAGTTTTGCACGAGAACAGGAAGTGGTTTTTCAATATGTTGGAGAAATGAAAAACGGATTGTGCAGCCACTATGCAAAGCACCTCCATTAAGTCCACAAAGGTGACCCTGACCTTTGAATTGACTGTCACTTTAATTCTCTTTTTTCAGCACCATGTAAAATTACAAATATTACATCCTTTTTCAAAAAAAAGAGTGCAGGAATAAACCCAGTAGTTGCAGACCAGTTGGTTTAACTTTGGTGGTGAGGAAAGTTCTCTAAACATTCACTTGGACAAGTGTGGTTGATTAGAGAGATCTAGCTTGAATTTGTTAAAAGTCAAATCATGTCTAACTAACCTGATAGTTTTTCTTTAAATTAAATAGAGAGGGTCAATGAAGAAAATGTTGTTGATGTGGCAGATATGAACTTCCTAAAGGCATTTGATAAGGTGTCACATAAAGTGTCAAGTTTGAAAGCTGTGAAATAAAAGGGGCTGTAGCAGAGTGGATAGAAAGTTGATTGAGTAACAGGAAACAGAGAACAGTGGTGAAAGTTTGTTTCTCTGACTGGATGGAAATGTACAATGGAGTTCTGCTGCATTTGGAGGTGTTAAGGACAATAGTAATAGATTTTGAGCAGATATAGACAGGTTAGTGGAATGGGCAGAAAGGTGGCAGATGGTAGAGCTCATGGAGTTGGGGATAATGTACTGACCTGCATTGAAAGTATGTAACAGACAGAAAGTGAAGACTGGGAATAAACAGATCTTTCTCAGGTTAGCAAGCTGTGACTAAAGTATTGCAGAGATTGGTGCATGCATCCCAACTTTTCATAATCTTCATCAACTATTTGAATGAGTTGACCAAATGTCATATTTCCATGTTTGCTGGATAGATTATGAATATGGAAGAGGCTGTAAAATAGCTTCAAGGGAATATAGATAAACTGAGTGAGTGTGCAAAAACATGGCAGATGTAATCTAATGTGACAAAGTGTATAGTTTTCCACTATGGTGTACAAAACGGAAGAACAAAGTATATTTTAAATAATGTTGATGTTCAAAGATGTCCCCTTGTTTGTAAGTCACTGAAAGCCAACATGCAAGTGAAGTGAGTGATAGAAAACCAAATGGTGTTGGTCTTTACTGCCAGAGGATTTAAGTGCAAGAAAAAGAGTCATCATACTGCAATTACACAGGGCCATGCTGAGATTGCAGCTGGACTATTGTGTACAGTTCTAGTCTCCTTTACCTAGAAAAGGATATACTGGTTCCAGAGAGAGCAAATTTGCCAAATGGAAAGAGACTGAGTAGATGACTAGAGCTGTATTCTCTAGAGATGAAACTTAGAAAACTTCTTACAGACTGGAGGTAGGGAGGATGTTTCTCTTGGCGAAGGAGTCCTGAACCAAGTGCCACTGTGTCGGAATAAGGGGTGGGCCGTTTAGGACTGAGATAAGGAGAAAATTCTTTACCCAGAGAGTGGTAAATCTTTGGAATTCTCTACAGTTGGGGGTCGTGGAGGCTCAGTCATTGCGTTAACTGAAAATAGAGATTGATAGATTTCAGGATTTTAAGGGCATCCAGGTATCTGGGAACAGTGCAGTGAAATGGATTTCAGGTAGGAGTTCAGCCATGATCTTGATGAATAGCAGAGCAGTCTCAAAGGGCCAGATGATTTACTCCTGTTTATGTTTCTTATCTTCACCACCCCCTCATTCTTGGCATCACTACCACTTGTGCCATTCCGTTTCTTCTTGGTCTCCATCCCTATAACCGGCAGTCCCTTTGTTCCCTTTTAATGCGTTTCTGTTTCATGTGTACATTCCTTGCTACAGGTCTTGGACAAATCATTTTCCCCCTCCTTAATTCATTTCTAACCTCTGAAATTCATGCAATCCTTAATCAATTAGTGTTATATGGATATTAGATATTAACGTATCTAGTATCTATATAACACAAATTCATATATCACAGTAAGTAACAACTTTTTTGAAAAAACTTAAAATTAGTTGTTGTCTCTGTTTGCTTACTGCTGGTGGACCACCCATACACCTTGCCTTTTTAGCCTCTGGTTTATAATTAGCAATAGACTTATCTGGAAATTAAAATGAGGAAGGAATTATGACAGTATATCATGATGAAATTATTCTTTGGTTTGTTCATTTTCTACATGCTAATATACTAACATGAAAAAGTATATCAACATTTTAATTTTACTATCAAACTATAGTTTCAGGTTTACTGTCATTAGGTAGTGGTGTGGCACCTCCTCATTCCCATGGCCCAGCTTCTCTGTTCCTGGTTCTCTAAGTTCACATTTCAGCCTCCCATCACATTAATTTTTCTGTTGACAATTGAAATATCCTGGCCATCCAATCTGCTCTCCTCATAGACCAACTCTCTAGCTGGCTTCCTTTTGTTCCATTGCCCTTGTTCTAAAATATAAAGATTTGCTTCTGTATACTACATTTCACTGCCTTAGGTAACCCTGGAGCAATGAAATACTTTTGAAGTATAATCGCTACTATAATATAGGACATGCAGCAGTCAATTTTGGCACAGCCCGTTCCCAAAGCGTGATGTTGATTAAAGGCCAGGACACCAGGGTTCAATCCCCCTGCTTTTCTTAAGAATGTTGACTTTGGTTAATTGTCTATAACTTAATGCAGTGAATATAAGAAATAAAGGTGATGAACTGAGGGCCTGATATACACACAGGAGTTTGATATAGTGCCCATCAATAAAACATGACTTAAAAATGAGCAGAAATGGCAGCTGAACATTTTGATTACAGGGTATTCAGATGAGTTGGACATGGGGATTAAGAAAGGAAGGGTTGTAGCAATATTGGTTAAGAAAACATAGCTGTGAAGAGAGAATATTTGCTAAAAGGAGACCAAATGAGACCACGTGGGTCAGCTGAGGAATATGAGAAAAAACACAGTCAGATGCTTGGAGTGTACTAAAGGGGAGATGGAAGAATAAAAGCAAATTTTTGAGCAGGGCAAAAATAATGAAGCGATCATAATGGGGGATCTCGACCATTTAAGATAAAATGGATCTAGTAGAGTAATGTGTATAGAAAGTGCAAAATTATTAAAGTGCATCTTAGAGAACTTTTTTTAATAAGTACGTGACAAGCCACCCAGAAGGGGAGTATTATTGAACTAACTTTCAGTGAATGAACTGGGACAAGTTGAATTGACTGAGGGACATTTATCATTATTCAATTAAATTTAGCATAGTTATGGGAAAAAAATTCTCACAGCTCTACATGTACTTGAAGGCTGAGGTCCAACAGAAAACCCATGATCTAAAGAATGAATGGTGGGTGGAAAGAGTTCAGGAGTCCAGCAATTCATTGATAAACATTACATGCACAGATTCTTCAGCACTGCTAAGGCATTCTACAGTCCTGACACCCACTGACAGCCAGGAAGGAAGACAAACCAATTGAGAACTGAAGCTATTAGCATCACTGGAAGAAATACTTTGAAAAGTTCCTTAACTTTGCATCCTGACTCCGCCATTCCAAAGCAAACTATCCAGTGTAGACTCACTGCCAGCTCTGACCAACAAGCAGTCAAAAAGCACATATGCCACCTAAAAAACAAGTTCTCAGAAGCAGATGGATCCCTGCTGAAATTCTCAAACTGGACGAAAAGGAAGATGCCTGTGAAGCAAGGCTGCGCCATTATTCTCAATCTTTTTCAATGAAATGCTACACGTCATCTCCAAGAAGCTTCTCACTGGAAAGGAGCTAATCTGTAGGACAAACAAGAAGTTACAATCTACATTATCTCGACTCCAGAATCAATGTCACCCCAACTTCAGTCATGGATATCTTAAGATTCTGTCTGAACAACAGTTGGATTTTTGAGCAGGTTTTATGGAGGGTTGCTGAGGAAAGCCATTTTGATGTAGTCTGCATGGTTTTAAGCAAGGTGCTTGACAATGCGCCACATGGAAATTATTCAGGCAAGTTGCAAGTTGGATTAAAAATTGGTTCACTGGGAGAAAGTAAAGGGAAAAGGTCAGTGTAAGTTAAAGTGACCAGAGGGCTAAGTACAATTAAGTTCTGCAGGACTTGGTACCATGTCCCAGCTTTTCATCACAGATATGTTAATGGCTTGAACTTAATTAAGATGTTTAATGATACCAAAATTGGCTGTATGTTTGAATATAAGGAAGAAAGTTCCTTATATTTCTATATAAATATCAATGGACTGGTTAGTTGGGCACATGAGTGATAGATACAATTCAATTCTGAGGTGTGCAGTCATGCATTTGAGAAGAACAAACACAACAAGGGAATATATGATAAATGGTAGGATCTTGAGGAAAGATGGTAGTATTGAATTGAAGGGAAGGTATGGAAGAGGGGGTAGACGGGTGAGAATAGAACAAAAAGAAAAGCCTGTGAAGGACATTTGTTTTCTTCCTTCTTTTTCTGAATTTTAAACATACTGTGCTTCAATTTTTTTCCATTACTGATGAAAGATTATTGACCTGAAATATTAACTATTTCTTTCTCCACAGTTTCTCCCTGACTCAAAGGTAGCATACTGCATCTGCCGGCATCTGCAGAATTCCTTGTGTGTCAAAGGTAGTAATCTCTGGTTTGCTTCCAGTACCACATGCAAGTGAGGATAAGAATAGGAGGATATGGCAAATGAATGCATGGATGAAAAATTGGTGCAGCGGACAGGGTTTCAGATATTTGGACTATTGGGATCTCTCCTAGGGCAGAGCTGACCTGTACAAGAGGGATGGGTTGCACCTGAACTGGAGGGGGACCAATATCCTGGCAGGCAGATTTGCCAGTGCTACTAGGGTGGGTTTAAACTAGATTGGCAGGGGGTGTGGGACCCTAAGCAGTGGGGAGGCATATGAGAAGCTGGAAAGTGAGACAGAAGTAAGTGACAGCAAGTTGAATAGACAAGACAGGCAAGAGCATGGCAGGGAGCAAGAAAAGTCTATTGGATTAAGTTGCATTTATTTCAATGCAAGAGGTCTGAAAGGTAAGATGGGTGAATTCAGGGCATGGATAGGTACATGGGACTTGGATATTAGAGCCATTACAGATAATGGCTAAGAGAGGGACAGGACTGGCAGCTTAATGTTCCAGGGTACAGGTGCTTTAGGCAGGATAGAAATGGAGGAAAGAGAGGAGGGAGAGTTGCATTTTTGATTAAGGGGAACATCATGGCAGTAGTCACAGATGAAATTACTGAAGAATCGTCCAATGAGTCTTTCTAGGTAGAGCTCAAGAGTAAGAAGGGAATGATCACCTTGTTGGGGTTGTACTATAGGCCCCCAAACAGTCAATGGGAATTAGAAGAACAAATATGGGGGGAGATTGTGGAGAGTTACAAAAATAATAGGGTTGTCACAGCAGGGGATTCCTAACATGGACTGGGACTGCCATATTGTTAAGGGCTTAGATGGGGTGGAATTTGTTAAGTGCATTCAGGTAAGTTCCCTTGGGCAATATATAGAGGGCCCTACTAGGGAAAGGGCAAAGCTTGACCAACTCTTAGCTAATAGGATGGGGCAGGTGACTGAGGTGACAGTGGGGGAGCACTTTGGGACCAGTGACCATAGTTCTGTTGGTTTTAAAATAGTTATGGAAAGGGATAGAACTGGTCCACAGGTTCTGTCCCTTTTGGGGTAAGGCAAATTCTGACGGTGAGACAGGAGCTAGCAAGGGTTGATTGGAATAGGTTGTTTATGGGTATAAGGACCTCAGGCAAGTGGGAAACTTTTAAAGGTGAGATAGTGAGAGCTCAAGGTCTGCATGTTCCTGTTAGAGTGAAGGAGAAGGCTGGTAGGAGTGGAGAACCCTGGATGATGAGAGATATTGAGGCCCTGGCTAGGAAAAAAGGAGGAGTATAGGGGATGCAGGAGTCTACTCAAGAAGCAAATCAGGAGGACAAAGTATCTTTTTCACCCAGAGAGTAGTAAGTATATGGAATGAGCTGCCAGAGGAAGTGGTTGAGGCAGATACATTAACAACATTTACAGTAAAAGGTACATGGACAGGTACATGGATAGGAAAGGTTTAGAGGGATATGGACCAAATGCAGGCAACTAGGACTAGCTTAGAAAGGAAGTATGGACCAAGATCTCTCCTCTATTCTTACCGTGGAGAAAGACATGAAGACTTGAGAATGAGGGAAAGTTAATGGTAGGTGTTGGAGATGGTCCACATTACAGTAGAGGGGGTGCTGGATGTCTTAAATTGTATGAAGGTAGACAAAGCTCCAGGGCCTGACCAGGTATATCCAAGAACATTGTGGGAGACGAGAGAAGAAATTCTGGGAGCCCTGGCTGAGATATTTGCATCATCGTTAGACATGGGGGAGGTGCCAGTAGACTGGAGGGTAGTGAATGTTGTGCCTTTATTTAAGAAGGGCTGCAAAGAAAAACCTGCAAACTATAGACCAGTAAGTCTAACATCTGTGGTAGGTAAGTTACTGGAGAAGATTCTGAGGGATAAGATATACGTACATCTGGAAAGAATTGGGATGATTAGGGGTGGTCAGCACGGCTTTGGGCATGGGAGATTTTGTCTTACAAATTTGAAATTGGCTTGATAGTAGAAGGCAGAGAGTGATGGTGGAAGGTTGTTTCTCAGACAGGAGGGTTGTGACTAGTGGTGTGCCTCAGGGGTCAGCGCTGGGCCCATTGTTGTTTGTCATTTATATCAATGATTTGGATAAGAATGTGCAAGGCATGGTTAGTAAGTTTGCAGATGACACTAAAGTAGTTGGTATAGTGGACAATGAAGAAGGTTATCAAAAATTACAGGGGGTTCTTGATCAGCTGAGTAAGTGGGCTGAGGAATGGCAAATGGAGTTTAATTTGGATGTGCGAGGTGTTGCATTTTGGAAAGTCAAATCCAGGTAGGACTTTCACAGTGAACAGCAGGACCCTGGGGAGTGTTGTAGAACAGAGGAACCTTGGACTTCAGGTACATGGTTTCCTGAAAATGGAGCCACAGGTAGATAGGGTGGTGAAGAAGGATTTTAGCATGATGGCCTTCATCAGTCAGAGCACTGAGAATAGAAGTTGGGAAGTTGTGCAAGACGCTGGTGAGGCTGAACTTGGAGTATTGTGTTCAGTTTTGGTCACCCTGCTATAGGAAAGATGTTATTAAACTGGAAGATGTTATTAAACTGGAAGATGTTATTAAACTGCAAAGAAGATTTACAAGGATATTGCTAGGACTCGGGACTGAGTTATAGGGAGAGGTTGGACAGGGTAGGATATCTTTCCTTGGAACATAGGTGATTGAGAGGTGATCTAATAGAAGTGTATAAAATCATGAGGGGCAGAGATAGAATAAATACACTCAGTCTTTTTCCCAGGGTTGTGGAATCAAGATCTAGAGTGCAAAGGTTTAAGGTGAGAGGGAAAAGATTTAATAGGAACTTGAGGGGCAACTTTTTTACACTGAGACCAGTTTGTAGAATGAGCTGCCAGAGGAAGTGGTTGAAGCAGGTACAATAACAACTTTTAAAAGACAGTTGGACAAGTGCATTGATAGGAAAGTTTAGAAGGTTATGGGCCAAACACTGGCAAATGGGACTAGCTTGGATGGACATCTTGGTTGGCATGGACCAGTTGGGCAGAAGGGCTATTTCCATGCTGTATGATTCTATGAGTGAGTTATGTGTATTTTCACCATTATCTGTCTTTATTTTAGATTTCAAGCATCTGCAGTATTTTATTTCTGGATCCTTCCTGTCTCTTTTCTTTCCAGTCTTTGTTTCTGTCACCTCCTCTGATATTAAATATCTCTCCTCCAGTAAGGTTAAATTAAAATCACCCATGGACAAGTTGTCTTTGAAGCATTGTAAGAAGCAAGATTATTCCAAGTGGGTGAAGGAATTCAGAAGCAATGATTTGGCTCCTGTTCTGGGAGGTTTTTTTTATATATTTATTCAAGGGATGTGAGCTTCGCAGGCTGAATCAGCATTTAATTCCCCATTCTTAATTGCCCTTGAGAAGGTGGTGGTGAGCTGCCTTCTTGAACCGCTGCAGTCTTTGAGGTGTGGGTATACCTACAATGCTGCTAGGGAGAGAGTTTCAGGATTTGGACCCGGTGAATGAACAGCGATATATTTCCAAGTGAGGATGGTGTGTGGCTTGGAGGGCAACTTCCAGGTGATGGTGTTCCCATGTCTTTGCTACCCTTGTTTTTCTGGTTGGTGGAGGTTATGGGTTTGGAAGGTGTTGCTCCACCATAGATGAGGGAAATAGGTTGTGATGAGATTACTTGTAGGGGTCTGTTTTTGTTTTACATTAACTTTAATTTCATTTGTTGGATAATATAATAAACAACCATAATGTAACCATAGTTAGAAAGGGTGTTCCAAAATTTTAACAGCTGTTGAACAGTCATGAGTGTGGATGTTGGGTCAATGCAGGGTTAGATTTTACTGCTGTGACCCAACTGTGATACTAAATATCAGAGCTCTTTTCTAACTATTGGTCACTCAGATAAGATACCAGAGAACACATTAGTTCTGATAATGCCATATTCAATTAAGGCATCCAGGAGGATAGGAAAGAAACATTTTATGAAGGAAGTTTCCAAGAGAAAAGAATAAATTTGACTTTAGATTTCACAAATACTGCAGTAACACTGAAAAGCCTCTAGGTGGCAGCAGAAGCCTACAGAAATTATTGTTCTTAGTAGATTCATCAGCAATGGATTAGTTCTTACCGTATATGAGTACATCTTCTTTGCAATTTATTTTTCATGTTGTTTGTTTTGGTGGTAATGTCTTTAGTGTGTTAAGCTGAAAATATTTCCTGGCATAAGGTTATGAGAATAGGAGATGTAGGAGCATGAGTAGGTCACATGGTGTCTCAAGCCTGCTCCACCCTAGAACGTCCTCAACTTCAAGTTTATTTTCCTGTCTATTGATTGTATCAAAAGTTTAAAAAACCAAGTGAGGTAACTATGAAAAATAGTTACATATATAAAACCATGATATCTCTGCAAAGGCTATGTGTTCAACCCCATGTATATCTACTTATGCCACTAATTTACATCATATGTACACTTTGTGCAAACAGATAATACATTTCTAATTTAAACTTTTTATTATACTTCCTTGATTTGACTCATTCACTCTTGCTCTGTTATATTTAAACTTGTTATTCCTTCCTGTCACTGTCCGTACCCAAAAGGCAAGTTTGCTCAATAACTTTTAATTATTAATTAATTAATTGAATGATTAGTAACTCTTTAACTCTGCTCATTAACTCAAAACCTTGACTTTTCCTTTAAATTTAATAACTTTGTCCTCATCCAAATTCTCACCTCCTTCCCCGATAATCTTTTAACTTAAAGCAGTAATGATTACTTGATTTGCCTAGAAATTATTATTCCCAGTTTATATAAAATGTGCCTGAACAGACCAGTGAACTCCTTCCCCTTTACAGTTGCAGTTGTTACATGCATGGAAACCACTGTCCCATACACTGCTCTTTTAAACATTCATTCAGCTGTCCAATTACGTTATCCCAAGCCAATCCAGAGGTATTCTCTAACTTCATGTGATATTAGTGAGGATTACAGAGCAAACACTGTAAGGTAAAAGAAGAAAAATAAGGATTACATTTACAAAAAAGACATAGTACAAGACATTGCAACATTTATTTGTTACTAGCACATATCTGATTCGCTAAAGCCTTTGCCGTCTATAAAGTACAGGTCAGGAGTGTGATTCAATTTTTTTTTACTTATTCATTCCTCGGGATGTGGGTATCACCAACAGAGTCAAGATTTATTGCCCATCCCTAGTTGCCTTTGAGCAGGTGATTCAGTTCACCTTGTTGAACTGAATCAGAATCAGGTTTATTAGCACTGACGTACTGTATGTCGTGAAATTTGTTGTTTCGTAGCACCAGTACAGTGCAAGGCATAAAAATTACTCTGTCACAAAAATAAATAAATAGTGCAAAAAAGGAATAATGAGTTAGTGTTCATGCGTTCATGGACTGTTCAGAAATCTGATGGCGGAGGGGAAGAAGCTGTCCCTAAAACGTTGGGTGTGGGTCTTCAGGCTCCTGTACCTCCTCCCTGATGGTAGTAATGCAAAGAGGGCATGTCCCAGATGGTGAGGGTCCTTAATGGTGGATGCTGCAGTCTGTAAGGTGAAGATACTCCAACAATGCAGATTTCCAGGATTATAGCCCAGCAATTATGAAAGAACAGTCATAGTTTTCAATGTTACAATTGCGTGCAACATGGAGGAGCAACTGCAGTTGGTTATGTTCCCACATATTTGCTGGGTGTGAACCTTGGTGAAAGAGGTCGCAGATTTGGGAGTGTTGTTGGAGAAGTCCTGGCAATTATCTGCAGCGCACTTGTAAATGGTACAACCATTTGGCAGTTGAAGAGGAAATAAATGTTTAGAGTGCAGAATGGGGTGCCGGTCTAGCAGGCTGACTTGTCCCAGATGGTGTCAAGTTTTCACAGTGCTGTTGGAACTGCAGTCATCCAGGAAAGTGGAGAGCATTCCATCATGCTTGTGACCTGTGCCTTGTAGATGGCAGAAAAAGTATGGGGTTCACATCCAGCTTCTGATCTGCTCTTGTAGTCACAGTGTTAATGTGGCTGATCCATTTGAGTCTCTGGTCAATGGTGACCCCCAGGAAATTGATGGAGGGAGACCTGGCAATGGTGATTTCACTAAATGTCAAGGTTAGGTGGCCATCTCATTTTTTTATATAGAGATGGCTGTTGCCTGGCATTTGTATGATGCAAGGGTGACATGCTAGTTATCAGCCCATGCCTGAATGTTGTCTGGCTCTTGCTGCATGTAGGCATGGAATGCTTCATTTGCTAAGGAGCTTCAAACGAAGTTGAACACTGCAATTATCAGTGAACATCTGTACTTTTGACCTTATGATGTAAGAAAGGTCATTAATGAAATAGCTGAAGTAGGTTGGGCCTTGAGCTTCTGGAACTGAGTTGATTGACCTTCAGATATCACAGCCATCTTCCTTTGTACACTCTGACAATAACCATCGCAGTGTTTTCCTCCTGATGCCCACTGACTTCAGCTTTTTCAGGACACCTTGATACCACTCTCTCCTCATCTCTGAAATTCATTTTTGTGATCTTTTGTTTGTTTGGGCGAAGTCCGTGAAGGGTTTTGGAGAGGAGTGATCTTTGTAAAACCTAAATTGAGTATCAGTGCGCTGGTGATTGAAGAGCAGGTCCAAGTTAGATGATTAAACTTTCTCTTGATGAAGACAATCACTCACTGGAACTCTTGTGGATAAATGTTCCTTGACGGTCGTTATCAATAGTAACCACAATACCACCAGATTTTGTAAATACCCATATGGTTCACTAATGACCTTTCAGAGGCAGAGGTGGGGATGGGGCAAAATACGTTATCCTTAACTGGTCAGTGTCTGGCTCCAGATCCACCAATGTCAAGTCAAGTTGAGTTTATTGCCACATGCACAAGTACAGGTATGCACAGGCGCAATGAAAAACTTACTTGCAGCAGCATCACAGGCAATGTGAAAAACATAAACTGAACATAAATTATACACAATTTTTACAAGAAAAAAACACAATTAGAACAACAAAAAAAGTCCATTTTAGTGCAAGGTGATCATAATGTTGCTAAACTGCTGTGATTAAGGTTTTGCCAGTTGGTTCAAGAACTGAATAGTTGAAGGGAAACAGCTGTTCTTGAACCTCGTAGTGTGGGACTTCAGGCTTCTGTACCTCCTGCCCGATGGTAGCTGCGAAAAGATGGCGTGGCCCAGACGGTGGGGATCTTTGATAATAGACCTTGCCTTCTGTAGATACTACCAATGGTGGGGAGGGATATGCCCATGATGTATTGTGCAGAGTCCACTACTCTCTGCAGCTTCTTACGTTCCTGTACATTAGAATTGCCATACCAGACCATGATGTAATCAGTCAGGATACTTTCAACAGTACATCTGTAGAAGTTTGTTAGAGTGTTTGGTGACAAACTGAACCTCCTTAACCTCCTAAGAAAGTAAAGACACTGGCACGCTTTCCTTATGATTGCATCTATGTCCTGGGCCCAGGACAGGTCATCCGATATGTTAACACCCAGGAATTTAAAGCTGCTGACTCTCTCTACCGCTGATCCCCCAATATAGACTGGAGCATGTTCACCCTGCTTCCCCTTCCTGAAGTCAACAATCAGCTCCTTAGTTTTACTGACATCGAGTGAGAGGTTGTTGTAGCGGCATTACTCAACCAGGTATCCTATCCTGCTCCAGGAAGTCACTCCACCTGTGACTCGTCCAACAACAGTAATGTCATCAGTGAATTTGAAGATGGCATTGGAGCTGTACTTAGCCACACAGTCAGGTTGGCTTGCTAGGCTTTACCAGCAATACCAAACCCTGAAAAATTAATACCTTTCTTTTTTGAAGTGCAACTCCACTGCTGATGCATGGAAGCAACTGTCTACAGGATGCATTGTAGTAACTCACCAAGACTCCTTCGACATCACCTTCCAAACCCATGACCTTTACCAGCTAGAAGGACAAGGGTAGCAAAAGCATGGGAACACACCACCTAGAAGTTGCCCTCAAAGCGACTTGGAAATATATCTGCGTTCCTTCACTGTCGCTGGGTCAAAATCCTCGAACTCCCTTCCTAACAGCATTGTGGATATACCCACACCTCAAGGACTGCAATAGTTTAAGATGTCAGCTCACCACCACCTTCTCAAGGGCAATTAGGGATGGGCAATTAAATGCAGGCTCAGATTGCAAAGCTCACACCTTGAATTAATAAAAAATAATAAAGATAAGGAAGGCTATAAGGCTACAGATGATAATAGTGTGCATTTTCCCTTTTGCCTGGATGAGTGTAACTCCAACACCACTCAAGTAACTTGACATCATCCAGGACTGAAGACTCCCCATGACTGCCATTCCAAACATTACTTTAAACACTTAATCCTTCCTGTACTACTGCATTATGGCTGGAGTCTGTATCAAGAAGACAGACTGCAATAATTCATCAGGCTAGTTTTTGACAGCATCTTGTATGTCTTGTGCCACCTAAGAACATTAAGCTGTAGTTATATGGTACACAACCATCTACAAGTTGCTGTTCTCATAACATCCTGACTTGCTTATAGTTCTGGGTCACTGGGTCAAAATCCCTGGAACTTTTTAACAGTACTAAGGGAGTGCCTCACCATTTAGTCTCTAGATGTTTAAGAATATGTCACAAGGCAAAACATTAAGTGATATCTATATCTTGTTTATATTTTTTAATGAAGCACACATCCTCATGGCAGAATTGGCAATCTAAAATAAGCATGTTGAACTTCTGCTTCGACGATGCTTTTATGTGCTTCTGTAACAGTGCCCTGGTGGTGGAGACAGGGATGGGCAGAAGCAGATGTGCTGATTGATCAGAATGTTATCTTGGATGATATTGAATTTGCTTCCCATTGCATCCATCCAGACAGTAGGTAAGTATTCCATCATACCTTCAAACTCGAGAGTTGTAGATAGTGGAAAGGCTTTGAGCCTCAGAAGACAAATCAGTCATTATACATCCACTGACTGCCGTGTTGTAAATCTGGCTCATCTAGATGCCATTCTCGTCAGCCACAATTTCAACAATAATCCAACATTACAACATTACTTTATTTCTCCTGCTGGGTACTTCTGCTTGAGGAATGGCATCATGGGGAAAGGCAGCACATGAATTTTAGTTGTTTTGACAGCTTTAATACACATGCTAGCTCATTAACCTAAATGGGATAGAAACACAGATTTTAAAGCTTACCGCCTATGTTAATTGTTTTGGGTATAGCAGATATCGCTACAGAGTGCACAATGTGTTACTCTATGCTGATAAACAGGGCCAAAAATATTTTTGATATGCTGTCAGGAAGAAACAAGTCGAAATTTGAACATGGATAATGATTATTGTTATGTTGTATTTTGTGTATCCCATCCCAAACAACAGGTGGTTGTTTTCACAGGAGTGTTTACTTCAGTGATAAATTTCAGAGTAAACACCCTTTCTAAAATACTTAAGCTTTATTGAAACAAAACATACTGTGCGTAAAACAACAAGTAGGGGGATTGAAATAAAACAAAATGCTGGGAGTATGCTGCAAGCCAGGCAGCATCAATAGAAAGAGAAAAAGCGTTGACATTTTACTTACTTTTATGGCAAAGAACAAATCTATTCAACCTATCAGGTCCTATGCTAGCTCCAAGCAGAGGAAGCACGTTGGTCCTATCACCTGCAACTTATTCTCTCTCTCAAGTATGTAAATTCCCCATTGGTTTCTTTTGCCACTTATCTCCACTAAGAAGTAATTACAGTAGCCAATAAAATGTACCTGCGTGTCATTGGGATATGGGAGTTAGCGGGACGGAACCCCACATCACCACAGGGAGAATGTGCAAAATGGATGAGCGCTTCATCAACAACACCCAAGAAGCTTGACAGCATACAAGACATAGCAGCACAATTGATAGGCACCCCACCCACAACCATTCACTCACTCCACATGGATGTACAGTAGCAGCAGTTTGTACCATCATGGGAACATCACCAGCTGATAGTGCCCTCCAAGCCACTCATCATTCTGACTTGGAAATATATCTGTGTTCCTTCACTGTTGCTGGGTCAAAATACTGGAACTCTCTCCCTGACAGCACTCAAGGTCAGGATGGAACCCAGATCCCTGGAGCTATGAAGCAGGAGTGTGAACTTTGGCACTACCACGTCATATCAGAATGCTGAGCTTTCATCAGAAAACAATCATGTTTTTTAAATTGCAGGGGAGGGGGAAGACTGGCGAGAACAAAGGAAATGTCTCTTTTAGGAAGGAGACTGAGCAAGATGGAATGATGCAAATGGTGGTGGTATTGGCTGAGCAAAGTGCTGAAGGCATGATAATCATAGCTGATCTGTCTGGAAGTGGTGTAAAAAAGAGGGAGACTAATGAGTACCATGGAAAGACAGAGGGAAAAGGACACCAGAACTGTGAGATATAGAACACTGCAGCTGCTGGAAATCTGAAATGAAAAATAAAGGCCCAATAGCTCTTGGATTAGGCCTCTTACACTGTTCCAGTGAAATCCACTTTAAGATGAAGCATTGGCAAATGGAGTTTAACCCAGACAAGTGCAAGGTGATGCATACAGGGATAGGACATATACAGTAAATGGTAGGGGTGCTAAGGAATGTTGGTGAACAGACGGACCTTGGGGTTCAAGTCCATAGTTCCCTAAAAGTGGCAACACAGATAGGTAGAGTAGTGAGGAAGGTATATGGCAAGCTTGCCTTCATCGGTCAGGGCATAGAATATAAAAGCTGGGAGATAATGTTGCAACTTTTCAAAGCACTGGTTAGGCCACCGTGGTGCAGTTCTGGTCACCACTCTATAGGAAGGATGTTGCACTGGAGAGAGTGCAGAGCAAGTTCACTAGGAAGTTTCTTGGGTTGGAAGGGTTTCAGTTTTTTTTGTATTCATTCAAAGGATGTGGGCGTTGTAGGCTAAGCCGACACTTTAATTGCCCATTCTTAATTGCCTTTGAGAAGGTGATGATGAGCTGCTCTTCTTGAACCACTGCCGTCCTTGATTGGTAGATATGCCCAAAATGCTGTTAGGGAGAGAGTTCCAGTATTTTGACCCAGCAACAGTGAAGGAACACAGTTATATTTCGAAGTCAGAATGATGTGTGGCTTGGAGGCAACTACCAGCTGGTGATGTTCCCATGATGGTACAAACTGCTGCTACTGTGTGTCGGTGTGGAGTGAGTGAATGGTTGTGGGTGGGGTGCCTATCAATTGCGCTGCTATGTTCTGTATGCTGTCAAGCTTCTGAGTGTTGTTGATGATGATCCAGGCAAATGGAGAGTATTCCATCACAGCCATGACTGAGCCTTGTAGATGGTGGACTGGCTTTGGGAGTTAGGAGGAGAATTATTCATCACAGGATTGCTAGCCTCTGACTGCTGTTGTAGCCATATTGTGTATGTAGCTAATCCAGTTCAGTTTCTGGTCAATGATAACCCCTAGGATATTGATAGTGCTTGGTTCAGTAAGGGAGAGATTGGAAGGGCTGGGCTTGTTTTCCCTGGAAAAATAAGCTGAGGGCTAAGCTGATAGAGGTATATTAAATTATAAGAAACACAGGTAGAATAGATAATCAAAATCTTTTTCCGATTGTAGGGATATCAGAAACAAGAGAGCATGGGTTTAAGGTGAGAGGGACATCTAGAGGAGATTTGTGGGGAAAGTATTTTTACACAGAGAGTGGTTGGTATCAGGAACTTGCTGCCAGATGAGGTGGTGAAATCAGATACAATCACTACATTTAAAAGGCATTTGGACAGGCACTTGAATAGGCAAAGTATAGAAGGATACAGACCTAATGCAGGCAAACGGGGTTAGTGTAGATGGGCAAAAAGGTTGGCATAGACATGATGGGCCCAAGGTGATGTACCAGTCTATGACATAGAGGAACAGCATCTCATTTTCCAACTGGGCATGTTACAGTCCTCAGGATTCAACACTGAATTCAATAATTTCAGTTAACCAACCTTTCAGGTTTTGATGAAAGATCATCAAACTGCAATATTAACTCAGTTTTTCTCTCTCCACAGATGTTGCTTAACCTGCTGGGTTTTTCCAGCATTTTCTTTTCAGATTTCCAGCAAATGCATTGTTCTAGAGCTCCACCATTTTCTTTTGTTTGTCTCTCCTCTGTCCTCATTCATCTCTCTTTGTTTACAGGTTCTTCAGACCAATTAACTGCGATTAGCAAGCCTTCATCCTCTCAGTGGGCCCCATCATATGTTATTTAGCCTCTCTTGGTACCACCCTCTCACAGGCATTCCTTCTGTTCTCTCAACCAACTCCATGCTCCCCTTCTCTGCAACCTAAAATCGTCAGACAATGGTTCATCCACACTTGGTATTACAATTGTCTGCAGAGCCAGTAGAGAGATTTTTATTGATCTTTTTGATCCATTATTAATTTGACTGGTGTTCCAAACATATATCAGAATTTAAACAATTTATACTACTAACCACAAGTATATAGAATGTTTAAAACATTCTTTATGCACAGAATACATGATGTTTTCTTTACAACTACCATGAATTTCAACATATTATGTATACATTTTTCATTGGGAAGGCGTGAAAACCTTGATTGGAAACAATTTTTAAACTCTTGCAAATCACATTAGAATATTAAAGAGAAAATTAGTATTTGTGCAGACATTGTTCTTACAGCTTCATATGCTTGAACACCAAACAGATGATCTGATTGCATAACTGACAGAGGTGAAAAGTATGCAGGCCACTATATCAGAGTTAAAACATCTAAGGTCAAAGAAGGTGATATGATGTTGGCTTGCCAAAGGCATGCTAGTTATTTACAGAATAATTAATGCCAAGTCTTCATTCCATAAAACAGGCATTCAATGACTACAAATTCATCATACTTCAAAAATATTGTCAAGCACATTACTTAGCTATGTCTCTGAGGAAGGAGATTATTTGCCATATTGTGTAAATCTATCACAATGCCTTAAATATTCTCTATCAGGCAAAACTGACATTATCTTGTTAAGTATGAAACAAACAGGATATTAAATTCTGCCATGTGAATAGTTATGGTGTTGCATTTATAAAACTGTTGCAAGAATGAATTTTAACTGGAAAATAAAGGAGGCATGTATAGCCATTTATTGCTTAATTTAGAATAGAAACAATGTATGATACAAGGGCCTAGCAATTCATGTGCTTCTTAATAGGAGTGTTGAAACAGCACTGTGCATTTTACTAGTGCTGATTAATCCCAGTGGAATAGGAACATGGTTTTTGAATGTGATCCTGGTGCAACAGTTCAGGCACCTTCTACCTTGGCAATGATTTTAGTAAGGGAAGTAGGATGCTGGATGATACTTTCTTTTAAAATTTTGCACAACTACCGGCACTTAGTATTGCAGTTAATTATACCAGGGTTCCAGCTGTTAAAGGGATCCTTTCCATGAACCATAGTCAGTTGTGATAGATTTGCAGGTTAGGAATGATATGCACAGACATATGGAACAATGCTGAAGAAGTACATATCCTGGTAAAATATATCAAGGTGAAAACCTTTAACACTTCAAAGTATAAACTGCATTTTTAACTGTCTTGTGTTAACTTAACAACACAAGACACTTAATCTACTCCCCCCCACCCCCACCCCTCCAACCAGCACTTACCCTCGTAGTCAGAAACAGTGAGACAGAAAGACGCATGCATGCATACACATGCAGACAGGCAGAAATACTCACTTCCACAATTAATGTTAGGGAGACACAAATACATGGATCAAGTAAGTCAACCATATCATTGGTGCACTAGAAGAGATTCTCCCTTTGTCTTTCAGGCCAAGGTTGTCTGTAATTGCCAGTTGTTGAAGGATGCCTCTTGGGCTCAGAGCCTCAGTTACTTGGAAGAGAGGGACCTGTTGCATAATATGTTTTGTATCAGTCAAGCCTCAAACTGGAGCTAAGGAAACTGGGGCAATCTCCCTG
Organism: Pristis pectinata; assembly: GCF_009764475.1. NCBI lineage: Eukaryota > Metazoa > Chordata > Chondrichthyes > Rhinopristiformes > Pristidae > Pristis > Pristis pectinata. The sequence continues at coordinate 41,510,402 of NC_067409.1, read as the reverse complement.
ATGACTGTTCTGTGTAAAATAAATAAACCTGCATGTGTGCTTTGTATTTGTCATTGTAGTCTTTCCAGAGAAAACCTGTCAACCATTCCCAGTCTATCCACTAGGACAGTTGAAGAAAAAGGTAGAAGTTCGAGACTGAGAAGGTGTGGAGGAGGAAAAGCAAACTCCATATTAAGAATTCCCTCTCCTCAGTGCCATTAATCAGAGATGAAATAATGCATCTCATAGCTTTATGATCACATAACCCAATAGCCATCTCATGAGCATGCATAGTTGATGACATTACCATGAGTGTTGAACAGGGAAGATTAATTCAGAGAGGCACAACCTCTCTGACTGGAGGCCTGTGACTAGTGCTTGCGCAGGGATAGGTGCGGGTCTGTTGTTGTGTTTATCGTCCATATTAATAATTTGATGATAAATGTGGTAAACTGGATCAGAAAATTTGCAGATGACACCAAGATTGGGGGCATAGTGGACAGCGAGGAAGGCTATCAAAGCTTGCAGCGTGATCTTGACCAGCCAGGAAAATGGGCTGAAAAATGGCAGATGTTGGTGAGGTCAATTTGGAGTATTCTGTGCAGTTCTGGTTCACCTACCTACAGAAAAGATATCAATAAGCTTGAAAGAGTGCAGGAGAAAATTTGCAAGGATGTTTGCTGTGACTTGAGGACCTGAGTTACAGGTTAAAGGTTGAATAGGTTAGGACTTCATTCCCTGGAGCACAGGAGAAGATCTTATAGAGGTATACAAACTATGAGGGGTATAGATAGGATGAATGCATACAGACTTTTTCCCTAAGATTGTGTGAGACTAGAACTAGAGGACATAGGTTTAAGTTGAAAGGTGAAACTATTTAAGGGGAAACCTGAGGGGGAACTTCTTCACTCAGAGGGTGGCGGCGAGTGTGGAACGAGCTGCCAGCGGAAGTGGTAGATGGGGGTTCAATTGTAACATTTAAGAGAAGTTTGGACAGGTACATTGAATGGGAGGGGTTTGGAGGGATATGGTCCAGGTACAGGTTAGATGGGACTAGGCAGAAGATCAGGTTGGCATTGACTAGATGGGCCAAAGGGTCTGTTTCTGTGCTGATAGTACTCTATGACTCTAATAGACTGTAGATGCTGGAATCTGGACCAAGGTCTTGATGCAGGGTTTTGACCTCAAGCGTCAACAATTCATTCCCTCCCCCCCCCACCCCCCCCCCCCCCCCCCCCCCCACCCCCCCCCCCCCTCCCCCCCCCCCCCCCCCCCCCCCCCCCCCCCCCCCCCCCCCCCCCCCCCCCCCCCCCCCCCCCCCCCCCCCCCCCCCCCCCCCCCCCACCCCACAGATGCTGCTCAACCCACTGAGTCCTCAGAAGGTTAATTCAGAGCCACCATTGCAAACCTTTAACATTTGATTACAGTGAAAAACAAACTCTGTGCCAGAGATGTATTCTATTATGGCCATGCAAAGGTAGTTCATTTTTAAGCAAAGCCATAATAAACACATGATACTGCTTTTATTTTCTCAGTCTCATATTGCCCATTTGGTGCTGCCAATCATTCAAACACAAAATTTCAAAGAGAAGGAGGCTGGTCCTAGTTGAACCTACTCAGGTATCATTGTCGATAAACTCATAGCCAAACAAAGGCTCATCATTTGCCCATTATAGTTTACAACTGGTATGAAGTCAATCAGCTACTTCACATAAACTTTGTGATTCATATTATTGGCGGTGACTTCTCTGGTAATATTGCTCATGTAAACACTCTTATCAAGATAGTCGTCTCCAAGAAATAATAACTTTGATATCAGATTGAATTGTTTAAGACTGTTTGTAGAAAAGCTGATTTGCTTGAGGCAGGATATTTGGTGAAGGGTACCCATGACAACTGATACAGTGGGTCAAGGAATTATTTTGAGGAGCCATCACATTTGAAGCTTTGAACAATCATGAGGATGAGAAAGAGAAGCAGGGCTAATGTTTCAAGTCAGTGATCTTTTATGAAATGGGGAGAACAAAGTTAAGGTCTATGATAAGAAGAAAAACAAGATAGATTAAATGACAAAATGGGTGATACTGTAAGGTCCTCTAGGCTTTCATTAACTTATGATACTAAGATCTGCATCAGTATGACTATATTCTGCTGTTTGCAGGCCATGCATGTGCACCTGAAAATCATTGATATGCATTACATTACATTGGTGTGTCACATCACAAATCTGGGTTTCTCATGTTATAGCTTTTCAGATGAGCAGAGGACCTGGAATGAAAATTGTAGACTTTATGATTTGCACAACTAAGACCACTTTTTTTAAGCATTGTGTTTTCAAAGAAGTGTATCATACACTGTCTTATAAGTGTGCTAAGCAATACAATTTATGTGCCAATACATTGATCCATTTATAAAGCATCAAATTATATAAGCATTAATACCAATAGCCACTAAACAAGAGAACAACAAAGTGATGATGTACAAGGCTGTTCTAATACTGTGTGCAGATATAGCCATGGAAATTACCATTATGACACCTAACTTTATGATTTTTTATTGAAGTTCTTGACCTCTGGAACATGACCAGAGTTTTTAACCTTGAAACCAATAGGAAAATCTGCTTCCATATATGATTTTTTGCTTAACAAAACATTTTCCCCCAAACATTATGCCTTTTGTTAGTTGAAAAATAAAAAGGAATACCTGTATTATAATTTCTTCCTGAAGTTGGGGGTGGGGCAGGGAATATTTCCAGATTTCTACTAATTTTTGTGCAGTGAAGATGATTCCTGATCAAATCCCTGATGTCTCTCTCTTATTCTAATTTTAAGATTGGGTCAGGTAGTATGGGAATCTGCTATCTGGAAAATAATTAATTCTTAATATTCTTTGTGTTTCTATGTCTCCTCTCCACCTTTTAATTTTCTTCTTGAAATGTGCCTTTTTTTACTGTGCCTTTTTATCACTTTCCTGTTTTTGCATAGGTCTGACTACAGCTATAAACCACTTTTGTATTTTATTCCTCTGCCATACACAGTAAATACATTTTGTAAAGTTGTTGTGAACATACACAGATAAATTGATTAACATAGTGGTTTCCAAACTTAATCTTATGAATCAAATGTGGACTTTCAGTACTCCTTGACAAGTATATAGAAATCTCATAGAAATTCAGACCCTCAAAGTTACAAACAGTGCTTAAAGCAATGTGCATTAGTGTGTCCATTTCTCTGATTTAAATTTCTGCTGGTATTTTAAAACAACACATGTTGCACTGATTATACCCAATTAGCATACAGGTAAATCTGCTTTTAATAAATTGCTGAAATTCAACCCTGTCTCTGATAATTAATTAATTAAAGAACAATGATTGTTTCCTGCAGTAGCGAACCCCCTGAGATTTTAAATAGAACTACTGCCCAAATAATGGTTTAAAACTTTATTTTTCGAATAAAAGCAGTGATTATTTGAGAAAATGGATTGAACTTTAGTTAAATGTCCAGACATTGATTTATGAATAAAACAAAAATATAATCTGATTCAAAAGGATTCCCATGAAATGTCATTTAAATATATGACATGATTCCCTGGCATGTATTCATGAAATAATAGTGCAATATGTAATTAAATTAATTATGCATTTTGTGTTAAAATGGACCAGAAATATTTTATTAAAAGAATTAATTTTCTAGCTGTGAGCAGGATCAGCAAAAGCATTAAATAGATTTAAATATATTAAACTACTGAACATTTTTTGAATTAATTATGCAGCAATTGAAAGTAAGTCGGGAATATTATAACCAGTGAATTTTCCAACTGAAACTTTTGGTGTGAACTTCTTTGAGCAGGATTACTAACCATCTAAATAAGTTTTCATTGCAACTAGTATCAAAATTGGATTACAAAACAAGCATAGGAACACGACTGAGATGAAAAACATTGTAGTTATCATTAAGCTAGGTTCTGTCAGGAATATCTTGTGCTTGATGGAGGGGTTTTGCAAGTTGTGCTGGGCTGGAAGTACAGTTCAACCTTGATATAATGAGCCCAATTAGATTATGATTTCAGATATATGACTTCATACAATATTTGCAATATTATATCCCTAAGATGACTATGTTTATTTCATTGCAATATGGAAGGCAAAATGTAATCTGCTATGCTTGGGTGCATTACGTTAGTACATTCTCTAGTTTTATCAACTATATGGATATACAAAGCACAATTATTAATAGAGTGATACAGCATGGAAGCAGGCTCTTAGGCCCAACAGGTCCATGCCGACCACAGCATTCTCCTTCCTAGTCCCAGTTGCCCGTGTTCAGCCCATAACCCTCCAAGCCCCTCCCCTCCATGCCTCTGAAATGTTGCAAATGTACCCACCTCAACCACTTTCTCTGGCTGCTCATTCCAGGTACTCACTACTCTCTGTTTAAATAAGTTACCTTTCAGGTCTCTTTTAAATCTCTCCCCTCTTATCTTGTATCTGTCCCGTCTAGTTATGGACTCTCCAACCCTGGGGAAAAGACTATGACTGCCCACCTAATCCATACCCTTCATGATTTTATAAACTACTCTGAGGTCACCCCTCATTCTCCTACGCTTGAAGGAATAAAGATCCAGCGTGGCCAACCTCTCCCTATAACTCAGGCCCTCTAGTCCAGGCAGCATCCTCGTAAATCTCTACTGCACCCTCTCCAGCTGACAATGTGGAGGGATGACCTAATAGATCAAATGAATGGGCAGAGTTATGGCAAATGGATTCTAATACAGGCAAATGTGGATTCATCAGAATCAGTATTCTGAGAATCAGAATCAGTACTGTACTTCATTGTCTGTAGACATATCACCAAGTGAGAGGCAGTGTCTGTGAGACTCATACCTAGGTGAGATTCAATGTCTATAGAAGTGCGCCTTAGTGCGTGAGTGTCTACTATTGTGGGACCCTTTTCCCAGGGAGATTCGGTGTTCATTTGATCTATTCCACGTAGGGAGCTGCCCATGTGCATCTGCCTCCTGCTATGACCATTTAAGTGGGGATCTTATGTCTCCACTGTTCTCAGCATGTACCCTATGCTCAGCTGCCCCTCAGTTACTCTTGGGTCACAGGGAGATTCCTGGAAGAATGTAAAAGATCTTTGTTGTCAAAGTCCCTCTGACACCAGCAGTACTGAGGAGGGAACAACAGATTCTAGAAAAGGATTGATAATCCATTGTTGGGGATCTATTCTATAAATTGTTGCTGTGAAATTCAGCAATGGAGATTGAGTGGAGAGAATGGGAGTGGACATTGAGGAAACCTGTTAAAACCATCTGTGTGTGTGCGCATGCGCGCGCGCGTACTTATATGTAAGTATGTAAGCATTGGTGAGGAGGAACTGAAGTGCAGATCTTTGACAAAAGGGAGGTTCCAAATTTAGTTAAATGTTAATTTGAACTATTACTTACGTAGCACAGATTTAAAAGATTACCCCTCCCCTGATACATGCATTATATTGAGGTTACATTGTATTTACAATTTTCATTTACAAATTCTATTTCAGCAGTAGGTAAAGGTAAATGGTTTTATAAGCCAGGAATTTTATTAATTATTTATTTGGAGCTCTGAATATGATGAAGCAAAATGTTTGTCAAAAACTAATGTTTACTGAGAAAGTTAAAATGTTGAAACTTATCCGCGGGGAAGTTTTGAAATGTAAAGATTCAAAACAAGGGCAAAAATTATGGATTGAGTCAGAAATACAGAGACTAAAACCTTAGTTTTTCTTAATGGTCAGAGTCTATAATCACTTTATGACTTCATTTTCATATGTTATGGGGATCTGACTGATGTTGACAGGATCTCATCTATCCCAAATTGCTGCTGATATAACAAAATCATTTCATAAATAGTTTAATTGGAATATTGTTGTGACAATGTAAGTGCGAACAGGTTTGTGGGCAGGTGGGCAATATATACATATATTTTATATATATAATATCTAGTTGGGCTAGGTTTTTGTACAATTTTGTACTTAATAGCTGCAAAGTTTAGACCATGGAAGGAAAGAAATGAAAACCCTCTTTTTAAACCAGGTAGTATTTGGATAGAAGGGTTTAAAGTTTTAATGTATTATTTAGTTTGGAACTCAATCTTCATAATCTCTTTAACCAAGGCCAACATTAAACACTGAAGAAGCCTGCCAAGATGAAAATTACATTGAATTTTGTGTTTGCATTAATGCTTCTGTAGCAATGTAGACAAACTGTTTGGATCCTGAATGTTGTTTCTTCTTAGTTCTATCAGCCTTCACCCTGTCTGGTCATATTTCCTTTATTTAAATGGTAAGAAATATCAATCTATGATGTATCTACACTTCTTAAATTCCTCACCCTTACTATAATTTCTTCTGAAAGTGTAACAATCCCATGATAAAAAAGCAGGGGGTACATCTTCTTGCCATGTCTTTATAGATATCAATGTACAAAGATGTTTCTCATTATTCCTCTTTATATTTTAATTTGCTAGTCCCTTAAATATTTTTGTTTCTGTGTTCTGTTTCATTTCACAGGTGGAAACAATTTAATATGGATAAGCCGATTGTATAATTCATAAAATATGTAAACATTCTGTTCTTCCAAGTTCCAATAACTTCAGATAAATTAGAAAAGCATGCAGGCACCTGTTCAGTAGATTTTGTATTTTGGTTGATTAGGGTCAAGATTCCACTGAATTATAAAGCTTAATCTTTATTTTCTAATAGCTTTGATAGCCACACTGCTGGCATTTTGCAGAGAATTGCAATTTCACCAGGAGGGAAGTGGAGATAAATACTTAAAAATAGGTAACACAAACACAAAACTCCATGGGCATGTTTATTTTGGTTCAATAATGCGGCCCAAGTAGCCTGTTCTCAAGAGGTGGCCCATGAATTATACAGCATTAACAGCACCAGACTGGAGTTATGTCGGGCTTGAATGAGCTGAATCGGCAGCTGAATGAGGATGACACCTGCTGGGTCAAGTAGGCAATATTTTCCATGAGTTGAAAGGGAAGCTCCATCTTAGGCACCCATGCATAGCTGCCTTGCCGCACCACCATCCCTACTAGTAGCCCTCAACAATTCATTGTGGCTACTCCATAACCAAATACCGATCTTAGGCCCAATCTCTTTAAGAAAACCCCTCTTCCCCATTTCATCTTCCTGTTCCATCTCTCCCGTTGAGTTAATTTCAGCAGGAACCTAGTATTTCTTTGTAAAAAGGAGTTTCTTCTTAAGTTCCGAAGAGCGAATTGGAGAAATTCGATTCATAGTGCTCTTTTACACATGCTTAAAAATCTAGTTGACTTTTTTTTTGCAGGGCAAACTTCCAACATTGTTGGTGCATGCTTGTGATTTTTGAAATTTATATTTTTTGAACAAATTTGGTATGCATCTTGCAAACAGAGTCACCATCAATTTATTTTGCATCTTTAAAAATATTAATATTTGCTTGTTTTGAGTTTACAACTAGAATTTCTCCTATATGTTATCTAATGTCTTCCTTTTCTGCATATTGTAATATGAAACTTGTCAAAACTGTAAATAAATTTATTTATATAACTTATTTTATGGTGCTATTGATGAACAAGAATGTCCTCTTTTGCTGTGGCTGAAAGCAAAACTTGAAAGAGAATAACAGTTTTGACTCTGTAATAAATGTTGACTTTGTTGAAAAATTTGCTCTACTTTGCTCATCATTTCCTTATATTGCCACAAGTTTTGGGTGCCTGATTGTGGACAGGGGCCTGGTGGGTCAAAGAGTCTGTTTCTCTGCTGAATGATTCAATGACTGCATGACTCTTTGGTTCTATGACTCAAAAATAAATCATTATTGAACAAATGGGGAAATCACAAAAAAATGTCCTGCTCACAAAACAAAAGATTTTTCAAAACTTAGTCTGTGAATATTGAAATAGTTGTTGACATAGTGACTTTTTAAAAAAAGTAAAATCCAGTTTGAGCTGTGCTCATATGACAGTCTAATAAATTATGCATGGAATAAATCCTAGCTAATAAATGAATTTTGTGGAAAAACTTTTTTTTGAAATAAGAAGAGGTTGGAATTAAAGATTCGATGAGGTCAATATGCCTGCAAGTTCACATGAGGTGAGTGAGATGGATTTAAGACAGAATCACAACTTTTAAAAAGGCAGAAAAAGATAAATTAATAAATTAGAATATTAGTTGTACTAAAAGAAATTAAAATAACTAGTTAAGGTACTAAATTAACAGTGGGTGTTAAATAGCATTCCACAGTTGGGCGTGTGGGAGCATTAATGGGAAAGTGAAGTAAACAAAAGTAGTTCAGTCTAGAAATAAATGTGATTAAAAGACAATGTTTAAAAATGTTTTAAGTATTGCAACTGGGGGCCCGAATTGTAGATGTTAAGGTGGAATCACACCAGAGCACACAAGGACAGTTGGAGGCCACTTAATTAGCGATTGGTGCTTGTTCCATCATTGATGCGTCTTAGGAGTCCAGCAGTCTAAACCACAAAAATTACAGCTGTCCACCAGAGTGTGAAAGAGAAGGCATTTACTAACCACATATGTAAGATTCAAGCTAGTGGGGTCCCAGTAGCAAAATCAGTAGTCTATATTACACTTAATCCATGCCTAAATTAAATAAGAACATTGTTGGAAGGCTTGCACACTTTTGTGCACTGATGAATCCCCACTGTAAAAGTTGTGATCATAAGTGGCTAGCAAGCATCTAAGCAATGAATAGTTTAGTTCACTTGGTACTTAGATTAGAAGGGATATTGGTCACTTAATTCTTAGAGATCAATAAATCCCATTATCAAACAAGTCACTGCACTATGGTATGAACATACAGATGACCTGAATCCAATATTTTAAGTGGTGATAAGATGGATTCTATAACAAAAGAGCTTTTACTAATTGTGTCTGATATTTCTAGTATAAAATGCTACTAATCTATCACTACATAAGTAGTATTCAATCCAAAACTATAGTAATATTTTCCAAGTTTTGATGAAAGATAACTTACAAAAAATGTTAACTCAATTTTCTGTCTCCTGACCTGCTGAGTATTTCTAGCATTCTGTTTATTTATAATAACACAATGTTTCATTTTTGCATACTCTGTGCTTTAGTTGTTGACTTTTTCAGAAATGCTTTATATTAGGAATTAAATTTAATTGTCTGCGTGCAAAAAATATGTCCTGTAGCAATAGCACATTTCTTTCATACAGTTTATTCCTCAGTGGCATCATGAAGAATGGCAGAAAGCTGCATGATTCAAAACACAGTTATTAAAAACATTCTTGGAATCAATTCAAATATGTCTGGTATATTTGTATTGCATGTTGGCAAAAGTTAGTGGATTATAGTGGAAGAGATACTACTTAGCGTGAAATTAAATTTCATACTTGATGTGGTAAAAATTGTAGCAGATTATGACATATAAATGTTTGTTCGAGCTAAATGTTACATAAAATGAAAATCTACAATCTAATTTACAAGTTACCAAGAGACTTATGGTGACTTATAAATTAGTTTGCAGACTGAACCAAGAAAGAGAAAACAACAAATAGTTTCTTTAACAATGTCCGTCAGTTACTTGATAATATGGATTTTCTTATTCCAGACTCTGCAGCAAATTCTTTATTTTCAACACCATAAGCTAAAACCCTCAGACAACATCAACTAATTTCAACAACTGTCTTAAAGCTATAGTTTGTAATAATCTCAAATTGAAGCTACTATGTAATTGGTTGTAAAAAAAATACAAAGAAAACCTGTTGGAAGCCATCTGTGACTGCTCTTTGGAAATAATGTGATAACCATTCTCAGTCATTCTCAGTGGGAGAGGGTTAATTAAACCATTAGCAGCTGGTGCTTTCTGTAACATTTCAATGAAAACAATTGCACAACACTAACAAACTATATTGCAACTTTCGTCGTCATGCCACCAAACTCCTAACTATTGCAACACCATTTACTAAACAACAGTAGGATCTTTGATGAGGCAGTTTTAAAAAATTGTTAATAAAAGGAAACATTTATATTAGAATAGTATGATAATTGAGTCATAGAATTTTACAGCATTTGGCCTGACATGCCTGTGCCAATTTAATCTCACACCCACTTTATTACCGATAATTTTACTAATTGGGTTCTCTTCTTGGGCATATCCAATTGCCATTAGAAGTTCCTATGGAATTTTTCTGGTAATGCATTCCAGATCTTAACAAACTTTTATGTAATTATATTTCTCCTCATTTCCCTTTTGAGTCTTTTGCCACTTAATTTAAATTAATGATCTTTGGTTGCAGGCCTATCCTTGCTCTTGAAAAGGTTGTTGTGAGTTACCTCTTTGAACTACTGCATTCACAGTGAAGGTGTTTCCACAGAAATGTGAGGTGAGGAATTCAGAATTTTGATCCAGTGACATTGAAGGAATGACAATATATATACAAATAAGAGGGTTTGTGACTTGGAGGGGATCTTGCAGTGTTGGTGTGTCCTTGCACTCTCGTTGTTCAGTTGATAGAGGCTGTGGGTTAGGGAAGAAATGTAGATAATATGCATTGCAGCTGCTGGTTGCTGGTTATGGGATGAGTGAATACTTAAGGGTGATGGAGTGATGACAGTCAACCGGACAGCCTTTGTGAGATTTGGCTTCAGCCTGTGAAGAATTTTCCTGCTGATTTCCATTGACTTCAATTTACTAGCCCTCCTTAAAACAACGCTCAATTAAATGTTCCCTTGATGTCTAGGGCAGTAACACTCTCTGCTCCCTTTTTTTTCAGATTTCTACCAAGGTTTGAATGAAGCCCAGGTCTAACTGGTCCCAATGTAATCTAATATTAGCATCCCAATTTAATCAGTGTATGTACGGAAACCATGCCTTTAGCTGTCAAGTATTTCTGACTTTCTTAAGGCGCATCTTGAAAACCTAACCTCTTTGACCAATTTTTGGCCATCTGCTTTAATAATATCCTAAGATGGCAGTTGTATTCCCTTTAAAACTTACTACAACCAGGAGGAGGCCACTTAACCCATCAGATCCACACATCTCCTAACAGAGCAATCCATCCATCCCATTCCTCCTCCTTATTTCCCTGTACTCCTGCAACTTACTCTTTTTTACATGCCTTCAACTCCCTAAGATTCTTTTTGCCACTTAACTTTGCTAAGGGGTAATTCACAGTGGTCAATTAATCTGCCTGCATATTTTCAGAATGTGGAAGGAAACCAGAGCATCTAGTGGAAACCAAATTGTCACATGGACAACATGCAAGCTCCCAGGGTCAGGTCAAACCAGGGTCCCTGGAGCTCCGAGACAGCACTAACTGCTATACCGTCACGCATCATCATATCATTTCCCCCTATGAAATGAATATTTTCCTTGATCAATGCAATCACCCCATCCCCTTTCAGTTCCTGTTCTTGACTGTGGTTATGCCATGTCTCATAATAGCCACAATATCATAAAATCAAGTGGTAATGTGGTTGTGGCTTTTCAAATTTATTTGTAACACTCTTCAGAATTGGATTATCAATATTGTATTCCAGCAATAGGGAACAGCTTGTGGATAAGGCTTCTTGAGGGCAGAGTTCATAGGCGAGGCTTGTTCTTGGCAGAAGATTCTTTGAGCGGCACAAGTTCACTTGGCTAAGTAGTTTTTCTATAAATTGACATGGTTTTCTGTAACCGTGGATATTGTATGAAATAAGGGAAATGGGAAAAAGAAAACATCTTATGGTACCTGCTGCTTGACTGTTCTTGAAATCCAGCCATTTTTTTGAAAGCACTATAGTTGCAAAGGATATGCAATTATTTTTGGAGGTAAACTATAATATATAAATTAGGAACAGGAGTAGGTCACTCATCCCCTCAAGCTTCCTCCACCATTTAATAAGATAATGGTTGATCTGTTTGTAACCTCAATTCCACATTCCCTCTTGCCATGGTAATCTTTCATTTCCTTGCTTACCAAGTATTTATCTTCCTTCACCTTAAAACTATTCAAAGACTCTGCTCCCAACATCCTTTGCAGAAGAGAGTTCCAAAGACCCACAGCCTATTAAGAGAAAGAAAATTGCCTCACCTTTATTTTAAATGGGCTACTGCTTACTTTTGAAGTGATCCCTTGTTCTAGATTTTCCCACAAGCATCCTCTCCATATTTACTCTATCAAGAGCCCTTGGGATCTTCGATGTTTCAATTGAGTCACCTCTCATTCTTCTAAACTCCAGGGGATATATGTCTAGCCTATCCAACCTTTTCTCATAAGTCAGCTCGCACTTTCCATTTATTAGTCTAGTAAACCTTCTCTGAATTGCTTCCAGTGCAATAACATCCTTCGCAAAAATATGAAGACCACTACTGTACACACTACTGTCAGATGTGGTCTCATCAATGCTTATTTAATTGAAGCACAACCTCCATACTTTTGTATTCAGTTCCAATAAAGATAAGTGATAATATTCTGTTAATTACTCCCAATTACTCGCTATGCCTGCATGCTCACCTTTTGTGAATCATGGTCTCGGACACCAGGATTCCTTTGCATCTCCAAGCTCTGTAATCTCTTACTCTATAGATAATGTGTATTTTACTTTTCCTGTCAAATAGAAAATTTCACATTTTCCCACATTTTACTCCGACCATACCTTTGCCACTCACTTAACCTGCCTACATTCCTTTATAGCCTTCTTGTGCCCACTTCATTATTTACCTTTGTGTGCTCAGCAAATTCAGCATTCATCTGAATCATTTATCTAAATTTTAAGAAGTTGAGGCCCAGAACTGATTCCTGTGGCACACTAGTAATTACCTCTTGCCAACCAACAAGAAATAAATGCATTTCCTCCCTATCTACTTTCAAAATCCCATGCTCTATGCTGCATCAGCTTTATCGGGGAATCCCTCATGTTCATGTATGTGTGCCTGTCTGCAGTAATAGTAAACTTTGAAAGGGAATCTGGAATAGGGATGATAAATCAAAGAATCTTGCAGCCAATTTTGATCGTACAGCTCTTTAAAAGAACTTTCTTGAAATTTCTATTAGTATGAGTGAAAGACCTGTACTCACCAGTTGTTTAACCCATTGCTATAGAATGACAGACCTGTGTCAACCATTCCTAAACCCACCAGTACTGTAGTCAGTACAATAACAGCCTGTACCCACCATATTATACCAATATTTTGGGATAGATCTATGCCAACCAATGCAGTACCCTGGATCTGGAACTGGACATGGACATGCATTTAGATATGGATGCAGAAATGAGAACTTGGCCCCAAATGAACTTCTGAGTCCCTGATGCCAGATCCCGACAACTTGGGTCTGAGAAGGTCTGGACTCTAAAGACACAAATCCACATGATCTGAACAGAAGGCGAAGATAGGTGACAGGGAGGTTGATTTCTTATGATGTGTCTTCAATTGCATGTTAGGATTCAGGATAGTGACATAAAGTCCTTTTAGTTTTTTTTGTCCGCGCTTGGGATATGTGATCACAGTCCCATAACCTCTTAGTTTTACAGAAAATTGGTGTCCCTTATCTTTGTTGTATAGAACAGGCAATTTCTTTCATTTCAGTGATTGGAAGCCCTGTACCACATGAGATTGAAAGTAACCATACCTCAGATCAATAGTTGCATTTGGAAGCTATACCTCGTCCCCTTTGATTTCTTAATCCATTTACCTCTTGTATTTGCTAACTTTTATTTTACAGTTTACACATCCTAGTTCTCTCAGCATTTCTCTGTCTGCTACACCATCCAGATGCCTCACCTCTGCCAAAATTCATCCTTTCCCACAATACTTGTTAATTGTCCTGTGAAGGGAGCAGTTCCAGATCAGTTACATATTTTAAATTTTGGGGTAGTTTTGTTTTGCTGTATTAATTGTACTCTAATCATTGGGGCTGCAGGTGAAGTGGTGGTTGGAAATATATCTGTCCCATTTCATTTCATTTGGAAGATTTAAATGTCACATTTAGTTGAATTTTGTTACTCCTGGCAAACCACTGATGCCCTTGCATGAACCAATTGACTTACATTTTAATGCCTAGAACAGCTGAGAATGTCAGTATTGATCAATGATGTTGGGAGATCAGCTTGATTACAAGCTTAGTACAGAGTCTGAAAATGATGCCAAAGATGCATCACACAGTTCGCTGGCAGTGAAATGGGTAATGAGCCAAGATTCTACAAATAAATGTCATTGTGGCTATATGGCACAAAATATTCTTCCCTAATCTTTATTTCTGTTAAAGCTGGAAATGGATGCAAATAGAGCATGAAGTTCCAACAGAAACAAATTCAGTTAACTATTAAATAAAAAGAGAAAATGTGGGAAATGCTCAGCAGGTCAGGCAACAGAGTTAACATTTTAGGTCAATTGGTCATTCTGTATTCTGCTGAAAGTCACCAACCTGAAACATTAATTCTGTTTCTCCCTGTATAAGTGCTGCCTGGCCTGCTGAGGATTTCTAGCATTTTCTGTTTTTATTTGAAATTTCCAGCATCTGCAATCTCAATTTGAATTAACATTGTAAGTTCCCAGTGAAAGAAGCAGTAACAATATTTGACTAGGAATTGATTTTTCACAACTGATCCACTTTCGAGCTCTGAACCCATTTCCGCTTTTGTCTCAAATATGTTTTTGCCCAACAATTGTTAACCCTTCATTATGTTCACTCAAAGCTTCAACTTGTTTCCTAAAGTATGGTGGCTCCGTTAATGCTTTTCTTACAGGCTTGTACCATGTTCTGTAATAGAAAGAGAGAACCAGCATTCTTTCACAACCTCAGCAAGAGGCAATTGAGATGATATCATCATTATGGAGGGAAATGAGCTTGTCAATTCTGCACATAGCAGTCCCACAGAAAAACAATAAGTGACCAACACATTGCATTTGATGTTCACAATGTGGTCTCCTGTACTTGGAGAAACCAAATGCAGATTGGGTGATTGTGGAACACCTGCTATCAGTCCGCAGGGGCAACCCTGAGCTTCCCGTGTACTTTCCTATCCTACTCCCACTCTGACCTATCGGTCTGTGCTCTCCTGTACTGTCACATTGAGGCCCGACCCAAGCTTGAGGAACAGTACCTCATTTTCCGTCAAAAATCCAAAGGCAGACCTTTGGATTCGCTACTGAATTCTACAACTTCAAGTAACTTGATTTCTCAGTGGTATCAGTCATCCATCTGTAGCTCATCTTGGTCCTTTTGTTTTCCTTCCTTTTTTTCTCTCTGGGAGTGGATAACGTGCCCAATGTGACCTGTTGGGCCTGTCCTCCTGCTCTGCATTTTGCAACTCCCTCCTTCTATTGCCTAGGTTCTTCTGTCTGTGTTCACACTCTAACTGCTCCCATTTATTCACTGACTAGACAACCTTGTTTACAGCTCATCCCCATGGTCACCCCAGTTTTACCCTATGAGAGCCATCCCACTCTCTCTGCAGCTTTACGTGCTCCTTTTATCTCCTTTTGAGTTCTGACAAAGGGTGACTGACCTGAAGTGTTGACATTGTTTCTCTTCCCACAAATGTGGCCTGACCTGCTGAGTATTTCCAGCATTTCCCGTTTTTGTTTTTGGTTTCTATGCAGCCTTACAAATAGGAATACAAACAATATTTAAATACTAATGCATAGGTTTTATACCTTTCATTTTTCTTAGGATTCTTCATTTGTTAACATTTTGTCCCCTGGTTTATTATTGGGAAAATAAGCTGATTATTTGTAATTGAATAGATTGGGTAATAATGGAGAGTGATAGATTGCTACGATCGCTGGATTTGCTAATCAATTATTTTGCATTTAAGAAAATAACATTGTTTGTCCTCCATTCTCTAATTCATCTTTCTGTAATTTGCTTGTTAGGTGTCTTTCAGAAATGGATATTTATCATTTTTTGCTCAGTGTATTCAGCAGTACAAATATCACCTTTTATGTGCGGGTTCTTGGAGAAAATAATGAACAAGTTAGGAAAAAACATATTTCCTTGAGAGATCTGTGGTTATGACTAAAATATGTTTTCATTCCTCATGGCAAGCCAATAGAGCGAGGTTCTTTATACAAGTTGGATGCCATATCCTGCCAGTCTCTCTCGGAATGTTTAGTTACTCAGGCAAATTGGAATGGATTTTCCTGAGAAATGCTTGCATTTCCCACTGTAATTGTTGAGATGCTCATGATTCAATGTGGCAGGCAAATCAAATCAATTAGGTTTGTTTTGGTTTTTTTTCCACTGAGTTTCTTGATGAGTATTTTAATGTAAAAATCAAAATACACAAATTAATGAAACCAATTTAGTTAAATGGGATAGATCTAACTACTGTTATATGGGCAGTATGGTATGATAACCAAGCTTGGGTACTCAAAATCAATAAAGGATCTCAGCACAGAATTGAGGAAAGATTGCATTATAGAATATCAGGAAATACAATATGAAGAGATAATCAGGGATTGAAAGTAATTGAGGATATTTGATGTTTAGAAAAGATAGAAAAACATTTCTTCTTCTGAGGCTGTCCTTCAGGATTGAGGATGCCATACAAAAACTTGCTTTTTACAGGTTCTGAGGTGGTTAATGAGACCATTGTGGAATCCTGAGAGTCTTGCACACGTGGGGCAAGTGGCGGCTGGCGGGATGTGCTGGTGCGTACTTTCTGAGGTGGTGCACTCCTCCCGCCACTTGCACAGGGCTTCTGAGTACTCCCCATGCATGGCCTTGAGGTCCACAACCCTATCCCAAATGCTGCTCTTCCATTTGGAGTGGTCATGGTCCAGAGATTCTCAGGAATCGTTGGAGATATTGTATTTCTTCAAGGAAGCTTTGAGCACATCTTTAAATCTTTTACTCTGTCCACATGGAAATCTCTTCCCATGACAGAGCTTGGAATATCTGTTTCGGGAGTTTGGTGTTGAGTTTGCAAATGATGTGGCCTGCCCAAAATAGCCAAATGAGTGTACTTTGAGCCTTAATACTGGAGATGTTGACTTGAGAGAGGATACTGGCATTGGATTGCTTATCCTTCCAGTGAATTAGAAGAATTTTGTGGAAACAGTTTTGTTGGTATTTTTCCAGTACTTTAATATGCCTACTGTAGATAGATTGAGTTTCAGAAGCATAAAAGGAGGACAGGGATCACTCTGCCCGGTAGGCCATGAGGTTTTTGCCGGGTCTGAGGTCTTGAACTTCAAATACCTCATTCATAGAACAAATAGAAAATGTTTGGGTGGGTGAGAGATGGTATTGGTGGTGGTTATGATGTTGGGTTGGGTGGGGGGGGGTTGGAATATCTATTATAGACATTGAAGGATGACATAAAGGCTAATAATGTAAAAGGATTTCAACAAGATGACCAGGAGTAGAATCAATGTAGTGAAAGTAAGAACAAGCAATTAGAAACACTCATGGGAGCAATTTATATACTCGCTAAAAGAAACACTAATAATGGACATTCCATCAAGAATAAAAAACCACCGGTGGTTAACTAAAGAGTTTAAGAATATTATTAGATTAAAGACTAATAAGCTTGAGGGTTAGGAGAGTTTTAATAAGAACCAAAGTTTAACTAAAAGTTGATAAGAGTTAGAAAATAGAACATGAAACTAATGTGAATGTAATACTAGAGGAGCTTCTATATTTAAAGAAAGTAAGGATGAGTCCCTTAGAAGCTGAGACATGAGAAATTATAACAGAAAAGAAGGAAATGGGTGAGACACCAAAATTTTGTACCTGTCATAGAAGAAGATTTTAAAAACAAACCAATTAAATTAGGGAATCAAGGGTCTGAGGAAATTTCAGTAATTAATCATACTAAAGAGAAAAGAATTGGAGATACTCATGACATTAAAAAGATGACAGATTTCCTAGATTCCAGGGCCTGTATCCTAAAGTTCTGAAAGATGTGACTATATAGATAAGTGGCTACTTCGGTTGTGATCTTTCAAAATTCCTTACAGACTGGAATGATTCCAATTATTGGAAAGGTAGCAAATGTAAACCCAATATTCCAGAAAGAGAGGATAAAGAAAATAGGAAACCATGGACCAGTTAGACTTACATCAGTTATCATGAAAATGCTGGAATTTATTAAGTAAATGGTAACAGGGCACTTGGGAAATCATAATAAAGTTACGCAGAGTGAACATGGTTTTATGAAAGGAAAATCATATTCAAGGAATTTAATCGTTTTTTTTGATGATATAAGGCCAGTGGATGTAGTTTATTTGGAATTACAGGAAGCATTTGAAAACATGCCATTCAAATGGTTGTTACACAAGATAAGAATTCATGGAGTGGCATTGTATATTAGACTATTGGTTAACCTGAAAATGACCCTTTTATTTCCTGATCTTTGTTTTATGTCCTTCACCGATCACCTAATAGAAAGTCAACATTCTGATCTGGATATAAAGATGTTCCACCATTACTGCTGGGTCAAAATCCTGAAATTTGTTAACTTGCACCATCACAGGAAAAGATCCATATCATTTCAAAGACCTGGTATACCCAGGTCCCAGAGAAACTTAAGAATGGCAATAAATGCTGCCTTGTCATTATGTCACAGGAACAATTTTTTCCCAGCAGATATTTCCTCAAATGATCATTTCTGGGTTTAATAATGCAAGCAATAGATATACAGAGAAAAAAAGAAAAAAAAAGATTGTTGAGCAGAAAGCAACAAAGAGTTTGAAAAGGAAATCACAGGCATATATCTGAGATATGATACAAAGGGAGAAAAAATATGTTGCAAACAAAAAAGTGCCACTGAAGGAACATAGTAAGTTGAGGTAGGTGTAGATTTATAAATGTGAAATAATGAAAGAATTACACATTGAAAGAGAAAAGAAGAAGATAGGAATTAATAAATATGTGTTTCTCACACAATATGGCTAATACCAAGCTCAGTCCAGTTAACAGAATTTATATTGTGGTCATGTCAGAACAAGGCAAGGATTCAATCACTTCCATTACCTGTTGTTTATGAGATTTTGTGCAGATTATGATCTCAAACAGAGGCCAGGCTTTTATTATTTTGTCATCATAGCAATATCAACATGAAACCCAGAGCCAGAGGATTTAGATTTACACTGAGAAGGAAGTTGGGGGTGGGGGTGGGATTATAGTGGAGAGAATACAATTAATGCTTTAAAAGCCTGATACACAAATATTTTATCTGATGCTAAAAAAAATAAACTTCAAATGTAAAGTATACCTAAGTGGATTGAGGTCTCATGAACCAGATATGTGTCTCCTTATCAGTTTCATACTAGATAAGTTTATTATGAACAGATATTAAATATTTGTATCAGGTATTTCTACAGACAGAAAATATCTAAGATCTGCTGCATGTACGAGTATGGCATTGAATTGACAAACTGCAAAAGGGTGAACAATGTACCAAACCTAAATTATTTAGGTTTCAAAGCACACTACCTTTCCGAGTAATGTGAGATATTGGTCAGTACCCTTGCTGTCTGACAGCTGTCTTCTTTACTATTCATTTGGATTAGATCATGTGTCTCGTTTAGGTACTTTCCACAGAACACACTTCAAATAATTAAACAGCTTGAAATTCAACCTTGTCAGAATAAGCTTTTGGATTAGTTTTAATGTGAATTGACAATAACTTGGATGTGAATGTGGGAGATATGATTAGTAAGTTTACAGATGACATGAAAGTTGGTGGTGTTGCAGATAGTAAGGAAGGCTGTCTAATGCTGCAGCAGGACATAGATTAGATGGAAAGTTGGGTAGAGTATTGGCAGATGGAATTAATCCTGACAAGTGCAAGGTGATGCACTTTGAGAAGTATAGGACATATACAGAAAATGGTAGGGCATTAAGGAATGTTGATGAACAGGAGACCTTGGGGTGCAAGTCCATAGTTCCCTGAAAGTGGCAACATAGGTGGATAGGGTGGTGAAGAAGGCAGATAGCATGCTTATCTTCATAGGTCAGGGCACAGAAGATAAAAGTTGTGGGGTTATGTTGTAATTTACAAAACACTGGTTAGACCTCACTTGAAGTATTGTGTACAGTTCTGGTTGCCATACTGTAGGAATGATGTAGTTGCACTGGAGAGAGTACAGAGGAGATTGGCTGGGATGTTGCCTGGATTGGAGCATTTTAGTAATGGGGAGAGATTGGATACACTGGGTTTGTTTACCCTGGAACAAAGGAGGTTGCAGGCCACCTGATAGAAGTATATTAGATAGAGGCAAAGATAGGGTTAGATAATGAGAATCCTTTTCCCGCAGTAGGAGTATCAAAAACAAGAGGGCATAGGTTTAGGGTGAGAGGAAAGAGTTGCAAAGGGGACTTGAAGGTAAGATTTTCTATACAGAGAGCGGTTGATATCTGGAACTCACTGCCAGAGGAGGCGGTGGCATTTAGATACATTTAGACCAATTGTCTCTTAGATTAAGAGACATTTAGACAGGCCACTTAAGTTGCCAAAGCTCAAAAGAATTCAGACTTCGTGTGGGCAAATGAGATTAGTGTCAATGGGCAAAAAGTCAGCATGGATGTGGTGGGCCAAAGGGCCTGTTTCTGTGCCACACAACTCTATGACTCGAATTAATTTGGACAGTTTCTGAACTTAAAGCATTGTTATTATGTGATTGTTTATATTCACACAGGCAATATAAATGGATTATCCTTTGTAAAACAAAAAACAGAACATGTGGGAAATACTCAGCAGATCAGACAACATCTGTCTGTGGAGTAAAAAACAGCATTGATGTTTCAGGTCAATGATCTTTCATCAGTTGGCCTTTTCATTGTAAAAGGGTTTTCCTTATTTTTCAACTTAAAACACTTCTTACATAAGATAAGCTATCTTTATTAGTCACATGTACATCAAAACACACAGTGAAATGCATCTTTTGCGTAGAGTGTTGTGGGGGCAGCCCGCAAGTGTCGCCATGTTTCCGGCGCCAACATACATGCCCACAACTTCCTAACCTGTATGTCTTTTGGAATGTAGGAGGAAACTGGAGCACCCGGAGGAAACCCACGCAGACACATACGCTAATGCCTAATGATAATACTTTGCTTAACCAATATTTGTGTCTCATACTTCTCCATGCACTGCTTTATATATTGGATATTATTTCATTTTGCCTTTTATAATTGCTGGACTCAAGTAATACTGTTTCATCTGGAATTGACAGATGAATGAATCTTCTCCAACTCGGAAAATTAATTCCATTGCTGTAATCAACAGCTAGGAGACACGGATCCATTTGAACATCAAGGCCTTTAAATAACTCAAATCATCATGTGCACGAGGTCAAAAATTCCACTTGACTGAGGTCATACAACTCTGATGTTAGGGTCTTGACCAAGTGAAAATATCCCTTTGAAATTCAATACACTAGTGAATATATTCAGTGCAGTGATTTATAGTGTTCAGTTATATTGCATGTTTGTTGTATAATGTATTGCAGCACATTAATGCCAAATGCACTGAATGATAATGTGCCACCAATTTTAAAGAAATCTGAAACATGCAACAGTAATAATGAGAGTTGAATGAATCAGTGGCCTGGTACTTCTGCCCTTCAGCTGGAATTTCCAATATCGTCTGCTGAATGTACAGGGAGAGAGTTGAAGAAATCTCACAGGTATCCTTGGTGAAGGAAAGTGTCAGGTGTAATCCAAATGAAATGCTAGAAATATTCAGCAGCATATGTGGAGAAAGATAGCAAGTTAATGCTTCAATCAGCAATATTTCATTAGAACTAGTTTTTATTTTAGATTTCCAGCATCTGCAGTATTTTGCTTTCTTGGTCTGGGCTGAATTTGGTGAACTCAGCCTAGACAATAGGGAAAGATGATGGAAAGATGATTGATAGGCTGAAGTGCAATGCACCATACTCCAGCCAAACCACATGCTTAGGTGTGAAGAGGGGAGAACAATAACTATTTGCTTTATAACTTGCCACCATGGGTTCCACCATTTTCCACCCTAGATCAGCATGCTGAAACCACTACTGGACTGTATTGGCATCAATACGCAACACTACTTAACACTTTTCAAGCAAATCATCTCATCCACCAATCTACAGCGATTGAATAAATCAAATTACCTTTTATTATATAGAACTGTAGGATGTCTCCTTCTGTTTTAGAAATAAAATGCTCCAATTCTATTCCTTTTTTCAAAATGTGAATTGAGGGGTATGACCTTCAAATACATTACCAGGTTAAGAAGGGAAGGAACAGGAGAAATATTGGAGCATAAGGCACAACAAGCCTTCTGTGACAATCATGGCTGATCTTTCATTGCAATTCCAGTCCCTGCTCAATCATGATATCTCTTGATCCCCTTGCAGTCCAAAAATCAATCTCAAATCTACTTATAGGCAGAATATACATAGTTCTCTGAAGAATATTTACAATTCTAAGTGAAGACATTTCTATTACCATTAGTCCTAAATGGTACCTTCTTATCCTAAGACTGGGCACTCAAATTCACAATTATCGAAAAAGGGGAATGGGCCTCCCAACAACTATTCTTCCAACCTGTCTCAGAATCCTGTATTCCTATATCCCTGATTTCCCTTTAATTCCAAAGTATTTCTGCCCATACTAACCAAGCCATCTACAGAGGATAACCCCTCCCCCATTCACCCCAGAATAGAGAGGTGTGAGTGAAGCATTCATCAGTCTAACCTTTGAGCCACAGATTCTGGGTGACACCACTGACAGTGGTGAGGGTCAGACTGCAGGTGCCTTGGTCTAATTTAGTTCTTTTTGTCATTTACAGTTGTCTCAAAATTGGACATGTGCTCTTCCTCAGACAGCACTGGAGATCAGAATTCAACCCAGGTCACTGGAGCTGTGTAGCAGCCAAACTGCCCATAGCACCACTATTACCACCCTTACATATCAAGGTTGAGGTGGTGATCATGGTCATAGGTAGGTTAGGGAGAACAGGAGGGCTATTAACTCAGAGTTGGGAAGGTGAAGTGACATGGACATTTCCTACACCCTCTTATAAGCACCTATGAAATAGGAGCAGAGGAATGGACCCTCAAACCTGCTCTGCCGTTCAATAAAATCATGACTGATCTGATCCTGACTCAGCTCCACTTTCCTATTTGTTTCCCTAATTGCTAATTTCCATATAAACCAAAAATCTTGGCCTGGAATATTTTCAGTGATTCAGTCTTGCCAACTTCTTAAAGTAGAAAATTTCAAAGATTCAGGACCCTCTGAGAGAAAAAAAAAATCTCTCTCAAATAGGCAACTGAGAGAAGGGTAACCAAAGTAGATTTTAGAAGATTTCCATTCTTTTTTATGTGTACTTGAAATAGAAACTCAGTAAAAATAATATGGGAGAAATAACTTCAATGAGCAGTGATGAATGGGAATTAAATTTAAAACAGCTCACAAAGTTTTAGCATATAATAAATTAAAGGGAAGACTTTAAATATCTTGTCTATGAAGTTACACATTAGAGTGAAGACCAATGTAGTTTTTAGGTGAAGAATGATTAAAAGCCTCAAGACAAACAGACAGAATTTTGTAATAAAAACAGAATGCTGGAAATACTCAGCAGGTCAAGAGAATCAGTGGAGAGTTAAACAGAATTAATATTTCAAGTCAATGACCTCTCATTTTGTTCATTTTTAGTCATACATTTCATTCTTATTTTTATATAATAATTTGATTTTGTAGTAACTGTTAGGCAGCTAAATCTACCCCCATTTGTATTGGTAGTCTTATATGGACACCCACAGTGTAAAAGATTTAAGTGTGTTCTGATGAGTTTTATTATTTGATCCATAATTAATTACGTCTATTATCTAGGATCACTAATGAGTTGTTTCAATTGAAATTTGCCACTACTGTATTATTATAAATGACCGCTCTCTGTGGTAAGTTTGTTTATTACTGATCAAGATTATGCTGAGGAGTGACATTAGGTGAAAATGTATATTGTGACTTTTATATAAGGAATAAAAATTTCAGTTAAATCAGTATTAATTGTGATTGATGATAAACATAGACTATTTATAAAATGTGTGATTAATTATTATTTTGTTTTGGTATAACTAACCATGTAAAATATGTGCAGTTAATATTCAGATTTTCTTCTGCACTATTCTCTTACCTAAGTGCCAGAACATTTTTTGTTCATCTGTGCATTTTTTCTTTGATATCACCATGCCTTTGCCCAAGCTAATAATCCTTCTTCATGCTGACACCACAAATATTTTGAAGACCGCAGTCTTTTTTTGATATATTCATTAGTTTCCATGGCACTGTATTACTGAATAGTTGGAATGCTTCATGTTTGGTGGCTGTAAATGCTGAGGTGCTCATCCATTAAACAACTGCCATGAAGTAAAACTTCTAAATTTAACTTGCATTTACATAGCACCTCCTGTGTTATAAACTGTCTGATAGAAACAGAAAATGAAGCAGGAGTAGGCTATTCAGTCCTTTGAGCTGCTGTGCCATTTTACTTGATCATGACTGATCATCCAAATTCATTAGCCTGTTCCTGCTTTATCCCCATATCCCTTAAGCCCAAAGAATTATATCTAATTTATCCTTGAATATATTTAATAATTTAGCTTCCAACTGCTCTCTGTGGTAGACAGTTCCACGGGTTCACCACTCCCTTGGTGAAAAAAATCTCTTATGTTATATAACAACAGGAAATACTGGAAATACTCAGCAGGTCAGTCTGCATCAGTGGGAAGAGGAACCAAATTAACGTTTCAAGTTGAAGATCCTTTGTCAGAACTTGCCCAGACCAATGATCAACAGACCGAGTTCTGTAAAAGGGTCTTCATCTTGAAACATTAACTTTGTTTCTCTTTCCACATGCCATCGGGCAGAAGATACAAAAGCCTGAAAGCTCATACCACCAGGCTCAAGGACAGTTCCTATCCGCTATTATAAGGCTATTGAACGGACCTCTTGTACAATAAGATGGACTCTTGACCTCAATCTACCTCGTCATGGCCTTACACCTTATTGTCTGCCTGCACTGCACTTTCTCTGTAATTGTAACACTATGTTCTGCATTCTATTATTGTTTTTCCCTTATACTACCTTGATGTACTGATGTGATGAAATGATCTGTAGGATGGCATGCAAAACAGAGTTTTTCACTATACCTCGGTACAAGTGACAATAATAAACTAATTTACCAATTTACATATGCAGCCTGACGATGATATTTCATGCATTTCCTCTTTTTATTTTACATTTCTAGCATCTGCAGTCTTATTTTTATTTTTCAGATTTCTCCTCATTTCAGTCTTAAGTAGCTTGCCCCTCTTCCTTAGATTGTGACCCCTGCTCCTGGACCCTCCCGATCGATATTGGAAACATCCTTCCTGTATCTAGTCTGTCCAGTCCTGTTAGAATTTATAGATTTCTATGATATCCCCTCTCATTCTTCTAAACTCAGCAAAGATAATTGATGCAATCTCTCTTCAGCTATCAGTCCTGCCATCCCAGGAATCAGTCTGGTGAACCTTCACTGTATTCTTTGCAAAGCAAGAGCATCCATCCTCAGAAAAGGAGACACAATATTCAAGCTGTGTTCTCAGTGAGGCCCTTTGCAATTGTAGTAAGATATTCCTGCTGCTGTACTCAATTCCTTTTGCAATGAAGGTCAAGATACTATTTGCCTTCTTAACAGCCTGCTGCACCTGGACGCTTACTTTCAGCAACTGGTGCACAAGGATACCCAGGTTTTGTTGCAACTCCCCCTTTCCTAAGCTATTGCCTTTCAGATAATCATTTGTCTGTTTTTGTCACCAGAATGGAGAACCTCACACATGTTATTCAGTTGCCCACTGTCTCAAACTGTCCAAATCACATTGGAGCTGCTCTGCATCCCAGCTCACTCTCCCACCCAGCTTTGTGTCATCAGCAAACTTGGAAATATTACATTTAGTTTCCTCATTGAAATCATTAATATATATTGTGTCAAGCTCTGATCCCTGTGGCATTCTATTGGTCACTGCCTGTCACTCAATAAAAGATCCATTTATTCCTACTCTTTGTTTCTTGTCTGCCAACCAGTTCCCTATCCTGGTCAGTATCTTAGCCCCAATCTCATTTAATTTTGCATGCTGATCTCTTATGTGGGACATTATCAAGAGCACTCTGAAAATCCAAATTCATCACATCTACTGATTTTTTTCTGATCTATTCTGCTAATTACATCCTGGGTTATTGGATGTAATTAAATCCATTTTGATTTTGTCCAATCATGTCACTGTTTTCCAACTGTTCTTCTATTCATCTTTTAGAGGGCCCTACTACCAATGTCAGGATAACAGGTCTATAAGTTCTTGTATTTCTCTACCTCCTTTTTAAAATGGTGGGTTACATTAGCTACCCTCCAATCTGTTGGACTTGTTTCAGTGTTTATAGAAATTTGGAAAATGACCAGAAATGCATCCAATTTTTCTATGGCCACTTCCTTAGTACTCTGGGATGTAGATTATTAAGCCCTGGGAATTTACTGGTTTTCAATTCCATCAATTTCTCCAACACCATTTAATCCCCTACTCAATAGATCCTGTGTTCCTCAACATTTTATTATGTTAAAAACAGAAAAGGTGAACACATGCAGATGGTTACTCATCTGTGGATTTGAGATTATAGGTACAGATCTTCCTTTAAAATGCAAATTGAGATGGTGGGATCAAATATTTACCCAAAAAGGAAATTGAATTATGCTTGGAAATGTTAGTTGACAAAATCTATCATCCAAGCCAAGCAATGAGCAGAACTCAGGAGAAATAACAGACATTAAAAAAACAAAGGATCTCAATATCTAAGGAAATGAGTAATATGAGGTATTATGAAAAATATGGTACAGATTTTTAATAAAACTGGGAATCAGATACGAAATTAAGAATGTTTCAAATGGGAATATAGCTAAAGTCAGAAGATATAGGCCAGTATTGAAGCTAAAGATTTTATATTACAGTGAAAAAAAGAAATATTGGATTGAATTTTTGTATATGTTATTCATTAAAATAATATACAAGAGATATAATCAGTACACTTCTTTCTCTACATTCATTGTACTATCAAATCAATATAAAATTATGAGAGGCATAGACAGACAACCAATATCTTTTTACAGGGTTGAAATGTCTAATACTAGAGGGCATGCATTTAAAGTGAGTGGGAGAAAGTTCAAAGGAGATGTGCAGGGCAGGTTTTTTTTACACTGAAAGTGGTGGGTGCCTGGAATATGCTGCCAGGGATGGTGGTGGAGGCAGACATGACAGAGGTGTTTAAGAAGCTCTTTGATAGGCACATGAATAGGCAGAGAGTGGAGGGGTATGGACCATGTGCAGGCAGAAGAGATTAGGTGTCATTAACTTAATTGGTTCAGCACAACATCATGGGCTGAAGGGTCTGTTCCTGTGCTGTACTGTTCTATGTTCTAATATAAATCTATTACAATGCATCAATGCCACTTATGTTCCCTACTTAAACAATACACACATGAAGTATTTGAAATGCTGTTACACAGTGCCCAGTCCATCAGTGTCCAGTGGCGGCAGGACCTTAGACTATGGTTCTTTCCCACAAAGCCTTTTTGGTGGCCGCACCAAGCTTCAGTGCATTGCCTCACATTGTACTCCTGCACCTGGAATGTCTCCGTTGGTAGCAGTCAGTTTCCATGAATTTTCCAAACATCAATGATTCAGTACGGTCAAGATAGCTTCTTAGAAGATAACCTGCTGGACCTGGCAAACACACATTATCAAAGGGTAAAAAAGTTACCACCGCCCTCATTTTTTGCCTTTTATTTCTTTTTGGTCGCTGCCAGAGGACAGATGCAGGATCCCCAGCATGTCTGCACACAATGCCCAAGACTAATGGGTAGTTTAAGTAAGCTAGCAATTTGTTAACTTTCACCAAAACTGCCAGTCAGCATGCAAGTACAATTAAGTATATCAATATGGCAATCTGGCCAGTCTGGAATATTCATCAACTACTTGGGTTTTCACTCTTTTAATGTGCACCAAACAAATATTAATGATGGATAAATGAAATAGTAACTGTTCATATACTTGTGCATATAGCATGGGAAGTTACAGTGAGTGAATGGCAAAAACCAAGATGGAGTTTAATGTGGGGAAATGTGTGGTTATCACTTTGGCTCCAAGTAGGAAAAGTTGGATTATTTTTCCGAGTGATAAGAAACTATGGAGCAACAAAAAGTGTCCACAAGATGTACAAATAAGTGAAAGTGTAACAATTGGCTTTAAAAGTCAAAAAAGGTCATGGAATATTTCAGTCTCCTGGGATTAATGAGTGAAATACCAAGCAAAGATAACATAAGATTTCTTTATTAGTCACTTGTACATCGAAACACACAGTGCAATGCATCTTTTGCATAGAGTTGTTCTGGGGGCAGCCTGCAAGTGTCACACATGCTTCCGGGTGCCAACATTAAAACAACAAATAAAAAGATGTTTATGCATTAGATTTATGCAGCCCTGCGATGCACTGGGAACTAACTTTTGGGAAGACTGAGGCCTTTTTCTTTGAAAATCCCTGCCACAAACTCTGTTTTATAGCTACTGACTCCATCCATCCCCCTTGCAACCATCTGAGGCTAAACTAGACGGAATTGTTGGAAGTGACCCACAATGTACTCCATCTGTCATAGTTCTATCTATTCACTCAATTTGTAAGTACTTTATTGCAACATCCTGCTTCCACCTGTACAATAAACAGTATCTACTTGTCACAAAGGTGCTTTCTTATCATTCCTTCATTCAAGTCTTAGGCATATAGTGAAAATTGGGGCTTCTGGGCAAATTCTTTCAGAACACCTCTCATCATTTCCTGCCAACTGTGGTGTTTATATTTAATCACTACATGAACTTCTGACACATTCCACATCATTGCCAAGATCTTTTACTTCCAACCTTGTAACATTACCTGACTTCACCCAAGCCTTGGCTCATCTGTTACTGAAAATTTCATCCATGTCTTTTTTTACCTCAATACTTGACAAATTCAATACTCTCCCATCTTTGATCTTACCTAAACCTGTGTTCAACACTCTGCTTCCTGTATCCTAATTGGTTATCATTGGCCTATTATAGTTACTGATCTGGCAACTAACCAATTTTAAAATTCTCATCCTTATTTTGATGTCTCACAATTCTATCCCTATCTTTGAACCATCCTGTAGGCCTACGAGCCTCCTAGGTCCCTGCATTCCTCTAATTCTGACATCTAGTGTATTCCCCATTTTAGTTACCCCACCAGTGGTGGCTATACTTCCATTTGTGTAGGTCTTAAACTCTGGAATTTCCCCACACCCCAAGTTTTTCTCCTCTCTTTTCATCAATACCCTCATTAAAATCTACTTCTTTTACATCTATATATGTTTCTATATGATTCAGTGCCAATTTTGTTTGGTAATGTTTGATATGGGCAGAGAAATGGCAGATGGAGTTTAATCTGGGCAAGTATGAGGTGATGCACTTTGGGAGGCCAAATGTAAGGGGAAAGTATACAGTTACTGGCAGGACCCTAAACAGCGTTGATGTACAGAGGTGTCTTGGGGGCCAAGTCCACAGCTCCCTGAAAATGGCAACGCAAGTAGATAAAGTGGTAAAGAAGGCAATACGGCATGCTTGCCTTCATTAGCTGGGGCATAGAGTATAAGAGACAAGAAGTCATGTTGCAGCTGTATAAAACTTTGGTTTGGCTGCACTTGGTATATTTTGTGCAGTTCTGGTCACCCCCATTACAGGAAGGATGTTGAGGCACTGGAAAGTGCAGAAGAGGTTCACCAGGATGCTGCCTGGATTAGAGAGTAGTAGCTATAAGGAGAGGTTGGACAGACTTGGATTGTTTTCCCTGGAGCATCAGAGGCTGCAGGAAGACCTGATAGAATTTCATAAAATTATGAGAGCCATAGACAGGGCAGACAGTCAGAACTTTCGGAAAGCTATCAGGAATGCCAAGAGACAATACCGACTCAAAACAGAGTCCCAGACCAGCCGCCAGTTGTGGCAGGGCTTACATGCCATAACAGGCTACAAGACGAAGATAGGCCTGCATAGTTAACAACAGCACATCTCTTCCTGATGAGATTAACGCATTCTATGCGCGTTTTGAACAGAAGGGAAGTGGATTGTCACCACCCACCCTGACAGCCTCCAATGCAACTGAACCCGTGGTCACCATCAAGGATGTAAGATCAGTCTTCAGGAGAGTGAACGCGAGGAAAGCATCTGGCCCAGATGGTGTCCCTGGCCGTGTGCTCAGATCTTGTGCTGCTCAGATGGCGGAAGTATTTGCGGACATATTCAACCTCTCCCTGCTTCAATCTCAGGTTCTCACCTGTTTTAAGAAGAACACTATCATCACAGTACCAAAGAAAAGCAAGGGAACATGCCTTAATGACTACCGTCCAGAAGCTCTGACATCCACCATCATGAAGTGCTTTGAGAGGCTGGTCATGGCACGCATCAAATCTAGCCTGCCAGACAATCTTGACCTACTGCAATTCGTCTATTGCTGAGACAGGTCTACAGCAGACACCATCTCCCTGGCCCTACACTCAGCTCTGGAGCATCTGGACAGTAAAGACACCTATGTTAGACTATTGTTTATTGACTACAGCTCTGCCTTCAATACTATAATTCCAAGCAAATTCATCAACAAACTGAGACCTGGGACTCAACACCTCCCTCTGTAACTGGATCCTTGACTTTCTGACCAACAGACTGCAATCAGTGAGGATAGGCAGCAATACCTCCACACTGGTGCCCCACAAGGCTGCATCCCCAGCCCTCTACTCTACTCCCTATATACTCATGACTGTGTGGCTGGATTCTGCTCTAACTCCATCTACAAGTTTGCAGATGATACCACAGTTGTAGGCCATATCTCAAACAACGATGAGTTGGGGTACAGGAAGGAGATAGAGAGCTTAGTGGAATGGTATCATGACAACATTTCCCTCAATGTCAACAAAAGAGCTGGTCATTGACTTCAGGAAAGGGGGCGGTGTACATGCACCTATGTGAATGGTGCTGAGGTCGAGAGGTTTGACAGTTTCAAGTTCCTTGGAGTGAAAATCACCAATAGCCTGTCCTGGTCAAATCACGTAGATGCCACAGCCAAGAAAGCTCACCAGCGCCTCTACTTCCTTACGAAGCTAAAGGGAATTTCCTATGTCCCCTTTGACATTCACTAACTTTTATTGATGCACCATAGAAAGCATCCTATCTGGATGCATCACGGCTTGGTATGGCAACTGCTCTGCTCAGGACTGCAAGAAACTGCAGAGAGTTGTGGACACAGCCCAGCGTGTTACGGAAACCAGCCTCCCCTCCTTGGACTCTGTCTTTACCTCTCACTGCCTGGGCAAAGCAGCCAGCATAATCAAAGACCCCACCCACCCGGGTCATTCTCTCTTCTCTCCTCTTCCATCACATAGAAGATACAGGAGCCTGGGGGCACATACCACCAGGCTTAAGGACAGCTTCTACCCCACTGTGATAAGACTATTGAACGGTTCCCTTATACGATGAGGTGGACTCTTGACCTCACAATCTACCTTGTTGTGACCTTGCACCTCATAGTCTACCTGCACTGCACTTTCTCTGTAGCTGTGACACTTTACTCTGTACCGTTATTGTTTTTACCTGTACTACCTCAATGCACTCTGTACTAACACAATGTAACTGCGCTGTGTAATGAATTGACCAGTATGATCAGTATGCAAGACAAGTTTTTCACTGTACCTTGGTAAAAGTGACAATAATAAACCAATACCAGTACCAAGTGTCAAATATTAGAGGGGATAGCCTTAAGGTGAGAGGAGGAAAGTTTAAAGGAAATGTGCAGAGTGTGGCGACTCACCGTCTAGTCGGGCGAACCGGCTCGGCAGTCGGGTCGCGCGGCGTCGGAGCGACGAGGCCCAAGATGGCGGCGGGCCTCGTCTTTCCGAGCGACGGGGAGAACCCGCGCGCGGGAAAGTCCTGATGACGTAGGACTTACGTCATTGCCAGTTTTTTTGGGCGGGAGTTTTTCTCCCTTAAAGGGCCCGCACAAGGCGGGAAAATAAACCAGTTCTGTTTGGCAATCCTCCGAGTAGAGTCTTGTTTTATTCCGCGGTAGCAACCGCTACAAGAGCAAGTTTTTTTTTACACAATTAGTAGGTGCCTGGAACTCACCACTGGGGCAGTGGTGGAAGCAGCCATGATAGTGCCATTTCAGAGGCTTTTAAATAGGCACATGAATATGCAAGAAATGAAGGGAGATGTATCATGTGCAGGCAGAAGGGATTAGTTTAATTTGGTACCATGTTTGGCACAGACATCTTGAGCTGAAGGACCTGTTTCTGTGCTGTACTGTTCTATGTTCTAATGCTCCTGTGAGCATCTTAGAACATTTAATAATTTTATAGTAAGCTGTTCTTACTGTTCTAGTGAAGGAGCTTCAACCTGAAATGTTGACTGTTTCTCTTTCTACAGATGCTGCCTAATCTGCGGAGTGTTTCCAGTATTTTCTGTTTTTGTTTCAGATTTCCAACTTCTGCAGTTTTTTGATTTTCACTTCTTGTTATGGTTCTTGATTCTTGGTTTATTATTGTCACATGTACTGATGTATAGTGAAAAACTTTGTTTTGCATGCCATCCATACAGAGTATTTCATTAAGACAGTGCACTGAGGTGGTACAAGTGAAAACAATAACAGAATGCAGAATAGAGTGTCACAGTTACAGAGAAAGTGCAATGCAGGCAGACAGTAAGATGCAAGGCCACAATGAGGTCGATTGTGACGGCAAGAGTCCATCTTATCGTACTAGGGAACCATTCAATAGTATCATTACAGTGGGATTGAAGCTGTCCTTGAGCTGGTGGTATGTACTTTCAGGCTTTTGTATCTTCTGCCGAATGGGATGGGGGAGAAGAGAGAATGTCTGGGGTGGGTGGGGTCTTTGATTCTGTTGGCTGCTTTACCAAGGCAGCAAGAAGTGTAGACAGAGTCCATGGAGGGGAGGTTGGTTTCTGTGACATGTTGAGCTGAACTGTGTCTACAACCCTCCGCAGTTTCTTGTGGTCTTGGGTTGCCATACCAAGCGATGATGCATCTGGATAGGATGCTTTCTATGTTGCATCTGTAAGAATTGGTGAGGGTCAAAGGGATATGCCAAATTTCTCTAGCCTCCTGAGGAAGTAGAGGAGCTGGTGCACTTTCTCGGCCATGGTGTCTAAGTGGTTGGACCAGGATGGGCTATTGGTGATGTTCACTCCTAGAACTTGATCTCTCAACCCTCTCGACCTCAGCACTGTTGACGTGAATGGGAGCATGAAGTCAATGACCAGCTTTTTTACTCTGCTGACATTGAAGGAAAAGTTGTTGTCATGATACCATGTCACTAGGCTCTTTATCTCCTTCCTGTACTCCGACAACGTTAATTGAGATTTGGCCCACTACGGTGGTGTCATCTACAAATGTAGGTGGAGTTAGAGCAGAATCTGGCTATGCAATCATTAGTGTATAGGGAGCAAAGTAGGGGTCTGAGGATGCAACCTTGTGGGTCACCAGTGTTGAGGATAATCCTGACAGAGGTGTTGCTGCCTATCCTTACTGATTGCTGTCTGTTGACTTGTAGACTTGTCTGTTGTGGAATTCTCTTTTCCTGAAGACAGTGGTTGCTAAATTTATATGATTGATGATGGTAGATTGTTATTAAGCATGGGAGGGAGGTGGTGGTGAGGGGTGCAAGCACACATCAGTCAAGACATAATTGCATAGTGGAAAAAAGTGTAAAAAAAAAATGAATGACATTCTTCTATTCCTGTAATTACTACTTAGTAGTGATTGGCTCCGTGAGTGCTGAATGTATTTAACATTATTAGATCTCTTTTAATTCATTCTGAGTCGTGCCTACATTATTCAAGGAATATATTTGTCATTCACTTTAATGTACGTTTATCCTTATTTGTACCTTGATTTCGTACGATTTTTATGTATACTTTCCGATTTTGTTTAACTTTTTTATAGTTCCACGACCTACTCGGATTGAACTGCGCCTTCTACTTTTATATTACAGTACCTTCAAATTTGACTAGTTTCCATTGAATTAATTCTGAATCCAATTCGTAACTGAAAATTAAGAACGGGTAGATCCTAAGAACAATTTCCTCTGCTATTTTCAACTGTGGCAGCGAATCATAATTCGGCGCTGCCGACATAATTTGAATTTATATCCCTCAGTAACTATGAGTTATGTCGGCAAAATCGTAGTTGTATAAGATGTTATATTCACGCAAACATAAAATGTTAACGCATAAAGATACAAAGTTAAACATCCTACTTAGCATCCCTTTAGTGAAAAAGTGTAACAATAAGCCAGGTACAAACGTAGAAAGGGATACATGGCACATGGTGACACTGACAACCATGCAGCCAGGTTTACACAAACAAACTCTTAACAATGCAAATCGAACCACATCTAACCAATGCCCAAGGTGCTGAACTTCCGAAAGAACATTCCTGGCAAGAAAATAAAAGGCGCGAGGGATTGAAATTCTACTCCCCGGACTGACTTGGTGGGTAACCTTTCGCTGTAACCCGCCAAGGTTGCTGGCAGCGGCGACTGAAGCAATGAATTGCACTTTTTTGTTGTTGCCCTTCTTCCACCAATGTTAGCAGCACAACTTGGTGCTCGAGTTGAAAATAGGAGCTCTGCATTTGCAGTCGGGGCGATGCTAAGTGTGTTCCTCCCCATTTACCCCCCTCGGGCTTCCAGTACCAGTGGTTCTTGTCGTCACCGCCAGCGGAGCCGCGCCATCGCGCCGTTTCCCGCTGCAACATT
This sequence comes from Pristis pectinata, assembly GCF_009764475.1. NCBI lineage: Eukaryota > Metazoa > Chordata > Chondrichthyes > Rhinopristiformes > Pristidae > Pristis > Pristis pectinata. The sequence continues at coordinate 41,475,555 of NC_067409.1, read as the reverse complement.
GCAGTGATCCAGCAGGCTGCAAGAAGGAAGTTAACTTAATGCGCGTAGTTAAAAAAAACACAGGTTTAATTAGAACACATACTGGAATCAGGGAGAACGCGTAACAGGGCAAAAAAAACACAAACACCACCCCCAGCCACCCACACTCACATTCCTGAATCCCTCCTACCGCCGGAAAGAGACACAACTCCCTCCCGCCCTCCTCTCACTGAGTGTCAGGCGCCGGGAGAGGGAAAGACGCACTCGGCTCCGCAACGCCAGCGGCATCGGCATCATGGCTTCTTCCCACTGCAACGCCGATACCGGACTGGAAATTAAAACCCGGTCCGTGGAGCAGACCCTCATCCCCTTGGTGACCCAGGTATGTTTGGGGGCGAGGTGAGGTGGGGTGAGGGGAGAACGAGAGGGGGCGCGCACAGCGCACAGAGCACAGAGAGAGGGAGTCACACACACACACACACACACACACACACAGAGTCAAGGGAGCAAGCTCAGGGACAGGCGGAGTGGAGCCGGGCAGGGGAGTCCTCTCAGGAAAAGAGTGGGATTGGGGTTCACACCCCCGATGGGGGTTGGGGCTTTCCTTTCCCCCACCAAAAAATAAAGGTCTGAGATCCCAAAGGCGTAGAGTCTTGAACACCCCCCAAGAGGTAAGTATCCGAGACCACCAGAAACCAGACCTATGCCCCCCTACCCGGGTATGGGACAGGGCAAGTCGTAGGATCCTCAGAAAATGAGGCAATGTGTGAAACTAGACTTGAAGCATCTTTAACCCCTCCCTAGGAAGGACCTTCCCGCGACACAACTTGTCTCGCACTGGTACAAGGTTGCGAGAGATGGGGTAAAGTGCAGCTCCGCTGCCTTGTGCTGCTAAATGTCAGTCCCATTGTCCCTCGCCCCGGGTCCCACACGCTACTTGTCTGAGAATAAATATTACTCAAAGAGACCTGCTTTGCAGTGCACTGCAGCCGGCAGAGAGAGGGAGAGGGAGGTGGGGGGTGCACGGTGCACGGGCCACACGCGAAGGTTTATTACTGCTCCAGAGGAGATTTCATACACTTAGTTTAGAAAGGGAAACGCAGAGAGGGAGGCGCTTCACAGCCTGGAGCCAGTGTTTTATTCCAAAGTTCGAACTCCGTAACTTTCAAAGAGGGCAGTATGACTTTCACCGGAGAACAGGAAGGTTTTATTTCCTGCTTTTTAGCAGCCACACTGAGCAGACTTTCTGCTTTGCAAGTGTTCCAAGTTCACAGTCGCACACCCCGCAAAGGTTTTCTGGTTTGAATTAAGGATCTTTCTGACTTTCCTTTCGTTGATCTGTCAGGAGGTGCTCGGTAACGTTAAAGCTATTAAAACCGACAACGCCAGCAATGAAAGGAATAGTTGTAAGATCTTCGGAGTTCCGATCGCTGGAGTCTCAGCAGGTGTTTTAAGTAGAGATAAAATATTCAAAATGCCTGCTTCCTTAAATTGCCTTTAGTTCATTCTTTAGTGTAGTTGCTGACTTTATTTTAGCAAATAGGATAATCCAGCGGTCACGTTTTAACAGTCAGTTCAAGGGGAAGTGCTGGGACATTGAATATTTAATGTTCTTTGTCACTTGGGAATTTTGCGAAATTATTCCCCAAATTTTCACATGCTTTTGAATTCTGATAACTTAATTTGTTAGGAATCTTTTACTTTTATGTTGCTTGCAAAGATTTTTTTTCAGAAGAATACAGGGAAAGTACACCTAAGGAGAAATAATCATGACATTTAAGTTGTAAACAATATACTATGTAATCTGTAGGTGTAAGGTTTTATCTAACTAAAAAAAAAACACGGTTCTTGGAAAATGTTAATTCATTATTTCCCCTCAAAATAACAGGAAGTTTTTATAGCATTTGTCATCATGGAAAAATACTCCGGTAACTTCAGACAAGGACAGACTTGTGATTAAATTTGGAATTACAAATGTTCTTGTTCAAACCCTACCACTGCACCTTGCTGTTCATTTCACTATTGACGTGCATTCAATCCAGTAATGTTACAGTACCTGCACAGAAGGCATGGAGTAAACATCAGAGAAAATTGTATCTATTTAGCCTAAAGTACATTTTAACGACAAGCTAACTGTTAATTATTGCCTGGAAACCCCTTTGCACTGAACATTATTCAGTTTTGCAATGGCATCTCATTTTTTAAGTTTTCAATTTTTGCCAATTTTAAAACTATATTTTATTACTTCCCCTTTTTGCTTTCTTATTGCATTTTTTTTATACTTCTCCGGCATTTAATTTGACATTGAATTTCCACATTGAAGTTTACATTTCCTCCTTGAGGCTTGCATTGTTAATTTCACAATCTTTTAATCTGATTGCTTAATGAGATACAGTTGCTTACCCTGTTCACTTGGGTCCGAGGTACCCAACTTTCCTCATTATGATCTTATCACCTTGCCTTTTCTGAAAATTAAAAAAAACAAGCCTGCAAGGCCAACTTTAATGGGCGGTAATGTTAGATGCACATCAAATTATGTCCCAATTTAACAAAACTGCCATGTGGAGATGCATTTTCATAAACCTAGGGTTAATTGTATTTCCAGGAAGATTTTTGATTCCATACTGTTAATACCTAAGTTGTGGGGAGAAGGGTGGGTGAGGAAGAAGTCGATATATTCAAATTTATTGGTAACATGTTTAGCCCATTGGAGGCTCTCCATTTTTATTTCTATTAGACTCATTTAAGTTGACAATATCATTGGTGAATTATACTAGCAATTTCCATCACTGTCAAGTTTGCCCTATTAATGTGCCGTAGCACAAATTATATACTCTTATGTATTGTTTAAGCATGATTAAGCAATATGCCATGATAATTGCATGATTTTAAAAAAACTTCATTTTAGTAATGTCTATTGAGATTGACTTTCCACACAATTACTAGGTTTCTCTTGACTATTATCACAAACCTGAAGTGCAGCTTTTTGATGCCCAAAGACTTCTTAATGCTAATAGCTGGACTATCACCAGCATGGTCACTATAATTTGAGTGTTACTGGATATTTCACTGTTTAAAATGCAGTATGAGGCTAGATTATAAGAGCTCTGCTGTGGTGTGCTGATGACACCCTGTTGTTGAAAATGACGATTTGATGTCAATATTATCTGGAAACTTTAAAAATTATCATTATAGTTCTTGTACATTGATACTGCTAACAGTTCCTGAAGTGAACTTTGACAGTTTTATACTTGATTCTCAATTTTCCCCAAAGACCATTCATTTAAGTATAATAATAATAACAATGTGCTTCCTCTTGTATAGTTATCATGAGTTAAACCCTTCCCAAATGTGTTTGTGTGTGCATACAAACATCATGTATTATTACCACAAAAGGCCCTATCAGAGTAAGGGAACATTTCAATTAGATCCATGTCAGAAGTTTAGAAAAGATTGAAATTAATTTTGACACACTTCCCATTTTCAGTAAATTAAATATGCAATGGTTCTGTAAATGTACAAAGACAAGATTAAGATTCTGAAAAAAATTCTAATTGATAGAGTAGGCTTTTGAATATTGTGGACATTCATATTGATATTGATGTGATACCTCTAATGTAATTTGGATGTAACTCTGCATTTATTTCACAATAACGTCTCTGATGTAAGCTACTAAACTAGAAAGTACACACAAACATCTTGGGGGAATGAGATACACATCAAAATGAGCAATTTGCAGAACCATGGGAAAAGAACAGAGGAATGGGTCAAACCAGTTAGATCTTCTGGAGATCTAACACGGACAGAATGGGCTGAATGGTCTGCTGCACATTACAGTGTATGACATTCTGTCCATACTGAGTTATTTACATTTGTAGTTACTGTATTAGTTTTTACCTTTTAAAAGAAACTCCTAACTAGATTTTTTTAAAATGGCCAACACTAGTTTAAAGAAGGTCAACTACTGAGTCATGTACAAAATAAACACATTAAACTATTGCATAAAATATCAAAATGGTAATTTAAAACAAAAACTTTACAAGCCGAAGTGCCATTTCCTTAATAGCTGTGGTTAAACTTGGTTTAGTTAACTGTCCTTCTGTATCTGGATCACGTTACCATGCATTTGAATACCTGACATTTCGGCAGACTGCTGAAGAAATGCTAACTTGTCAAAAGTGCCTTCCTTTAGCCACGATATGAAACCAAACCTGCCTGTTCCAGCAGCATTATTTGAAAAGTTGGAAATTTTTCTGGAATCTTTATGGCAACCAAATAAAGAGGATAGAGTGGAGGTGTAGTGTGTAAAGAAGTACAACTGCCATAACTTTGGTACTTGGAATAAGGCTATGCTTTTCAAAATAAAAAGCAGGTAGACAATAAGGTGCAAGGTCACAACAAGGTAGATTGTGAGGTCAAGAGTCCATCTCATCGTATAAGGGAACCGTTCAATAGTCTTATCACAGTGGGGTAGAAGATGTCCTTGACCCTGGTGGTATGTGCTTTCAGGGTCCTGTATCTTCTGCCTGATGGGAGAGGAGAGAAGAGAGAATGACTCGGGTGGGTGGGGTCTTTGATTATGCTGGCTGCTTCATCGAGGCAGCGAGAGGTATAGGCAGAGTCCATGGAGGGGAGGCTGGTTTCCATGATGCACTGGGCTGTGTCCACAACTCTCTGCAGTTCCTCGCGGTCGTGGCCAGAGCAGTTGCCATACCAAACCTTGATGCATCCAGATAGGATGCTTTCTATGGTGCATCGATAAAAGTTGGTGAGTGTCAAAGGGGACATTACCAAACTTCTTTAGCCTCCTGAGGAAGTAGAGGCACTGGTGAGCTTTCTTGGCCCTGGTGTCTACATGATTGGACCAGGACAGGCTATTGGTGATGTTCACTCCTAGGAACTTGAAGCTCTCAACCCTCTCGACCTCAGCACCATTGACGTAGACAGATGCATGTACACCGCCCCCTTTCCTGAAATCAATGACCAGCTCTTTCATTTTGTTGACATTGAGGGAAAGGTTGTTGTCATGACACATGGTCATCTTTGGGATTATGGGTAGACCAATACCATAACTTGTTAGTATTTAAGCAAGGCTTTTTTGCCAGAAACAAAGGTATACTACAACATCTCTTCATTTGGTATCAGCCAAAATTTTTCCAAAGTTATGTGAGCAGCTTTTCCTATTTGTGGAACTCCCTAATGGGTTATGCATTCCCTGAAACTGTTGTGTGTAGGATAAATGCAGCAGCTGGAGCATGCATTGCACTGTGGAAAATCTGCATTGTGACCATAAGAACTCTGACCCAATGTTATCACATAACAAAAAAACTTGTTGATACCTACTGTGTAAATCCTAAAACTGCAATAATCTTATGAGAACATTTTAATCATAAATATTAATCATGTAAATATTTCCTTTGATTTTGCTGTCATTTCTAATCTTATTGATGCTATATATTTAATAGGGAATACACATGTTTAGTCAGAAACATTACAATAAATATGAAATGATACCACTTATCTGCTATACTTATTGCATTTTCTCATCAATTATCTTCACAGGTTGCAGAAGTCTCCACAAAAAAAATCCATAATTTATAATCTTTACCACACTCTGTGGATTATGTAGAAAAAAACTGGGTGTATTGAAATTTGTGATTTGTATTTCTGAAATGCAGATGCAAAATCAGTTTTAAACTAATTACTGCTTTTAGAAAAAAATCTGGATATAATTGTTATAAGTTAATACACTTTTACAAAGAACAGGATTTGAAACTTTGGTAAAAGCTAAACTTGGTCATACAGTTTTAGTAATGATGGCTATTAGAAGTTGTATAGGTATGAGTAAAACAGGTAAATCTTGCTGGTACCTTTTTATTTCTTGTGGATCTCATTTAATTCAGACATTACCTTCTCAATGAAGCATCAAGTTTGTATCTTGCTAGGTGGAATGAAGAATTTTTCGTAGGTTTCTTGAAGACAAATGGATGCTCTCCCTCTTTTGAGTCTTATAACAGATTTATAAAGCTTTGAACACAGCCTTGGCAAGGTATAGAACAAGAATCTTAGCCCCAGTAGGAATTTTTGTTTTACAATTCAATCTCTAATACAGAAATCCACCTCTAATCAGAAGTGCTATTCATGTACTAGGTGGCAGCTTTGCATTCTGCTCAGCTTCTGTCACTTGTTTCTGTTGAAGCCATTGGAACAGAATATTGGGAGTGGAGTTGAATGTGTAGCTTTTGCTGTGTGGAGTGTTTAATTCTACCAACTAGGGATACATTTCTGAGCAACAGGTTTTCATTTTTTGAGCAGTTCATTATTGTAGCCAACCAGAATTTGCAGTTGTAATGATGGTTAAAATATAAATGTTGTCACTAACGAGTAAAACTGATGGGATCCTGATAATGATGCATTTATAGTTAAATGTAGAAATCTGGAAATTGCTGTTAATGATGCCCTGCATGTGTATGGGATACACCGTTGCACCTTTTGCATATGTAATCAACAACAAATCATAATTTAAAATGAAATTCAACTTTTCTCTCACTATCAAATTCATTGAAAATATTGTATCTCGTTGGATACGGTATATTTTGAGTTTTTAATCACATAAAAAGTTAGACTTACTGCTGAGCAAAGCTCTTTGGTCTTGTAAAATAACTCGAACAGGTGTGGAGTATTATTCTCTCAATGCGTGATAATTATACAGATTTAAAAATGGGTGATGTTTAACTTTACACCTTAATATTGCTCTTTGTCCCAATCTTTATTTTGCTTTCTGGAAGATGATTGTTAATTTATAATCCATACCTTTTACAACTTTGTTTACTGTCTGTGAGAATTTACCCATTTGAATTGCTGAACCTGCATCATGATCATACAGATTCAGGAATGATGTACATTCCTTCGTACATGATTGAAAGTCAAGCTGGAATAGGGGAAGTATACACTACAGATCCTGCTAAATCTTTATGATCATCATTGACTTGAGTCACTTGTTTTATAGGAGCTTCTGCCTGCTTTGTTTGTATGGCTGATCCACTCAGTCCTCTAGTTAGTGATGATTCCTGTGCTCTGTTGATGAGTTATTGAGCACTGATAGTGTGTTAATGTTGATCTTGTTACTCTTATGTTGAAGATTGTTGCCTGGACCATGCATGACATGAACAGCATCTTCCGTTTGTGATTCAGTTTCTGCTGCGTGTAGACATAGCCTGTTCCGTTATCTGAAGAATGATGAAAGGCAGTGCACATTGTAGAAATGACAGTAAATGGTTTCACTCTTTATATTGCCAAAGAAGATCAACAAACTTCTGAAGTTAGTAGGGCCAAGAAAATTATCCCATTATTATTATGAAAATCAAAAAAAACTGCAGATGCTGGAAAATCTAAAATTAAAAAAAACAGAAAATGCTTGAAACACTCAGCAGGTCAGGGTGTATCTATGGGAAGAGAAACAAAGTTAACATTTCAGGTAGAAGACCCTTCGTCAGAAATAGGAAGGGAATAAAATAAGTTTAAGCTTGGAGGGTGGGGGTTGGGTGTCTCTGAAAGGGTAAAACTGTGGTGGCCATGGGGCTAAGCTGCAATCATGCCCAGCCTGACCTACCAGACATGTCTTCTTGATCTGCATTTTGTAACTCCTACATTCTTTTGTCTATGTTCTCACTTCCTAACTGCTCCCATTCACTCATTGGCCAGACAACCTTGGTTACAGCTTATCCCCGGTCATCCCTGGGCAGGCACGGTCGCATAGCGGTTAGCGTAACGCTTTACAGCGCCAGCGACCCGGGTTCAATTCCCTGCCGCTGTCTGTAAGGAGGTTGTACATTCTCCCTGTGTCTGCGTGGGTTTCCTCCGGGTGCTCCAGTTTCCTCCCACATTCCAAAGACGTACGGGTTAGTAAGTTGTGGGCATGCTACGTTGGCACCGGAAACGTGGCGACACTTGTGGGCTGCCCCCAGAACACTCTATGCAAAAAGATGTATTTCACTGTGTGTTTCGATGTACATATGACTAATGAAGATATCCTGACTTTACTTTATCAGAGGCATCTCCTCTTCCAACAGCTTAATGAATTTATTTTTGTCTCCTTCCCAGTTCTGACAAAGGGTCTTCCACCTGAATCATTGCCATTGTTTCTCTCCTTACAGATGCAGCTTGACCCACTGAGTATTTCCAGCATTTTCTGACCTGTCAACGTCCATCATCAGTGTTCCAGAGATGAATAGTTGGCTTTCATGAGTCATGCTGCTGAAGTATATTTTTTCCTGGGGCCCCAATAATTACCAGGAATCATTGGTATCATGCATGGTCAGATGCAGCTTTGGTTGTCAAGGACAGCAGCTTGTACCTCCCGACCATTTCCATGTCTGAATGAAGGGTATGAAATGTGGTGTTTCTGGCATAGCCCAAACTAAAAATAAGTAGCTTATTGGTGTGTTGGTGTTACTACTCTCAAATAACCTGCTGGAAGCATAATTAGCTGTGCCTTGCATCACTGGAATCAGTTGTTAAGATGATATGTAATTTTATTTAATGAAGTTAGAAGATAAGAATCATTTATTTCAGGTCTGAGCAGTTCATAAGATGTTGTCAAGTGGTCTCAAATGCTTTCTACTGCTGAGTACTGAACAGGCTGTGCATGTTTTATGTATTTTCTATTTGTCCCTTATTGTTTCACTTTCCCCCCCCCCCCAGTAGCTAAATATTATAAATTAGAACAGAAAGAAAATGTAGAATTCCTACAAAATGGCCTTTACCCTTGATATGAAAGATTTAACGTGTGGTTATGGTATAAAGATGTTATCTGAGCCTCCTGATATGTATTTGCCATGCAAAACAGTGAAAGCAATTTGACCAGGATTTAAATATAGTGACAACTATGAAATAATTTGAATGAACTTCAATTGTTATGGTTATATTGGTGGATGACTGTCACATTCCATGTTGAGAAAAATACAGAGATTCACAGGCTGCCTCTGTGCTGTAATTTCTTTGAACATGCAGGTTTCTTATCTAATTATTAATTTTCCTGTCCTTTTTTGCACATCCTGTCCTGAGGATGTGCTTTTCTGTCTTTTTCATGTTCTTCCTTTTGCAAATTCCTTTTAATTATGTTGGTCTCCATCTCAGTGGCTTCTTGTGATTAAAGCATCCATCCTGAAGTAATCTTTTTTTTAAACTGTGTAATGATGCTGATTTAATATTGCTTTTTACTGTTGCTTTTTATTTCTGATGAATTCGCTGCTCATTTCTGTTTTTGTCTTGACAGTTTTTTCTAAGTAATCTCTATTGTTTAATAACATAGATAGCGGAGTTATTATGGTAATATAAACAGCCAATCTGCTGAAGGGATAAAGCAGCATCTGTGGGGAGAAAGGAATTGTCCAGGTTTTGGGTTGAAACCCTGCATCAGGACTGAGAGTGGAGAACGAGATGGCTAGTATAAAGTGGAAAGGGGGAATTGTGAGAGAGCGGCCAGAGGTGATTGGTGTGGTGGGGTGGTTGGATGATGGTTCCAGCATCTGTTGTCTCTTGCGTCTCCTTCGTAATATCTTCTACCTTTCTGCTCACTGCTAATCTCACCAGGGGTTACAATGCTAAGAATCACAATTAATTTCTGCTGCATTTGTTTAAAAACATACAATATCCTTGTATGACTACACGATGTTGAGCAACTTCTCAAAAGTATTGATTTGTGATCCTTGCTCAGTTGGTACCATATATTTATAGATTGTAGGTTTTAACCACACATTAGTACTCAGTGTTCCATGTAATTGAAACAAGACATCTCTACTCTTGTACACAAAACCTTTTGCAATAAAGGCCAATGTACAGTTTGCCTCCCTAATTGCTTGTTGAACCTGCGTACTAACATTTAGTGACTTGTATACAAGCATTGCAGATCTCTATGAACACCAAGTTCTTTCGATCTCTTGCTATTTATCGTGCTTTTTTTTCTATCAAAGTGGGATGACTTCACATTTTTCCACATTGTGTTCTATTTCTTGTGTCCTACCCATTCACTTAGCTTGTCTGTATATCCCCCTGGAATACCTTTGCATCCTTCTCACAGTACACACTGCAATTCATTTTTGTATCATTAGCAAACTTGCATTCATTGCACTTGATCTCCACCCTGCAAGTTATTCACATAGATTGTAAACCAGCACTGACCCATTGGGTATCCCACTGGTCAGAATCTCCCAACCTGAAAATGACCCATTTATTAATTCTCTGTTTTCTGTCTGTTAATCATTCCTCAGTTCCCAGCAGAATATCACCCTCCCAATACTGTACGCTGTGATTTGCTTAGTAATTCTTCTATAGCAAAGGATTTCTGAAAGTCCAAAGTGCCCTGTACCACTTCCTTAATAAAACAGAAAATGCTTGTAAAACTCAGGAGGTCAGGCAGCATCCATGGAAAGAGAAACAGTTGATATTTCACATTGAGGACCCTTTATGAGAAAGAGAAAATAGTTAGTCTAGAGAGCAGAGAAGATTGGGTGGGGAGGGGGGGGTAAGTGGTAGTAGGCAATGGGTGGAACAAAGGGAATTTTTTGGGATAGAATGAAGTAATGTAACCATTATGGGGCAGTTGAGCTTCTTTGTCTATATGTTGCTAACATTGTAAGGTCTAGATAGTATTTTATAGTCAGGCCCAGTGGGACCCAAATAGACATTCCAAGTAACAGTGATTCACTTGCACTTCTTCCAATCTAGTCTACTGCATTTGATGTTCACAATGTGGCCACCTTTATACTGGAGAAACCAAACACAGATTGGATGGTTGCTTTGCAGAGCATTTGTTCTCGGATTGCAGGAGTGACCCTGGGCTTCTAGTTGCTTTCCACTTTGAGTTCCAACTCCTTCTCTGACTTCTATTTAAAGCCTCCTGCACTGCTACAATGAGGCCTGATGTCAGCTCGAGGAACAACATCTCATTTTTCCTATTGTAGCCTGCAGGACTCGATTTCAAATTCTCCAACTTTAGATAACTTGCTCTTTCCATTTGTATCAGGACTGGCTGTTTATTTTCTGCCATCCCTCTTTTTCTTTCATTTGTATATTCTGGCCTGCTGGGGCCGTCCCAGTGGCTAAACTCTACTACATAACTAGACTTTACAACATTAGTAACATAATACACAGGCAAAGGAACTTCACTGCCGATTACCAGCTACATTACTTCATCCTATTGCAGAAACTTCCTTCCTTCCACCCATTGCCCTCTCCAATCTTCTGTGCTACCTAGACTAACTTGTTTTACTTCTCTTCCTCAGTTCTGATGAAGGGTCTTCAACCTGAAACATTAACTGTTTCTCTTTCCCCTTTTGCTGCCTGACCTGCTGAATATTTCCAGTATTTTTCTCTGTTTATTTCAGATTTCCAGCTATTGCAGTTTTAGTAATAGATTCCAGCTTGTTTCCTACTACTTGGGTCAGGCTAACTAGTCTATGGTCTCCTGTTTATTTAAATAGTGGTGTTTTTAGGTTTTAATTGAAGATGGCTATTGTAGATATTAGTTTACAGTTTCAATAATTTGAAAACTTGTTGCATTTTAACTAGTCTTTTCACTATCTTTTTGCTTACTGACAAATTTATGTTCATGCATTCCAACACAGCTGGCACATCAGCAAATTGAAAAGGTGATTTCTGCTGCTTCCAAAATGTCTGGTTGCTCCCAATCAATATGTAAAAGTGCGAGCTTTTGACAGCATTTTGAAGTGTGAGGCCTTTTATTCCAGATTTAAACAAGTAATTATTCTCAGGATTTGGGCAGCATTGACAATGCTCATCACTCTGTGCCTTGAGAAGTTGGTGGGCCTGCTCTTTCAATTGCTACAGTTGCTGTGGTGATGGTACTCCCACAACATTGCAACTTTTGTACTTCAATGGTAAAGGTCGCAGGAGGGAAGTGCTGAAGAAATAATTTTGGTGAATTGTTATAATGCAGCTCTGTACATATTGCAGCCAAATTATGTAACCCAAAATCACCAATCAAGTCGCTGTTCTGACCCAGATTTTAAGAGTTTTGCTGCTTTTATTATGCTGGCTTGAAATTTGAGGAAAGTGGTGAGACTAAGGAGGTAACCATTCTTTGCAGGATCCCAGCTCCTCCTAATATTCTTGCAGCAAACGTTGATGTGGCTGCTTCAGGTAAACTTTGTTAGTAGCAAAGTTTTGATATTATAGCAAGATATTGATAGTTTTGAAGTCCATGATGATGGTGTCATTGAAGAGCAGGAAGACTTGACAAAAATGAAATCTGCTCTTTGTCAGCCTAGACTTGAATATTACCTAAAATATTTAAAGTTAAAAAAAAAATATTTAAAGTTAAAATCAGAAATGCTGGGGATATTCAGCAGGTCAGCCAGCATCTCTGAAGATGGAAAAAGTGAACATTTCAGCTTGATGATAATTCATCAGAAAAAAATTTCTTAAGTCCTGTGAAAGACTGCTTTATAGTTGGAAGGAATTGCAAATAGAGCTTCAGACTTGGTAGTTAGTAAGCCATCTCAGTCCTGACCTTTATAATGAAGGGATGGTCCTTGAAGAAGCAATTGAAAATTCCTGTGGCAACGATGTGTTGGTGCCTTGATCACTGATGTTTGGGGCAGAAATTGATCAGATTCTATTTGTTCTGTTATTTAGATTGTGAAAACTTGGTAAATTTAAAATTATTTGTTAAGTACTAGTGTCATAACTGTGTATGAAAGCAGAAGGATGAGGGAAATGATGAGCACTTCTGCACATATCTCCTTTATTATCTGGGTGATGGTGTGGCCTTTACCTTTTATTGTAGACACTTTCCTGAAGTTGTGTGCAGTCAGTTGCATTGGCTGGACAATGGTATCCATGTTTGTTGGGTATTTCAGAATACAAAGAGTAAGATCATCTATTAATTTGTTTGGTAAAGGATGTTTGTGAGCTCTCAGCCCATCCTTTGTCTTGTATAGCTGTGCAGGGCATAGTCGTACAGTGCTACAGCATGGAAACAGGCCCTTCAGCCCAATGACCACACCGACCATCATGCACCCATTTACAATAATCTTGTGCTAATCCCATTTTATTCTCCCCACATTCCTATCCCCCACCCATCCCCTGAATTCTACCACTTACCTACACACTAGGGACAATTTATGGTGGGGTGGCCAATTAACCCATCAACTCGCACATCTTTTGGG